>NC_084900.1:25615325-26338878 GCF_949316345.1 Pungitius pungitius
GCCCAATTGGTGTTTTTTTAAGAAGAATATTAAGAATATTTCTTGAAAAATCTGGTCCTTGATCACAACAGACTGACTAATTACAAATGATTTCCTTGAGTTTATTGCTCAGTTGTTTTTATGTTAAGTTTACTTTTTTGTGTTAAACTATTCCTCTCTGATTGAGGACGGAAACTCCACCTGTTTCCCATTCAAGCAGAAGAATCCTGAGAGTCCAGCTCACAGTTTAATGATTCTGTTTAATTTACTGCTGTTGTGGTTGTAATTGTTGTGAAGGATCGTCTCAGGGCTATACCACTAGAGACAATGAGGTATTTCGTATGTGTATGAAGTAATAAAGAGTAGCTATGTTTGGAGGCATGTCAGGAAATTACAGGAAATTGGAGGAATTACACCTGGCCTTTGTGAAAATTACTTTATTTTAAGGCTTTTGAGCTCTTCTATGGACATAATTCACATTAACTGTTTTTGGGTGGATCTCAATTCGATAGCAAAGACATAGATAATAAAGATCCCCCTGACTTCCATGCAACGGACAAAAGGTATTCAGACAATGACACTTGTCACTGAGTGAAAATGACCTTTACAGCAACCATGGAAGAGACCGTCTGGACATCATTGTTGAATTGAGACATCAGGATTGAGATAATAGCAGTATCTAGTATGGGAGGGTTAGGAATAGGGCCAATAGCTGGGGGGGTAAAAAAATAACCAGACAAGATGGTGGACAGGCTATTATTGGCAAAAATACTGTATGATGGTGGGTGACAGCAGAGAAGCAGGGAGAATAGGGGTGTTTGCCTGGGGCTCTACGGACGAACAATTGGGAAGAGGAGGAGAAAGGTAGAGGCTGAGGTTGAAGGTCGCAAGGCTACACAAGGCCTTTGTCCCTGAGTGAAACACAGCAGCTTTTTGTTTGGAGAGAAAGACGAAAGAAAAATCCACCAGAGAAAATAGGCCAGACAGACAGATGGATGGGGAAATCGATGGATTGAGAGATAGAGGAAGGGAGGGATGGAGAACGGGCGGGACGGCGATTGTGACAGACATCCAGAAGGATCTTGGGAATTCGGGCAGCACTCGAGCAAGAAGGCACAAGAGAGGAGCACCTGATGAAAAGATAAAGAGAAAAAGAAAATGTGAGAAGATCATTCAGGGAACAAAGAAAAGCAGCTCAGAATGAGGGATTATCAATAGAATGAGACAGGGGCCAGTTGTCTGACAGTAAAAGAGAAAGTAAATGAAGCATGAAGATTACTGCAAATGCTGTATGCACATATTTTATAACTCTTTCCTTCTTCAACTTGAAAAATGATCAAATGTTTACCTTGAGACATCCACTAAGATAATTTTGCAGCTAGAAGCCGATTCATATTTCCTGTGCTTTCCTGTGCTTCCTGTGCAAGTGTGTGTGTGTGCGGTTTGCTTTCTCTGCCCTATTAAAAATGATTGAAATCAAAGTCAATACTGTTAAATAAATCAAGAGGCGAGGTAGAACAGCACTGAATAAGAAGTAATTTTTTCTTGTCACAAAGGGATAAGAGCGAATTTCTCCAAAGCGGCGCTGTAAATAACTGAGACGTCTTGATGTCAAAAAAGAAAATTGTTGTTCTGGTTGCGTCTTCCAAAGTTTAACTTTGTTATTATGAGACGCTGAAGGCGTAGTGAGGTGCTGGGAAGAAAGAGACGCTGACTGACTTTCAAGCAGGAGACAGCGATTCAGAGTTTTTCCCTACAGGCTTCACCAAAGTTTACATTAAGTTTACACAGTACTTTTTCAATATTGAACTGAGGATATTACCTCTATCACGCTCCTCTTTCCTGCTAGGCTTTAAAACATCTTATCATTCACAGTAAGTTTAGATTTCTCTTTCCTTTGCCAGAAGAGATGAACCCTCGTGCATGGCAGTGTCGGTCCAGCTTGTTTACATGTCTTATACCTGGTGAATATCAGCAGGTTAGCATGCTAACCTTTAGCTCAAAGCACACTCTACCCAAGTGAATACAGTAGATAAATTCTAGCAAGGCTTCCTTTGCATATTATGTTATGTGCTTGTGCTTTAGATTATTAGTCTCATCAAAAGAGATTCTTTTGGTTTCAACAAATAGTTCCATTGCTGGACAGGAGTCGAAAACCCTGTTCCTAACCTTTTTTGAGAGTACGTCATTAGCAGGCAGAGTATCTGTAAGTCTGTTCTGGTTGATTCCTTCTGTGAGCTCAGGCCCCAGTTGATCGCACCAAATCAATGTCTAAACTGTTTGTAACTTCTTTTATTGTTTCCTTGTTTTACTCCTCTGCACATGGAGATTCATTTATCTTTCCACAACTCAAACAGAAGATGTGTTTTACTGTAGCTGGAAAAACAAAAGAAATTGAGGGATGATACTGTATGAGCAAAAATATGGAGCAATAGAGGACAGGAACAGAACAAAAGAGAGAGGTGTCTGCTCAAATGAGACCTCTGCATGCAATTTAAAAACAGCAGAAGCACTGAAGAACATTTAATAATAAAGGATGATACTTTAAATAAAGGATGGAGGGAGTGAGCAGCGTGTACCCAGAAAGCTGCAGGCTACTACAGACCATACGTATTGTATCAGCGTGGCCTCGACTATGTCCTTTGGTCCCTCCAGGGTGGAGGTATGTGTCCATAGATGCTTTTATTTCTCTCTGTTTGATGCGTATGGGCTTTCGCTGTGTGTGGCAAGTGTGTTTGTGTGTGTGTGTGTGATGAGATGAGATTAGACTTCATGCAGGGCTGTAGTTCCATGGAGGCCATCTGAAGCAGCAGGAACGTCAGGAATGCGGGAACCGTGATATGCTTCGCTGTCTCTGTTCCCGCATACTACATGTTCGCCCTCGTTGTGGGTGAGGAAAGGAGAGAAGAGAATGAGAGGAAACAAGGAGTTGAGAATAAAGGCAGAGACATGTGTAGCACATCCATACCTTGTTTTAAACACCCTTTTTCAACCAAACTCTTTGTGTCTCAGCATTAACCTGAGTACTTTCCGGTTAAAACCTTTTGAAAAAGGTCCTTAGACTTTTAATGTTATCTATCCTACCGTACCTTTGGGAGCAGAGTGAAGTCATGTATTTATAGAAAATCGCAGCATGCCACACAGAAAACAAAGCGCCTTAAGAAGAAAACTCATATCTGAGACAAAAGTGCAGAAGAAAAACAAGAAATACACAACCTTGGCCATGCTGTGACAGCAGACAACTGAATTCTACAATCACAGAAAATATGAGAAAAGAAATGTTGATACCGGGATTGACATTTCGAGAGCATGCAGTAGTGTAGGGTTTTTTTCATCTTGGACCAGCGGTGTCAAACTGAGTTATAGTACGAATCGTGGACATCTACTGTATTTGACCACTCTGTGTGTATGTGAGGTGACTGGATTTTTTTCGTGTCAATGAGTTAACATAATGTGTTATAGGACTTTAATGAGTCATTCAAGTTTAATAATAATCAAAACATCATATCATATAGAAACATGATCATCGCCATGCAGCCAATCGGTGTATTTTCTCAAATGCCAGAACACAATAAAATGACATAATGCAAGTGGTCTGTAGACTGACAGATGGAGTAAGCGAAAACTCCCCCGCCGCCTGATAACGCTGTGTGAAGCCCCACTATCAGATGATGAGAAATGTATCAAATGTTTTGACTCGCTGTGTTTAAAAATGGAGAGTGAAGGTTTAGGTGTGGTGTTAGTACGTGTGATAGCAGGTGCCGTTCTCCTGTGGTGCTCTGCTCTCCCATTGTGGCTGATAATTAATGGCTACGGATGAATTACTAGCAGCGAGTCAGCCGTGGTGCCAGCATGACCGTCTCTATTAGTCAAACCCTCACTGATAGATGCACAAACACACATGCAAGTACAACAATGACTAAATGTTTTCAAAAGTGCAGACACTGTTGTCTTTTTCACTATAATAATATTGTAATTCTTTGTTTTTCTCCCTTTCTTTTCCTGATTACTCCCTCCGTTCCTTGTTTCCTCATTCCAGAAGACATCTTTATCCTCCAGGCTAAAGACAAGAAGAATCCTCTGATCTACGGCCTGTTTACCACTTCCAGGTATGTGCCTCTGCAATGTAGAAACAAGGGAATGGACTTCAGTAACTTTAAATTGCAATTCGAAATCTGTGCATCGCTGTTTAAGAGTTAAAAGTAGCAGTATCACAATTGGCGCGAGGCACTGGGAGTGTCTTTAATTTCCACTGGGTGGAAGGTTTTCATTCCTTTAGAGATCGCTCAGTGTAACGAAATGAGTTGACTCATTTGGTTTGATTAGCAACCCACGGCATAAATATGTTTTTTAGTGCAACACTGCAGTACAGCGAGAACCTTCCTACTTTGAGGGTAAAAGAAACAAGATCTGGATAAAATGGATGCGAAGAGAAGGTGTTTAATAGACCATTAAAGGCCTCTTAGGTGTAAATATGACAACATGTACTTGAAGCTTAGATGTAAATTCAGTCGGGGATACTGGAGAAGCGTCTTTCCCAGGAGCCTCCTCTCTCCCTGAGGGTACGTAGTCAGCTGATTGGGGGCAGGCTCGTTGAGTACTAGCCAACCAGACGTGGGCACCGTTTTACGTAAACCAATCGTATCGGTGCTGTCCGTTAAAAGGTTCGATTTCTGTCAGTGGTCATTTCAGCAAGCCCCAGAGGCAACCCTCCACCACCCCAACACCTCCAATCAGCAGGAAACATCTGGCATATCACAGGTAGTCACGAATCAAAGGATTGGTCAAGTTCTTGATTTTTTTCTCCGGCCCAACTTGAAAAAAAGAAAAGACCTGGTATCCCAAATGACACATGAGACAACGCTTTCCAGCTCAGATTTAAAGTTTATTTTTCCCAAAAGGGGGGATATGCCTCATTTAATCTCGGTATCCTGGCCCTGATCTATCCTACGGCTGGATGGAGTCCAAGCCCCAACAACTTTGCACTTTAAATATTTATGCCTGTTTTATAAATGATTGTTGAAAGTTCAGGAATTCAATCTCTGATTAAAAGGACTACATTGGCGGCTGGTGAGATCAGTAGGTAAGAGTAAAAGAGCAAAAAACGCGTTTTATTTTAAAAAACACAAATATTGACTATTGAATATTGATTATTTTCTATTTTATATACTTGTATTGTTTTTTGCTTTTATAATTTTATTTTTATAATATCCCTACAAGAGGGATTCAAAGAATGAAAGTAATGCAGAAACGCAGGTTAATTTTATTTTCATATAAAACAGATGTATGTTAACTTATTGAGAAATATCCTTTTTTTTGGAAGTTATTTTAAAAGATCACATGGAACTTTTAAATTTTGAGGGGAAAAATTGCAAAATACAAAAAGTATTGCCAAAGTAAACCAGAAGGTTTTATAGTTGAAATCGTTACTGAAAAAGAGATCAAAGCATGGAAAATATAAAGCAGCACTGAGAAGGGTTTGAATGTGTGTGCATCTAGGAAGTGGGTTTTTTCCACCTTCCTACCTAAATACCAGAGAGGAGGAGAATGGCCTTTCGCTTCTGGGACACAGCAATGACAATGACATTTAAACATAAAACTGCACTATAAAAGTCAGACAGATGGATGGATTAAAAGAGAGGCTCTCACAAAGACCCACAGCAGGTGAACAATACGTGTACAATACGTATACTGTAGAGGTGACCCAATTAGTCAAATATTGGGCTTTTTAGATTTTGATTCGACAGACAATCTCACAGTAGAGTCATCTCAGGGGCGGAAACATGTAGTAATAAAACAAAGGAATATTAACAAACAACCTCATAACATTGTTAGAGCTCCAGATTTAGTTTTAAATGAATGAACGGTTGTCTTGAATCAGCTGAGGAAGGGTGGTAGAAACAGCTGTTTGCAGCTGGCCTCTCTTTACCCTGTTGATTGGCCCCTCGCTTCCCTGTTGTTTCCCTTCTGCCAGTGGATCGCTACAATGAGGCAAATGGCATTAAAAAGCTGCTGCATGTCAGTAACGCGGCCTCCCTCTTAACTACACACTCATGCTTGTGCACACATGCACGCGCACCTGTGCATCAATATTCTGAAACAACATCTGCAATAGTAACCTGTAGCTCAGCCAGTAATGGGAATCAAATAGGGAGGAAAAGAAGTGGACGTTATTCAATGATCATTCAATTCTTTGTCTGGAGCACCAAAAATATACTGAAAAACAATCACTGAATGTAATAAAGTTGGGGGAAATGTAAAGTGAGGCAAACCAGAAAAAAATAGGCGAGGGAGCGACAAACTGCAGTTCCTCATTTCCTGCAAACTTACCAACGGCAGCACATGCTTTGAAAATAACCCAGTTCCTGAGGCAGACGGCGGGGCTCTACAGTAGCAGCAGATGTATGACGACATTTGGCATGGCGGAGCAGGGAGTTGGTTTAGGTCTGGGTTTGGACCTAAAGTGTCTGGAATCTCAGCGGGGAACGGACAAAAATCCAAAGCATCACCCAGGGTGGGGTCCCAACCACAGAGGAGCTGAGAGCTGAAAGGTCATCCCCTCCGGATGGAAACTTCCCTCACTGGTTCTCTCATAAAGGCACTCACAGACGTGGTTGTCCAGCGCGATGGAGTCAAGAGTTCACCATCCCTCACATGCAATATATATATATATATATATATATATATATATATACTGTATATACATAGATACATAGGGGTCGGATTTTATGAATTTGTGGATCTGCTGTGAGCTTGTTCATTCATACATCTGTTGCTACATTTGTTTGTATATCTCATCCAAAATATCACACGTAACTGATCAAATGATTAATATGAGGAGTTGAAATCCTGTTTAAGCAGCTAAATTCTTGTACTATTTCTGTTGCTTGGATTCTCACCCATCACTTATGCAGATCTCTCAGACTCAGGTGATGATGTTTTGACAAAGAAGGAAAGCATCTTGGATGGGGGTTTCAAGCTGTTGAAAGAATTTAACCTTGATGAGGTGCCATTTAGGGACGCACCAAACACCATCCCACCAACAGGAACCCTGAACTATGTAACCAAGACGTCCTCAGTGGGACCTCTGAACTTCCATCCAGAAAGAAATCCAACTAAACATTTGTTTGGTTCATCTTAGCTTAAGAAAACCACCCTTACGCATCACAACACTGCCTCTGTTGTTATAGTGGCTCTGCTCGTCCAACTTAACTTGAATCTTTAACCCAGATACAGATCTAAACTGCAGTGGCTGTGATGAGCTGTGGTGGGGGATTATGTGCTGAAACCAGCAAATGAGTCCAAGCTGGGCTTTGGGTTGGACTACATTCAGTAAATGGAGCCAGAATATCTCACAGCTCCTCATATTGTGCATACGTACATACAGCGCATAACTTTGTTATTTATTCGCCTGCTCTAGGACCGTTTGAACTCATCAAAGACATGCTGAGGTTCAGTTTTGATTCATGCACGCTGGAGGATGGAAAGATCATAGAACTGCGGTGAATGAGACTCTTGTTTCTTTCTGGTCTCTCCATAGCGATATCCTGAACGGTTCAGCGGTGTGCGTTTACCGAATGGAAGATGTGGTTCGAGCTTTCAAGGGAAATTTCCTTCATGAAGAGGGACCTCAGTATAAGTGGGCAGAGTTCACGGGCAAGGTGCCCTACCCGCGACCAGGCACTGTGAGTTACTCGAGCAGCTGTTTTGAAGCTAAAATACACCACATATCTAAAATGTCGCAGTTGCTTCCAGATATGCTCATCCTTTTATTTATCTCTCTCTCTCTTATTCAGTGTCCCAGTAGCACGTATGGAAGTTACAGCTCAACCAGGCAATATCCCGATGACGTCATCTTCTTCAGTAGGACTCACCCGCTGCTACAGGTTCTAGCTAATAATTACATTTTTAAACATGAATCTAGTTGCATGAGAATGTGGCCTATTTTACAGCAGGTCAAGCATGCTTTACCTCTATTTCCGACCCATTTCATGAGTGAGACAAGGACATTAAAGGAGCCCACAGTCCGACACTGATGAATATACTATATGATGAATAACCAAATACAAAAAAAGGAAATCACATTGTTCATAACCATGACACCGTTTCACTGCATTAGGAAAACGTTCTGCCGCTGGGAGAGCGCCCCCTCCTGGTCCGTGTGGGTGTTCATTATAAATTCAGCAAACTGCTGGTGGACAGAGTGGAGGCAGTAGACAGCACCTACGATGTCCTGTTCATCGGCACAGGTAGAGTGCATTCGCTGCACATTTTATTGAAGTTTTGGAGGGTGTTGGATCGTGTGCCCTGTATTTCACTCCTAATGTGTGTGTTTTGGGAATTGTGTTTTCTGCATCAAACGTTTACTTTTTTTTAAAATTCTGCAGACTCAGGCCTCGTGCTCAAGGCCATCCATCTGCCCAGAGAACACGGGCAGAGCCAGGAGGTCACTCTAGAGCAGCTGCAGGTTTTTCAGGTACAGAAAACTCTGATTGATAATTTGTTATTGTCTGCTGTGTACTATGAGTTTCAATGGTCTGCCTAATTTGGAAATTAATTTAAACCAACTGCTTAAAAAACCTGGATCACTACAGCAGTGAGCTCAGTTTGTCTCAATATTTTGACACTGTTTAAGATTATTGGGGGGAGCCAAAGAGTTTCAGACAAACTTCTATCTTGTCCTAGCAATTAATTCAATGTTTATTTGATCTTCTTTTATTTATCTAGTACAACACTTTTTTTGTCTGTCTCAATTCAACCTTGATTTCTTTTCTCTGTTCCTGACAGCATAAATCACCTGTGACAGCCATGACACTCTCAAAGAAAAAGGTAACAATTAAGAGTGAGAAACAGAAACTAACCTTCAAACTTCCAAACTCCCCGACACATACACACACACACACACACACACACAGCCGTGCAAAACATCATAGTTATCACTTATCTCTCCACCTTGTATCTCCAAGGACAGCCTCATCACCAGTTGCTATGGTTACCCTACCTCTGTTGCTGCAGTAATGACGGGATGCCACACAAGCACATACAAACACACACGGACACAGACAAAGAAATATCCTTTGCATTTTCAAAGTAGTCCAGGTTTCATGAAATAAAAATAAAAAGTTGATACATAAAGATCGAGTTTATAAAAAGCAAGCATCAGAATGTATCTCTCTTTCACACACACACACACACACACACACACACACACACACACACACACACACACACACGCACGCACACACACTCCCTGTGGCCACACAGTGAGATTGTTAACATGTGAGCTGGATGTGTGAATCAGAGAGTCATGACGTATCTGGTTAAGTGGTTGACTGTCAATGAGTCAAACTGTTTTTTGGAGCAAATAGAACAGCCGCTTTCTCTGTTGGCTGTGCGGCATGTATTACTCTTCCTCCACCCCAACCATTCACCACTCGGCCTCCTTCATCCTCCTCCAGCAGTGGTTGTTTGTGGGCTCCAGTGAGGGCGTGTCCCAGCTGGCGCTCTACCAGTGTGAGCTGTACGGCCAGGCCTGCGCTGAGTGCTGCCTAGCCAGAGATCCCTACTGCACCTGGGACGGACACGCCTGCAGCCCCTACATGCCCACTGTACGCAGGTAGGCATGACCAATGACATCCGTTCTTACAAACACACACACATCTGGCCATGTTGGATATCTTTTACAGTATGTTTTTTCCCCTTTAAAGACTGAATGGCTAAGGAGAAATTTTGGAATCAATCTTCTCAAATCTGATCTAAACCACATTTTTTGATACTTTCAAATGTGGGTCAAATTACATCTGAACTCAATTATTTTTTATTACATTTCAAGCGTTTTTTCCAGGCCATAAACACTCTTCTTCTGCAACTTAAAAAAACATTTTGAAATGTATTTCCACTAAACTAAAGTGTTTATGGTGACACCCTTAGTAGCACCATCATCACCATCAGGCCAAATGATCACTTTGCACGAACAAAATTCAATAATGCAAAAGGTCAATTTGGCTGTTGAATTGATTGTGAGAAGCAGATTTGACCTTATAATAAATATCTCTGGAATGTCAGTGCGTTGTTTGTCAATTCCTCACAACACCTCACATTCCATGGTGTAATGAATCTTGCAGCTTCATGAGAAAAATAGTGGATTGTGATTCCTTATTATTTGGATTTGATGTCTTCTTCTCCACAGAAGGAACGCTCGTCACTTAGGGGAGGAAGAGGATCCACTTACTCAGTGTGTCAGACAAGGAGGTGAGGAGCAAACTTATGTTTAAGCAATGGTTTATTCAGAAATACATACAGATACAGTTACAGTGATGTAATCTTGAGAAGGAAATTACTGTAATATTTGAACCTCCCAATGATATTTCCCCAGCTACAGTAAGATACATTTAGGGGAAATTACTAACAATCTTCTTGTTCGATTTTTTTCTACGGCCCAAAATAACAAATGTAATATTGAATATGCAGAGGTGTGGACTCGAGTCATGTGACTTGGACTCGAGTCAGACTCGAGTCATGAATTTGATGACTTGAGACTCGACTCGACAAAACGTACAAAGACTTGCAACTCGACTTGGACTTGAATACCGATGACTCGTGACTTGACTTGGACTCGAGCCTTTTGACTCGAGAAGACTTGCTACTTCCCATGAAAACTGGGGGAGAACATTTTCACACCACCGCGCCGCTCTGTTTATCTGCATCTGTCAAAGAAATGTGCGCCACCTGTAAGCAGAGAGCGCGCTGCCTGCACGACATCCAATCACTGCAGTCCATTTGACCGTATCAACGAGACAGCTCGTTCATGGTTACAAAAATCGGGATTTTTGAACCCGGATTCAGACTCCGATGGAAATCCTCGCCAACATTATGTCAACGTCCGTTTTAAAGTAGTGTAATGAGCTGAGTTAAAGTTATTAGTTAATCAGTTATGCAGATGTTGCATGTGTTCACGTTATGCTTTGTTACCAGCTGTAGTTACGCGAGACAACCCGAGTTTTGGGGGGCCGTGTATGCGGAAGTGTTCGTTCGGCGTGGTGACGGCCAAGTGACCGAAGTTGAGTTGTTTTATATAAATAAATGCAGCGGAGTTGCAAGCCAGTCATCGCCTCCTTATTTACGCTGCAGCATTGGGGTGAGCGTTACAGCACTATAACACAGTCACAGTCGATCCACCATTACCCTTCCCTTCGTAGTCTAGGTCTGTGAGGCAGCGCACCATCACCCAGGGTTCCCCGTCCCCACTATAATAAAAGGACTCGAAATGACTCGAAACTAAAATGGTACGACTTGTGACTCGACTTGAGACTTGTTAGTTGTGACTTGTGACTCGACTTGGGACTTGCTTCGTCTTTGACTCGACTTGACTCGGGACTCGAGGGCAATGACTTGAGACTTGCTTGTGACTTGCCTAACAGTGACTTGATCCCACCTCTGTGAATATGTGACAAAGGACCTTTACAATGTGCACATCATAACACCCCCCCTCTACCCCCTTCATCCTTAGCACTTCCAGAAACAAGCAAAACACTCTGATGCAATAAATGCATTGTAAATGTATGTTGTCAAATAGGCTTAATTTCAAATAATATAACAAGAAAACAATTAGATCTAAAATGGAACAAAAACCAAATTTCCAACCGTATCTTTTATCTCTTTATTTTGATGTCAATCCAGCCGGACTGCAGGTCGAGGCGGAACAGAGGATGATGATGGTTGCCGAGGGCAACAGCACCTACCTAGAGTGTCTGCCCCGATCCAGACACGCTGCCGTTACCTGGTACAAACAGGCTGGAGAGAACAGTCCTGAACTCAACCAGGTACCCCCCCACACCCACACACATTTTACTGAAATGATGTATTCTCTCTAGTTTACAATACCAACTATCTACTTTAGTTAAGAATCCAGCTTGCAACACATTCTTTCAAATGCAGCAACTGTAAATAATAGTTGAGTACGTTGCATGTGCATATGCTATGTTTTGTGCATCAGTCTCATCCACAAGCCGATCATCACTCATTTATATCAGGCCAGACAACCAAATACAAAAAAAACTAAATACTGAGCATTCATCTGATCCCTTTATTTCATTCGCTCTCCAGGTGGTAACAGGCGACCAGCTGGTGGTGATTGAGCGCGGCGTCCTGATTCGTCAAGCCGAGCTGTCTCACGGCGGCGTCTACCACTGCCAGGTGGAGGAGCATGGCTACCACTGGACCGCCGTCACTGTCCGCCTTTCTGTCTGGAGTCCCTCAGTCAATCGCCTACTTGCTTCCTGGTCTGCCTCGTCCTATCAGAGCCCAGGCCAACAGCCCTGGTACGAGGATGTGATGGCGCTGATTCACCCCGGAAACCTCGGCCAGCACTGTCGGGCCCTAGGATACCGCCCCCCACGCAACCAACGTCGCCACAGTGATATCATGGCAGTGCCTAACAAGGAGAAGGAGAAGGGGGAAAGGCACAAGCACGGGGGAGGGCGAGGAGGAGGCGGAGGAAGAGCAGCGGGGAGGAAAAGCAGGAGCAAGCCGCAGCAGAGGGCACCCAGGAGCGCTTGAATGTGTCGCGGAAAAAGGAGCGCAGATTTTCAGTGACTTAAACACACACATACATCTATCTTAACGTTCACATTGAGACACACACACATGTACATGCACACACACTTAACTTATACACAAAGACACACACACATCCTCTGTGTGAAAAGACTATGACATGCGCATGCACTTATCTAGAAACAAAAAAAAGGCATTTTCTCATTATAGTGTGAAACTTTCAGGCCAAGCTATACACAAACAAACTGAAGTATGTACAGTAGGTTGTGAACGAAAAGGAACAAAGACTTGTGAATAAAAAGGTAGAACACCGTAGGCTGCGTAGTATGTTGAACCAGATCACTCAGTTTAACTGACCTGTGTTGTGAAAAAGACAGGGGAAAGGATGCTGTGGACTTTCAGGCTTCTACAAAGAGAGAAAATTCAGCATTTGAAAAGTCATCCAACCCCTCTGAAAGGACTGCTGCCTTAGAGGACCAGACCGGTGGCGTTGCATGTTTTAGCCAATTGATTTTAAAAACACACTGCCCATTCTTCTTTAAAGCAAGGCAGATGTGTTTAGATTGAGTTCATACCTTCCAGGCAGACACTGGTTTCCATTAAATTCAGTACGCTTAGAAAACATCTCAAAGAAATATCTAAAATGCTTCAGAACTCAGAGTTGTGTTATTGCATCTGAAGGCCAAATCTTCACAAAACTTCACAATTTTGTCCAATTGACGAACTACGCAATGTCGGTGGAAAGTCAAAGCAAGAAGACAAACAAGCATTGATGGCTGCAGTTCACCTTCAGAGGCGCCCCCGAAAACACATCAGCAGAGACTGTACTTTAAAGAGCTTAATGGTAGTGAATAGCACTCCTTTACCCCGATGGATTTATACCAACACTACACCTACAAGTGTGAGTTTTACTGGTTTCTTCAGACTGGTGGTCTGTGAGTCTGACCTAAAGGCCAAAGGCAGGGACCGCTTCGACAGGGTTACAGATCTGCTTTCCCAGGATGTTGGTATAATGTTGGTTTAGTTTGCCTGGAGTCCTACATGGCTGCAGTGTGTAGATTTAGGAAATAATGTTAATTGTTACTTAGGAGGAAGAAAGATCTGCACATCAAATCTAACAAACACATTTAGTGGCTTCATAAGTTTCTGGGAAAATACATGTTTAGCTGCTATTGGGGTACAATCAAGCCTCTCCAGTTCTAATGAAACTCAGCATCATGACCCACGGCCATTTTGACAAAACCCAGAAATATATTTCATGGCCGAGTTCTAGTAAGTGAAGCTCTGTATCTATCTTATTGTAATTTTGCTCATGTCTGTTTAATCAGCATACTGATGACTCTGTACAGATCATGCATGTTTTTCAACCTATGGTTCCCCCCCCCCCTAAATGGGCCATTAATGACAATGAGTTGGTTTCAGCTCAACTAAAAAAGTGGAGGTAAAATAGATCGCTGGTCTCGTAGCTCCAACTGCTCATGAAATCTGGCTGTAAATTCTGAAGCAGGCTCAATGTATAATAAAGAAGCCTTTATTATCAGTTAGAACTTGAGAAAGTGCTGAACAGGACCGGTGGCGACTGGACTCTGGCTTGTGGGATTTAAGCAACTTCAGTGACTTTGGAAGGCAGTAAATTGTGATTTGTTCCTAACGTTAAATCCACACTACTTCCACCACTATTTTACTTTGTGCTCAGTGGTATTTTTTCTGTCTGAGGTGAAACTGCTTGTTTCAGAAGTTCAAAACAAACCAATTCAACCTTCATGTCTCATAAAATGGATACTTATTTAAGTATGTTGTTCTAATCTTTCTTAGTATCTATCTACTGTGGCCACACAATCCGCACAGTGCTTTTTTAAATGTCTTTTTCCAATTGTTTTCTGTCTCTTTTGATAGACGTTTCCACCACCATCTGGTGAAATTTAGAAAAATATTGCCAGAAATCAGGGTTATTTTATTGAGAATCCGGCCACTCAAGTGATTGCTTTAGGTCAAAGCACTGTCAGCTGAACTTTTGATGGCTTGTGTTTCTGTTTCTCGGACAGTTTAAGTCGATTTCCAGAACAACGGCTTCTAAATAAATGCTGAAACAGAACTGATCTGATGGAGCAGCAGAGCTGTAGTTTACAGAGATAATGGACAGCGGAAAAGAGAAAAAAACAGACTCACTGAATTAAAACAACACATTTACATTTATAGAGTAGTCCGATAATAACAGCATCTTCTATTTTCTTCTATTTAATCTTCCTACCGGGGCCCTTTAGGTTCCCACTTCCTTTGCATTGCTCTTTGTGTGTATTTCTGCATTTCTGAATATGTGTGCTTGTGCACTATGCATTTGTGTGTATGTGTACGTTTTATAAGAGTGGGATTACAGTGAGAGGAGCTGCATCTAAGGTTCAGAGGCCGAGCCATTAAATCTACCAAACATTTAACTCAGAGAGGGATTGTAGACAAATTTGATGTCGAAAGAAAAATAAACCAGACCAATAGCAGACAGAACCCGCAGAAAATGCACATTCGGCTTTGCTCCTTGGCTTTGGCCACATGAAAGAGCCAACCGTCGCTGAGCTACTTGTGAATGTGTGCGTTTGAGTGAAGTGTTGAGTTTGAGTTTCTATGGGAGTGGGTTGAATGTTGAGAGTGTACAAGTGTTAGGCTCAGCCAAGCCTCAATAAGAAAAGGAGGGGGAGTATGATTCTGGCAGTATGATTCAAATTATAATTAGGATTTGGTTTTCTGCTGTCAAATATGGCATTTATGTTAGTACAAGCCAACATGATTAGTTTGTAAGTATTCACAAACAACATTGTATAAACCGTCGCCACTGACATACTGTCTGGATTGTTGAATGCTAACACATCTTGTTGCTCAAACTTTCAAGTCCACAGTTATACACAATTGAGCATAAATGTCCTCCTCAAAACTCCCTCCTTTCTAACTTCTGCTGCAAACTTGAACTCAACCAGTTTCTTCATATCAGCCTTTCTGGAAAATATGACACTGGTGTTTTCTGTTCTAGTTAAAGTGTTACCTTAACCTAGATATTGGAAGTTATCTTTACATAGACAAATGAAATAATTGTGGTAATAATCAAATAACATCGTCGGCAACATCGAATTAGGCGCTTGTTTTTGGATTCAAAGTGTTGCAACTGAGAAGATGCCAACATTTCATTTAGTGTGCTGCCTGAGCAAAAGTTCTTATTTTGTCTTGGCTCTCACATGAAGATGCATCCAATTCAACAACCTAGAGAATATGACAAATAAAGGTTAAAGGCTCTCTTACTTTTGGACGTCGCGTGTGTATATGTGTGTTCAACACCACAGGATTCAGAGGTAGAACCTCCCTCAAGACATTTTCATGGCGCTGCATTGCGTCCAGTGTGTTTGTGACAAAGACATTGGTGCACGCCTCCTCTCGGTTTATCAGAGCGGCCTGTAGTGTTTTACTGTTGATTACTGTAGTAACATCTCAGCGTTGATATTTGTCCTTGTTATTATCCTGAATGACTTCTTTGAAGACAGAATTAAATGGTCTTAAACTGATCTCTCATGTGCAGGAACTTGTTTCTTTCCTTTTTGTAGATATGTATAAAGGTCTGCTTTCAAGTGAGAATGTTTGTGTTTTGTGGTTTATTATAGTGTTGAGAAATAGGAGTACATGCTGAACCACACTAAAACACGTATATACTGTACATATAACATACAAGTGAATAAATACGGCCCCTCTGAAATAACATAAATATTGTTCTTTTTTTCAGGTGATTATACTTATAGATGTTTTATTTCCACACGGTACTCCCACACGGTTCCTCTAAATCGGAAAACACATTATTGATCTCTTGGTCCATGATTCTATTCTATGAAGAGCAGCTCTTTGGACTTTCGTTTGAGAAAAATATACAAGCTCAGATATTAAACCCAAACTGGTTTGGACACAAACTCTTGGACAGTTATTTTACGAGGATTCCTTCCATTCCAGGGAGCTTTATTTCTGAGACACGGTCCATCACTTTGTTCACAAAACGCTACCATCCACCACCGAACCACTACCCACCGCTGCCAAAGTGACCACATATAGTCCTATACCATTTAATGTTCAAATACTGGTATGTTGTGCTGAGCAATCATTGGGTCAAAGATGCGTTCCAATCGAGCTGGATAACCTTCCCTTCAGTTTTTTAACTGTTTCCATTCTCTTGTGGTATAGGCAGGCGGTCAGTACATCCTTGTTTTCTGCTGTTTGTTTATAACGTCACTCATGCACGATCATTTTCAACCTTGACTAGCTATTCATCAACTAGGTGCAACTGTGGCCTTAAATTTCATACACTGCATGCTTGAATTTGTGAGCTTTGAAATCATTGACAGGAGGAAATGGACTAAGCTCCAGTTTGAGGAACAGGATATTACAGAACGAAATAAGGTATGCATTTAAAATAAACGCTGTATTTCCTTTGTAAAGAGACATTCTTTCCCCACTGCATCTCACGAGCATCGACTGATTCCAGACTTTCACCTAGTGGCCAAAGGATAAGACCTTGCCTCGCAAACTAAATCCCATTTTGATAAATAAATGCTATTTGGTGTCAAACTACACTTGAATGAATCAGGATTTTTATTAAATGCAATTAATGTTCTGGTATGTAAGCGTTGTAAACTAGTTCTCATTGTTAATTAGTAACTTTTCATCTTTCACTTTTTTTTACTTAAATAGAGTGTACTGAGAGGTCATTTTTTGTTTCTCACCTGGCCAACACAGTACTCATGTTTGCTTTGTTACAGAGCTGTTAGCTTGGATATCAGAATAAAACTGTTACTACATTTACTAATAGTCTGGGGGGGTGTGGGGGTGTTACGATATACTTGTTTTGACAAGTATATATTGATATTCCTCACGGCAGTGTGTTGCATGGTCCAAAAGATATTCAAAATGCTGAATAAAGAACGTTATTTCCTGTCACTAAAATTCTCTACAAGATATCAAAATAATTGTATCATTGCAAACTATCCTGGCCATGATAATCATGTAGTGATTATAGCTTTAGTCTGACTACAGCCGTGGGGGATTAGGGCTTAAATGTAACTGGGAACAATTAAAAAGCAAAGCTCAATCTTGAACATCATGAAGATAGTGAAGAAGTGATTCAAACCACAAATACAAAGCAGATTTGTTAAAAAAAAACAAAAAGGGTCTGGCATTGTTACTGACCATTTGAAAGTAATCCACAGCCACGGTTTCAACATCTGCCTCCAGATGTGTGTACACAATTATAGATTCACAAAAAAATGAATTTACAGGCGTGGTAATTGAGAATTAATCTTTATTCATTGGCATTTTTTGTTCCCTCCCAGGAATTTAATAAAAAACTGCACCATGGCTGGATTATGCACTTCATCATAGGAAACAAGCAGTCAGTAGGAGACACTTTTGGCATTTGTCACACGGGTGACTCATTCACTTTTATGACTTTTTCCCCCAGTGCTCAGTCAACCAGTCCTTTTCTTTTCACCATTTTACTCATAAAAACGTCCCAGCATCCCCTTCAATGCAGTTCAACCTGCTGCATTAACATGTGCATCAAAGTATTATTTTAAAGCTAACTGTGAATCTCAAATGAATTCCACTGGACATTAAAGGGCTTCATGGGGGCTGAATATGCACATATTTCCACATCTCTCTTTGAATTTGTCCTTTCCCCTGAATTGCAAACATTTGATCTTCTGGCCAAGTACTTTTTAACGAATACATTTTCATCTACGCTGGCCCCGCCAACCTTTCAAATTACCTTTTAAAACGCTCAACTAAATATCTTAGAATGTAAATACTTTTTCTTGTTTTTGTAAACACTTGTGGGACACTGTCATAATGCCTAGGTAAATATATATTTACCAGGTAAATACCAGGTAAATATTCATTAAACAGATCCTAGACTTCCAGTTAAATTAACTTTCTCTACCACTGATACATGGTACTTTGTACACTGAACTATTGATGTATATCATTTAAAACAGAGGATTCCTTTGGAGTTCAGAGTAAGGTCCTGTCTTCCTGCAATATAACTCTTTGCAGTTTGAGGTTAATTTTCTTGCCGTCACCAGTTGATGAGTAGCATGTGCATACAACATTGGGGGAAGGTCAGGTTCATATCTTGGTTCAACTTGCCCCTGAACTGAGATGCAATTCATATTTTTGATTTACGGGACTAAGACCTATGGGCCCTCGCTGTCATTTTGGATGTGCATTTGAAACATACAGTCTTCTCTTTGAAGACACGTTGTTTCGATTTGCTTTGGTTGCCTCATTTTCATGAACGTTGCCTTTCTTGTGGCAGTTACTTGTCTGTTTTAAAAAGGTGCTTTCTGACAGTGATCTAAATTCTGACAAAGGTCGTGGTAGTTATCACGTGTTCGATTGGGGAACTCTGGAAGCCATTGGCGGATTTTGGAGGTCTTAGTTAATGGTGGCTTTAATGTTCGAAATGGGAGAAAAATGCCAAATCAGCAGCAGTAGGGAGAGAGCAGCTGGCCTGGATGGATGGGGCTGATTACCAATTTTTCCAGAGCCTTAGATGTGGTGACAGTCTGTATTATAGTCTGTTCACCAATCCTCTCTCTTGTGCAGCAGTGTTTGTTATTTCTTGCCACATTCAAGGGTTTAAAAAGCCAAAGAAGACCTATATTGTGCAGGGAAACAGGCTGTCCTCTAATTATTTAAATCTCCTCCTCCTCCAGTCCTTTTCACCAGTAGTAATGAAGTGTAGAGTAGTGAATAATTGCACACATATTTCTTAAATTCATTAATGGTCTATGAGGCGAAACAAGAACAACAGTTTATCAGCTCACTGGACACGACTGTGTGACATTTGCCCTTGCTGTCCTTTTGCAATCAGCCAACTTATTTTAATGAGGACTGGACATGAGAAGATACTTGTTTGTGAAACAGTACTGTGAGCACGGTGTCACAAAAAGAAACAGCAATCATGTCATTATGATTCCTAAAATGTAAACAAATTTAATGTTGCTGACATAAATATTTGAGTACTCTTTATGCAGGAGTTTGCTGCTTGAGCACCTGCTGTAGTTTTAATGTGATCAGTACACAGTCACCATCTCCTAAAAACCATGCACCTGATCAGTAAGCAACGGAGTTGAGAACAAGACTGCTATGGTTTGGGATGTGCCGTAGCATTAGTGAAACAATTAGTTTCCCCATTGTCTAATCTATGCAATCAACTATGGTTGTTACATGAACACAGGACACATTGACCATTGGGAATATGATACGCTTTAAAAGCTTTAAAAAAATAGATAGCTTATACTTGAACTTGTTTTTATATATCCTGCACATAAGATGCATTCATGTATAACGTGAGACCATCAGGAAACTATGCTTCTATTTAATTTGAATCATGAAATTCGCCATATTCGGATTGTAATTTTGGGGTAGTAGTATCCTGAGAGACTGTGGTGTTTGTCTCCACCTGCAGGAAAACGCAGATGAGGACAGGATGAAAAGTGATGCTGTGGCTAGAGACAATAAACTCACAGGTACAATATGCGAGGTTTAATTGTGGCGCACGATGCACTGCTCGAGGAATACTTCACGTTAGGTCTGCTTTTATGGACTGCTTTTGTAACAATAGCTGTATGTTAAGAAGTGTCAATAGAACAGTGCGGCTATTATTCATATATAAATATAAATATATATATATATATATATACACACTTGCTTATATATATATAAGTATCATTGTATCATATAAGTATCATTGTTTATTATCATTGTTGTGCTGTTGTTGCAAGGCGGAACCTTTCTCTCGAGAATCGTGGGGAAGGATTTTGTTATCGGACTTGGTTGTTACATCTTTTTTTAACAGGAACTACACAGGTGAGTGTTTTCTTCGTGAAATTAAGCTATGACGTACTATCATATGACTTCATCAGTACAGTAGTCACATGCTTTTCACATTCAATAACCATGTGTCGTGTGACCGTGAGATACAATAACACACGAGCCGTGAAAGCATTGTGATTTAAAGGCCCGGACAGCAAACGTTAGCCATTAGCCAACATTCAACGTTTAACGTTACGTTGACAGCGACTCTGAGGCTCATTAGAGGACATCAACTTCCTCAACGCTGACGGGAAGTTATTCACGTCTCCTTCATCTCTTTTTGGTAATTGTCCACGGATTTCAGATCAACCTCCTCATTCGCTGCTTGCTTAAAACCAGTAGAGTGCTTTGCTAGCTTGCACTAACTTAACGTTAGTTAACGTCAAGTGTTTACGCTAATGCTAAGCTAAGCAACCTAACGTAACGACATTTCACCCTCAACCACACATTGGATCCTGCTAATGATAGGACGTTATGAGTGAATACGCATGGCCATTTAAATAGTAGAATATAAAGATGAACGATGATGATGATGATGTTATTGGCTTCACTTGAACAGTTGAGTGTTAACGTTGAGATGTCTAAGTTATGGCTTCCAGATGTTTTAGATATCTGTAGAAGTTGATAAAGCCGCAGTCGCTTGTCAAATCTTGCACCAAGGCATTAACATGTTTAACATCTGTGGAGCTCGCAAGTGAATATAATATGTATATATTAGAATTCTTCACATCTCCACTCGCTTCATACAGGATACCAAGGGACTAAATAGAACTAAACACCAGCAGAGGGGCTATGATATAAACTAAGAGGTTAAAACATCACGTTGAGCCATACAAGAGCTTTTTTGGCTGTTTTGAAATCAGTGATTTCCAAGAATGTAAACCTCGATTTACATTGATTTAATATATTAAACTAAAGCGAACATGACCTTTGTTATGTCTTATGTCTTTGTTATTGTAGGTCAGCTAGAACTCCAGAAATCTACTACACAACAATACATAGATTACCCATCTACTATAATATTATATATACACTGGTGAATATGAACAAGTGTGCCATTTCTCTATTGAAAACCTTTCTGATCAGACTATATTTAATTTGTAGTAAAGTCCATGTTTATGCTCCCCAGCCAAATGTATATACAAAAAACATTGTAGAAGTAGAAAATATATATCTCGTTAGCAATAATGATCCCTGTAGACAGTAAGTCCCAGAACACTGTATTTGAATCATAAATCAAAGGTTTTTCCTCATCAGCAGGTGGAGGGATGAGTCTCTCCCCTGTGGGTGGCACAGTAGTGCCAGAAGCAGCTAACGGGGTTTTGACACCCGTCTCTTCAGAGAAAGGACCTCACGTTCCGATCTCGGTCAAATTTGCGGGGAGCAGAGAGCCATGTCCTGGGGAGGAAGATACAGAGAACCACGTAGATGCGGAAAACAGAGTTTACGATGGCGAAAGCCACCTGGGCACAGAGAAGTACAATAATGGAAGAACATCTACTAGTTTTACACAGCACACCCCTCATGTGACAGACGCCTCACTGCCTGCTGCCTCCCGCACAGGAAGCACAGACATTTGTGAGGCCTGTGACAATGTTGAGCCTCCTGATGCAGCTCCTTTGTGGGACCCGGCACAGCAAGCACACTGCAAAGAGTCATCTCAGCGAGGAGGCCTTGCCGCTACAGGCAGACAGCAGAATGAGACAGACTCCTCAGATAGAGACAACGACAGTCGAGAGAAACAGGATGAGGAGGAAGATGAGAAAAATGAAAAAAAGTGGATTAATCAGCGTGCAGGAGGGAGAACAAAGGCAGAGGTGAGTGGGCTGGGGTCTTCATTGGATCATGTGAACCAGATTGAGTGGAGGACAGCATTGGATTAAGATTGGAAAAGCAGGTTCAATTTGCACAATCTGAACTGAGGTTAATGCAAGTAAATGTTGTACAGAAGCTGTCACTGTCACAAACGGTCACACAAATGGCTTGCTTTTAAATTAACTCAATCCTGAGACTTTAGTGGGCCTCAAATGAGCCAACACACATTTACCAACGTCTCACAACCAAGTTGGTCATCATCTTTTTTTAATAAAAAAAAAAAAAAAAAAGGGAGTCCAATTGGTAGAGTGGTCTTATGAACATAAATGATAATGGGTAGCACTTTTGCCGGCTCATAATGAATTATTCCTACAGGAGTATGATATGCTAAGCAGTAATTTAAGTCCTTTTATTCACCTCCTTCTCCATTCTTTTTTTTAGTCTTCACGACACTACTCCTCCTCAGCCCCTGGTCCCAGCACCTCGTCCACTTCCACTCCTCCCCCCCCTCTTCTTCCCTCAGACGATATCCCCTGCCCTCCCCACGTCATGGCCCAGGTCTGGGTACGCAACGTCAGGGGGATGCAGGACAGCAAGAGCCTGGATGAAATCAGCCAAGCTTGTGGAGGTACATATCCCTCAAACGGGTTTTATTTTATGTTGACTGCAGAAATCTAGTGGGTACTGTAACTAAATTAAGTAGGTCTTCCCGAAACCTCCACCCCCTCCGCCCGCTGAAAAGGTGTCTTATTTTTCCTTGCACGTGGGAAACCTTTTGGTGTATTCTCCACAGGTGGTTCGGGGCCCCGGGTTGGGGGCAGAGGAGGCCAGTCAGAGGGCCGCAGGGCCACTATCTCCTCAGCTCTGGAGCTAGAGGGGACAGTCAGCCAAGACGGGGATCTGACTCATTTCATCACCAAGAACCTGGAGCAGAAAATCAAAATGAGCTCCAAGCCCAGTCTGGACTGCAGTGACTGTGAGTAACTTGATGTGATGAAGGGAATCCTTCCTCATTCCTCATCGTCATAACTCCAAGTCAAGAAGTCATATAGAACATTCAGTACATAGTGGACAATCTGAGCTTTTCCTTGCTTTGTTGAAATGGGCTTTCAGCGCATGTGAGCGTGCACCACTGGCTAGCTCACGCCCGCTGCGCTCACTCCTTTCAAATGCCGGTAACAGCGCGTTGTTTAGCATCAGGGGATGTGTGAGTAGATGTAAAATACAGTTTATATGTGTTTTATATGTATTGGGATCAAGAGTCCCTAAGAAAAGAACAGTTTGTATTTTCCTCTGCGCGTGGTGGGCTCAGTACTTGCTTTTCAGCAGGTTAGTTGCACTTTTACCAGCAGTGGTGCTGCTGTAGTCTGTCTGACCTCAAGTCAGATTCACAGCCAGCCAACAGCCCGGTCTGCCACCATGCATTATTTTTGCATGACTTGGATCAGCTCTTTCCTTAGACTGGTTGAACATTTTAAGATTTGTAAATGCAGCTGGTTGTCCTGTGTAGTTACAACTTGAGGGACATAAAACGGGACTTGTGGATGAAGAAACAGTCCCTCGGGTTTGTTGATCGAATCCCAATCAGCAGGGTGACAAAGCCAAGCCTGTCCATCAGCAGCCAGGGGATAGAGGCTGAACCGCTGCCCTTCAACCACAGGAAATAAACCCATCTGTATTCCAGTGTCTGCTGAACCGGACACTCAATTTAAACAGGGCACCACAGCCAATGTGGCCTCTGTGGGAGCTCATTCGCTCCACCTGCTGATTGAATTAGGATAGATGACTCAGGCTTAGTTTGACAGGAAGGATTCCTCACCGAGGTTCTGCTTACGGGAATCCATTTCACGCACAGCAACCTGCTCATCACTTCTACCCCACCATTTAGAGCGTATGTGTTGTTTTTGTGATTTGTTTGTCTATTTGTAAGAGCAGCTGTTCCTTTTAATGGGAAACACTCACCAGTTTCTCTTGCGTGTCATTTGCGTGACGTTTTATTTGTATTTTCGCTTGAAAAAACTATTTCTTTGAGGTCGTCGTTCTCTCGCGCTCGCACACGTTATCTGAATCCAAGTTTGTGGTTCTCCTGGAAAAAAAAGTAAACCACATTTTTTACAATCAAGTTAAATCGAGTTATTTGTCCTTCCTTTATCAATCAAAATGTTAACAATGGCCGGCTCCAGGGCACTTTAAGTATTCAATTTTTTTCTCTTTATCTTACATACTACAGTACTTGCGTACGTTATCATTCATAAATCATCATTATTTCTCACCAGCGGACTGTTCAGGTCCCATCTACCGAAGCCGGGGATTGTCCCGGAGACCAGCGGACATCCCGCCCATCGATCCCGCCGTCCTGTTGGATCTTCAGAGACACACCCAGGATGTGGCGCACAGTGTGGAGATGATGATGCGGAGCCTCAACGGGACAATTCAGAATGTGAGTCTTCTGTTCATGATGCATATGCGTGGGTTTGAGCTACTGTATGTCTCAAATATATATCCCATATCTGTTTTTATTAATGGATCGATCTCTCTGTCCCCGACTGTTCCAGATGACAGCTCTCAGTGTGGGCTACATTCAGACCTACAGAGACTCAGTGGACAGCTTGGGAGAGTCTGTCGACATGAGTATAAAGGTGACACCGTGGATCTGTATTTATCCCTATGTGTGTTATTTTGACAAAAATAGTTGAGCTGGTTGGTGGTAGTTCTTGGGAAATGTTGCATGAATTGCCCTAAATCCTCTTGCACACATTATATTATTTTGCCATAATAAACAGTACAAGAGGAACAATTTATTTTCTTACCATGAAACCTGTCTGTTAAAACCGGTTACCAAAGCAAATCAGCTTGGATCCAAAAAGATGCTACAATATGCAAAGCTCTCATCATTTTGATTCTCTCCATGTTCCCATCATGTTATTCCCTTTCGAAATGGCTGGTATATATTAAAGCTTCGGCGCTTTTACTGGCTGTGCTCTGATTCCGCTCCCCTAGGGCATGTACACACTGATGGCTCGCTGCGAGGAGCTGGACCGCTCCATGCAGCCCATTCACACCCTGTCGGCCCAGATCCGTGACATCAAGCGCACCCTAGACGCTCTGGAGGCGATCTGCAAGTAGCCGCTTTTCAACACACGGCCCAGCTGCAGAGTTCCAGCAGGGAGCACATCCGGAATGGTGCTGAGTGCAAGTCAACCCACCTTTCTGCAGGCAGCAGGTTAAATAATGAGCGCACCTCTTGATTCCAGGAACCATTGCTACTAGGCATGCTGGGATTCAGTCAGTCCCGCCGCTTGTTCGTCATTTGAAGATGATCATTGTTTGTTTGTTTTTGAGATTCCAACTGAATTGCCATTGATTTGCTGATTTGATTCTGTGTTTTAAAAGCCACCATCACATCCTCTAATGAATTGGTCGTGATACGTACCTCACTAAGCAACCTGTTTTGGAGACACTCGGTCCAGTGCCCTGAACACACACACACACACATACACACAAGAAGAAGATCCACTCCTACAAACCGATCCTTGAAGATGAGTTTACAGTCTGTGGAGGAATATTGTGTCGTTATCCGTCCAGGCCGCTTTTTTCAGATTGCACTAATGTTTGCTCACCACATGGGGGCGATGTCTCTCTCTCTCTCTCTCTCTCTCTCTCTGCGGATAGAGAGGACAGAGTGAACTGCTCAGTAGACAGACCTTTGCACATGGAACTGAAAGTCTATTTTTTAACCTTATGCAACAACCGATTCTTTCACTGCAGGCTTAATGAGGGGAGCTTCAGTTCTGTCTCTCTGTCCGTCTTTGTTTTAATATTTATTTATTCAGTTTTTGCAGCGTGCTAGCATTTTTCAACAACACTGCAAACTACACTGCTACTCTGTTACTGGAAACTAACCAGTACAAATGGAATTTTCTCCACTGAACTCGAGCATTTTGAGTAAGGTCAAATACTGCTTGAGGGTACTTGTCGGAGGTAATGAAAGTGTTTCACTTTTTCTACTCGGATTCTGTCATGCTGTTTATCAATTAAAAACTTGCAAACTTTATGACTCACAGGTCTTCTTCTGTAATTTAAAGACACATACAGGCCAGGTGTTGTATAACCTTGATTTCCTCATTTTTTGTGGCAATCAAAGATGTTTTTTTTAATTGGTGGGATAAGCAGATTTCTCCAGTTTTCCCAATGGCATTACATATTTGGCTTTGTACTTATTTGACCCTTAAATGTCATCAAAAGTAGAAACTTGATCAATTTAGCCAACCTGAAGACTGAAGCCAACTAATGAAATCTGAATTTATTGAAGAACCCGTAATTGCTTCTGCTTGCACTGACCAGTCACAAAGAAACAGCCTTGGAAGCCACTGGAAGGATTGGACCACTCGTTTCAACATCACTGGATTTGGGATTCAGTCTTGGCATGTGAACATGGACTTTTGAGAAAATGTATTAATTTAATCCAAGCTGAAAGATAAGCCACAGTATCGCTTGAGTCTGTGGTACGTCTCATTGCACTGGTGGGTGCCTTGTTGCATCATTGTATTTCTTTTACATAGACCTATTACTGATGGCAGCAAAGATGTCATTTGGTAGATTTCTCGATATTCATCTACAAAACTTCTATCAAAGCAATACTGGAAGGAAAGTTACACATTTTAGCTTTGGTTCTGCATTGTAAACTCTTACTGTGTCTTCAGCGTTAATGGCTTCACAAAAAGCTCAACTTGCATTGTGGGTCCAATCTGCTCCATGCCTCATTGTCACTTTCCTCAAACGTTTTGGCAAAGGTTTGCTCTAGTTGTCAAGGGAAGCCTCCGAGTGAAAGAACTGCATTTCTAAAAAGCTTAAAAGAAAGATTGCAATGATCCTGCTTCCGTTCATTTAGCCAAAACTTACCCCAAAATGTCTGTGATTGTAAGATCGCAGATCAAGCAAAATCAACACAAAGTGGACATTTTGGTGTCTTAGATTTCCAAGGATCCTTGAGATGGAAGAAATGAAAGAAAATATCCTTGTTCATAGTGTAAATGTGGGATTATTCATTTTCTGTTGTACAATAAGATGACGCACCTGTGTAGATATGATCTCTTTCTGTAACTAAAGAACAATTTATACATCCTGGATGAATAAAAATAACAAATAAATTCACATGAGCTGCAAGAACGTTTTCATCTTTTTTTATAAGTGTACTGCTTTAGGGAGGACTGAAGCGTGTGTATTAAAAATATTCAGATATAATCAACTTTGACTTACAATAAGCTCCATGCTGGTGAGACTAAACGCTCCTTGACTCCAGGACTCTGATACTTCAGCAGTGAAATGGAATTTAGCCATCACTTCATTCATTTACACTTGCTTCTTACTATGCGTTTCCTACTGTGATGTTTCAGTATGGACCATGTTTGCAGGGTTCTGCCAGAGCTCAGGCAAAGCATGAGGAGCTGCACTTCAGCCTCTGAGGGACAACCTCAACGATCCAACGTAAAACCAGGAGGATGGAAGGCCAAAGTTGTCACAATAAACATGTGACTCTCAAACTGCTTTTCTACAAATAAAATAGGTAAATCTGCCAAGAGGATTAAATTAAAAACCCGGTTTAGGAATTCAAATATTTGCCTCTGACATTTCTGCTGCCACCCTAATTCAAATGAACCCAACGGGTCTACTTCATGGGAAGAGATACTCATGTGTTTTATACCTTAAAATGACGAAATAATCAGCGTTTAAAAAAATGACTGGAAGGAACAAAATGTGCAATAAAAAAAAACAACTGTGTGCAAGTTCTAAAACTAGCGGTGCGGAAGTGTAATCTACAGTTAAAAGTGGATGGAAGAGAGATGTCCCTAGTCACTATGGTGACAGTGTGTAGACGTCCTGGCGGATTTGATGTGTCACATCTCTTTAAAGGGTTAATTTCAGCCTGTAGACACAGAGAAAAGTGACACGTGTTTTTACCTCTACTGTCGCTTGGCACATTCAGTGATAGTTCACAGCTGGAACTTGACACCTGTGTCTTTTTTTTTTTTTTTTTTAATCTTATCTTTTTATTCATTTCTTTAACAAAGCAGCACACCTGCAGCCAGCAGGGATTCAGTGTCTTGCTCAAGGGCACTTCAGCAGGGCTCATCTCTCACTCACAGCCCAGACCTCCCAGGTAAAGGATGGTTTGTTTGTCAATTTAAGGTTCCAGGCAAAGAAGTCCAGCCACCAGCAGCAGCAGGACGGTTACTATGGGGACACTCTGGGAATCTGTCCCGCCGTCTGCAGCTACTTCCTGTGAAGGCGTCGGGCTTCCGGCTCCAGGCGAGCTGCTTCCTCTCAACTCAATCGCAGAGGCACCTTTCGTCGTAGAAGCTGCTGCGTTCCCCAAAACATCTCCAGTATTTTCTTTTACTGCCCTTCCAGCAGATGCCCCGTCTTTGGGGGACTGCTGGTCTGAGACGTCCCCGTCTGCTGTCTCGTACCACTGGCACTGGAAGTCCTTCTTCCACATCTCGGCCGGGTCGGGTTCGGCTGGTTTAGTGTTTGTTTCCGGCTGATCGGTGGTTTTTTCCGCCTCTTCCTGATGGAGAGAAAAATAAGGTCAACATTAGCAAACGTTGCTGTTGGGTTATTTTCTGGTTTTATGTTTTCAGAGTGGAAATGAAGAGATTAATAGAAAGGCTCACTCTGATGGAAATAACCAACTTTCTGCCGTTGCAGCAATAGTCGTTGTTGTGCCATTGTAGTTGTGTCTTCTATTTAATGACAACTGAAAAGTGACAAATGTTCCCCGGGGAACACAATGTTCCTGCGCGCAATCTTGCAGCACATCCTCCTTTGTTGTAAGTCAGCTACTGTTTCCCTCTCTGCTTTCTAACTGCTGAAAGATGAAAGATCTCCAGGCAACTGGACTCCCTGCTGTTGTCTTGGTTATCTTTATCAGTCGTGACTCAAAATAAGTGGTTCGGTTCCCAACTCCGCGCAGAAGGAACATAAGTTGAGAACTTGTGTCTCTTTTGCACCCTTTCAGTGGATTCACTCTCCACAGTGTCACCAAAGAGCTAAAGAGCTTTCATCTTTTCAAAACATTGTAGGCGAATCTTATGTCTCACCATCATGTTTGTTAAAAACCTTTCAACCAGCATGATTTTCTCAAACAACACAATCATTTCAAGACGAGCCTAGTTGTTCGTTGCAGACACGTTGCTTACATGATTTACGTCAATTTTGCAGCGCATCGGAGCAAAAGTTGTAGTTGAGCATTCGGGGGGGCAGGCTCAGTGTCAACACGTGTACCGACAACATATTACATCATTTCATTTATCCTTTCTCAAAGGTGTTTTTGTGACACACTCTCTCCCTGGTGAAGGACCTTGTTGCATCCGACCCGCTGTCCTCAACTCAGTGATGCAGTGTGAAACACAGCATCACTTCCAGACTCCCACTCTGACAGTTATGCAGTGGGAGCTTTGCTGTAGACCGCAGCAGTTAAAGCTTTGTGCAGCTAATTAACTGGAAACTGAAAAAAAGCTTCATCCGTCATAAGACCCTTAGGGTCACCACCGACACAACGAGTCGATCCTTCTATTTCTGGCTCGCGGTGGGAGGGGGATTCAAGCTTGTGAACAGGATTCATGTCTTCTAGAATACAATACATGAATGGAGCTTTATAAATCCAGTACTGATACATCTTTAAATCTACTTAAAATTACAATCCCTTGCCTTGTCCGTCACCTTTTCTGTCACCTTTGCCACCGGTTCGGACGGCAGCGGTAGGTGGAGGTAGACAGAGCTCTCTGGATTTTGACGGACGCATCGGCCCTTTCCCTGGCAGAGGGAGGCTGAGCACAGTCGGGTTGCCGTGGTTACGTTGATGGAGTAGGGTCCCAGGACCTTGCGGACAAACTCTGCCAGCTCTTGACACTCTCTCTGGGAGCCCACGGGATTAAGAACAACATGTTTGCTGACACAAAGCCATCTGAAGTTTGTGTTAGTTACATGAAAAACAATTCATCTGAAAACCTTAAGATGTCCAAAGAATCAGTGAACATACAGAATGTGCAGAAATATTTGTGGGCGTATGAACTTAATGTAAATGTATCGCTGTATACCTCTGTTTTAGTCTCACTCTTCCCCCAGATGACAACTCCAGCTGTTCCCATGGCAGCACTCTCCCCGATGGTGCTCACCAGGTCTGCCTGTTCACAAGACATTATACAAAGAGGCTTCTTTTTTTAACTTGTACTCGTCTTCTTTGTTTGATCGAGTATAAACACCGGTCCACTCGTCATATAAGGTTCATTTTTGGTAACTGACGATACAAGCGTGAAGCAAATACATCTTCAGCTTTCTTATTATTTACTTTTTCAATAGAAACGGAGAACGATTCAACACAAGTGTAGGTCGATTCCTCACCTGTGACAGGAAAGTGTTTGTTGATGCATAAACACTCCTGAGGATTGGGAATACAGGAAGATCAGACACAGTCCCACTCAGAGATGATACTCGAAGTGCCTCCCGGATTTCACTGGACAGGTGAAGCCGGCCTCCAGAGGTTCCACACTATAAGAAGAGGGGGAACAGATTGTACACATCACACAAGAGCAATACTATTTATTTGGCATTTGCATTAAACCAATTCTTGGTTTATAGTGAAATTCCTTCACTGGACACAGAGATGTTGCAATGCTGTGGTTTTGTCAAGGACAAGGAGAAACATTTTACAATATGATTTATTTTAATCCAACAACAAGTGTTACCCACCTGTAGCTTCTCCAGCGTGAGGAGAGGGTAGAGGGCGGAGCATCGTTTCCATAGCCACAGAAGCTCGTCGTTGAGGGCCATCTCTGTAGCGGGGCACTGGCCGGTGTAATTGGCCAACGAGGTTAGGGCAGGATCGCCATTGTAGCAGCTGGGGTAAGGGGAGACGCCCCATAATGCTTTGGGCCTCAACCTTTTGACCTCCCGCAGAGTTTCCATCATTACTGACTGGGCTGCTGCCTCAAAGTCCACCTGCGACATGATCAATATATCCTTAGTCTTATCTTCAGTCTGTAGTCTGTATTCTTAATGTTTAGTGTTTTTTGTGAATAGTGAATATGAAATGAAACTGATCAAATCAAACCAAAAGGGGTGTGTGATTAAACCAGGTTTACCGTGAGGTGCAATATTTTTATGTCACTAAATAGTGCCATCATTTAGCAGATATTAAAAGGAATCGTTTAGCATTTTAGAAAAATAAACTTTTTTGTTTTCTTGCTCAGAGTGAGATGTGAAGATCGATAACCACTCTTCTTGCTTTCGATTCATTTTGAAGCTGGAGACAGCTGGGGACAGTTCCCATAGATTAGCATCTTTGAAGCTCACTAATTTGTGCTCCTCATCTTGTTTGTGTAATCCGCATCCGCAGGTTGCCGGGCAACGTCACGGTGAGCAGAAGACTCCACTGTTTGTTTTCGTCCGGATTAAACAAACACACACCGTGTTAATTAGCTCAACTGTGGTCACCTTTTAGTCTGGATTTGGCTCATGCAGTGCTGCTACTTTCATTTAAACTTGACCTCAAATCTACAGCCTTCACCCTAACTGTTCCTTCTTAAAACGTTTTCCAAGAATCGAGTTGGGTGTTTTTTACCCTGATGCTTTTGCTGAGTGATTTCTGCGAAGGGAAGCTCATCACATCAAGAAACTCTTCTTCCGTCTCTTGCTAACTCAATGGTCCGGTGCTCCATTATCCGCTCTTTCCTCTCTCCACCCTCTTTAAAATGGGCTCACATCAATTTGGTTCAGTGACCAAAACCAAATGCTACCATACTTATATTATTAGTGTTCCAGTCCCACTGGATATTTACATCAAAGATTGTTCCTTGGTTACAGTAGAAACATCAGTATCTTGCACTCTCCTTTGTAAGTTTCCTTTCCACTTCCACTGATGACCCCTAATCCATCTTCTTATCACTTACCACATCTTCTTCACTCTTTATAATCTCTCCTTACCTTTGACCACTTTTCCACCTCCTCCGGCGTCCAGCCAGGAAAGAAAGTCTTCATCAGGTCTCTGGTTTCATCCAGATAGATCGTCTGCCTCTCTCGGTTTCTTGACCACTGGGGGACCCACTCGGCCCAGCGTAGCACCCCCAACCCAAGGTACCTCGGGGCGGGTAAGGCCGCCTCCACGTCCTGCTGTGTCTTCTGGAGGTGGTCTCGCATCCGGGTGTGCTGTGGTAGCCCCCTATTGACAGGTGTGTCTTTGTCTAGGAAATAAGGGTAGTTCCCCAACGTGTCCTCATAAAAGACGGCCACGCGGCCCTCCCGTTCCATCCCAAAAGATCTGGGATCTGGCCGGCCAGAGCAGGAGGAGTCACGGATGCCCCAGAAGATGATGAAAGGCTGTCCAGACAGGAGAGGCGGCCACGCTGGCTGTGGTGGGCCAGCAGTGCCCAGGTCAGCGAAGGCAGCGAGCAGAAGCAGGAAGGGCAGTAAAACTGGAGGCTGGACTTGAAGGGTCACTGATGGAAAAGTGTCTTGGGTCTTTAGACCGCGGGGTGCTGGTTTTGGTTCAAGCTCGGGGTCTGGACGGGACCGTGGCTCGGCCCAAGCCATTGGAGCAGCCACCTGTCCGGCCGTCACCCCTTCAGGCCCCCATAGACAATCATGTTCCTGTCAAACACAAAGCTTCAGTCTGTTGGGTGGCATGGTGAGGGTCAAATAAGGCGATGAAGACACGTACACACACTCATGACCCATTCATTTAACCCATCCTAAGCATTGCTGTGAAGGGCCTGGGGGGCAACTTGAGGTTCAGAGTCTCGTTCACTGAACCGTTCACATAACCAACAAAGCAGGGAAGCACTACGCCAAAATTACGTTTAAGAGAAGACCTACTCAAACCCCCTGAGCCACAGCTTCCCCAAAACCGTCACGATGTAAAAAAAAACACTAACATCGACAGATCAGCACAGATATAAAAAAACATTTTCATTTTCAGTAATTGTCTCTTATCTTATCCTGCCATTGCTTTACTGTAATCATACCTACAACAATCTACACATATATCTTTCCATCTTCTCTCCATCTTTCACTTCCATATCTTATAGAACATGTTTGTAGAAGTTGTATGTGTCAGGTATAGGAGACATCCCTTCCATTTAACAGACAGGAGGTGGTCAATAATGCGCCGGATTAGCAAAACATTTGGCCAACTGTGGGAAATATACAATTTTGTTTCACGCTGAAGGCTCTCGTTTGACTGGCAGCAAGAGATGTGAGATAATGAGAACTGAAAGCAGCATTAAATGTTACTCTTCTTTAAATGATAAGTGGCTGAGTGGCAGCTTTGCGAGCAGTGTGATCAAAACAAATCCTCAAAAATACCAGCAGAGAGGCTGATGTAACCTACAAAATCTGTCCCATACAATTTGGTTTAAAAACTTGACCTTGTGTATAACTCATCTTGCTGTATGTGTATCTATTGAAATCCACATATATTTTATAAAATCACTTTAAGAACTTGGGCCGTGGATGTTAACAGAAAGTGTGCTGTAGTGTTGCCATGGATACAGTTAGGTATCATTAAACACATGCTGAATTAGATATTAAATGTAAATTTTGACTGTGTCACAGCTGCTTCTGTTGACCATTGAGCCTAAACAACAACAACTGACTGACTATGTTCATCTGCGCCTTATTCTCACTTACAACTCGCCAAATACCACAACTCAGTCAGAATCCGAATGAAACCCATCTGGATCCCTATTGTTTCTGGGTTCAGAACCTGTGACATACAGCAACATCCCTGCTGTAATTTTCTGTGTGCCATGAAGTTAAAAGTTGATGCCGTGTCACAGGGAGAGTGCATAGGCATTCACTGCAAAGGCCACAGCATTTGATTTAACATTGTTTTCCTAATCCAAACAATTCAGTGATCGTCTTGTTTGGTCTCTCCACTTATTTGGTCAGGTTTTTCCTTTTCCTTTCATTTGCCTTGTCTACTTGTTTTTGGATTGAGTACGGTAATGACGAACACCACTGTATTATACTGTATACGTGCTCTTCGTGAACCAGCAATAAATGTTAAGGTGTCCCATGAAGGATTTGGAAATCGAGTGACGTCTTTAGACGCCCACACAGTCGTTTGTCTAATCGGGCTCAAGTCAAAACACGTCCCTCAACGGCCACGACATTTATCGCATGAACACAAAGGGATTTCATTCAGCATTTAACAGCTTGAACAGGAATGTTTATTTAAAGACACATTGAAATTTTTATCGTAATCTTAATGTAACCCTTTTTTTTAAGGGTTAAGGTTAAGGTTAAAGTAATCCAATAGACCCCCCCCCCCCTCTCCGTCTTTCCAATATAGCATCTTCCTTAAGCTCTTGTCCACACAGACCTCCAAAGGACTGTTAAATAAGCTGCTGGATCGCCAACATTATAAGCCACTAATACTGAGGAGTTTAAAGTTCACGGAAGTCACAGTGTACTGCTGGAGATTCTAAATCAATCAATTTATCGTTGTATACGTCCCAAATCTGCGATACATTCATTTAGTTAATTGAGTAATGCTTTATGTATTTTTCATTGGCTTTAAGAAGAGGCTTAATGACGGTTATTTCCTAACTAAGATTATCTTGCCAGTTATTACAATCGTAAGGAATAGTCTTGGCTGGATGTCCGGCTAATGTATCCAGACAAAGCCTCTGGAGTGTGTTTACTGTCTGAGGCTGATCCTGAGCTCACCACCTCCGCAGCTCAGAGAGAAACACCTTCAACCATAAACGTGATACAGCTCATTTTTTACACATTAGTTTAGAGGTTCACTGTAAAAAATGAACTATCTGATTCAAACTTTGTGCACACATAACAGACCCACGATCAGGTGATTGCTCAATATGAACGGTATCAATAATTGCCAACTTAATAACATATGAAAATCTGAATTTTCATTGTTTTTTATTTTCTGATGTTTCAATTTTTTTTCAAAATGTATTTCTCTTAAATGAAAAATCTTAGTGTTCAAGGTACACAAATCTCTTGTTTTATCCTGTTGCCAATCAGATTCGATATTGTACTTTATTACAGTTTTTCGCGATGACATTTTAACAATGCTGCCGGTATTCACTGGTGTTCCCCTTGCCCATGTGCTCTGTCTGTGTTGTTTGTGATGCTGCTAAATGAAGAGAGATGAAACGCTGAATGGATCCAATCAAGGCGGGAAATCAGCGAGATTAGTAAGATATATGCGTCCCTGCAGCCTGACGCCCAGACAGCAGAAACGAGAGCAGCCATGTGAGTCAACATGGAGTTGGTTTCAGTCTTTTGAGTTGCATTTGATCATCGAAAAGAAACCCGCAGCATGAAGATATTTTACCTTCCGTATCACATCATTATAATGATTTGACGCAGCAGTCTTCTTGAAGCAGTGTGGTGGTGAATGCTTGTTAGACTGCTTGGATTTGTGGAGGAAAATGATAGTTGCTTCTGTTTGCTCATCAAAACTCCAGAAGGAATTGCAAACGGTGGCAGCCTCGATCGACAGAGAGGGGTCTAAGGATGAGGATTTCGGTCCAGCACTAGTTCCGTCAGTGCCATAACAAGCTGCATATCGACTGGGATCAGCTTAGGCCCGGTAGTTGTTATAGAACTTCAAATATTATTCCAACAGGCTGAATCAATTTATGAACAACAATATCAGTGATACAATACAGTTTTATGTATTTCTTGAATGGCACCCTGGTCTTCTGGGACCGCAGATTTTATTTTAAACATGTAATGGTACTATTATTAGTTTTGTAGCATTTTTTTAAAACTGTGAACATTGTATGTCAAAAATAATGGAGAAAAGAATTTAGTATTGCAAGTAAACCCAATGATGTATAATCAAACAATCCAACTCCATGCCTTTAAACTAGGTGAATAGTTTAAAAGTGAAAAATTATTTTTTATTTTCTTAAGCTAAGTTTCATTCAATGCATGCTGCACACATTTCAAGTATGGAAAACAACTGGAGTGCATTCAATGAATTAAGTAGAATAGTACTGTTGTGTTGTCATGTATGTGTATGTTATGTGTTACGTGGTGAATTTGGCTTTATGTAATCTATTCTTTGCACAATATACAATAGGCCAGTTCTGTGCAGCTTTATTGCTTTATTAACATCCTCATTATTACAATATGACCAGATAAACTAGTGAAATGAGTTACATGGTCTAATGTTTAGCGCCATATAAAGTGAAGACAAACTTACCAAGGCCAAGGTTGCTGCCGTGTTTACTCCTCACAGTCCGGACATGATGTGAGCTACCGCTTCTGATTCTGCAAAGTGTTATTCCTCTTTCTTCTATTTCCTTTGCTATTCCTTCAGATAGAAACAACAGGGAATCCTGCTGGATTTGTGGGGGCATGGATGAGCTGTGCATGTGTAAAATGCACCAAAAAGAAGCCTGACATCTGGGGGACAGAGATAAAGGTAGAAAAAGAGGGAGATAAAGAGACAGAAATAGACGAGAGAAATGAAATTATCCAGAGGGGAAGAGGGGAGGGAAATGAAGAGGGGGAGGACAGAAAAGCGGTTAAAATAAATAAAAAGACAAAAGAGGTAAAGACAGAGTTGAGTGTCTGAGCGGGAAATAAAATGACGGGTGGATATGTGTCTCTGTGATTGTGGGGGGGGGGGGCGGGGAAACCTCACCTTCATGGCCGGGCTAAGCTTCCTTACTGAGAGAGAGGTAAGCAGGGTCAGTGTCGACCACGGCAACTCACATGACCAACGACACCGTCCGTAATCCTCTAATCCCCTGCTCTCCACCACCGCTCTAAACAAACACCTGAGCTGTGGAGGATCACACCTGTCCTCCCCCCTCAGTCCCTTCCTTCCTTTTCTTCCTCCGATGGCGCGTCTCCTCTTCCTCTACCTCACAGTAGTTTACCAAATTACCTCCTTTTCCTCCCCCCCCCTCCTCCCCCACCGGCTCCTAAATCCCTCTCTTCCTAATCTTTTTTCTTCCACGCTTCACTCTGATGATGATGTTTTAAATTTCACTTTTCTTTTATGGATTCAGCAGCTACAAAAAACAAATAACCACTTTTGCTCCTTACTCTTTTCTTCTCCTCCACTTTTGATCTCAAAGAATACAGCACACCATACTATGGATACACACGATGAAATGAAATTGAACGTTTTTACAGGAAAAGAAAAAAAGAGAGGAATGTTTTTGTCCCCAAAACTGATTGTTATAACTTCAATCATCTTATAACACTTAAAACCGGGACACAGGATTATCATTTTTGGAGACCTTTTTTTTATTATTTGCATTTGGTCGTTAATCCTGTTCCATGATGCAGAATGTTTGTCTCATATTTTTGTACACCTGCTTATAGCTCCGGATGATGTATGGGGCGGTGTTAATGGAGGACAGATATTGTATATGGAACGAGTTTGTGTTGGAGACACAAAATATAGAAGAATGCATCCCAAACAATGTCTGGCTTTGGTGCCACAAATTAAATACTTACATTCTCCATCTAGCCTCATTTCTGCTTACATTCTATGCCGGGCTACCTCATCTTTTCCTGCATTGGTTTTGTCTATGTTCATTTTGCCTCTTATATATTTCCATCCCAGTCCTTTATTCAGGTTCCATACCTTTCGCATTCCATCTTTCTCTTCTAAGTTACCTGTCATTTTTTCCATTAGATCTGTCACGGCACACAGTGGCTAATAGCCTGGTCAAAGAATCACACCTGCGCTCTCACGCTGTTTCCATAAATATCCCGTCTTTTCTTTGAACTTCTCCACTGTTTCCGTCACAGTTTCTGATTCTGTGCTGCATGTATTATTTTGTCAAATCTCTAGTAGATTTGACAATGAAATGCTTAAAATATTGAATATACATGTATTAGCGTCCTTCACTTATTTCCTGTACGTGTTGATCTTGCATAATTTTCAAAGTTTTTATGCATTTCTCACAATATCTGTGTTAATACTCACGGATCTCACTCATTGATCTCCAACCCTGTATATTATTCTCTGAGGTTTCCTGCCCTAAAATACATGCATAGCACCAAAAGGAATTCCAGATAAAAGCACACGCCACATGCCAAGCAGCACGTGGACACATGGACACAGCGTTTGCTAATTTCAGAATTTGTTTTGTGCATCAGTGCTTTTTTACTAGCAGTTCTATCTGTTTCCGTGTGGAGCAACCCCAGATCCAGAACATCCTGCTGCAAATTTCCACATCTGGACGTGTCGTCAGGTGTTCTTGCTGGTACAGAATGTTGTACCTGTGTGGTGCAGAGAGGTGTTCTGAGCCACTTCACGGTGGCACACAGATTACACAAAGGTTACCAGCTAATGCCTTAAGGTTGAACCCACACGGACCGTCATCCACACACAAACGTACTCGCACGCTAGTCAGATTAAACGTTTTCAACACCCTGAGGTCATCCACTTGGCTACGAGGCCATGTTTCCTTGAAGCTGATCAGCGCGAGGATCATGGTGATGATGTTGGTCTCGAAAGCTGGCGCGTACGGATTGAAATAGGACACACGGTGAGAGCAGATAAGGAGACAGGAAGCAGATAAGGAGGCGGGAAATGGATAAACTGGAGGAGGGTAGATAAGGAGCTGAGGTGTAGACCAGCTGCGGGTACGGATTCATTTGTCGTTTTTTTGTCAATTTAAATCAATTCACATATTGGCTGCACAGCAGCTGCTTAGCTGCCACTTGCTCGCCATTTGATGTGGAATTTGGTCACTCATGAAAGCAGGACTAAGGCTCATTGATTTAGGGGATGGAGGGGATGTTCTGGTTTTATGGCAAACTGTTCATTTATCAGCCCGACCCACAGTGCAAAGCATCCGTCGTCATGAAACACCCTTGTTGGCTGTGATTAGCTCCTAAACAACACGGTTGCTCGGGCCAGTCCACCACAGTTCACATACATCAAGAATCACACACAAAAAAAGTCTAGCCTGCACATTATTTACCTTTTGACAAGTTGACGACTTCATTTATTATTTGTTGGCTAGTTTGTTTTACATGTCGCCTTGATTCACCATTCTGGATCCTAAAAACATGTCACCACATGTCACAGGATGAATCTGATCATAGTTAGTTACTTAAGCATTCATTAAACATGGATACATGTACTTCATCAGAGTTAACATCCCGACCGTTGTTGCAACTAGTATACAGTACAAACAGCATTTAAAGGGAATAGCTCAGGTGATGAAGAAACTTCAGCCCGTGGAGGCAGGAGCCCTCACAGGAAAGCAGGAGGCAACCACCAAGCGTTTTGTAAAATAACGTCATTTTGAATGATTCCGCTGTGATTTTCACTCATTCATTACAGCCTACTTCCACACTGGCGGGTGTGTTCAGTGTTGTGCAGGCAGGCACCTGTACACGAGTGAAGGGAGTTTGGGGGGGTTGATTGCAGGGCTTGATTCCAGCTGTTGCACCTCCTTCTTGGCTCAGCCATTGTTGGATGTTGGCTCACTATCCATCCATGCTTCATGCAAAGCTGACGGTAAAGACACACAAGATTCAACACACAAGTGTGCATGGGGTGAACTTACTGCATGAGAGCCCCCCCTGATGGCCAAAGAGAGAAAGAGGGACAGCGAGAGCAATAAAAGGGACACACACAGAGAGACACACACACTCACACACAGAGCAGAGTGAGTGGTATTACAGTTTGGCTGACGTTGCTGCTCTGAACTAAAAGATTTGCGGTGTGAAAGCACCTCTATTGTGCTTTTTAGTGTGACAGTATCCAGTAGGAATGTGAAGCTAAATGCTCCTTTTTACACACAATAGATACCATCGAGTTCAGCGGGGACACCAGTCACACGGTTTAGAGCTGACGTACAAGAAAAAAGGAAACCAGGAAAGAAAAAGAACCGAGAGGGAATGCTGTGGCTTGTGCGTTGTCATCTCAAACTAGCAAAATGAACACAAAACCCCAAAACGGTTAAATGTCAACACACTTTACTTCAAAATAACATACGTGCAGTTTGTTATCACTTAAGGCAGCTTCTTTTTTAATAGAACTTGAGTTAAAGCTGCAGATCATAAATGCAAGAAGATCAATATTAATATATCCAGCCTTAAAGGTAAATTCCATCCATTCTCAGATGGGTTTAGTTTTCTTTTGGAGATCATTTTTCTACAGAACATTTATTAAGTGTAATATTGGATGCAAACTTCTAAAATGCAATGCTATGTATGTGTGTGTGTGTGTGTGTGTGTGTGTGTGTGTGTGTGTGTGTGCGAGGGGTTGGAGGGGAGCTGGAGAGAAAAAGCTCTTGACACTCTTTGAACTGGTCCGTTAATCCTCAGCTCTTCAGGTGGCTTGTCCCCATGGAAGCAGTGTGTGTGTGTGTGTGTGTGCGTGCGTGTGTGTGTGTGTGTGTGTGTGTGTGTGTGTGTGTGTGTGTGTGTGTGTGTGTGTGTGTGTGTGTGTGTGTGTGTGTGTGTGTGTGTGTGTGTGTGTGTGTGTGCGTATGGCAGAGAGGTCAATAACACCAGAGAGGTGGGGATGGTGGAGAGTGTGTGAAAGAAGAGTGTGTGTGTATCCCCGGAGCCGAATGACAATAGAGGCGGATGTGCTACGACACGAAACAGGAACACTGCTCTTTAAAAAGAAGAAAAAGAAAGAAAGGAAAGGGGAATAAACATGTAATAGAAAAGAGAGAGAGAAAGGAAGTGAAAAGAAGGAAAGGAGGAAAGGGGAAAAGGATGTAGGAAGGAGGAACGTTGAAGTACATTGACTGATTTGTAAGAGGGAAAGCAAGACGGAGGGAGGGAAAAGAGGAGGAGTCAACAAAATACTCTCATTTAATGGGAAAAGGAAAGAATCACAATGTGTGTGTGTGTGTGTGTGTGTGTGTGTGTGTGTGTGTGTGTGTGTGTGTGTGTGTGTGTGTGTGTGTGTGTGTGTGTGTGCACCTCGGACCTGGCTTATCAAATCCTCAACTGAAGCAAAGTGCAGCGTTTAGTGTTTGAGTGTGTCTTAAATGTAGTGTATATGTGTGAATATGAGTGTGTGTGTGTGTGTGTGTGTGTGTGTGTGTGTGTTTAGGCCTTAGCGGATGTTTTCTGAGCTCAGCGGCCGTGTCGGAGTAAGGCCGGAGAGAGGGAGAGAGGGAGAAAGAGAGAGAGATGGAAGGAGAGAGAGGTAGGTGTAAAAGAGAAGAAAAGAGAGTGGGGTTAAAAAAAGTGTGTCCCAGGAATTTACAAATGAAAAGAGAAGGTTTTTCTCTTAATGCGATTAAATTTTTCCATTTCACCGCTTCTCTGGCCGACAGTTTCAGCTCTTTAGGGGAGCACAGAGCCGCAACGCAGTCTTCAAGAAGGGGTGGTGGCGGGTGTTCAGGAGGGGGGGGGGCGGGGGGGGAGCTGGCAGGGGGTTAAAGGGAGGGTGAGGAGAAACGAGTGGAGAGAAGGGAAGGGAACGCTGGCAGAAACTCCACATTTTGTAAAGCACGTTGGCCGTGTTTCATCCGGTTAACAGTGGAGCCGGTGCAGAGATACAAGTGACAGGCAGAGAGAGACACAGACAGAAAAGGGGGGGACATCACGCAAAAGGATTCATGCTGGACAGACCGAGCATGTTTAGGGTGAACGAACGTGGCAGTTTTATTCATTTAGCCAGACAATCTAGTTTGCATTTGAGCAATTTAGTTGTCATTTAGTTTCTTAGACTCAGTCTGAAATGTTGGAAACGTTTTGCGGATACACTTAGCTTTGATGTTAAGGATATAAAAATACATTTCAACTTTTTTAGATAGGTAGCAAGCACTATAATCTGAGGTTGATGGGAATCCCATCCGATGTATTTGGCCATAAACCAAAGCAGTGGAAACATTTTTATTTTGACTTGCTGGAATCCACCCTGAGGCGAGAAAAATATTTGTACCCATTTTCATGTTAATGTTTTAGTTTATATATTTGACTCAAAACCTAAAAACGTCAGCCTCATGGGAGCACTAGAGGAAAAGTCAGGAGGATCCCTCCTTCGGCTCTTATTGTACATTTCTATACATATTAACAATAACAGATTAACATGAATGTGATGCAACCATTTCAAATCACACAAATGTCAAACAAGCTGAGCTAGTGTGTGACTCCAGTTGTACGCATTGGAAATGAAATAGAACCAAAATAACAACATCCTGTTCAGAATAGAGCACGATCAATGATGATATTTTAAAAATAAATGTTAGTTTAACTGTTTATAATATGTGTAGTGAATCAACAGATCCAAACCGACTATTAGAAACACCAAAGCACAAGTGAGGAAGGGAGTTGCATGTTTCAGCTGATGGGGATGACAATAAAAACTAAACTGAGATATAACAAAATCAGGATGCAATGCGTGGTTGTTGAACGATACCCTGAGGTTGTGTGGGCAGCATCTTTGCCAGAAAAGCTTGAAGCGTTCAAATCTTTGCTCTGATGGTGTAAAATGTGCTCCGTGCACCAGTGGCGTTTCCTCGCCGCTCTGTTGGCTTTCACACAGGTTGCGTTGGTGTTTCACTCAGGCTGTTGTTAAACGTTGTGTACCGAACATTTCAACACTAAGAGAAACTAGAGAAACGCGCTAAGTACACGGATGCGCTAACCTGAACCGATCCGCAGTGACTGTGACAAAAGAGGACAAACTGTCTGTGGGTGCGACCACACGAGACCGATGAGGCCGCCGTGAGAAGACCCGAGACGCTTAGCAACCAGGCGGATGGCCTCAAATGAACTTCCTCACGGAGAAGGTGAGATTTAAAGGTGGTTTTAGCTTTTTTAAGAAACAAGCACGAAGGAGGTGGCGAGCAATGCCCCATCTGTGTGTTTCACAGAGAGGCTCAGCAGCAGCTGACAATGAACAGACACGACACAGCTTTCTGACAGACGCCTCTTGCCAGCAGCGCTTGAATGTCATTTGGTGGCGTCTTCTTTTATTGATGTATGCTGAGTGGATGGCAAATTAAAGAAGGACACCGGTGGACCATCTAACTAACTAATTTACACTGAAGAATTGAAGATCTGTTCGCTTTAGATTTTTCACTCAAGGTAACCACACTCGTGTTATTTTTAGCTGGCAGCCATATTTAGGACAAAGTGGTTTCCTTCCACTGTGAAATAAACAATTTTAAGCTCCACTCACAGTGAATGAATGAAGCGCACGGAGCCTGGGCAGCGTGCGCTGCAGAGTGCCTGCCTGGCCAGTGTCCCTTCCTCCTCTGCTATTTGCCAATTTGGCCACAGTGCTCATCTCTGTTGTCAGACGGAATCCACTTATCAGGGCAAAATAACGCTCCTTTTACGTGGTTTAAACCACCCATGCGGTCCCACGGGGAAGCCTCGGTTTAATTCATCTGTTACGCTGCCAGCTGCCATAGAAACGTGTACTATATTCATTCTGGGTGCTCTCTCAGCCTCCGAGACTCCTACACACGTAGTTCCTGGTAAATTAATGGTTTAACCTTTCAGGCACTGCTAGTGGCTTTACTCTATTGAAACATTCACATTACATTCAGGAACATTTGCATCTTGCGCCTTTTCACACAGACATGGCCATGTTGTTATGAATAGGGCAAGAGTCAGTCCAGATGCAAATGGCGCCAGGTGGAATGCACCGGTCCGCGGTGGACCACGTCCGCTCTGGTTTTCCGGAACATGTCGGGCGAGGAGCGGCTTTTGTCTGGTGCCAGTTCTCTTGCAATACGTTTTATATGTTAAAGTTTGCCACAAAACGTCGAATCACCCACAAAACTGACACGGGTTTGATAACGTCATCAGCAGAAACAATTGTGCCAAATGTTGAACTGCAATATCATTTTAAAAAGGGGTAAAAAACCAACTGATACAATAGTTTTATTAAAGATATTAAGAAATTAGCCATAAAGAGCAAAAACATTTTTTTTGTAAATGATACTATAGGGCATTTTAACACGGGTGGATTCTATGTGGATCAGTTTTAGTTGCAATTTGAAGAACTGCAGTTTTTGGCATTTCCAACTGGCTTCATTTCTCAGCATATAAATTGGGAAACAGGCAGTACGGATCACCCCAAACATTGATCTCTGCTCCCATTCACGCATCGCCCCAGGAAATGTTTCTGAACATTTCATCCATACAGTTTCCTTTTTAAAGGGATCCAAGATTCCACTTGTTTTGGCAATTCTATTAACCAAAGCTGTCGCGATTCCCACATCATCACAATTTGTTTTCACCCGGCTCTTCACCTGTCCACTAAGTCCCTTGTCATTCTAGATCCGCCACTCACAACCCTCACCTGCAGCCCATTCCCTCATCATTCCTCACTATGTAGGTCCACTCAATTTGCACTAGACCTACTTACTCTGAAACCCGTGTGTGTGTCGTGCTTTTTGGTCCGAGTGCTGCTGAAACGTTACAAAGGATGCCCCGAGGCTCCTCTGTGTGCAGTTAGACACGCTCTGGATTTCAGCCCAAACAAAGATTACAGAGATCCGATGTGTTTAAGAAGATAAGCCACATTTCAATTGAAAGCCGGAACATACCGGAATACATTGAGTAAAACCAGCAAATGTTTATGTTTCAGGTTTTTAGTAGGTTTCCGTGCATAAGAATACAGTCATGTTTTTGTGTTAATAATGGATCACATTAGTACTGATGCAAGAGATCCCTCAGCTAAGTAGTTCATCTCTTGGAACTTTATAGAGATCTTTCAGCGTTGCTTGTTATATGGATTTGTAGGGAACTGTAGCGCACCAATGGAAGATTATTGATCACCTTAATGCTGCAGGGGTTTTAAAGGGCTTTCAAACCATCCGAAATATATCCTTTCAACATCAAATAGCTGGTGATGATTACTAGTATGTTCCATGCAGTGTGGATTAGTGATTAATTACAGGCTACAGGCAACCTGTTCGGCTTCGATTTAAGAAAAACAGGACAGACGTGAAAGTGAGCGCCTTATGAACAATTTGGAAAGACATGAAGAAGTGAAGATGAAATGTGTCAAATTGCTTGTAGCCACTTCTTGGCAGGTAAACAGAAGAGCTGCACACACAGAGGCGAGTCGTTTTCATCCCGGTGCAGAAGCAGCAAAAGGGACTTTTCCTAAATGCTTTGTTGCTCTTTACTGTTTGGCCCGGAGCACCTGGCCTCCACTCTGAGCCACAAGTCCGTAATTACAAACAGTCCGTTTGGTGCCAGGATGCGGATTGGCACTCGCCATGCCAGTCAGCGTAAGCGCCCACACGCTGGCCTTTGTAGTATTACGTGGCAGCCATCTTAGCTCCAAAGTCCTGCTCTGTGGATGTTGCTCAGTAACTTGTGTCGCCGTGCCAGCTGGCTCGCTGGCTGGACAGATTTAACACATTAAACCATGGAGATGTTACAGAGGAAAACACTGTGTGTCTGCAGCCAAAAACTTGTTGGTCCAGTGAGGAGGCTGCATCAGGTGAACCCAGCAGCGTGCGGTGGAGGGGGAAATTGCTCTCAGGGCTTCCTCTTAAATTTCTCACCGTGCATCGGTTTAAAACGAAAGAATTAAGACCCATCTGATTTTTTCTTTCTGGCTCACCATCAGGCAATCCACACTGTGAGGAGATTAGATTAGTCTTGAGGTACTACCGCAGGAGGCCTTCTTTCTGGGTCATTCGAGAGAAAACAGGTAACAAAAACACGCACATCCATACGTCTAATCGCACTAAGGCCCTACACTAAAAAGTTGCATATCCACACCATTAAAGCCATGGCATGACTGACCTTTTCATCATAATACAAAAATTAAATGGTCCCTTTTACAGACTATACCTTTACCTTGTCTTTGCTTGTTTTAACCCTGCTGATTTTGAGCCCATTACTTTGAAATATTGCACTTCAGTTGGTGAAAAGAAATCCAGGCTCTCATAATGGCGCCAAGGACAAGCCGTGTGTGACAAGCAGAATGTCCTTTTGCCATAATGCAAATTTTGTTTTACTAAAGTGTGATAATATATTATTCAAATAATAGCTCAGCTTTCAGACTTTTCATCTTTGCATCTTTGAGTAATTGGTGGAGCACAAATGCAGAACGCATGAGTCATTACCTCCTCAAGGCAAAACTCACCGTTGTTGTGTGCAGTGGAATATTTGAAACAAAAACTTGAAAAACTCACAATTGCATTTAAATTACAAGGTGCCCTTTTGTATAATTTGTTTTTCTCTCGCCCCTCGAGGCTTTCCTATGCACACTTTTTGACCATTTCTGTGCAGAAGAGTGTGACAGTTACCCATCCAGCCGATGAAGCCTGCCATCCTGCCAGCTCTCTCCTCTCAGGCCGACAGACAGCAGAGGAATGGGCCCTGCCTCTGGAAGCTAATGGTTCATGCCCTCCTGCCAGGGCAGAAAATGGACTGGAATGTTGTTTACCTCAAGCGGGCCAGGCCGCAGCAGGAAAAGAAATGCCTTACAGAAACTCCAGTCTGAGACTAATGTCATTGTCTTGGATGCCGGGATATGTTGGGGTTTATTTGTCTCATTTTTTGTAGACAAAACAAAACAAAACAAGTGTGATAGCTTGAGAGTGCATACAAATCTTACTCTTGGTAAAAAGTGATGGTGTTTTCATCAACAACTGATCCGGCGCTCCAAAATTTTAAAAGGAATAAACCAGATATTTTTGTCTTTTTATTCAAATAATTGTCCAAGTAATTAAGTATTTTCTTATTAGGACCCTGAAGGGGTGACACATTTGTATTATTTTCCTTTCATTTAAAGAATGTGGACATTATTTCACTGAAGGCAAGCAGTGTGATCCTACAAACACAAGAAAGCTGGCAGAGTGGGCCCTTATATCAACGCTATACCGGACATTAGAAATGAGTTTGTTGTACTATATTGGATTGAAAGAGTGGCATTATACACCATCTGGGACATTCGGTCATACAGAAAGGCTGCTGATGTTGACGTATTTAATGCCTCTCTGGGTCTATCACGCAGTGTGGCCCAAGGTATTCACAGATGGGGCCCGACGCACCATTGAGAGGTAGATCAATAGAGAACAGAGTGACAATAAAGGTGAAGTGGGAAGTCCATTCAGGCTCAATCAATGGACTTTACCAACACGCACACACACACACACACACAAACACACAAGGGTACGAGTTGGATGTGGAACAATGTCACAGGGGTCAAAGGTTGTTCGTGGGGGAACAGTGTCGCGTGTCAGAGCAGGGTCAAGTTGTTTTAAGTTCAAGTTTATGTGGAACTCCGTTGTTGGTAAAGGTTTGCAGTCTTTTGTAAAACCTTTAATTATTAGAACAGCTACGCATAAGGAACGTATAGTTTGTGCTGCAGTGATTTGGATTCAATTAGTGGCTCTTCATAGTCTTGTTGTCATTGGAAAGTGTGGCTTACAATAGATTACAAGAAAACGGCCGTCTTAGGCAATGATGATTTCCGCACTAAAATATTTTATCAGGAAGGAACTGAGGCGAAATGAAAACTCCGAAATCTCTGACTACAGCGACGACAGTTAAATTGTTCACTTGTTAACACAATGTGTTCACGTCCTTTGACTCTTTTGAAAACTATTCAAATGCTCAAATAGCTCTCAAATAGAGTCTGATGTGTAAAAACGAGGTGGAAGTGAGTGAACAATGCAACACTCGCTAGAGTCAAGTCAGCGCTGTAAAGGACAGCAGGTTGAATGCGAGCAGCACTCTGGCTGCCTCAAACAGGCACGCTGTGTATTGTCAGTGACCCTCAAGGAACCCCAGACTTACACAAAACTATCCAGGAACCGGGGAATCTGCTCCCTTTTCTGTGTCTGTGAATGTGTGACCTTGCAGACAAGGTTATTTGCCATTATTCATGTAATTGATGCAGTATTGAAGACAAATGTGACACTATGCAGCTGTTATCACTGTAACCTCCTAGTTGTATAGACAGTAAATGTGTGTAAATGTTTAGGATAGCAGCTCCATTAAGTTGTTGTGACCATGACACACCTCAAAACAAACTAGCAGGGATGGATGGGAAGTGGAGAGATGACCTCGTTGTTTCCTGCAGGCCTCGTTGTGTCCGGATTCAGTGAGGGTTGGAACAGTTTACCTCTGACACCTCACACTTGTCAGTCTTGTTGTAACATGTTTTATCAGTCCAGAAATGCTCTCAAATAAACATATCAATGCAAATGTGTTGGTGGTAACAGTAGCATGGTAACATACTAATATTAGAAAGCTAACACTGACATTAGCAAGTTAACAGGTCTATAAATAGCGACTGGTGGGAACACATTTTACCGCACACTTATCTTTACAGTTACCCCTGTGGGATATTTGTTAATAGCTGTCGGTGTTCCAGGATGAGTCCACAGAGACGGTGAGGTTAGAATTAGGAGAACTGGTGGCACACTGCTTCAAATGGGAGCCACGTCACAAAGAAACGGTCACATGCATCTAAAGTCATCAGAGCGTGTGAGCAGGGGGGTGTAGCGTGTTTGTGGCGTGCCTGCATGTCACGGTAACCATGTGAATCGCAGTTGAATCCTAAATGTAGTGGAAAGACACTGGGAAAATAGTGAGGGAATGTCTTGCTTGAACTTCTGATTTTTTGCTTGGGTGAGCATGTCTGGGGGGTGGAGACGTATCAGTGTGTGTGTGTGTGTGTGTGCGTGTGTCAGTGTGTCGGTGTGTGAGCTAAATTACTGCACAAAAACATTTGGATGTTTTTTGATACAGAAATGGCAGCACAGTAGTACTTATTGGTTGACTCCCCCTCCTTGCTGTGTTAAACGCACACACACAGACACATACACAACATCAGCAGGGCGCCTGCATGCGGTAGCTTCAGTTGAGGAACAGTTGTCTTGTAACCCCTCGTTGCTATGAACCTATTTGACCCGGCCACTCACACAACTACACAAACAAAAACAAACCTCAGACGCAAACAGGTATATGGATCCACAAAAATAATTTAAAAAAAAGATGAAATAACACACTCAGTGCCTTTATGTTGACACACAATAAAAGCACACACCTCTTCTCTACCTCCTGAAGTGCAGCCATTCACACCCCTCGGCGGCTCTGACAACAGGGCTCATCTGTCATCACACACGCGCACACACACATATATAACAGGGGGGAGAAAATAATGACCTGTGTGTGTGTGTGTGTGTGTGTGTGTGTGTGTGTGTGTGTGTGTGTGTGTGTGTGTGTGTGTGTGTGTGTGTGTGTGTGTGTGTGTGTAAGAGAGAGAGAGAGAGCGAGAGAGCGTGAGTGCAAACAGCATGCACATTCCTGGAGCCGCTGACCCGGGCTCTGTGGGTAACCATGACGACCACTGCTTCACCATGGAGACGACCGTTACTCCCTTTACTTGCCCTCCTCCTCTCCCCCCCCCCCCCCCCCCATCCCCCGTCCCCTGTTCTCCTCAGTGTGTCTCTCTGTTCACCGATGATATCGGTCGATCCTCAAAACCCCAGCCAGATGTCTGAGTCTCCATCAGCTTCTCTCACCCTCCATTTCTCGTGCCCCCACACCCGTTTTAACTCATATCACTTTCTTTCCTGTCCTTTTGATAAATGTATACGACTGGAGATTTTCTGTATAGTTCTTATTGTCAAAAAATCCAACAAAAAGACTGTGACTGACACTACAGTGTCGGGTGTTTTCACATGAGGTATGATGGATTTGGATTTGAGCGTGATGGCGTCATCCTCTCCGGTCCCCCGCAGCTCAGCTTTGGTTTAAGCAATGTCAAAGTACTGTTGCGCCTCTTGTACATGTTGTTGCCACAGTGCATATAAGTGCTCCCCAATTGCAAGATTCAAAGCCCATTCAATCTTTGCTTTTGTTCATATTTTGGGCAGCGTCGGCCCTGAGAGCAGACTGCCCCCTGGAAACCACCCGCTGGCTGCTCCTCGTGTTAAGAGCAGTCCACCTGCGTGTGTTTTGGTGCACTGGTTCGTCGCACTTGATGCTGAGTTCACTTGAATCGTCCTCAAGATCAAACTCATTACACAGACTGGACTTAAGGGTGTAGAGACGCTGAAGCCGGATCTAACTTAATCCGCTCCATTATTAAAACAAAAACACAACACTGGCAGAACACACACCTGTGATACTAATCAGCACCAAAAAGTGTATTGATCTACCATTGTCCTCAACCGAGTACCAACACTGGCCACATTCTTCTGGGTGATTTGGTGATTTACATACTGACCAAACCTCTTAATAACCTTGGATTTCAGATCAGCTGAACCTTTTCTTTTCTCATTACTTTTATCAACAACTTGTTCTGCCGTTTCTCAGCAAGATTTTTCTTTTAACCAGAATTGTGTAAAGGGAACGAGAACAACCTGGTTTGTTCAAATTCAAAGGCAGGTCTGAGCATTGTCCTTCCCAAACAGCATCCCCAGGTAACAGTTTGCAAATTTGCATAGACCAAACAACACTTTCATGCTTACCAATCTGGCGGGTGTGTGATTGGTTATTCCAAAGAACACCAAAGGGACTCGCTCAAAGGAACAGGATCTGACACTGGTGAGTCCAGCTTTCATTTTCTTTTTCTTTTTTGCCAACAAGGCTGTTTCGTCACTTCCCATGATTTCCCCTCCAGTGGCCCTAGTTGACCTTTATGGTTGAATCCACAAATTCATCAGCTCATGCTTTGGGTCTTGAAATGTGTCTGGTTTGCAGTTGTTGAATGATGTGAGGAATGATTCGTTCTCCCAGTACTAAAGCTGCAGACCCGCCCCGCTATGTGACATAGGTGGGGCTGGACGCTGAGGCACTGAGACCCCTCACTGGGTTACTCACCACTGACTCTTTCTGCATTGGAACTGATGCTTTCCCCCCCCCCCTGTGGCACGTGTTCTAGGTTTCCAACCTAAAAACCTGCAAATACTTTTTTGACAAGACCCGAGAGCAGACAAACGGCCTTGTGAACACGTAGCATTGCTAAAGGGCATTGTGTGGGTTTCTTATGCGACTCCAGTCCGCCCGCACTTTGCTGTCACTAGACCTCGAATCACTACTTCCTGGCCTCCACACATTAATGTGACTGATCTGATTTTTGTGGATGGTAAAGTCTGACCTTCACTCAGTGATGTTTCGGACGAGACGTCCTGGAGGTCTGTTAGAGCGCAGACAGGGCCCACTGTCGGGGGCGGCTCATGATCATATAGTTATCAGCAAAATTCATCCCTAGCAAATGTTAAATAAATGGGCCGTAAGACAAGTCTTTACTCAGCTGTACCCTAAATCAAATCGGTAGGAAGAGTGATGAGCTACCCCTTTGTGTGTCTGCTGAGGTGAACACCTTCTCTCGTTACCTGCTGTTGGCTGTGCTTTCAAAAAAAAAACATTTTTCAGGAATTTAGGATGGCAGACTCATTCTAAGATTGATGACGATGGATCTTTGGAATCGCATTAAGGCTACTGAGTGGATTTTGCGGGCCTCTGGGTCAGAAAACCTGCACTACCAATAAAATATCACATAAAAGAAAAAACTCACCAGATTCGGAGAGAATGTGAGAAGAATCTACACTCTGTACTAAAAATGTTCTTCACCTCACTTGTTCCTTAATGTTGCACCTAATAACATGCACAGGCTTGTCAACAGCAGCTCGTGGAGGATTTATTGTGTCAGATTAATAACGTTGATGTCCAGTGAGGTGTTCCTGGCCCACACGGTGTTGGTATCTGGTCACATGCTTCACACCTTTATGATGGTGTGACGTGGAGATCACACTGAATGTGTCAAAAAGTCACCAGACCTTTGAAGCATCAGGGTGGTGCGGTGGTTCAAGGCCAGTACCATGTCGTCCCGCTGCTTTTGTCTCATTTCTCTCCTTGACATTGTTGCTTTTTGTGTGCATTTGGCTTCTTGTGCTTTCTCTGTTACTTCTGTTATAATGTTGCCGCAAAATTGATTGACAGGTATCTCAGCCTTGGCAGCTGGTGTTTCCTTATGTCACCACACTTTTTCTCAGGCTCTGCTCTTTTGCCCAAGTGGACGCTTTAAAAAATGTATTAATGCTTATGTATCTTTAACTCTGTGGTTGCTCCTTAAGAATCTTTTGTCTTCTTGTCTAGATTGCTTGTAGGTTGCTTGTTGGTTTTCATTTTTTGACTTTACTTGAGAAGATAGATTTAGTTTAAATAGAATAGGGTTATTACTGAAATGTCTCAAAGTGAATATGCCTTATAAATGATAAAAATGGAGCACATGGTATCTCTGAATATCAAAGTCAGAGGAGATTTCAACTGAAACCTGTAAGTCTTGTTAAGCAAGAGTGATATTTAGGTCCTTACCGAACACTGTTTGCTCTCTTCCTTTTCCCGTCTCCTTCTCTGTTCTAAAACTGAGCATCTAATAAAACAGGAACATGGTGAAAAACAAAGCCCCATGTATCTAACGATGGTACGGGGGGAGTTTCAGGCTGCCCTTCATACATCTGGTTGCAGAGCAGTGGCGTCATGCACCAACAAAGGTGACACCCGGTAGCCGAGGCTGCCATCGCTGTTATTTCTTCTATTTCTCCTGTCTCTCTTTTATCTCATCACCTGCACTCCTCCCATACATTCATCTTCCCTGTCTGTTCTTCAGAACCCTTTCGCTCCTCATCACCCCCTTTTTTCATGTCAAATGATCTTTGAGAGCGGTTAGATCCCCGGACCAACTCCTTTCTCCATCCCTGCCGTCACGCTGTCAGTCTCGCTCTACTCCTGATTGTCTGCCTGTTTTTTGTTCACTCGTGTGCACAAATGGCTTCCTTTCTTTCTCCCTCTGTCCTTCTCTTTTGTTACTGTTCTGTTGTCACTTTACTAGTCTTTTCGTGTATCTTCTTCTAACCTTTCTATCTCCTTTCTGTTCACAGCTCCCATTCTTTCCCATTGCGTCTCTGTGCCATTAACAGTCGCTCTTACTTTCCATTCTTTGACCCTCCACTTTTCTCCCCGCCATCCTCTTTATCCACTGTTCTTCCATCTGATTTTCTCCATTACGCTGTTGAACTTTTCCATCTCTCATCAGATACAAAAGCATTTTGTCTTCTGAACATTGCTGGCCAGGGTTAGGGTTGGCCCTTATGGGTTTATCTCACAACAATAACAATCCCCAGCATAATCAACCACTTGTCAACATTGTCGGTAGGTGAAAATGTTGTTGCGTTGTTAAGAAGTCCATCGTCTGACCTTCTTTCTCCGACCTTCAAACCCCTTGTTGTCTCATAGCTTGTGAATCTCTACCTCCCTCTCTCCCTTCTCTTTAATGCAAGTCCTATTTCTTTACCTATTATCTATCATTTCCTTTGGCCCGTCTCTTATTGTCTTCTGCCATTAGCTTTCCAGTCTGTCTCTTCTCTCCTCTATCAGCTTTTCCAGAAGGCTTTTGACCCTCCGCTTTCTCCTCTTTCGTCGACACTATTTCTGTCTCCACTGTTCCTTTTCTCCTTGTTTCCACTTCTCATTGATATCTCTCTGTGTGTCTCTCTCTCTATCTCTCTCTCTTTCTTTCCCTCCACAGGTCTCTGCACCACCATGCGCTGTCCTTGCCTCTCATCCCACCACCCCTCACACACACACACACACACACACACACACACACACACTCTCTATTTCCTCATTCATATTCCACCTGTGTCAGTCTCCTTGGAGTTGTCTGAGGGAATGAAATCCACCTTCAAATGCATTTTTTTATTCTTCTTATTCCCTCTACGACCCTGGGTATTATTCTTTTCTCTATTCTTTCCCTCTCTGTAGTATGTGTTTTAGGGATGGAGTGAGTATGTACAATGGATTTTGTTGTTTACACCCATGCAAAAATATGAAATAATACTGACAAATAATGTTTATGAATCACATTCAGTAGACGCACGTTCACTATCTACACATTGACCTACTTCATACATTTCTCTAAAAGCAAAAAAAAAGGCCAAAAAAAGTCTTTGTAAAGGGCATTCTGTGATGCTCGCTGCAAATGTTGTTTTTCTCACAAGCATCCGTAATGAACAGAAATAAGAAAACAGAAAAAAAGTTTCGATAAGTTCAAGCATGCTGTATGTTCATGGGGTATTTTACAGTAGGTGCCTCATCATAATCAAGGACAATGCAGCAGTGCAGGGGCGACCTGTTGTAGGCCAACACATGAAGTTAGCATCGAACTGAGTGTAATTAGAAAAGAAAATGCGAGTTTTTCATTGGATTTACTTTTTTTTTCCAGAAAGACAGCTTTGTGACAAACATAAGTCTTTGAAACTCACACGTTTTGTTTAGCGAGATAATCTCCACAAATTGTCAACACCTATTTGATTTTTGAAGTGTGAATATAATCGGCAGAAATAAAAAGATTGGTTTGGCCATAAACAAACCACTCTGCGGTGTGAGCACACACAACGGCGCTTTGAAGGTGTTTTCTAGTCTCATTCTACCTACTTCTTAGCAACTATCCATTTTAAGACCTTTCAAAGCTACACAATTCACAAATAGCCAATAAGGCAGATTTCATATTGTAGGAAAAAAATATATATATAACAAAGTATATTGTGTTAAGCACAGACTTTACTGTAATCCATCCACTGCAAAAACCCAGTCATTGTAACTAGAAGTGCAAACATGCTCCCTCAATGCAAGGACATTTATCCGTAATCACAGAGAGCAGAAAGAAACCAAACAAAGCTTCTTCCATTTGAAACTGAGTAACCAGGCGGTCGCTTCACTCTCTTTACCGCAGAGAGGCCGCGATGCACCGCTTTGATAGTTGCGAAACAACACGACGAAAAGAGATGAAGCCAATTTCCATTTGTTTAGTTGTTTCCGGGTGGGGGGAAGGTCTTCCTGATCATTCTGTCACATTCACACCAAAAACAGCGTCAGCCTAGCAAGGCCTGTGCATCATTCCTCCCCTTCTCCCACCTTTCCTCACACTCTCTGACAGGTCGCTGGGTCTCCTGTGAGAACTGACCTTTCTCCCGAAGGAGAGAGAGGGGACGTAAATGAAGGGAGGGAGGTAGTGATGTGCGTCAATGAGTGAAGGATAATTTACTGGCAAAGCAAGATCAGATGCTTGTGTGTTATAAGGCAGAGTTTTGCATACAATGTGTGGTCTGTCAGGATGGATGCTGAAGTGAATGTGTGTGACATATGTGTGAAAACGATTGTTTGTTTATGTGTGTTGTGTTTCACGCTCGGTAAAATGTGTGAGTGACAAAGACAAAAAGGGGCATTTGATTTTGTGTGTGTGTGTGTGCCATATGTTCAGGCTTCTGTATGTGTGTTTGGTTTATTGATAGTAAAAGGAGATATTTACAGCATTCTGTCTTCATGTGGTAACCACGACAACGTCTCAGTGGGAGAGTCTCGGGCCGGCCGTCTAAATGCATTATGTTATCAATATAACCCCACCCCCCAAAAAAAGACACATATTCAAAATACACAGCACACATACCCTCACTTTTAGTAAATACATTTGGTCCACACACACACACACACACACACACAGTTGCTGCTTGACTATTCACAATGCATTTACATGAAAATACACTCACGGTGCCAAGCTGTAGATGTGCCTAGTGGAGAAACCTAACACACTCACAGACACACACAAACACATGAACAAAAGTGTGTACATTCAAATGGAGCAAGAAGAAAACCTGTTTACACTCAGAGGGGAGGATGCAGGTGTCTGAAGTACTTTGAGAAGACGTTGTTGAGTGGTAGTAAGCTGTGTGCTTATTTCATAAACTTGAAGCCACCTATTAACCATATAAAATATAGGATAAATAAGTAAATTGTCAAGTTAAAAGATCTAATTAAGAGAAATCCAATCAATCAAGTTAATGTTAGCATGTCATTTTGACCATTGTATGTTAGTATTAAACTGAGTACAGCTGCACCCTGTCAGCAATTTATATTTCTCCAAAACACAGAAGTGTTGAATTTTGAAAAAAAAAAGTATCCATACTTAAGTGTAGAAAAGGTGATTCTCTAGATATTAGGAATATCTATGATATATTGAAAGAGATAAATGCGGAGATAAAGATTTGTTCATCAATTCTATCAGTAATATCGCTGAGACATCACAACAACAAAAAACAGAGGGAGGAAAGGAAACAAGAAATTACTTCAAACACAGATCTAAGACACTTTGTTTCATGTCAAGAACAAAAGGGATTCCACAGAATAGTAGATGATTATCCCTCATTGTAATTTTAAACAACAAAATGTGTAGAAGATGGGTGAAAAATGTCCCCTCTGTTTATTCTTTCATCGCACAGCCAGCAGGGAGCTAGTTCTTACAATCTTTGCAACCGTGTTTCTTAAATAGAATTAATGTTCAAAACTGTGAAATGAGGTCCAAGTTGAAATGAACTGAAACTATCCTTTGATGTTAGTTTGACCAAATGAATCCGTTTGGGTTTCATTAGATGTCGGCAGGGCCAATCAAACACTGAGAAATCCACAGCACAAGAGGAAAAAACGACACTTTCTGCCCCAATAGTTGTCTTGATGAAGCAGAAAGTGATGCAGCAGCAACACACGTGTGTTTGAAATGAGAAGACTATGACCTTTAGAAATAATCCCCATTCTTCCTCTTAGTCTTGTGGCTCTTAACTGTTACTCTTTCCACCTCATGTTAAAGCTTGTTGGATGCAATTTAAATGCCTCTTGGGAAATATAGGAAGTGAATTAAACAGTTTTAGTTTTTTTTAAAGAAATACATCACAACATTTCATCTAAAAGTATCTCCTCACTGTGAACATCTCCGGCTCGTGATATCCAACAATGTAAAAGGATCCGAAGGAGGGTTTTTTCTTCTGATTATACTGAGGTAAAGACGTGTTTTCAAATACCATCCATCACCTCGCTGTGCGTGCGTGTGTGTCAGAATGTGTGAGATACTGCAGGTGTGTGGGTGGTGGAGACAAGAATTGGATGGAGAATGAGAAAGTGAACAAGCGAGAGAAAAGAGAGAGAGTGAATCATTCCCAGAACAGACCACCTCGACAGCGTGATATCAGATGCATTATTTGATGATTGGATCGCCGGCTACAAAAGCTGATAGATCTCCGCCTGAAATTGATTTCTGTCTGGATGTGACTCACGCACACACACACGCACACACACACACACACACGCGCGCGCACACGCACACACGCACACACACACACACAGTGGCTGTGAGACAGAAAGCCAGGGGAAACTAATTACCAGTTTACGGTGTGTCTGAGAAACCTGAACCTGAAGGAAAACACCTGAAGGACTGGCGGGTTGGCAACGAGAGACAAAATAAATTGGGAAATTAATGTTCTATTATTGGACTGAGAGTGTGTGTGGGCTGTTATTTCAAACGATATGATGATTTGATCGCCTTCGGGGTGACTTTTAGTCCTTCACAGGGGCAGTTTTATTGAACCACGAAAACGAATACGGTTGCACTGCATATTAGCAAATACAGGCGTTGAGTTTAAGAGGCTAATATTTCTTTCATTTTAAATTAGCATATAACAAATTGTAAACCGCAAAAAGCATTTTTTTGATTTTCCTGCTGCTTCAGGCTGAGCGTGTTCATTTTCTTAAGTTAAGTGTTGTGTTTCCTCAATATTAAAGAGCCTCGTGCCTTCTTTCTGGACTCAGTTGTGTTCTTCATTGTGATTTTCCAGATGTGCGCGTCTGTTTGAACTTAACTGGTGCTGTCTCCGTAGCTGACAGTGTTGGCGTGCGTGTGAAGGACGGTAGATAAAGAATAGTCCGTGCTCACTATAAGACAAACCATCCCGGAGAGTCAAAGTCATTTTCAGACCGCCGACAGCGCGTCAGGCCTTATCGCCCGACTTTAGTGACTGACTCCTAAAGCTCTTGTTGCCGAATGGGAACAAATCCCGGCAGCCGGGTTACCCAATCTTGTGAAAATCCTCGCAGAGGAGCTGTGATAGCGACATATAAATGCCCGTGGATTTTGAATGAGCTCTCCAACAATGGCACAGCACAGGTAATACTGATCAAATGATTGGTTGTTATGTGTTGGGGATTTAATCACCGCTAAGCCACAGGGCACAATGTACACCCAAGGCTTTGTGTGTCCACACAAGAAAAGATGCAGGCCTTACCGGAGCCCTTGATGAGCTCCAGTGACTTCCAATCTTTGAATTTGGGTGATTTATTCCTTCATGAGGAGGCTCTCACTGCCAGAGCAACGCTTGGGCTGCACCTCTCGGCTTCCTAATAGCCACACGCGGGGCGCCCTTTAGGGTGTGAATGAGATGCACCAGGCTCTTTACTAACTGCAATGTAAACCCACCTGCATCATTATTCATTGTCACTTTCAGCAGACACATCAGTGGGACTTGATTCCTGGTTTGTGCTGTTGTAGCTGTGCCATGGAATTACTTGTGATGTGTAGGTTTGTATTATGGTTTAAGCACAATGCTGGGGACAGTTTAGAGGATTCAGGTTGTTTTACATGATGTATGTAAAGGGAGTATGTACTGTAAAAGTCTAGTTTAATGAAAGGAAAGGTATTTGTGTACATTTTGCCTTTGTTTTCATCAAAGGTTTTCAACCTGACTACTGGCAATGTCAATAACTCTACCGAGGGCTCTTCTTACTTCAACAAAGAACAGAGCCAAGGGAATAATAATGAAAAGAAAAATTTACTGTGTAATGCAAATAATTCAAAGAAGTGAATCAGAATTGTGTCTTGTTTGGCATAAGCCTGTGATGTCAGATATTCAATCAAGTTGTGAGTGAGTTCGTGTGCGAATGTCAATCCTCTGAATGTTATACTGCATTTGTGGTCAGAGACTGATTTGATGTGTGATTTGATTGGGTTTATGGCGAAATTGGCATTATTGTCTTCTCCTACTGTATATTTTTCAATAGATGAACTGTGTCCTGTAACAAGTATTTACCACTAAGGTCCCAGTTACAGTAAGTGTGTGTGTTTAATATTGACTATTAAAGATGAACAACAATCGCTTAAGGCAACAAAACCATTCAGGTGTGGGCGAGACCATCATTATCTACACTGCGGTATATCAATTTATATTAGAAAAAAAACTTAAAATACCTACCATCTTCCTTTAAACCTCTTTCCTTCTTTAGTAAATGGTTCTCATGCAGTAATATCTCAGGGAAATACTTGTCAGCCTGTTGTATCAGCTGTATCAAGTAAAATGACAAAAACGGTCTTGTAATGAAGCACATTCGAACATTTTTGCATTTCTCTCATTGAAAATACTTTAAATTGAAAAATGTAGAAAATGATTCAAATGACAGTGGCGACATTTGTTATTTGCAGTAATAATTTATTTTCAGAAATAAGAAATGAAGCAAAAAAAAAACCTTTTAAAAAGCAGGTAGACCGGCTTTAGGCTCATCTCAGCTGTTTAGAAGCACTATTAGTGGTCATGGTGATGTTGTTACTGGTGTGTGTGTGTGTGAGAGTGTTGGGTTAGGTTGGGGGGGGGGGGGTTACCTCTCTGTCAGAACTTTTCTGTCACACTCGGTAATGATCAAAGCAGCTCTCCCCTGGACCCCCTACCGTACACACTCACAGCCAACCAGCCAACTGGACAGCTATTGCTCAGCCATGCAGAGCGCGCTCCACACGGCGCACACAGGATCTCTCTCACACGCGCCTTTGCATACACACCCACGTGCACGCTACCGCTCTCCTGCTTCATGTCTTCCTGCCCTCCAATTCCTTTCCCCCTTTTCTTTTTTCTTCACGGTGCTCTTTCAGCTCCTTCAGTGAAATGTTTGGAGTTGAATGTATTACCGCTTGCTGTCTCCGTGTCTTCTGCAGATTTATCTTGCTGTTACACTGCGTTTTTTCGTTCTGCTTCTGGTGCTGGTTCACAGTCTCAATCTCATTCTTTTCAGCCTTTTTGTATCTACCATGGAGTTTCGATTTTTCAGTCTTTTACGCTTTACTTTGATCATGACAATCTATCTATTTTCAGTCTTTTCTCGTCGTGTCTAAATCATTCTTCCCTCGAATAGATTGATCATATGGCCATGAACTTCTAACCAACAATGATTTGCATTCTTCCAAATATTGTTACCTCTTTTCTCCCCTCCCTTCTTTTTTCTCTCCTTTTGAACTTTTAGTTATTTGTTTCATAAAAAACTGACCTGATTTGTTTTTACTATTTTAACTTTCTGTGCCTCTGCATGAATCCCAGCCTCAAGACGGTCTTACTAGTGTGAGGTAAGCGTCATTTTTAAGAAAAATAATTCCTTTTCTTAATCATCAGTTCCTGAAAACTTCAAAAGACTCATAATGTAGCGCCAATTCTTCCCGGGGGCGAACTTGTCAACACTTTCTGACGTCAATGAAAGACGCTGCTGGACCGTTGTCCCTGCGATTACTGGGGTCACAAGAGCCCTCTCTCCCTTCATCATGAAGCCCTGGTTTGTGTAACAACTCACATCCTCCTCCGGGCCTTGCGACAGCCCGCAGAGCAGAGGGACAGGAAATGGAGCAGAGAGACGCGACGGCCCAGCACGAGCTTGGAACCAAACCCGCACACGCGCACACATCTCTGCACCGATACACCGCGGCCACCAGGAAGCCCCATTTGTTTTCCATCCAGCCGCCCTCAGAGATGCTTTTCTGTTTCCCTCACAGCTGTTCGACATGCTGTGATATAGTTTTAGATGAGCTATAAATGCTCCCCCATTAGGACATGTTTGGACATCTAACTCTGTGGCGGACAGCCCTATTAGCTACGGCTGCTTTGCATTTTGGAAATCTCCTTTGTTATTCAGTTTAGCATTTGCGTCCAGCTTTGTGTGACTTTGTGTGTTCTGTTTTCATCCGGACTTAGTTCATTCAAAGCGTTCGTCGTGAAATGAATGTCACTGTGAGCTGCAGAATCCACCTTTTTTTCTTTAACGAAGGGAGCAGATTTAAGACTTATGTCATGTTAGACATATTCATTGGCATTGGTGCTTTGCCAACCCACCCTCGGGAATCGCGTAGGTAACAGTTTCAGCTCAGAATTTTTCTGTTTTCAGATGCTCCTCAATGCATGGATTTCAGCAAAGTGAAATCCATGCATTGAGAAGCCCTTGTGTGATAATCTAGAGCAGATGTATCCCTGAACTGCCAACCGGCATAAACCCATCATAAACCGCCCCAGGTGTTTCTCAGTAGACACAGGTGCTAGCCCTGAAGCCTAAATCGGAGCCCAGAGGCGCGGCCACTCACAGATTACAGTACCATAGCAGGCCGGGGCTGACTGGGCGCTGCACACTAGAAACAAAGCAGAGGTACCGAGAAAATCGTCATCGGCTCTGTGGTGCCCGGAATCCCTTCTCTCAGCTCTCTGGCTGGGGAACAAGCAGGGATCCACAATGGCCAGCAGATGCCTCCGGATTTGGAACACAAAGGGTCGGCAGTCGTCCACCCAATAACCCTCAAAATCCCCCACCACCCGGCCGCACGCATCCCCCCCCCCTCCCTCGTCCCCACTCCATCCGCATGGCTTTCCATCCGATCTGACCGTCGGTGGCTGCTGCAGCGTAAGCCGGCCGACTGAAACGGCAAACTTACAGGGTGAATGCAGACAACATTTGCACAATAAATCCTGGAGATTCAGACGGCTTTCACAGCTCCAATGGAGCTTTCAATGGAGCGTGTCTTTGTTCCTAAACGCCAGTCCTGTTTCTGCTTTTAATCACACATTGACTCTGAAATATACTCGAGTTACTTTGCAGGAATAGTTGCAGAAACAGACTGCAAAAAGTGTTTATAAGTATTATAAACACACTGACTTTCCACAAGCTCTCAATACTTTGTGTGGCAGGTTCATTAAAAGTTACCTGCTCTTGTCACACATGGAGCAAGCAGAGGAGAGCCTTTGACCCATTTCCAGTTCCTTCCCTTACCTTAAGAAATTCCTTGCTTCAGGTTTATTGCAGCCAGGTGTTTAGCGCACTTGAGTCTGGCGTAATCATTAGGTTGGTCTCAGACAATTGAACAATGAGACGATTTAGCTCAATTAATGACTAATGTCTAATGTCTCAGGCACTGTTATGTCCCCGCCTGAAGCGTAGGTACGGAGACGGCAGCAGGTGGCTGAGTGTAGAGCGGCGATGGAGCATCCACTTATCCAAACTACAACTACCACTCGTGTGTGCTGTGAGTGTTTGTGTAGGTGCCTGCGTGTCCGTCTATCTGCATTTCCATGAGAGGTTGCCAAAGCCTGACTCTAATCACCATGAGTCTGCCACTTGCGTCTGCCATGACAGTGATAGTAATTGCAGCAGAATTTGGCTGCGGTGCTAATAGGAGTGTGATGGCCAGCCCGGGCGTCCATTGGGACTGATTGCCTCTTTGGAAATGGACATCAGCATGCAGCTCATGCGACTCCGTCAGTTGGAGAAAACAAAAATAGACAAAATGTAGTTTCAATGTTTTGTTTTTATTGCGAGGGATGAACACTCATCCGGGGAAAAGACAGGGGAGGGCAAAAGCTTTCACGGATGACAAAAATAAGGGATGTACAAAGGGCAAGGGTATATGTCTATAAAGTCCAAAAGAGTTCGGAAGTGCATCATCTCAAAACTAAAAGGCCACTTGGTGAGCACAGACCTTCACAGAGGCCATTTCCATGAATAAAAAAGGCAGCGTGTATCCGCTCCAAAATGTACTGGGTTCTTCCTCATCCCACAATTAAGATTTCATGACTATTGTGCGAGTGGTTGTTCTGTACTCCTGCCGAAAAAGAGATAAACAAACAAACCAAACCAAAAATAGAACCTTGTCGGTGTAAGTGATGATTCACCCATGGAGTTGCAAACAAGCCTTTGCTTTATTTTTGGCACGCTGACTAAATGAGCCTCTCCGTTCACCCTCAGAGACGGGATCAGGGAGTCAGAACAACTGAAATATAGATATGACATGTAATCAGGAAGGCTCGTATCCCCCCTGCAACTAGAGGAAGACTTTGCACTTGACCTTGAGTACCTTCCCGGGATTTCTGAGGCGGAGCAGATGAACATCTGGGCTGCTGTGAATAGTTTGCTGCCATGGTGAGGCAGACCAGGATGAGTGATGGAAAGACAAATCCTTTTTTAAAAATACTTTAGCCCATTAACAATGAGTTATGTACATGAAAACAAAAACATATCCAGAAGCACATGTGTGTTGAAGGTAACCTTTTGCTTTTTCAATATATATCAGAACACTCTGGAAGTCACAGTTTGAATGACTTCTTACCATTTTCCCAGAGATTTCATACAGCCCAAACATGCAATCAGTCCTAACCTCTACAGGTTAACTCAGAAATGCTACATAAACTGTCATAGTCGCAGTATTATCAATCAATAAGTCAAAGGGTTCAAGCTGTTTACAGACACTTTTTACGGTCAATCCCGAATTTCGGTTTTTACAGCCGTTCTTTTCAAGGCTGCATAAAGCGGGGCCGAGACGCCCGTTCTAATATTCTCCACCGTGTCAAGAGGATCAGCGGCTCAGCTGACCAACAAAAGGTTTAAAAAAAATCGTATTTTCTGCTGTATTGTAAATGTAACCAGTGACTCATTCCAGACTGCCTTCAAAGCCGGCGCCCACTTCTAAACAGTTTCCGGGCAAATGACCAATGCTATCAAAGAAAAAAGCCTTGATTCCCACGGCATGTTTATTGATCATAATACTGCCTTTTGATATGTGCTGCTAGAAGGGGAGCTCTCCCCTGAATATCAATGAAGCCCCACTGACAGGCAGAGAGAGAGTGGGAATATCATCAAGGGCCTATTCATAAATCTTATTTCTCCACTGCAGCCACACTCTTCTCTGTTATGTTCAATTCCGTCTTGTACTTTTTATTTTATGCTGGGTTTTTTTTCTCTCTCTCGCTCATTTCAATCTTTTGCTTTCGCTTGCTCACCTTCTCTCTCTACGCCACTAATGCTTTGTTTGTAATCACAGAGCGTGCCCCAGTCAGGCAAGAGCGGTCAATGTTTGCATGAAACGCAAGAACCTGATGATCCTTTTTCTAAAGGATCAAACACCCTAACCCAATGATCAAAAGACACTTCCCTTTTTTCTTGCCGTATGTGTGTTTTTTCTATACATTATTATTCTGATCTTGCACTAATGATCATTCAAACAGCAGTTGTAAATGTAAGAAAACATACACCCAGTGTTGGACTCCACATGATTATACAACCTTTTGTACAAATATATCTTCAATGAGGTGAAGATTAAGATTAAGTAAAGAATATATCTACGTCACAGAACATTGTGTTGCATAAAATTCTGCTAGGATGTGAGACATTTTTGTCATTGCAGATGCTGAGATATTAAAATTCCCAGCAATCGCAGAATGACTACTACATATTTGATTACCGCTGTGAAATCGCTGTCATGCTTCACCACTTCCTTATGCATCACATCTATATTCACAGTACAGCTTCTGCACATTATTACCTTTTTACAACAGTTGCTAGTGCTGAGGTATCAACTAATAACTCATGTTAAAAGTTAAATGCGTTTGTGAATTTAAAGCAAAACATAAAAAATGCCATTCTTCATTCTGAACATATGCTTTATGAGTATACATATGAGTGTGAGTATACCGCCTGGCTTTAATTGTAAATCCACAAGATTGTCAGTCAACTACTTTGGTCCAGAATGAACTACGTGAAGGATTGCCATGATATTTGGTTAAACAGTTGTGTTTTCCAGAGGATGAAGCACAATTACTTTGATGATCCCCTGATTTTTCAGGGGAAGCTTTTTGCCCTTGGCTGTGAAATGTCTCGACATCTACTTTTTGGATTGCAACAAAGCTCTTTTGCAGACAGTCAAGGTGCCCAGAGAACAACTCCTATCATGTGTCTGTGCCGTACGGTTACAAATCACTGGTGATAAAGGAAGGTTGAGATTTGATTTGGTTAGCTTTAGGCAAAACAAAAAACCTGATTAGTTTATATCATGCTAACTTCCCTCTTCTTATTCAAATACAAGCTGCTGTTGTAATTAACAAAATAATTATCCAGAAAGGAATCCAGCGAGATAAGAGTAGAAAAACAGCTGCTGGTATCATCACAAAACCTGTGTGGTATTACAAATAATCAGGATGCACTGAAGTGACTGATATCTTGTCTCTGCCATCTTCCTCCTATTTGCAGTGTATGTGTAATGGTTAACTTGGTTATTCTTTGTGATAAGCACAGGCAAAGGCACTCCAACGTGTCCAATACTGTCTACAGTGACGTGTAAAATGCAAAGGAAATGGAATCTGCCTGCAGCCTTTCAGTAGTGTGGATGGTTGTTGCATCCATTAACATGTCCGCTGGCAACAGCAGCTGAGGAACTACAGAGCGTCTCCAAAAACGTAAAACAAGTCTGTTAAAGGTTATTCGCTATAATTCCGCACTGAGCGTGTCAAAAAATGATGTGTGTTTAATTGGGGAATTGGAGTCTCTTTATTTGGCGGTTGAACACGCGTTGGTACTGTGATGCGGTGTGTCCTAAAGACGCACAGACCCCTGGGTAGAAAATAAGATCTGGTTAGTAACTTTGTTTGACATTTGGGTCTGAGTGCTGTCATCAACACGAGGAAACTTTCATCTGATCCTGTCTTCACACACCTGCTTCCCCTTATAAAACGGTTTCAAAATGTGCCCATGGATTTTGTATCCTGTATGTTCTCTCCCTCTAGCCTTCTTCTGCCCGTCTTCTTTCTCCATGTCTCTTTTATCACGAGAGCAATGTGTCAATCAGAGCTCATTGTTGGTAAATATCACACGTCTGTCACTGTACCTTGGAAAAACAGTGTGTAGGATTTTGGGGGGTTATTGGCAGAAATGGAATGTATAATAATATTATATTATATGATGTCATATGATAATTTAGTTTGATATAAATATATTAAATATCAATCAATTTTATTATAATATGATTTGGTTCTATCAGTGTGTTAATTAACTGAAACTATGAATAATTGTGTTTTCTTTAGTTTGGAATGAGAGATTTATGTCTACATACAGTCCTTGAAAGAGATGTTGAGCGGCAATTTAAATGCTTTAAATGCAATTGTGGATCTTAAAGTTATCCAAGATGTCAGAATTATGGAAAAATCTAAACTCATGGATAACATTAACACCTTTAATTAATCAATAGTTAAAACAAAAGTGATTACGCTGGGAACAAATGTTTTAAACCAGATATAGATTTAGATGACAGTGTCTGTCATAGAAGAACTTTTGTGATAAATTAAGTTTTCTGGTGTGTTTCATAAGCCAATGATCCACTTTTTTAGAAGAAAACGAACCACGTTGTTGCTGTGTCACCTGTCCGTCTTCATCGTCACGTCCCTGTCTTATTCTAGTTATTTCACTTTTTAATTGTATTGTGACATTGAAGGGGATCTGGGGGAAGGGTCGGGGGTGGTTCCACCTTGACTCCATACTTCGTATTTCTATTTTCCATCTTACTTTTCCATCTCCCCACCTTCCATTCACACATATTTTCTCCTCTTTTTTCACCACTCCATCCTTACGCTCAGAACACCTGTCTTATTTCATATTGTTCCTCTCGCCCCTCTCCTCCATGTCCCCCATGCTTTCCCACTCTTTTGTCCTTGGTCACCTCCTTCGCCTCCCCTCACATCTTCCCTCTTCTTCAAGCATCCTCTGCCCTTTCCCTTCATCCTAACCTCCTCCATCACGGTATCCACTCTTACCTCCCTTTCATGTACCCGCCTTCTTCTTATTTATCATTTGACAATCAGTCCTGTCTCCCATTTCTCCCCCCTGAGGCTCCCACCTTCACCTCCTCTTAGTGCCTCCCTCCTTCTCCTCCTCCTCCTCCTCCTCCTCTGCCCGGCATGACGTGGGACCAGATCAAGGAACTGTGTTGCCGGGAGTAACAGGGATTGAGAGCGACGCGTTGGAATGCAACTCCAGCAGAGCCCCTGAGAACAGGAGGAGGAGGAGGAGGAGGAAGGGGAAAGCAAGTATTTCCACTTTATCCCTGTGAAGTGTTTCCCCCAAATTCTCTCTTTTTCTTGTCCTTGTCACCTAATAGTTTTCCTCTTCATTTCTTGTGTTGCTGAGTGCCTCTGTCTCATCTGTAGACACACAGCTACGTCTCTTTTGTTTTTCCCTCCTATTTCTCTGAAAAGAGGGAGCGGAGAGTGTTTTTCTCCATTTTTTGGGGGGGGGGGGGGGGGTCTCCCTCTTTATCGCATGACCGATCAGTCTCTCTCCTCATGGTTTATCTGGTGCGTGCTTTCCTCTTTTTTCTTTACTTCACTACCTTTACTGCCTTGTCTTTTTTTTGGGGGGGGGGCTTCTGTTTATCGGCCATCACTCAGGCCATACAGCGAGCCGTCTGTTTGTCTGCCTCGCAGTGTAAATGCCAGTGAAAGAGACAGAGGGACAGAGAGGGCAAACACATGGAGATGCAGATGGACACACACACACAAACACACACACACAGTCGCACATTATCTCGCTCCACTGTGCCACCGTGCACACACTCGCTCTACTTTATCAGCAGAATGAAAGTGCTTTCTGGCGGTATTTGAATGAGACAGAAAAGGGCCTTATTCAGCCCCTGTGCCAGGCTTTTATTAACACTGTGCGTCACTGAGGCGACATAAGCCTCCCCTCCCTCACACACTCTGTCTGTCTCCTCTCCCTCTGTCTCACACACACACACACACACACACACACACACACACACACACACGCACACACACAAGCAGAGGGAGGTCTCCTGTTCAGGTATGGTGATGCCCCCTCTCCCTTTTCCCATCCCTCTTTATGGTTGGCTCCTCCTCACCCAGGGGCTTTTGTTACCCCCCCCCCCCCCCCCTTCTCCTCCTCCTCCTCTCCTTTTCCAACACACTTCCCTCCCTCCCCTCCCTCTCTTTCTCGCTCTGTCTGTTTGCCTCTGCGGCTGAATGGAAATACGCACAGATGCGTAAACGGACGATCAAACTCCTCACATCCACCGGCGGCGGCGGCGGCAGCAGCAGCAGCAGCAGCACTACTGACCCCCTCGTGTTTGCGCAAGAGGGCCGAGCAGGGGACAAACTACTATCCAGGACAATTGTTGGCGTCTCGCGCAGAAGCGACCAGAAGCCCAACCAGCAGCCTGCAGCCCACCTGTTTGAAGCTCGGGTCTCCCGGCGGTGGCCGCAGGACGCAGCGAGCGGAGGGATACAGGGGCGCGCTGTCCCGGCTCGGCTGCATGGAGGCTTGCTCCTTTATCTTTTTCTTCTGTTTCTTCTTCTGGTTCCTCTTCTTTTCTTCTTTTTCAGAAGCGGGGGGTTGCGCGTCTGTGGCGATCCAGAAATAGCAGCACGCAGTCTAGAGGTTGAGTGAGGGAGCGTCTGAAGAGCTTTATTTGCGGTAGTTGTGTTTTCACAACATGAATTTTCTCGTTTTGTGTTAATTTGTGTGTGTGTGTGTGTGTGTGTGCGCGTGCGCGTGCGCGTGCGTGCGTGTTTCCAGCGTTGATGCCACTTAGTCTGCCGGAGTCGTGCTAATTAGCGTCTTGATTGACAGCTAGGTAATTGGATTTATTTCATATCCGCTCCTTGAAGTTGTGAAGCCTCTTAAGACGCGACAGGATTGGTTTCTAAGGCTGTATTTCTGTACAAAACAATAATGGCATAGCTAATCTAGATTTGTGTTTTTCTTTGGAGGGCGGATTATTGAATTCAGTCACTTGCCAAATACTCAATCCTTTCCCAAGTAATTCCACGAGTTTAGGAGGCACAGGAATGCAGGGCAGAAACAAACATCCCATATCCTTCACTGAGGTCTTTTTTATTCGGCCTCTTATCAGTCTTAAAAACAAATATTTAATATTCAGGATTCAGGAATGTCCCCGAAATAACTGTCCGTATGTGCCAGAATAAATAGGTAGTTTACTGAAAAGAAAAACATTTTTTGAGGTTTTTTATTTAATCAAAAATGTGTAAGCTGCTGTTTGCAGCATGCGGTTCCTTTCCCAGAGGTCAACAGGTGCCACAGAGCTCATTGGTGCAGAAGTTGACCCCTCTTAGTAGAGCAAATTGTTTTTAAGGGAAGGTTCTTTTTTATTTTACAAAAAAATATATATTTGTTTGTTTTTTTAAACACATCACACAATTATTGTACGAGAATCTCTTGATTTTGAAGAGATTAAAAATAAATGAGTTTGAGTTTATCTTCCAAAACTCCCAAACATCTCACTTGATCAAAACCATATTTCAAACCAACATGCATGAATACATTTTCAGACAATCTTTGCAATGTGTTTTGTTATCTGGCTGTTTTGTTCTGTTTGCATAACCACATGCATGAGTGCTTCTGTTCCTTTCTTGTTGATAAGAACAGTACTAATAACGTGGGTTATTTGTGCCCTTAGAGGAGCTGAATTGTGGGACAGTACGTGTTGAGGAGATGAACATAGACTACAATATGTGGTAAGAAAATTAATGGTCCCGTTCTCTAACCCAAAATGGCCGCAGTGTTTTAAAAGAATGAAGATCCTTCAAATTCTAAAGAAAAATAATAATATGGTAGACCATAGACGAGGGTGGTTCAGTTTGATGCTCCTTCGCCTTCTGCCATTTTTCCGTCTTGCAGCCCCCAGGGGTATTTGAATGTCTTTCCATCTATTTTCCAACTCTGTGTGTGTGTGTGTCTCCTTGCTCTCAAAATCCAGTTTTCCCAATGCCCAGTGCGCTTTATGGCTTTTTATTCCTATCTGACTGTACTGATGGTTCATATAGGGATGGAAGCCATGCACCGCGCTGGTAGCACGTCACACGGGACTGTGGACTGAAACCATGTCCCTCTCACATAAACACACTTAACTATATGTACAAGCACACCCTCAAGAGCCTACATGCTCAAGTGAGGCATTAATGCAGGCACACATGCAGGAGACCATGAAGAGATGACCAGTTCCACAGAAATATGGAGGCACACGCACTATAACCTTATATTCATGTATCCGTATATGCACTCTGCTGGTGTTTTGTGCATGCTTCATGCATATACACACACACACACACACACACAGCAGGACAGAAATGGTCCCCTGGTTCCATCAAGCCATATACTGCAGCTAGTCAGTCTGAAGCTGTCTGACTGTATCAGCTGACAGACGGCTCTCTGAAGTGAAACCCACACATCTGCTACAGAATCACACCATGATCGATACGGATCACAACAGAGCAGAATGAAAATCAAATTGAACTGAAATTGACCAAATTGATTCGTACTCAGGAGGCAGAACTCGTAGTGTTCATTCAGTCGAGGTCTTTTACCCACTTAAGGATTATTCAGGTTCACCTGAGTAACCTGTAGTACATGTCAAGGCACACACTAGGTGAAAGGCTCACAGGAAATGGCACACAGAAAAGATTTTTTATCGTATATCGTAATTTATTGAGCCAGTGAATGAGAGAAAGTCTGAGGTCGCCCTGAAAAAATTGTTAGGAAAACCATGAAATTGAAAATGAAGATATTTTTGTTAATGAGGTGATAAATTGGGAAATAGTCACAACTGCCTCTGCCCTCGGAAGACACACAAGGACACACAAAAGTAAATGTTCTGCTTGTGTCTCCTTATTTTAGTTCTGCAAAAGCCAGCATGATTTGCATGAGACCATTGACCATTTGTTCGCTGATGGTCTCTTGTTTCTGTGCACACAGTAATATTCATAAACCCACATGCTAATAATAAAAAGTAATAATCAATATTAAAACAATAATCCATAAATTGTTTTATTTTTGTATATGTTGGAAAAATTGCAATTTCTACTCTCAATCTGTGGTAAAACATTTTTAAGTGAAAGCAACATTAATCACTGGTGTATAATAAGTCAGTATTGAAGTCTTCATAAACTAAATTCCGCGACTTTGTTAAAGTGAACCTGCTGTGGAACTATGACTCTTTCATAAAGCACCATGGATGTAGTGGTATGTCACTGAGAACCTGCCAAAGCTCAAGATGACACTTTAATATGTGTGAACACCTCTTCTGTGAATGGCTTGTTGAACCTGTGTATGGCACAACATCGCCCCCCAGTGTCCATAAGGTGACGTTCACCCGAAACGTAAAAATAAAAGAAAACACAAATGCGTAATAAACTTTTGCTAAGATAGCAGCACGGAAATGTGTCTTAAAAAAAGCTTTTAAGACACAATTTGCTGTCTTCCTTTTAAGAGGAAGACGGCAAATTGGAATACTTTGTTGTGGGTGCAACATTATCAGCGTAGAAGAAGAAGAAGGAGCGGAAGTGACGTCAGGAATCCTGCCTCCACATCAAACGGAGGTTCAACCCTTGACTTATGAAAGCTGCAGATGGAAGTGTTAGATAACCGAGGTTTCCCTACCCCTACACACCGCCATGTGAAGAGCTAAGCGACTTCCGCCAGTCCAGTTCTGCCGAGAGACACTTTTATACAAAAAAGGGATTTTTTTTACTGGGACAAGTTTGACAAAGGACAGAGAGACAGCATGGCGAAGCGGAGGGGGAGTGCAGAGACTGAGGTCGATACAAAGAAACCGAAGCAGGTGCCGAAGGCAAAGAGCAGCGCAACAAAAGCGAGAGCGAAGACGAAAAGTGCAGGTATGAAAAGCCTGGAGTTACGTATCGCCTCTTACTTCTCATCCTCGCTGTTTGCTGCAAAGCATGTGTGAATCCAGCAGAAAAAGAAACAACAGCGAATCGTACAACCCACATTTTCATCCTAACTATTTGTGTATGTCGGCGTGAAAACGACTCCGATTGTAATGGACGAGAGTTTTTGAATTCACACAATTGGTTCAGGCCATTCATTTGAGAAGCTCTTAGGCGTGTATCCTGCTAAGTACATCTTGTTTCCGATGGTTTTAAGGTGATTGATTAGCTGGCTGTCATTGCAGGCACGAAGTTCCAATAGATAGATAGGTTCAGTGGTCGATGACTTTATCAGAGCAAACTCTCCCATTGTTATGTTAAGTAGGATATAGTATATATGTTGGACTGTAACATATGTTTAATTCAATAAATAACAAAATATAATGAATAATATGCTTGTCTTTTTTGCTGTCAGAGGTATATTCAAAGGGGTTTCCCTAATGGTGTTGGATGATTGCTACTTAGGGCTGTTTTGTTATTGTTGCCACCAAAAAATACACTTTTCAAGCAACCACAGTGCAGGTGCATGTGCAGGGGATATGGATCGGTTAACTGAGATGCACATCTGGGTTCCACTTCATCAAAACCTATTTGTATTACTCACATATTGCTGAGTGTGGAACTAAAGAACCATTTGTGTCATACACATTATTCATTTACATAATATTAAGTGTCCAGACGACATATAAAAAAATAGAAAATATAAGTAAATGAAAATAAATGCCCATAGGGATTATCCTCTCGTGTGTGTGTGTGTGTCTGTGTGTGTGTCATACATGCAGATTTATAGATGTGAGCCTTACGAAGATGCATCATTCTCAGTGACCTCATGTATTTGTGTATCTTAATCCAGCCTTTTAGGCATTCCTGCATAAGAAACAAAACACAATAGGTGCCGCAGCAGCAGCGTCCTCTTGAATGATCTCAGACGCATCAAATGATACGTGGTTGTTAAGATGATTGGAACTTGTTTTTGTTGCCTTATTATGCCTTTTGTGTTTTATTTCGTATTCCTGCCACCACCAACATTGTGCTGTTTGATTTATCATGAAATGTGTTTATTCATACTTAATAATCTATAACATGATATAATAATTCAAACATATTTCCTTTTCAATGTCCCCCACGCTAAAATGCAGTGCAGCATAAATAGTCTATGATGGATATAGTGTTTTCACAGGGTGATTAATCAATCAATGGGTGAGAATCATCATGCTGAATAGAAAAGCGTTACATCACACACATTGAAACGTAAGGAGAGAAAGTGATGCATAAAAGACTGAAACTACCCAGCCTCGTTATTCAACCTCTGTAGTGCAAAACTAATTTGTTCTTTCTGTCCTTCCAGGTAATGTCATCCCAGAGGACGATGAGGTGCTGAAGAGGAAGGTCAAACCCAAACCACGGGCCTCCACCAAGCGAGTGTCGGGGAAAACCTCTTCCACCTCCTCTCCAACCGCAACGGCTGTCAAAACGAGTAAATACTTCTCGTCGCCAGTGAAGGAGGAGCAAGATGCCAGTGAGGATGACTCGCACGCGGTGACCTCGGCAGCCCCTCCGGTTCAAGGGAACGCCAAAGAAACCAAGAGAGAAGAAAAAGAGCAGCAGGAGGAGAGCGAGGAAGACGACGATGACGATTGGGAGGAAGTGGAAGGTAAGTGAGTGAGTGATGGGGGGAAAACCGCTCGTTGTCTGTGATAATACATTTACAACTTTTTTTGGAGAAAGTTGTCCAGTATTTTTTCAGAGATACATTAAAAGGATGGAAGGAAGGAGGAAACTAGCAAATTGATTGTGTCCGTGTTGACTAGAGCTTTCTGGGCCGCTGGGTCCAGTCGAACCACCGGAACCCGTCCTGCCGTCCCAGCCGGTTCAGATAGAGATCGAGACTGCAGAAGTCAGAAAAAAGTAAGTGGACATTTGTGTAGTAGTGTAAAAACAGTAATATACTGTTTTTCTTTTTAAATTGTTTTAGTATTCTGTTTATGATCTATTAAATGTCATATACATCTATTATTATTTTTTTAAATCTCATCTTAAATGCAGTTGCATCTTTAGTCTTAATAAAAAGAGACCTTCTTCAGGCCCTGTTCTAACCTTAAATGTCAGTCCTTTATCTTTTTCTTATTATTTTGTTCTGTTTTTCTCTAATCATCATTTTACAGGAAAAAGAGGCAGGCAGAGTTTGAGACTTATATGAGACGGATGGTGAACCGACTCAAGAAGGACGTGCTGATAGACACACACAAGGTGAAAACCCCTACGTGTTCTCCTTAGCCCTGTTTCCACATTCTGTCCGATTTACAGTCACCACAGTGGGCTTTGTGGATATTTTAAACCTCTGATTGGTCTCTAATTATTAGGTCCACCTGATGTGCCTGATAGCCAATGCGATGTTCCGCGGCCGTCTGTGCAGTGAACCGGACTTGCTCGCCATCACTCTGTCGCTGCTGCCCACCCACTTCAGCATGGTCGCCAAGGAACGCATCGACCACAACTACCTCTCTGGGCTGCTCAAATGGTGCGTGCTCGTCAAAGACGACCTGTGTTGTGGAGCTTGATGCTACTTTGCCCGTACGAATGAGTGAGCGGCGTGTTTCCAGAGTCGTCAATGTCACCGTTACCTCGGACTCTCTCTCATTCTATTTTCTTCTCTCTCTCCCCCCCTTTCAGGTTTTCATCAACGTTCTCCCTGAACCCCAGTCTTTCCTGTGAGGAGAGTCTGAACCCCCGCACTCTGCTGGAGAGGCGGCTCGCCAGCCTCTCTGCCAGGACCCACCAGGAGATGACTCATGTTGGTGTTTTGGAAAAAGATCAGTCCATTTAAAGAAGTCACAGTTCCAGGGTACAATAAACTGTAATTATGCTTACGAGTGTTTTGTGTTTCCTGCAGCTGTTTCTTTTGGTCCTGAGGTCTCTGCAGCTCTTCTGCCGACTGGTTATTTCTTTGCAGCCGATTCCTCTCAAAACCCCATCTGCCAAGGTATGTCAATACAAATGCAGGTACAGCAGCCCCACTTAGCCAATAGCTTGCCTTAAATGTAGGGAGAAATCTGTTCTCAGCCTCTGTTTTCAGTATGATGATCGAGACAAAATACTGACCGGTGTATCTGGACCCTTAAATACAGACACATTCAGCATTAGTTTTCTATGAAACTGGACTAGTCCTATGAATTCTAGGGCTCATTTAAACCGGTTAACCTATGAAAGATTAAGTCATGTGCATCAATGAAATGCCTGATATTACTGATTTTAACAGTATTACATTTCTATCAAGATGTATTGTGTACATCCTGTTGGAACTGTCTCACTTTACGTTGTTATGGTCAACATCCTCTATTATTCTACAAAATGTAGAAATACTTCTACCTCTGCAAGTGTCTTTTCCTTTCAGACTGTTTACTCAATATAAGCTGGTATTGTTTTTCAGATTAGTCTGCTCGTATTCACACGATCTTTGTCCTTCCTACAGGGAAAAGGTGCTCGGACACCTACCAGCGCTCCGGGAGCGAGCAACGCAAGCCAGCAAACCTCCAGGACCACCTCCCCTGACCAGAAGGTCTCTCCTGGCACCAAGAGACCGGCTGGAGGGGGGGCGGTCAGAGGAGGCCATGGAGGAAAGAAAGCTAAGACGATAGAAATAAAGGAGGAGCATGACGAGATAAAGGAAAAGACTAAAGCATCTGGAGGGCAGAGGCCAAAGAACTCCAAACGCCGCAGTATCGCCTCTAAAGTCAGCTACAAGGAAGAAAGCGAGAGCGAAGGGGAAAAGGAGGAGGGGCTTAGCGAAGACGACGACTTTCAGGTGACCAGCGAGGAAGACAGTGAGGATTCAGAGAGAGGGGCTGAATCAACAAAGTCGAGGAAAGAGAAAGGAGGGAGCAAAGCCAACGCGGCAAACAGCAAGAGAAGAAGTGGTGGAGGGAAAGAACCGATCAAAGACGAGCAGCGAAAAGAGGGGGAAGCTGATGAAGAAGAGGGAACCACAGGCAACAGAACAAAGCGAAGGAGTGGGAGAAAGAACGACGGGCCCAGAGCGGACGAGTGGCTGGAGGTGTACCTGGTGAAGACGTCATCCTGGGTTTGCGTCGACACGGAGCAGGGCGTCGGGATGCCTCACCTCTGCTCCCAGAATGCAACGGCGCCGATTACCTACGTGGTGTCGGTGGACGGAGACGGCTTTGTGAAGGACTTGGGAAAGAAGTACGACCCCACCTGGCTGACCTCTTCCAGGAAGAGGCGCGTGGACGAAGAGTGGTGGGAGGAGACGCTTCAGCCGTTCCTTGGACCCGAGGACGAGAGGGACGTGAAGGAGGAAAAGGAGGTGGGACTGAGAGACATGTAGACCGGACTGGTCCAGTGATTTATTTTACCCCTGTATACTCATTCATACCAGCCATCTTTTCTTTACGCAGCTCCAGAACAAACTGCTGAACAAACCCCTGCCCGTCTCAATAGCGGAGTATAAGAACCACCCGCTGTACGCCTTAAAGAGACACCTGCTGAAATATGAAGCCATCTACCCATCAACTGCCACTTCACTGGGATACTGCAGGGGAGAGCCGGTGTACTCCAGGTCAGTGGCAAAACAGTCCTGTGCATACTTGTTTACAGATACAACCTAGATCAACTGTGTGGAAAATTGAATTCTTGAAGCAAATGGAAATTCCAGTCCACCAAATAAAAACTATTTTACAATATTGCTGTCACATCAAATTGCCTTTCGCTTTAGGGATTGTGTGCACACGCTCCACTCCAAAGACACTTGGTTGAAAGAGGCACGGACTGTCAGACTAGGAGAGGAACCATACAAGGTGAGTGGGAATTATTTTCTCCATCACGTTTTCCTTATTTGTTTCTCTTCGTTTTCTCTTCCATCACTTCCCTTCTTCCAGCTGTCTTTATATGTATAATATATGACATATGTAAACAATGAACCACTTCATCAACAGTTAACTGAGTGTAAATCCTCTGCTGTTCGTACAACCACCATTCCCCCATAATTAGTTTTATTTTCTTCCTAACATTAGAGTGGAGGAACCCCGTCCGATTTCTGCTGTGAAAATGACATACAGTTACCATGTAATTTTTAGCCAAGGTTCCTGTGGAGCATTTAATTCAGTCCATACAGGAAACATATGTTGTTTTTGCTGTGTGGAAAGAATTAAATGTGTTTTTCGACTGATTGTAATGGGATGTACTGCAAAGGAGGGCTCAGGTAGTATTGCCTTGTGAATGCATGACTACTTTAAGATAAAAAAAAAACAACAAGCAAAGCAAAACACACTAAACGAAATGTGTTCTTCTCGATGACCGTTTTGTATCATGACAGTGATGTTTTGCAGCATATGTATTGAAGACTTTGGTTAAGATCTATTTTACTAATGATCTGTTGGTTGCTATCATCAATCTAAATGAGTTAAAATGCATTTAAATATGTCAAACAAACTTATTAGACACCAGGCCGACCCGTTTGCAACGACCCTACTATCCCCGGTGTGTGTGTGTGTATGTGTGTGTATATACATACACACAAGCTATTCAGCTTTAACTGTGATTGAAACTGAGGTAGGAATGAAGCCGTTGCGTTTGTTCGCTGTATGACTGAGCTGAGAAGATGAGGAGACAATGTGAATAAAAACACATCCCTCTCTCTTTCAGATGGTGAAGGGCTTCTCTAATCGGTCCCGCAAAGCCAGGATGGCATCTGAGCAGAAGGAGGACAATGACCTGTCTCTGTTTGGAGAGTGGCAGACTGAAGAGTACCAGCCGCCTTTAGCTATGGACGGGAAGGTAACCAACCGCTTAGAGAGATAACTGGGAGCAGCAAATAATATAAAACATAAATGACATTCATTGAACATCCAATACACTCCAAGGAGGTGAAACGTGTGCAGTGTTGTTTACTTTGTGTATTGGTTTTCTGTAACTGTACCTCCAGGTTCCCCGTAACGACTACGGCAACGTCTACCTGTTTAAGCCCTGCATGATACCGGTGGGCTGCGTTCACCTCAAGCTGCCCAACCTGCACCGCGTGGCCAGGAAGCTGAACATGGACGCAGCCCCCGCGGTCACTGGCTTCGACTTCCATGGAGGATACTCGCATGCTGTGTAAGACCAGATCAGTGTGCGTTTAGTGCGTCTAGTGCGTTTTTAGCTGCGTTGTATCTGATTTTTTTTGTTTTCTTTAGTGTTAGTCATACTAACAGTTGCTTTTGTCACGTGGAGGAACATACAAGATAACACATTATATACATCATTATTTCATGTTAAACTTCCCCAGAAAATATTTCAATGTTTATCATTGACTTAATGTTGGTATTAAGTATGTGACAAGAAATATTGTTTTCAGTCACATTTTGATGTCACAAAACTGCAGCTGTTAGTTATATGTTATGCTCGTTTTTTCATTCCTTCTTTGTTCTCCCTGGTGAAACTACACAATTGTAAACGTTTGCATGATTTAATGATAATCACTCAAATCAATCTAGAATAAGCAGTTTTTATAAAACCATGAATTAAGTCCAATACACAGTGTGTGGTTTAATGTGTGTGTTTCAGGAATGACGGCTACATTGTGTGTGAGGAGCATGAGGAGATTCTCAGAGCGGCCTGGGTGGAAGATCAAGAGATTCAGAAACAGAAGGAGAGAGAGGTGTGTGTGTCACTGAGTAGAAGTATTTCCTTTTGAAACTAATTTAAATAAGAACCAGCATACTTTCAAGTTACAGCAAAAAAAAACGTTATTTAAAATATCCTCTCTTTCATTTTCCAGAAAAAAGAGAAGAGGGTGATTTCCAACTGGACTTTGCTGGTGAAGGGGCTCCTGATCAGAGAAAGACTTCAACAGCGCTACGGAAAGAAGAACCAGGGTCTGGGGAACCTCCAGGAGACTTGCGGGCTTTCGTCAGATGAAGAGGTGGCTGAGGCCGGAAGTCCTTCCGCTACGACGGCGTCTGAGACTCTGGCCATGTCCTGGCCTCAGAACAGACAAGCAGAGGAGGACGGAGGGAGCATCAGCGGACTGAAGAAGAAGAAGACGACAAAGCGAGAAAAGAGGGGACAGGAGAAACACATGTTCCCCTTTGAGAAAGTGTGATGTCAGGGAGCCCAAAACACATTTAAGTCAAGTCTCTGGAACCTCAGGTGTAACACATTTTTAAACCAACTTTTATAACATTTGTCATCTTTGGAACTTTTGGCTTTGACATTTCCCAAAGGAGAGGAATGTTTTGTAGAGCTGCAGATTTGAATAATGGCTTGTGTGGCAGGTAAACACAAACAACTCAATGAACCTGCAACACAATAAGCACTACAAGCGAATAAACTATGGGAAATAAACATTTTCCCCATGGCTGGTAGTAGATCCACTACCTACTAATGAATTATTTAAATGTAGGTCCAAAAACGTGTTTCTCCTGTGATGACCAACTGGACCACATCCTCTATTACTGACTTGACTCTACTCTGTGCAGCCTGACTCAATGAAAAAAGAAACTCAGACTGTTGTCAATTGAAAGCTTTTGAGTTGTATGCATGAATATAGCAGTTAAGAAGTTGTTAATGATTGATAGCCTCACACACAGCCTGACATAATTTGTCAAAAATACTGTACTTTTTTTTCTCTTTCCCTGACAGGCTGCTACACCCCTGGACGTTGGTTGTATTTTGAATCAGCCTTCACAGTCTGCCTCTTTCAAACTTTTGTCACTGTTTCACACCTTGTGTCTCTACGTGTTTTGTACAAAGTTGGTGATGCCTGTATTTCAAATAATAAACTGTTTTTGTATTAAAAGTATTTTTCTAAGATGTAATACAAGTTAAAAGCAATATAAACCAAATTAGAAAATGTTGTTGAATATGTTTTGTTGCACTTATTGGGAATCAAGGAAAAAACATGATACATTCTGTAATTAAACAAATGATTGTCAGACTAAAATTGTTTCTATTGCTACATGAATTCTAATTGATTTCTGACCAGCCTTTTTCCAAGAATCCAAATAGCATTTATAAGTTTTATGTGGGTAATTGGAAACAGCTTGTGTGCATAAACACATACATCAGCTGAGATTCTGCTGCATTTCGAGGCATTAAATCCAGCAGCCCAATCCTCTGTTTCAGTCAGGCGCTACTGAGAATTGAAGCAGATGGTGATGCTTTATTCATAAAGCCACCAATTGCCACCAACTTTAGAGCCATAAAACTTGATTGAAATGTATCCATCCAGTTAAGTGAAGGGCAGCAGCACCTGCCGAGGAATAGGAGCGTTTTGCAATGCATATTTTTATGTAATAATATCTTAATTTCAAGATATTCAGATGAAATTCATCTAAAAAATAAGTTCCTATACAAATGAGGACACAAGGTAACAGTGTATAATGAAAGAACCATTTAATATGTTTGAGTAAATGTACAAATACATCATCAATATGGGGAATTATGGTGTTGAGATATGATTTGAATATCAAACATAATAATCCAGTTAATTTAATTTGATTTAATGAGAAGAAAAGCATGGGGACATTTTTTTCAGATTTTTGTCATACAGATATGTGCACTCAATACACCGGAAAACAAGAATGTTTCATTAAATTGTGAAAAAAGGGAAAACCTGCCATGAACTGAAAATGAATCCAAGTTGTTACAAGTTTGTTGATGTTAACCGAACCTCTGAATTTTGCCTGTTAGTGTTTCTTTGTTAGACGTTGCATTGTTCTTGTAATACTGCTTGAGTATTAATGCACTTCATTTCATTTCCCAGCAGAGAGAGGAGGTAGGCATGAGAATTGCGGAAGTGACGTCATTAATAAGTACCTCTTACTGTCGATCTTCCGCCGACCAGCCAAGCGGACAGAGTCACTGCGATTACACCACACAAAAAACATTCTTGGTTGTCAATGCGGAGAGAGCCGACGCTTATCTGAGAGGTAAACACCGCCGCGGCTAACCTGCAGGAATGAATGCAGTTGTTTTTTAATGAATCTATTTACTCTCGTGGTCTGGGGGGGCCTTGTTTACATCTCAATCCCCGGGCTAGAGTGGGCGAGAGGCAGCGACACAGCTACAGACAACGATAAGGGGGTGGCTAACGAGGCTAGCTCTTATGTCGTGACAAACAAAAAATAACACTATCTCTCAAGCTTTTGCGCGTTTCCTCTGCACGTATCCAACAATTCAACTCGCCAGACTCTGGTGTTAAACGTAACGTTATGCTGCGAGTACATTAGCTAGAAAGCTAATCCGGCTAACGGTAAATTTGCCATCGGTATTCTGCATTTGACGGAAGGCTAACCGCTCTCTCGCGTCTGCACCGACATCGAACCAACGTGCCCGTTTCAATTATCAACCAAGCCGGGGTTTTTTTAAGCGTTGCTTAACCTCTTCCCCGTCCTCTTACTCCCCATCCCCCAAGACGGGCTTTCAAACGCCGTACTGCTGAGTCGCCGTGATACGTTAGCCTAGCAGTGGATGTGTGTCACCCAGTTGGCCCGACTATTTTTAGCCTGGAACCGGGCGGAATGCGTCCGCCGCTGGGCCGGCTGCCAGGATTTCCCCGCTAACCTTGTTTTGTGTTCAGTTGACTTTTTTGCAATGTCATATTTGGTGCACGGTGCCAGCCAACCGCTTGTATCTGCTGCCTCTTGACTACAGTGGATACAAATGTCGACGCAAGCCGGCGGTGCACTTGAGGTGTTGTATCGTCTCCAGAGTGGAGCTGTGGACGGTTACTTTGCTTTTAGTGGACTCTTTACTCGTAATATATGCGGAGAAGACATGTTTTGGCAAAGAATAAACCCCGAACTAACTCATCCACACTTGCACAATAGAAGAAACACCGTCCTGACAATGTCCTGACTTTAAAGGAATTTGATTAGTCCATCAAAAGGCTGAGTAATGTGAGGGTGGGACATGGCAGTACCTTTCACCCAATCAGCGTTAGTCATGTAAAATCCCATGTCCAGTTGCCAAGGGGATGTTCAGCGCTTTGATAAATATCACCCCATGTCAGTACTCTGGCCATTTTTAACTGACTTTTAAATATTTAGGAAGTCGTCATAGGAGTAATATTTGTAAATTGTGCGTGTCCTGACTTACATTCTGGGGCTTTAAAACCCATGGCCAAAGTAATTGGACTACAGTTGAATACAAAGTACATGTAAAGATGTATTTTCCATTCCACTTGCATGAGTCCCTTATGAGATTTATCTGCATTTAGAAATAAATGCAGGAAATATGAGCAAGAGCTGATTCAAAATCATGTCACTTATTTTTGCATGCTAAACTAACGACAGACCAGAAGTGAGGCCACTGAAAGTGATGCAACAGGACAATACAAGCATGGAATTCAAGATTACCATCCTGTAGTAATTCAAAGTGTGTATATACATTCGGATCAACGTAAATATGTCATCAAACTCTTCAAATGTTCTCACAATATGACCAATAATGTAGATTCAAATGACAATCTGGGATAAAAGGGTCAACTGCCAAGTAGAAAAGGCAGGTGAAGAAATGCACAGTCAAATGTTTCGCAACAACTGTTGGCAGCTCTTTAGCTTGCGCCACTGGCGAACATGTCGCTATCAGTGATGTGAAAATTGAGACAGTTCAGACTGGAGTGACTACCTGATGTGTCGTCAATAGCCGCCATTCCGATAAGTCCAAAATGAACGCTGATGTTTTGATTGAAGGTCGTGTTTTGGCCACAAGTAGATGTGATGACCGATGTGATGAATGATTTCCAGAAATTAGGACCCACAGTGTTCAGGTGATACAGGCCTCTGCAGACGATGAAACGTTAAACGCCATGTGCAAACAAAAACTACGTTGCCATTTGTTCATGGAAAGTTTCCAACATGAATATAAATCCTACATGTTTGCAAAGGTAAAAATGTTTAAATCGAGAATTTTACAGAAATCATGGGCTTGTTGGGGAAAAACATTTTTCAATATGTTTTGATGTTTTGAATTTTGGTTTCGATCATGCTTAGATACACAAAAAATGTTCCTCCACTTCCTGTTCTCTCAATTTTTAATTCCTCTTCTCCTTTCCTTCCGTTCAGCCACTTCTTCCTCCTCAGAAAACCCCGCTGCAAGCTTTCCAAATGAGTGACGGGGAGTGCGACTTCTTCTGCTTCTTCCGCTGCTGCTGAGCGCGCTCTCTGGGCGCCTCGGGCAGGCAGCGCGCCTCCTGGCAGCTACACAACGCAGGTGGAGACGCGGCGAGGAGCTGCTTCACACAGCCCACTTCAGCCAATCGCGCCGCTTGGATCCGGCGGGTTAGGCGGGCCGTCCACCTGTCCGGGCGGTTGATTCGAGCGACCGGATGTCCGTGGACATGAACAGCCAGGCGTCGGACAGCAATGAGGAAGACTTTGGGGTGAACTCTGAAGATGAGGAGGATGACGACGACGACGGAGGAGAGGAGGACGATCAGGGCGACATATCGACCTACTACGAGGGCGTGGCCAGCGACGTGGAGCAGCAGGGCGCCGACTCCTTTGACCCAGAGGAGTACTTGTTCACCTGTCTGACTTACAAAGAGAGTCAGAGGGTGCTGATAGAGGAGGTTAACACTGTGGCCGCCGCACTGAAGGTGAGCGTGTGTCTGCAGCTGTTTCGTGGTCCAGAAAACAAAACCAGATGTTCACATTGTAACGTTCGCAGAGGCAGGATCTGAAATGAGATGGAAGTTATGACCAAGTTTAAAGCAGTTACATCAAACAGTAATTAGAACCACACAGATTTAATTCTTTAGATCAAATGCCTTGGTTACATCCATTTGCGTCAGCACGATAATCCGGGCTCCTACTGTCCATGATTACAGAAACTGTTTTGTTTTAGTTGGTGGTTGTTGAGATATTTGTGCTGCTTCTAAAACAAAAGGATTGCAGGACTTTGGAATCTGTTTTCAAAACAATTTTCAGTCCAAAATGAAACTTCTGTTTACATTTGAGAAGCTTTATTAAGCAAACATGGTTTTCATTAAATGTCATTGATGCATTTTTTGGGGGGACATAATCAAATAATTGTTTTAGTTCTCAGTTTTAAGATTATTATAATTGTTTGTTAGGAAAATGCTTGATCTTTAGCCACAATATAAGTTAAATGAAACGTGCGTTGGACTCCTGAAGAAAATGGGGTCAGTTACTGATTAAAGTGGAAAGACGACACAGCCAAGTTGTGTGTCACTGGAGCAACATCTTACAGCGTCCTTTTCCTCTGTTGTCTCACTCTCTCTCTCTCGCTCTCTTTCTCAGGTTTTACCAGCGGTAGCAAAACTGATCCTGGTGCATTTGCACTGGCAGATTTCACAAATACTGGACAGGTATTTTTTCTCCTGTACCTCTTCCACTTGACACTCTTTACTGTGCTACCTCTCTATGTTGTCCCTCTCATTTTTCTCTTTACCTCTGATGGTATGCACTTTGATATTTTTCTGTCTCATCTATGTTCTGTCCATGATCCCAACAGATTTAAGTCCAACTCATCTCTGCTGTTGTCAGACGCTCTGGTGCAGCCCAGCAGCACGTGCAGATCAGTCACAGTGAGTATCAGGCAATAAAGTAGGGTGGTAGTCGTTATGCACACCCATGGCGGGGCGGAACTGCCTTCCTTGAGGATGGCACCTTGGAGGGGGGGGATCAAATCTTTATTTTGAACCTGTTATCAGTATTAGGTTGTTTGTTGCACACAAAGGAACTCCAAGGACACGTTGTCATGCGGTTGCAACAACACTGCAGATAATCCAGAAGTAGCACAAAAATCAATCATTTTCAGTGAAGGCATACAAAAGAAAAGCATTTTTAATAACAAATATAGCATCGTATGTAATATTCTTATCTATATCAGTTCATAATAGAAAATCACGTGTCTGACGTTATGTCTGTTTCAGGTCCCTCAGTCGCTCCAGTGTGGCGTGTGTCTGCAGGTCGTGCGGCGGGACACCCTGCTGGCTCTGCCCTGCCAGCACTCCTTCTGCAAAGCATGCTGGGAGCAGCACTGCACTGTCCTGGTCAAAGATGGCATCGGAGTGGGTGAGCTGTGTGTGTTTGTGCGTCTGTGTACTCTTCAAAGCTTGAATTTTGAAAACATTGTTTTCTATTCAGAAATACGTGTGGATTCTGCTTTAATTGGTTTTATGACAGGAAACACTAATCCAAACCAAGATGCTTACCTACAGGTCCGTGTTTGTTGGTGCATCTCGTATGTAAGGGATAGTACCCAGATGAGGTTTCCATTATTACAAATTCATGGATGACTGCACAGCAACCGAACCCAATACGTTCCCCCTAAGAGACTCCTGGACGGGCTTTATCCCTCTTACACCACGGTCTGTCTCAAAAGGACCTAAAATGTACAAATGTTTTTTTCGTGCATTTTGTATCACATTATTTTTTTTCACAAGCAACTTAAGCGTTCTTTCCGCTAACTAAGAATTTTAATTACCCTAAGGTTTTTAAGCAATTAAAACATTGTTCACTGCCCCAACAAATGGGACGGACATTAGATAGGAGTTGGCAAAATATGATCTTTTTTATCGTCCACCCATCTCTTACAACCCTTTGGCTGAGCTATGATGCTTGCAAGATTTAAGACAGACATGTCATTGTTCCCAAATCAATATTTTCACAAAAAAATGAGGTTCTGTGTACTGTTTCGAGGCAGAAAGTTACCTGGAGATGAAATTAATGTTGCTAACAGCTAACTGAGTGAACAGAGAGTTGAACTGGAACATACTTATCAGTATTCAGCCAGTCCATGTTTTTTGTGTTTGGATTACTCTTATTGGTGTAAAATGGTTCTGGCAAGCAGGCATGTCTGTATTGTGCTTGTGTCTGCATGAGAGCAGATGGAAGTGTGTAAAGTGTGTAAGGATGTAATATGGGGTTTGTACCCAGAACGGTTTTATGTGCAGCCCACTCGCTGCAGAGTTTTTTTTGCACACGGCAATGTGCCCCGGTGGGCACATGCGCACAGGTGAGCACACACAACGGTGAGCACAGTTCCCCCACCGGACAGAGAGCGCGTCGGAAAATGTCTGTGTCTGTCCGTCTATCTGTCCCCTCACCGCCCCTCCCCCCCGTTTCGGTGCAATTGTAAAGAAACCCACAAAGAGCAGATGCAATCTTTGCTGGACAGTGTGTGTGTACATATTTGTAATAGATTTGTGTGTGTGTTCAGGTATCTCGTGTATGGCGCAGGAATGTTCCCTGCAGATGCCAGAAGACTTTGTCATGCCGTTGCTGCCAGGAGAGGAGCTGAAGGACAAATACAGACGCTACCTCTTCAGAGACTATGTCGAGGTGTGTGTGTGCGTGTGTGTACTCTCGCTCTGTTTGCTTAGATACCTTCTACAGCAAATGAGATGTGTTTTATGTGTTTAATGGTTAATTTAGGACTCTTGACACAGCATTGAATCTGAATGATCTCTTGACGGCTGGATTGTTGTTTAAATACACTTTATGATTTATCAAATTAGATTATTCTTTCGAGAAACATTGTATCTGGTGCTCCTGAAAATTGAGACAACACAAAGTTAACTTCATCAGTCCAATCCAATGTCTTTCGGCGTGACTTTTGTGTGTGACCCTCAAAGCTTCTCATCATTGTCATGATGCATCTATTCATTTTGTTGATGTGCTAAAGCTTTTGTCTCTCTATCTTTCTCGCAGAGTCACTTTCAATTGCAGTTATGTCCAGGGGCCGACTGTCCCATTGTCATCAAGGTGCAGGAGCCCCGGGCGCGCAGGGTGCAGTGTAGCCGCTGCAGTGAAGTCTTCTGGTAGGACACACAAAAGGAGCATGCAGATTTACTCTTTAACAAAGCATTAGTTCAACCAAGTTTCAAATTGTGATTAGTTGGTGAGATTCCTTTTCAGCAAGCCATGTGTCTTTATAACTCTGTTGTATTCCTTTATCTTGCCAGCTCTGAATTATTATTGGTTTTCAATTCTAAAGCAGTTAAAGTCCTTTGGAGCTAGTGGAGCATCTGCTGATGCCCTTTTCTCAAATTCCATGTGCATGAAAGCTTGACTGTCAATGGGGGAAGCACTGAGAAATGTATTGATTGCCATCAAAATGGATTGTTCATCCACACAAATTCCCTTTTAAATAAATGGAATTGTTAAACTCCACAACATTCCCTATTTAATCTTTGTAAATTATCTCTACGATTTAACCATTACTGGTAAGGATCCTTCTTGATTTCATTTTTCTGTTTCTCTGTCACAGTTTTAAATGCCGTCAGATGTACCACGCACCCACAGACTGCGCGACGATTCGGAAATGGCTGACAAAATGTGCAGATGACTCTGAGACCGCCAACTACATCAGCGCACACACTAAAGATGTATGATGATCTGTATACACACACAAACAAAGGCATCGACGTGTGTCGCACACTTGAACACGTTCAGGATTGACACAGACGGTTTAAAGATGCATTCTACTCATTATCTGAAATACGGAGCATTAGCTTGTCACTTATTCTAATTGGACACTATTTGGTTGTGTGTTTCTCCTAGTGTCCTAAGTGCAATATTTGCATTGAGAAGAACGGAGGGTGCAATCACATGGTGAGTTAGAGATGAAAATCGCCTTTCTGAGAAGGACGGAAATTCCCAAAATAAATTCAGATTCATAACACTGTGACATAAGTGGTAGTTTTGAGTTTCTGGTTCACTAATTTGACTTTCTGTGTTTATTTTAGCAATGCTCCAAGTGCAAACACGGTAAGTAATATGCCTAGCCCTTTTAGAGCCTCCTAGGGACATGACACAAACCTTTAGTCACACCACACATGCTGTCTAATGCATGTCCGTAGTGGGGAGTCCAAAAATGTGTGTTTTATGTGTCCTGAAAGACTTCTGCTGGATGTGTCTTGGTGACTGGAAGACTCACGGCAGTGAATACTACGAGTGCAGCCGCTACAAAGAAAACCCGGATATAGTCAACCAGAGCCAGCAGGCTCAGGCCAGAGAGGCCCTCAAGAAATACCTCTTCTACTTTGAGAGGGTGAGTTTTTTTTCCCCCCCTTTTTTATAGTTAGCTTAACAAATGTAAACTTTTATCAGAGTATTAATGCTTAATGGATAAAAGAAAATAATAAAAACCTTCTTTTCTTCCTCGCTACACAAATGAAACGTGTTATTTTTGTTACAGTGCTGAGGATCAACCTTGCTCTACATAAAATAGGAAAGATATATATTTTTTCAGATATTAGAGGGATTAACGCAACGGATTTGGCCTTGCATTCTCTAGGGACATCTGGGTCCAAAGTCACTCTCAAAAAGTATTACAGCACACTGTTTTGAAGCTTGTAACAGGAAAAAAAAATAGTAGTAGTAAATAGTATTAATTCTACCGCAGACATATTTGTTGTGTATTTCATGCTTTTAATCTGTCTGTTTTTAATTTCTACCCCTCCAGTGGGAGAATCACAACAAGTCTCTACAGTTGGAGGCTCAGACGTACCAGAGGATCCAGGAGAAGATCCAGGAGAGAGTGATGAACAACCTGGGAACCTGGATCGACTGGCAGTACCTGCATAACGCTTCAAGGCTACTGGCTAAGGTACTGGCACACTCGCCTGCGTGTGTGTGTGATAATATCTGAACTTTTGTTTTAGGATTTATTCAGGAAAAGGTGAAGGCAGTTGAGCTAGGGATGAGAGGACGGAGCATGACCATGTTGACATTTCCCCTTTTCTCTCCTTGCAGTGTCGCTACACGCTGCAGTATACGTACCCTTATGCCTATTACATGGAGTCTGGCCCACGCAAGAAACTGGTGAGAAACAAACTTAACACCTGTCCATCATTGCAGAACACACATGAAATAGAGTAAGAGCTATTTATAATCCATCGTAAAGTCCACTCGGACTCATGGATGAACTGATTAGAATTTGGTGGTCAAAGGTCACTGTGACTTCCAAAACGTTTTGCTGTAAAGCATATACACTCACCGGCCACTTTATTAGGTACCCCATGCTAGTAACGGGTTGGACCCCCTTTTGCCTTCAGAACTGCCTCAATTCTTCGTGGCATAGATTCAACAAGGTGCTGGAAGCATTCCTCAGGGAGTTTGGTCCATATTGACATGATGGCATCACACAGTTGCCGCAGATTTGTCGGCTGCACATCCATGATGCGAATCTCCCGTTCCACCACATCCCAAAGATGCTCTATTGGATTGAGATCTGGTGATTGTGGAGGCCATTTGAGTACAGCGAACTCATTGTCATGTTCAAGAAACCAGTCTGAGATGATTCCAGCTTTATGACATGGCGCATTATCCTGCTGAAAGTAGCCATCAGAAGTTGGGTACATTGTGGTCATAAAGGGATGGACATGGTCAGCAACAATACTCAGGTAGGCTGTGGCGTTGCAACGATGCTCAATTGGTACCAAGGGGCCCAAAGAGTGCCAAGAAAATATTCCCAGCACCATGACACCACCACCACCAGCCTGAACCGTTGATACAAGGCAGGATGGATCCATGCTTTCATGTTGTAGACGCCAAATTCTGACCCTACCATCCGAATGTCGCAGCAGAAATCGAGACTCATCAGACCAGGCAACGTTTTTCCAATCTTCTATTGTCCAATTTCGATGAGCTTGTGCAAATTGTAGCCTCAGTTTCCTGTTCTTAGCTGAAAGGAGTGGCACCCGGTGTGGTCTTCTGCTGCTGTAGCCCATCTGCCTCAAAGTTCGACGTACTGTGCGTTCAGAGATGCTCTTATGCCCACCTTGGTTGTAACGGGTGGTTATTTGAGTCACTGTTGCCCTTCTATCAGCTCGAACCAGTCTGGCCATTCTCCTCTGACCTCTGGCATCATTTCCGCCCACAGAACTGCCGCTCACTGGATGTTTTTTCTTTTTCGGACCATTCTCTGTAAACCCTAGAGATGGTTGTGCGTGAAAATCCCAGTAGATTTGCAGTTTCTGAAATACTCAGACCAGCCCTTCTGGCACCAACAATCATGCCACGTTCAAAGTCACTCAAATCACCTTTCTTCCCCATACTGATGCTCGGTTTGTACTGCAGGAGATTGTCTTTACAATGTCTACATGCCTAAATGCACTGAGTTGCCGCCATGTGATTGGCTGCTTAGAAATTAAGTGTTAAAGAGCAGTTGGACAGGTGTACCTAATAAAGTGGCCGGTGAGTGTATGTGTTAATTGGGACAGTTTCACACAAATGTATTGGAGCCACATGCATGTAGGCTACAACATGACTGCTTGGCAGAGGCGGTGACTCTAGTTGATCTTTCCCTCGCTGCAGTTTGAGTACCAGCAGGCCCAGCTGGAAGCAGAAATAGAAAACCTGTCGTGGAAGGTGGAGCGGGCCGACGGCTATGAGAGGGCCGTGGTGGTAGGCGAGGGCGAGCTCAGCGCCAGTGACAGAGGGGTAAGGTCTACTGCTGAGTAACCGGTAGCATGCTAATGCATGCACTGAACTGAGATGAGGAAGGTGGTATGTATCAAACCAGCTAAATATCAGTGTGGTAGCACTTGGCACTTAGTGCAGGTACCTAAAGCCTTATGCTAAGTTTTAAAAAAAAACATAGGATTTTAAAAACGAGAAAGTATTTCTGACTTTGCTTTCCACTTTGTCTAATCTATCTCTCTATGGGTCAATAATAACTTTAACTTTTTTGTAAATTATTTTCACAGGATCTGGAGAACCAGATGCATATTGCTGAGAAGAAGCGACGCACGCTGCTGAACGGTTTCCAAGACACCTGAAGCTCCGTTGCAACTGCAAAGCACCAGCATCTTCCTCCTTGCTTCCTTCCTTTCTTACTTGCCTCCGCTCCTTGCTTCCCTCCATGACCGTCCCTCGGTGCAGTCATACCGATTCCCACTTTTTGCATCTGCACTTGCCCATTCGCTTATTTCTTTTTCTCCTCTCACTCCCATAATGCTGCAGGGTTACAGAATGGCACGATTGTATCTCCCTTTCACATCCACACCTCATTTACATGTTTTGGCTCTGGGGCGACACATTCACCGTGGTTAAAGCTTTTCAGACCTGATCCTAAAAGGTCACACTTCAAGTACCTGTCATGTGTCTGAAATCGGTTCGTGTGCTTGAATTCCACAAAAGGCATTTGGACGATGACACAAGCAGCTAGAAATAACTTATTTGACAGAGTCATAGTTACATTATTCCTGTGATGCTGGAATATTCATTAGAGAAAAAGGAGAAGCTGGAGAAGCTTTTTCTGTTGAGCAGGGAAGATGTGGAAGATGATATAGGTTATTTTAAGGAGACTGTGCTTGTGGGTCTGTATTTAAGGGTTTCAAGTAGACCATGAAGACGTAAGCGTACTTGCTAGTATTTGGAGTACTTATGGGATTGGCCTGAACCCGTAAATATGAGTAGAAGAACACGTGCTATGTTGCTTTTTCCCTCACATTTAAAATGTTCTGTTACTACTAAGCCACAAAATTTGAATTGACATAAATAAAAAACAAATCGATGAATGAGTAGCTGTGGACGGTTTCATGGTGGAAGTGGAGTATGTGATCCGTCTCACTCTTTATGAAACCAACTACATTATCTACCGTGACAGGTGCAACTTTACTGGAGATTATCAATGGCAGATCATGGAGAGCTTACATATTGTAGCTATTTGTTTTTAACATTCTTCCATAAAGGTGTACATGGTGTTTACTATGGAACAATTCTGATTAGAAGTTCCACAATAAACGCACCTTCCCTCGTGGTTTGTTTGTATTGGTACTTATCCAGACCTACTACTGCCAGCAAATATTTCAAGTGATATTTTTGTCGCCGTACAATTACTACAATAGCCATTGTTGTCTCTACATACTCGTACTGATGTTGTTGCCTGATTGTGTCCAGCTAGTTTAGATCCAAACCGGTGTGAGCCAGACCTCCTCCTCAGCAATCCAACATTTGCACCTGCACTGATCAGATGAGGAACTTGAGTGTAATCCCAGGCAGTCATGCACACTACAGCGCGCACACACACACACACACACACACACACACACCATGCTCACATTGACTCACTCATGCTCAAACACTCCTCTGCAGAAAATAAACTTTAACAGTTAATTTGTCTCCTTCCCCCATCTTGTGCTCGCTTCTTTCTTTTCGTTCATTCTCTCACTTTATTTTGCTCTTTATTTTTGTCTTTCTTACTGCTCACATTGTTCACTTTTCTTCTGGAAAATGGCTGTTGATAGATCGTTTAAAAAGAAAAAAGACAAAAAAATGGTTGTAATTTTCAACAGTTGTACATTAATACAGAAATAGTTACTGAGAGTTTTTAAAACCAGACCCCGTCTCGTGTGTTCATTACAGACGCACATACACAAAACCTTTTTAATTGAATTTTAATGGATAGGACTTATTATATTCAGCGTGTTTGTAGTTGTAGTTTTTTGATCTGGTACAAGATTAAAAATCAAAAAACAGTATTTAAATATTTTTCCCGCTTAACATAAGGACGCCTGAGGAAACGCAACGCCTACATTTTAGGTACATCTTTCAACAGCAAAACCACCTGATAACCTATTTTGCAGAAAATTATTGGAGATAAAATACAGCTGAGATGTATAAATAAAACTTTGTTTTTGCTCAATGTAACTGTCTTGTAGGATAGAGGAAATGCTACACATTCAAAGTAATTCACAGATAGTTGACGGTGACTGTTGTTGTTGTTATAGTAACCAAGGACACCTGTGGTATTTTGAGATTTGCTCCTGTTTTCTCACAACGCCCAGGGTGTCTGCATATTGGCCTAATATAGTCAAGCATAATTGCTTGCCAAGATGGTGTTAAGCACTCTGCTACTCAAGTGTGTGTGACCCAGTTACAGTAACACGTAGTGTGGGCAGGACAGGGAGGCACATCCCATAATAAAACTGATGAAGGCTGTTTGGAAGCCGCTGTGCAATGGGATGTGTTCAGATAAAGTGAAGCAACTTTTGGTATTTCATCAGTGAAAACCTCAGCCTTCTTTACAAATACTCTTTTAAGAGCATCTTGTATTTAACACTTAGCACTTATTTCGAATTTAGACACCTGTAGTTGAATAATTCCATGCTATTTCAACTTAAACTTCCCTACATTTCAGAGGGGAAACGTGGACTTTTCACTGCTACTTGAAGCTTTAGTTACCTGTTCGGCACATTCAACTAAACTAAAAATTTCTGACATAAATAAGTTAAATATATATATAAAAATGTCGCAATTGTGTACTCTTTTATGAGCGAGGAACTTGAGTTAATGAGTACTGGATTTTAAAGCCAAATAACTGCAGAGTATGAAATGGAAGATATGCAGTTATGGTCCACTGAGTTGAGTATAGTTCAGATGACCTGCTATTTAAATAATTCATTGGCACAATCAATAACCTAAATAACAATAAAAGCTGTCCCCTCTGATAGGAAGGGTTATAGTCGGCCGGAAAACGGACGCAAAGTGTCGCAAACTGACGCAAAGGAGAGAAAACACGTGTCTGAGGAAAACACGAGGAACACGGGGCTCCTTTCGGACTGCGGCCACGGGGCGACAGCGAAGAGCGGCGCGCGCAGCGAGGAAGTTCCGGCGTTCTGCTCCCGCTTTTATTATCACCCGCTCACGTGTGCTCCTGTAGTCGTAACTTTGTGTTAGGTTGTTTGTTTTTATTAGCTCTCACGCGTAAAGAGGACCGGTGAGGTTTGTTATTGTTTTCGGACGCCATGGCGGACTACCTGATCAGCGGCCAAACCGGCTACGTCCCCGATGACGGGCTTTCGGGACAGCAGCTGTTCAACGGAGGAGACGGGCTCACATACAAGTAAAGACCCCGCAATCACGGCCGCGGCCCGGGCCCCCCCCGCCCCCTCCTCGTGCTAGCCGTTCGTTAGCGGCTCCGTATGCTAACACCGGGCTAGCTTCACCGTGCCTCCTTACCCATGTAGTAGGCCCTCTTTTGAGGGCAGCCTGTGGCCGTTTTTAATTACCGATGTAATCGATTAGTTGTGCTGTAGAATATAGCCCGATTGTCCCCTTTTGCCCTAATAAACAATGCATCCTAAATGTCCTTCAGGGCTGAGCTGGTGCGCAGGTCCCAAAGGTCACGGTTGAGTAAGTAATCGCTCGTGACTCTTTAGAGGTTCCCACAGAACCACAGGGCGCCTCTAATGTTCAATTAACTACGCGTTGCCGCCCGGAGAAGACTTAAAGTTTCTGTCTTTAAAAAAAAAGAAGAAGCAAAGAACACCTGTGTGTGTGTGTGTGTGTGTGTGTGTCCCTTCATTTCCAAGGAACTGTAATTGAGAACACACACACACACACTGGTCCATATTTAGGTCCTTGACTGACAGTGGATCCAGAATGTACTTGTGCAATAAGGAAGGAATATGATTGCACAGTACTGATACGGATACCATTTCAAGCAATGTATTTGTACAGCAGTTAATTTCACTTTTTGGTAGCTATTAATAGTCAAATATATTTTCTTGATGGTGACTACGATCGTCACTTGCAGCCTTAGTATCAGTATCGATACAGTGATTACTGAGGCCAACCAGCCCTTCAACAAGTCGCAAGGTTTACAGTCTAAGCTCAACCAATATGCTAAAGCTATTCAGAATAAAAGAACAAAATATATGGCCGATGTTTGATGAATGGTCAATGACAGTAACATTAATAATAAATGAGTATTGACACACTCAACTCCTAATTTAATTTTTTTGCTAGTTATAGTGTATTAAAGTATAGTAATAATTATATCAATGTTGTTTTGGATTTTTCCATGAAACCTCCCTTGTGTCTTTTATGTGGTCCTCACGTGGCCCTCCCTGACTCCACATGAACAGACGTGCTGCTTTGGCACATTTGACACACATGTATTGTTACATGACACCTCCTGGACACTCCCAGAAAGGAAATTAAAGTTGATGTCCTGTTTAGAGTAGCTTAAGTTAATTATTGGCTTTGGTATGTTTAAACATAAAATATTGAATCTATTTCTGTTTTGGAATATTGACTTCTATGTCCTCTTGATTGATTGGCTCAGGCGGATTCAGAGCTGTTGCAATGGACACGTTGTGTAAGAAGCTGCTCTAACCTCCGTGTTTCTCGTCTCTCCTTCAGTGACTTTCTGATTCTGCCGGGCTTCATTGATTTCACATCAGATCAAGTGGTGAGTTGTGACGAAGGACAGATATTTGCCAATGTTGCCGTCATGGTATTAAACTAATCTGAATTTGGGATGATCTCAGAGTGAGGATTAGCACTCAACACACAACAGCTTACCCTGAAATCAAAGCAACTGAATGGATTGATCATTTTATAACAGTTGTGCTCTTCCTAAAAATACATGTAAAATGTGTTTAATAGAACAGGCCTGGCACATGGTTCTAAAGATTAATCACATTCATTATTATATATTAATATTATATATTTCAGTGTAATTGAATTTCCAGTCTTTGACTTGGATTACATAGTTTTCTTTTTTGAGTACCCCGCCTCTCAAAACTTACACTTAAAATATTCTCCTGACATCTTTTGTCCAGGACTTGACCTCAGCGCTCACCAAACAAATCACCATAAAAACGCCCTTTATCTCCTCTCCCATGGACACCGTCACGGAGGCCAACTTGGCCATCGCCATGGCAGTAAGTATTACGACCCGCCTCCCTCGGTTTGTTGGATTGTTTATTATTCCCGCTGTCACGATAGCACACTGCGTGTCGTCTCCTCCCAGCTAACGGGCGGCATCGGCTTCATCCACCACAACTGCACGCCGGAGTTCCAGGCCAATGAAGTTCGCAAGGTCAAGGTAGCGATGACAATCTGTGTGGTTTTATTTTGTCACACTCCTCCTGTTCATCTGCACGTCTTATTCAACGCTTTTGCCTCACAACTTCATGGTGAACTTTTTTTTTCAGCATTGTTTTAATGCTTAATCTTTTCCGTCATCTCACGTCAGCATCCCTTTGTCTTTCTCTATTTTTATTGGATTTTCTTAGTTTGAAAAATGTAGGTGGGTTCCTTCCTTGCATCCTTTGCTCCTCTGCTCTATAGATAGAAGCCAGTGAACCGCTCAAATATTCTTTATCTAACCCTCCCTTTTGGATCCCTTGCATCCTTTCCCCTGATATTACCCTCCTTTTCTCCGCCATGCTGGCTCTTAAATCCACTTCCCATCTATACTTCTTTGTGTGCCACACCCTCCCACTTCCCTGTACATTCTTCCACACCCTCCCCTCTCCTCATCTCCTGCCTTCGCTCCCTCCACCAGCGCTATGAGCAGGGCTTCATCACAGACCCAGTGGTGATGAGCCCAAACGAGCGCGTTCGAGACGTCTTCCAGGCCAAGGCTCGCCATGGCTTCTGTGGAATCCCCATCACAGACAACGGACAAATGGGCGGGAAGCTGGTGGGCATCATCTCCTCTCGTGACATCGACTTCCTGAAGGAGGAGGAGCACAACCTGCCACTGAGCGAGGTGGGTGGGGCTTAGATGAGGCATAAGCTGGTAGGATAAAAAACCACCATGATGCTGAATGTGGGTGAAAAGGGATTATTGTGATACAAAGGGATATTTTAATGGAAAACAGTAGAAATATTTGAGAGCTCTGAATTCAATTCGGAGCCTGATGCATATTTGTGCAAGCTTTCCTAATGTTTGGCTCATCTGCCACAAAGGCTTGATTTGTGACAGCCAGATGGCTGAGAGGAAGACTATTGTTGAGTTTACAAATGGAAGATTCATTTTTATCAGTGATTTTCCAAAAACAGTAATGTTTTGGACACAGAGAACAAACACTCACACGCAGTGGTTCGACCCAAAAGCAGAAAATAGTTTAGAATGTTTTATTTATAGAAATGTCTTCACAGGTGATGACGAAGCTGGAGGACCTAGTGGTGGCCCCTGCTGGAGTGACACTGAAAGAAGCCAATGAAATCCTGCAGAGGAGTAAGAAAGGTGAGGTGATCGATAAAGTTCTCATTCATGACTCTTTGTACTCGTCACTTCCGTTGAAAAACCTGCCACAAAAAGAAGTGACCCGCATCCAGGTGCGTTCGTGCACTCATGTTTGACCCCTCTGATTTGCCCTGCAGGAAAGCTGCCAATCGTGAACGAGGAAGGGTCCCTGGTGTCCATCATTGCCCGCACTGACTTGAAGAAGAACAGAGACTTCCCTCTGGCCTCCAAGGACTCGCGCAAACAGCTGCTGTGCGGCGCCGCCATCGGAACCCACAACGACGACAAGTATCGGCTGGACCTGCTGGTGCAGAGCGGGGTGGACGTGGTCGTGCTGGTGTGGTGGACTTCAGTGCCCAGTGGACACCTTCAAAGTAATGATGCTCTGTGAATAGCAACGTCACGTGCTTCTTCTCTCTGTCATGGCTCCAGGACTCCTCTCAAGGCAACTCGATCTTCCAGATCAACATGATCAAATACATCAAAGACAAGCATCCCAATGTGCAGGTCATCGGAGGCAACGGTAACTTTCTTTCCCTAGCAGCCACAGAGCTATCTGTCCCTGAGTCATCTCATTGCCTACAGTCAGCACGTATTGAGACAACATTGACACCGGTATGGCTAAGCATCTCTGCAGATTTTCCCAATTGATTCAATTTACGATTTGATTCAGTCCTGATGGTTTAGGGATATTTGAATTACATAACGATTGCATTTTGAAACCGCTCCTGGCATATTTTCATTCGATTGAGGTCTGTTTAAAGGGGGGAAAAGCATTTAGTAAAAGATCTCTCTAATCTATAACCCGACAAATTCAAATGGAGTCTGTTTTCCCACTGAACTCTGGTTCGAACAGCCTTTGTGTCTCGCCCTCTCTGCTGCAGTGGTGACCGCTGCTCAGGCGAAGAACCTCATAGACGCTGGAGCGGATGGGCTGAGAGTGGGGATGGGCAGCGGCTCCATCTGCATAACACAAGAAGGTAAGCGAGCGACTGACCAACTCAACACCGCGCTGACTGCTCCACACTCTTTGTGAAGTCATGTGCGGTTTGTCGTTTCGTTGGTGGACTCTGGTTTGGCAGGAAAAAGCGGGACGTTTGCGTTAAACAATGTGATGTGAGCTGGATACTAAAAGTGATCGTTTGGCTCAACCGTTGTCATAGCGCTGTATTGAGTCTTGGTTGAAGACAATCGATGGCTCGTCCAAGACTCCCGTTGAATTGTTTGGTCGTCTTGCTTTAGGGGCACTGCGTGTTGGCATTCTGATCCCAGGAGTCTGTATCCGGCGGTCAGTCGAGATCTTTGAGCCCTGACTGATCGAGGATCAGTGTGTGGTCGCACGTCACGTGGGGTGCTGTGATCCCCTCATCGGCCGTTAGGCCCACCTGGAAGGGTGAATTGTGCCGCTAGGGCTGTTACAGCTGAGTACATATGTAATGTAATTCTGTATTTCTCCATCTTGTTCCAAGATTCCTCTCAATTGATTGGCAACACGTGTTTGTTTTCTTTTACTTAGTTTTCTTCCCCTTTGCCTATCACCTGGTTTTCCACCAACCTGCGACCTCTTCTCTCTCTGTTTTTCCCTCGTCAATTATTCATCTTACTTCCCACCCTTGTGCGTGTGTGTCCTTGTCCGTGTGCAGCTCCCCTCAGTGTACCACCAGCAATAAATCGCCACAGCCCCAAAACCCCAACCTCTGTTACGGGATACTCCAGTAAGTTTACCTGTACCCGTTTGGCCTGCACTGGGCTCCCATTGGCCCCCACTATCACAGTGTGCCCGCCCTCCCCACTCCACAGCCTGCTGCACTGATTGGTTAACAGCTTTGCATCAGTAGAAATACTAAAGGTAGTGGTCCTTTTGACTTTTGCTTTGAGAGCTGAGCCTTTGGGGTTTTGCTTGTTCCCGTGTCATCGGTAATCTGTCAATCATCACAAGAGAATGATGCTCCTCCTCCACCCACGTCACTGAACTATTGGGTTTGGGCTTGATGATTGCTTCTTTATTAATTGTGATTATCAAGGACATGGCTCCCTTGATAAAAGTGTGTTCATTCCACAGTTTGTGTCCGCTGGTAGGTGCACCCACAGTGTCGTACAGCTGTAGCATAGTAGTATGAGTATAGTATCGTTAGGAAGACTAGATTAACGCGTATGGAAGCAGAGCCTACCATACTTTGAGTCTACTTCAAGTGATCAGGTCCTCATTATTAGCCCAAGTGTACTTCTTTAATATCTTATAGAGGACACATCAATGCTGCGCTGGTGCCCTTCATCTTCTGAGCCAGGATGAGGTATTTCCATTCTTGTTTTGTTATGTGTGTGTCTTCCCCATTAATACCCATTAAATGTGTTCATTCTGTAACACCTCTAGATACAAGTTACTCACTAAAACCTTTTTGTACCGAAGCCATTTTTTCTATGGTAAATGCTTGTGCAGTTTAATTATACAGACTACTGGTAGCTCTTTGTCAATCTGGGTTTAAAGATGCAATAGGCATCAGTACACAGCAGGATGACTGGGACTAGTAGTTGGGCTGGTAAGTACCGTGCAGCCCTGGGTTCAGAGAAAACCCCTCTACCGGCAAAACAGGAATCGGGAGGGTTTTCTTTGGTGGCTCTTTTGAAAATGTGAATGTCTGTGTACCTTGTTTTGAAAGATTAGTGGTTGGAATCTTGGTTCTATCTGAAATTGATTAGCAGTGTGTAGTTGAATAGAGGCAGGATATACTCTGGAAGCAGGGGATTTATCTGCTGACGTGACCAGTACAACTTCCCCATTCTCCCTTTTCTTTAACTAACACAAGAAAGGGGTTTATTCCCAGCCTGTCTGCTACTTCACTGCGTGAGTTTTTAATTTATTGTTAGGCACTTTGGAAACTAGGTTATGCTATCAAACATTTTTGTAGAACTCTCTTGAGCTCAGTCGGGATGTTTTTAATGTCAGTTTGTTTGTAGTTGTTGTTTCCATATCTCTGATATGTATTTATATTGAAGCAGTCTTTTCGCAAACCTTTGCTGTCAATCTGTAAAGCTTTGTCTGGTGAGGTGTGATGTTATTTAGTGAGCTTAGGTTGTGTATCCTGTAGTTGGTTGTGGAGTCGGTGAATAGCACAGGACGCGCTTGCAGCCACCATGACACTAGCAGCGTGTGTTTAAGGTGATTTAATTCCCGCTCTCTTCATTTGATTCCTCTCCAGTGCTGGCGTGCGGCCGCCCCCAGGCCACAGCCGTCTACAAGGTGTCGGAGTACGCCAGGCGCTTTGGCGTGCCGGTCATCGCTGATGGTGGCATCCAAACGGTTGGGCACATTGCCAAAGCCTTGGCCCTGGGAGCGTCCACAGGTATGTCAGAGTCAGACTGCAGGGGGAGGGGAGGGAAGTATTTCAATTAATTTACAAGTGTTTAGATTTAAGTTGTTCACTCCCGATCTAGTGTGTGGGAGAGAGCGGGCAGGTGATTTGTATGGTGCTTTGAGTGGGTGGAAGACTAGAAAAGCGCTATACAAATACAATCCATATAGCCATTCAGTCAACATCAAAGACGCAAAAACTAATGTAGGTCGTAAATAACAGATACAGCAGGAGAAATGCACACAGGGACGGATGGTTGTAGTTCTGAGATTCATCTTGTGAATATATTTAGAAATACTGTAAAGAGAAGCTAAAATATCATTGTCTGTGTGTGTGTGTGTGTGTGTGTGTGTGTGTATCCAGTGATGATGGGCTCTTTGCTGGCTGCCACCACTGAAGCTCCCGGTGAATATTTCTTCTCTGATGGCATCAGGCTAAAGAAGTACCGCGGCATGGGCTCCCTGGATGCCATGGATAAGAACCTGGGCTCCCAGACTAGATACTTCAGGTACAGAAACACAAAATCAGGCAGGCCCATAGCGACTGTATATCTGCAGGTTAAATTACTACAAGACAATGGTTCAACGTGGGTTTCACCCCAAAAGACTAAGATGAAAGTGCACGAATCCCCCCAATGTAGAATAGGCCTGTCTCACTAAACTTCCATTAAGGACCATTCTTAGACAGATGTTTTGAACATTTAATTAGGAAGTAAACATCACAAGAAGGAGACCATTCAAAATAAAAATTGCTTTAATCATCGTATCGAGCATCTTTAGCCACCAGGTGGCAGTACACACGTTGTACCCATAATCTGCTTTAAATGTCCCTGAGAGAGTGTGTGCTCTTTACACCATTACCCTCACAAATCGTTTTCCTCCTCTTCCCTCCCAGTGAGTGCGATAAGATTAAAGTTGCTCAGGGTGTTTCTGGAGCGGTGCAGGACAAAGGCTCCATCCACAAGTTTGTTCCCTACCTGCTGGCTGGCATCCAGCACTCCTGTCAGGACATCGGCGCCAAGAGCCTCACACAGCTCAGGTAAACTCACAGAACCGTAAATATAAGTGCGTTCTATGTCACAGAAGTCCACACTATCGATCTGGTAAAAGAAGTAACATGAAGGTACATTTTTGCTGTACAATAGCCACTAATTCTACCATTTCAATATGCACTGGTACCACTGTATCAGACCTAGTACTTTTCCTCACAGAGTACCAATATGAATACTTAGTAATACCATTGCTGTTCAAACATTTCCGTCTTATTTTACTAAAATGTTCGTTCATGACTGTTAAGACTTTATATGTGAGGATAACACTATACATTCTGCATAGATGTTGTACTTGGTTGGGACAAAGCTTTAGCAGCACCCACTACTCCTACTCTCTCCCTTGAAGTTGGATGACGGTAACAGCCTTTTTACTTTCCTGGTTGCAGAGCAATGATGTACTCTGGAGATCTCAAATTTGAAAAGAGAACAGCTTCGGCTCAAACGGAGGGTGGAGTCCACAGCCTGCACAGGTACACACATGCAACACAAGAAACTACTCACCCGAGTAGACTTGAACTCTTTAGTAATTTGGTTTAATGTTTTAAGATCTTGTTTTGCTCAAACCCAACAGTTAAACTTCCTCTTTCTCCCCTCAGTTATGAAAAACGCCTGTTTTGAGAAGACGCCAGACTGATCGTTTTTCCAGTAGCGGCATTATGCAAATACTTTTCATGCCGGGTCCTTTCATTCATGTCCACACACACACCAGTAACTTTTCATACTAATAAGCCTTTAAAAATGAGCCCTTGCAGCCATTCGCTTAAGGATCCATGAATTCTTCCTACCAGTGTCATCTATGCATTGTCTTTGTGCCGGTGAAGAATGGGGGTTAAGCATTTATCAATCAGTGCATGTGTGATTGAGTCCCACAATGTCTTTCAAGTTGTGATAACGATAGATGTCTGCAGTGTCCATGGCAACAAAAGGTTGTCCAATAATAAAGCCTCTGTGTTTTTCCACAAGCTGCCGTCTGCTTTTGTCATTTGGGCTTTTGGATTTGTGAATATGTATCACAAAATGCAATTTTCTGTTAAAAAGTAAAAACTAGTCAAACTAGAACGTTGAAAAGGGTAATGGAGAAAATACAAATAGTATGGTTTGTTAAAAGCAAGTCAGAAACCATAGCCGTATGTAAAATAAATAAATATGAACTGTCAAAAATCACTAACTGAAGTAATAGAAAATAAGTTTAGCAAATGCAGTACAGAACGTGTTAAACATTGTTTATATAGTGTGATGAAGTATAATTTTGCCAGAAAAAACATTGTATGGAAATTGTGTATTATTTCAGATATGTCATAGTAAGTTGTCAAAACGTCTGTACAGCAATATATTGTTTTCTAAATAGTTGTATTGAAGGTAAAGAAAAAAATGAATAGTCATTCATTTACATAATGTGTCAAGAAAATGTAATTAAAAGCCGCAGTGTGCAAAACAAATAGTGCATTTAACAAAAAAATGGCTAAATAGAACAATATGCCACAACTTTAGCAAAGGATATGTGGTAGTTTACGTCAAAATATGAATACTTCAATAGAAATTAAATGAGTGTCATGAAATAGATGTTTTCGTATTTGATAACATTTTTAAAAAAAAACTAAAAGTTCACAATATTGATATTTCATGTATGATTCACAGTATACTGTGAAATGTTACATAAACCGTATAGTCACATTTGAAATGTCATAATACACAGTTCAAGCAATATTATGATAAAAAGTATATTAAAAGTCCTCACAAATGTCACAGTATAGCAGCCCTCCACATTTCATTTCTTTGTTAATTTTCATACGGCTTCAGGTGCAGTAAAAAACGAAAACTTAGCGACCCAGAGAACCTGATACAGAGAGAGAGAGACACCTAATAAACGCATCAGATGACTCGGAGCTGTTGATTACTGAACTACACGTTCAAGGTGAGGTAGAGGGGGCCGGCCTTCTTCCCTCCGAGAGCAAGCAGCCACCTTCGCTCCACCTACCCCACCTCGCCTCCTCCCGCTGCACGTCTCCAGGGTGGATCAGGTGGTCTGCAGAATCCCCCGGACTTTCCAGGGTGAGGCCCAGACGGACTGCTGGGTGTCACCTGGTCACACTCCGCTGGTCCCACCTGTCTCACCTCGTCCATCATGTCCCATGCTGATTCACACACCTGGAAGAGTCCGTTTAGAGGCTTCAATTAGCTTCTTTTACATGGGAAACTAGACGAGGGGCAAAATACCCATAATGCCGCTGACATTTAAAAAAAATGTCCAGGTTGAATCTGACTTTCAAGGACAGCTGTAAAAACACTTGTTAAATAGGTTGTTGAAAAATGACTGACCTAATGATTGCTGTTGAAGCCATGGTGCATAAAAATAAAATGTAGCCCATTAAATACCTCAACCTCAACATTATCAGCTGAAGCAGACTGGAAACCTTTTCTGTTAATAGTATTAACTACTGTTAATTAGTATTAATGTCAGTACTACGATCACAACTGGTATTAACGTCAGTACTATGATCACTACTAGTATTAATGTCAGTACTATGATCACAACCAGTTTTAATGTCAGTACTATGATCACTACTAGTATTACTGTCAGTACTATGATCATTACTAGTATTAATGTCAGTACTATGATCACTACTAGTATTATTGTCAGTACTATGATCACAACCAGTTTTAATGTCAGTACTATGATCACTACTAGTATTAATGTCAGTACTATGATCACTACTAGTATTAATGTCAGTACTATGATCACAACTGGTATTAATGTCAGTACTATGATCACAACTGGTATTAATGTTTTGTACTTGACTTATATTTTCATGCAAATACTTTAGAATGCAGGATGTTTACATGTATTACTTGTAAACATCCTGAACCAAATATTTATAAGTACTTCTTCCTCCACTCGCCATAACTTGAACCAGTACTATATCAACCCGCAGTGCTATAAAAACTCTTGCTGCTGCTGCTAATTAATGATCCTTTTTGTATTCCACATATCGAAGACTCAGCATTATGGTGTTGGATGTTAGCAGAATTCAGGATAGAAATGTGTACTCCATCCAAGGAAGTAAAGTAACATTACAGACCAAACACTAAAGGTGGATTTGGACCAGAACTTCATAAAGACAATTTAAATTCAGAAAACTGTGAAAAAGAAGAATGAAAACAAACCCCTACACAGAAAATTCATTCCAAACTAAAGTGTCGGCTAAGCAGCAACATGTGTGAGGCCTTTTCACTCAAATTCCAGTTACACTCACTTCCCTCTAGATTCATTTGGTTTTATGTGTCTGGGTTTTTAAATAACGTTGTCGTTTGTGATGCTTCAGAGCTCTGAAAAAGATGTTTAGCATGACGTATCCAAAGGAAACTCTTCACAGTCAGTGGGCACACACTTCACTTTATCTCTGTGGAATACATGACATCTTTGGCACTTTAAGTTCAAAAGACATGTAATCAATTCACGATAGGTAAATAACCTGAAAGCACTTGGAGGCAAGTTAGTTCATCACATTTTACACAACTGCCTTCTAACTTACAAACATGAGCCTCTATGTGGATGTGGAGTGTGAGGAGGCGGTAGTCCCGCTGTCCCTCCAGCAGGGACGGGGGCGAGGAGGGGGGAGTGGACAAAGAAAGGAAAGGAGGAGTTCTCCGAGAGCAGGAGAAGTGAAAGTGAAATTAACCTCTCCAGTATTTAAAGAGGAAGTTTGCGCTACAGGAGACAGGAGAGGAGGATCTGCTGTGAGATGTCGGTGAGCCGGAGGACTTTCAGACAATATTCTTAAACTGTGTTACGAGAATACTTTACACTGGTGTCTTTCTCCCTTCACCTGTATTTCACTCCATTGACTTTAAGGGAAATGTCTTCCTTCCACCTCTCCTGCTCCTGCTTTGACTTCTTAAACTTTGTCCTCACATTCTTCTCATAAAATCTGTTTTTACGGCTTTGGAAACTGTTGGCGGCTGTCCAGTGACGGCTCTTATTGTTGGAAAGAGGCGTCAGGTGTCTTCCTCAAGGGGAGGAGAAGCCAATAGGCGACAAACTGAAAGTGACATTAAGTCCTCTTTTCTTTTTACACCAACTGCCTCTTTGACCTTAATGTTCAGTTATCTTTATTCATTGTCTTTGAAATGTGAGGACAGGAGAAATTGTAGAGCTTTTATTTTCCGAAGGAAGAATGCCGTGATGGAAATGTCATCCTTAACATTTGCGTCTGTCCTCTCCTTCCTTTTATTGTTCTATCAGCTTGTGTCTGGCTCACCTCTTGTTCCCCTTCTTGCTTTCTTTTTCCCTTTCGTCGCTCAGCACACGATAAACAACTGGTTTTTCAAGACGGCGGACCGACGGAAAGATAAGATAAGAGCTGCAACTTAAAGAACCGGAGTGTGTACAGTGAACTGTTAACATCCTTCTTCCCTTTAAGCTGGGTCAACGTGACCAGACCTGTTTGGACCCGAAGCTCGTTTTGGTGGGTGGGATCGTAACGGAACCCATAATGCAGCTGTGATTCTTTGCTCCAGCTGGTTATGGGGTCCGTTTCTATCCCACAATGCGGAGATCTTCTTCAAGTCGAGTACTTCTGCAGCAACACAACACAAATCACTTATTGCATCAGATTAGTTTACATTTCTTGAGTCGGCCTCTGTTTAGAAATGGAATTTGATTGAATGAATCTTTTATTGATCCACAAACTTTACAATTTGAAACACTGGTAAAAGGGTAGAAAAGTTAAAAAAAAGTATCTACAGGAGAAGTAAACATACATGTACAAATACTTTATCGCGTAACCATTCTCAGTCAGCTGGTGCTTCCAGGTGGAGGGACTGTATTGTTTTTAAAAAAAGGAAAAATAAGGAAAGAATGAATGCTGTGTTGCTATTAGAAGTGAATATATTGAAGTATAGATACGTTAGTTTCTCTGATGCAGAAGGTGTTTTTCCTCAATGACACGTTTTCTCCCGGATTGCTGACAACAGTAAACGCAACCGGGAACTTCGTGTCAGCCAAGAAAGACACGAACCGCAGCATGAGCACTTACCGCCAATCACTCTACAGCTCAGTTTGTGTAATGACATTTTAGCTTCTCTGTACTGTATTTCTAAATAAATTCAGGAGATGAATCTCAGAACTACAACCATCCGTCCCTGTGTGCATTTCTCCTGCTGTATCTGTTATTTACGGCCTGCATTCGTTTTTTCGTCTTTGATGTTGACTGAATGGCTATATGGATTGTATTTGTATAGCGCTTTTCTAGTCTTCCACCCACTCAAAGCACCATACAAATCACCTGCCTTCTCCCACACACACATGGAGTGCCAATCCTCCTCTTCCAATGAGAGCCCTATAAGTTGGGGCCTAACTCAGAACATTTTCATCTTAACTTTCTTTTTTCGTTTGGTGTTGTCGTACGAGTGACCCACTTTAGTTTGAGCAAACGCTCCTAACGTCAGATAACCGTGGAAATGGTCGGCCTTAACGGGACAAATGCCACGGGTGCTTTCACGCAAATTAGGATCCAGATTTCAGTAAAAACAGCACAACTAAGACACTAGTAAAATCTATCCGTTTTTTTTAAACGCTCAGCAAAAGGATTAAGGGACCCGAGTGCTCTTAAGGAACATACCTTCAATGAAATAAAGAAATGGTTTGGTATGAAAATGGCTTAAATCGAAAAAGGAGGTGATCAGTGACTGCAGTGGGAGGAGGTGCCAGGAGATCTGCACCATGGAGATGGGTGAGAGAATAGGTCCTGCACTGCACTTTGGGCTAAAAAGTGACCAGTGAGTCAGAGAGCATGGTGGCATGTAAGTGTAAACATGTTGGCATGTCATGCATGACCACCAACTGACTCAGACTATTCTGCATTTCTCTCTCACGCCTCCTCGACCTCTGCAGCCGGGCGTCGTCCTGCAGGGAAGCGTCCATCCCTCTGAGCTGAGTGACTGTCGCCGACACCAACGTGGAGATTTGCTCCTCCACATCTTTTTCTTCAATGGAGCCGTGACACGTCTTCTATTTGGGAGTTTAGTCTTGTTTCAAAACACTGCGGTTTGAATTAGATGACAATGATGTGAAGGTGCAGACCTGCTGTAAGGTGTTTTTACAGTTTTTAGTAGCTTGCAATTTTTTGACTAAATGACCATAAAACATTCCCAGGTTTACCTAGATTAGGAATAATCTCCCCAATGATTGTCTTTAAAAAAAAAAAAAACCTAAAGAGAATGTATATAGGAAAAAACATAACAGATTATAACTTGATTTATGAGAAGTAGAAGTGGTAACGTTTCACACGATGGAGGAGGAATCGGGATAAATGCTTCCTCATTCGTTTGGTCAGTCAGAGGGTTTTTAAAATGTGATTTGTCTGGATAGTGTGATAAGACTTAATTCCACTTTCCCACTGAAACAACCCCCTCCTCCCCCTACTCATGCCCACTAACATATTGCTCTGGTCTTTCGTGAGATATTGGTATCTGCATTGATTCCTTGGATGAATGAATCACCGGTATTTGTTTATTTTAAATCGGCTCCAATTGTCATTGGTAGAAAGATTGAGACCTGGGAGGACTTGCCAATTTCCACGCCTCCCGTTTGTGTTTCAGTTGCTGCACAGGAGACCTGTACCCACTCCCTCTCTGCCAGCTGGTTGGTCACTTGCTTGTAAACCAGGGCGTCCTTCACCTGGCCTGTGATCTGCTTACGGATGGCCTTTGACCCTCAGTTCTTTGATTTCATTCTCCAGCCAGTTGTGCATCTTTTCTTTTGCTAAATCGTTGTTATTTATCTGGTTCTGAACTCATTATAAACTCCTGTGTATATATTTGAAGAAAATGCATACACCTATTCAAAACAAAAGAACAATACTACACATTCAAATATATACATATATAATCCATTATTTTAAATGCATTTAGTTTTAGCTTGTTGACATTTTTTACACAAAATGTTGATACTTTAAACTATATCTTTCATTCAAGTCTCCAAAGTCGCATTTGTCCATTTGAAGAACATTTTTAACATTTTTGGTGAGATTTTGATTTCTTTGCATAGCGAGTGAAAGTCACTTTTTGGCTTTCCCTCCGGAAAGAATTGTCCCTTCTTGATGTGCGAGTCTGAAGATCACTTCGACTAGCAGACAAACAAAAATACATATTATATACATACACACACATGCTGAAGACCGGGCAGTGTAGTTCAGACTGCAGTTACTCCACCCCAAAGTGGGTGGCGCTATTAGTCAAACACCTCTGGTCCTGCACGGGAATACACCACGGAAGAAACACAGCGCAGTTCACTGGTTCCGCACATAGGGAAACAGCCGATGCGGTCCAATAGCCCCCATCGATCCGCCTGTTAGCTGGCACGCGATTCGGCCGCGCGGGTTTTACAGGCGGCCTGAGCACTGAAGGCGGTGAGACGGCGTTCTGAACCGCGGACTATGAGACGGGTGTGAATGCGCCGACAGCCTGCGCGTGTTGTGGTGATGGAGAACATGGAGGAGTCTTCGCCCCTCCGGATCACCCCGACCGTCCGGGCGCTGAGCTCCGCACTGCGGGGGAAGCGGGAACAGGTCCCCGACTGCGGGCAGCTGGACGGCGAGAGAATCTCCCCTGACCCGGAGAAGCTTTGGTTCAAGGAGAGCAGCGCTAAAAACCTGCGCAACAGAGACTTCTTGTCCCCGACCACGATGCTGAACACGCTGTATGCGGGCGGCCAGGTTGGTGTGACTGATAACTTAACTGTTGGCTTTGCGAGCCATATAAAAGGTCTATTTCGCAGCGTTTAGGCCTTATTATCCTAAAGTTTATACACTGGAAGACGGAGTCACAGCCGGGCATGTTCAGTATTTCTGGTTCAACTTCGGACGCTTTGACATTGTATTCGTCCACGCTGTACAGTAGTATAGTTCCGTCCGTGACAGCTAACTGGAGCGATCGATTCAGCTACGCGCAGTGATATTTAAATGGACGCATGGCGTGGTTCGGTTTTCAAACGTGAGTCGGCGCCACCGGAACTATCTCCTCTATCGCGCAGCGCTGAGGGCAATTGGTGGAAGGAGGTGAACGCCGACTCGAGGCCGTCATCTCGTCAAATCATGAAGACGTTTGAAGTCACTACCGAGGCGGCTGCGATCCGGGGCCGCTGTTGTTGCCTCGCCGTGATCGATCCGACAATAACCGCCTGCGGCAAGCATTATTATACGTGCGATGTGGGTCAGCTGACTGGCTGTGCTGCAGCTGGGAGTCTCAGGCCTCTCTCCTCCTTCACATCAGGGTGTCACAAAGTGTGACGTCATTTCGCTTATATCTCAGTGTAAATAATTAAACAAATGCACCTTGCACATGTAGGCGTGCTCATACATCCTTGTATAAGAGGAAGCTGATATTTCTGTATGTTGTATACTCTATGAGAATGTGTGGTGCTTTCACAGATACACTGAGAAGTACTCTGTATATTACAAGTATCAAATTACATAGATTTCTACAAGTACAACATCCACTGATACATACTTGGCAAGTTTGTCTTTTTTCCCTCCACATCTTTTCCCTCCTCAAACATTCACATGTTCTTTATTTATGGCTGCATGTGGGCCAGTCTCTAATCGCTCCATTTATCCTCCCAGGTCCCTCCATCAGTGATGTCCAGAGTACTGAGCCTCCGTGGCAGTGGGATTCTCCCTGTGGCTGCTGGGGAGGTGATGGGTGAGGGGCTGAGGGTGAGGGTGGACCGGCCCGCAGCCTTCAAGGCTGTCCTGGCAGACGGAGCCACGGAGTACCGGAAGCCCTCAGGCCGGAGACAAGGCTGTTTGGTGCTCAACTGCCCCGCGCTGCATCCAAAACCCAACACACCCACCCCTGATACCCTGACTCTGGGCCAGCTGAGGACTATTCTGTTGGCTGACCACATGGGGGCGCTGCTGAGGAGGCAGGGGTGAGTCCCTGGGTCAATTGCCGATTTCTACATTTTCCGCACGCATCGACTCCTTTGAATGCTTTTTTGCATTCTTCTTATTCTTTTGCAGTTTGTAGATGTCACCTCAGACTCAATATTTCCTGAATAAATTATGAGTTAATTGAAAAAGTAGTAGGTAGTTAAAATAGCTCATGAAAGTTAATGTTAAACGCAGCCATGGATTAAAATGCATGCTGTACTAAGTTCCAATCTCCTGACCTGTCTCAGATTTGCAGTGTCCTATTGCCCCACGCTTCCCGAAGACAGCGACCTCATTGCCTTCCTCCAATCCCTGGGCATTGATTGGCCGACGACACCGGCCAACTGGACCAACGAGGAACGAGAGGAAAAGATCCAGGAGGCTCTGGAGAGCTCCCCGTATAGAGAGAGGGATACGCAGAGAGGCAGGAGGCCCAGCGGAGGGGGAGGGAGGAAGGCGGAGGCGGAGGGGGAGGGGGAGAATGAGGAAGCTCTCAGGGTCAACCTGAAACGTGTGTTCCAGGAGGAGGGGCTGCTGGGATACGACCCCAGCCTCGGTACCTGCGTAGGTGAGGTCACAAGGAGATTTTCTGATTCAACAGATTTTTGATTTAAAAAAAAAAGAAAAATGATTTCACATATGTTGTTGAGATGAATCCTGACAGTAACTGACAGTTCAATCAATAACACTCTTGATCACATAGAGCAACATTGCTTTGTATCTTGGAACATTAGTCGTGTGTGAATGTGTGTGTGTGTGTGTGTGTGCGCGTGCGTGCGTGACCCATTTGACACTTAATAGGATTTCCATAGTGCTACTGGAGGTCAAAGTCCCACAGGAAACTTCTAACAGATGGGATTAAATTGCATGTGATTTAGCTGACGCTTTCATCCAAAGCGAAGTTCATTTCAACCATAGGGATACAAACTCAGGAGAGCAAGAAACAATAGAGTGCAATTTCGTCAAAAAAGCCAGATTTACACTAACTTTCTGCCAGTCAGCAAATGCGTGTAGTTCCCAAAATGTGGCACTCTTCCAGTCATGCCATGACCGCGTTGCATGTGTGGCCACGTCCAATTTTGTCCACTGGAGAAATACTTCCTCCTGCTGTGGAGCCGTGCTGGCTGCGCCTACATGAACCAGGGTGCATCGTTTGCGAGGGGGGAGTTCTGCTACGTCTCTCTAAGAAAACAAGATGCGCTTCAGTACCATCACTCAGTGTTTCTGTTTCCCTTCCAACAATAAGCCAACTCCGGTCTGCAGAGAAATAGATGAAAATCTTCACTTTATCTTATGAAGATTAGCTGGATAACAGGCTTGTGGTGTTGTATATTTACTAATAAGACACTTTTTGGTGCATCTGTTTCAGTAAACAGAGACAGTGTTTCTCACTTGGCCCAACTGGAACTAGCCACTGCCAACTGCACAGTAAGACACACACACACACACAACCAGCTTTGCAGTATTCGAACGCACTGCCGACTTCCTTATTTCCACCATTAAAAAATTATAGAGGAAAAAAAACGCTCATTGATTCATATGTCTTTGCTGTCTCTTTTGTAGGTAGCCACGGCAACAGCGTTACATGTGACTTCCTGCCAAGATGAGTTCCGTCAGCAGCAGATCGCAGTGCTGTGGAGAGCAAGTGGAGCAACACACACACAGGTAAACCTCACGCACATGCACGCGCACACGCACGTTCCTCTGCGTTGCTATTTTCACCTGCTGTGCTGTGTGTGTCGGCAGAGACATCTGGTGTGTGGGCCTGTGAAGACTCCTGGCTCTCACCTCACGGCTGCACAATATCTGCAGTAAGCCACGTCGCTGTCCTCGTCTGCTGTTGTGTCTCTGCTCTCGTCCTCTCGTCTTTTATCCACACTTCTGTCTCTGTCTTCAGGTTCCTCTAACTTCCCTCCGTCCCCACTTGGTCTCTTTGCCCTCCCCCCTCTTTCCTCCAAACAGACGTCCATTATCACTAAAGACACTCTCCCTCGGATCTTGTCTACGCTGTGAAATTGCCGCTTTAATTAAACTCGATTAAAAGCACACTAATGGGCGTTGATGGCTCTATCTGGATCTGTGTTATCGCTGCATATTTTTAGCCTCAGCTGTCTTGTGTGAACAGGGCTCCTTTTTCTGTTTCTTCCTCCGCGTTTGCTGCAGACTGAGAAGAGGTCAGATGAAGGAGGCCTCAGAGATGAAGTATGGAGATCAGGTAGAAGGTGTGTGTGTGTGTGTGTTTATGTACTTATTCGTTGTTATTAACATGCTCCCTTACTTACCTAAGGGACCTGAACGATACTAATTTGCAATACCTCCTCCTCTGCCCCTTGTAGGTCAGACATGGGATGACATCATCCGGGTCATGACCTCTGCCACGGTCCGATTTGAGTTGCTGTCGACGGTCCACACCAGTCCCGTGAGTCCTCATCACACCGGTGTCATGCGGGCTCTGTTAGAAATGAACTATTTTCACCTCCTGTCACTGTGACAGGCACGCTTTCCTGTGTTACACTCTGGGATTTATTTCCACCAATTAAAAGAAAGAAAAAAAATCAGCTAAATAAAGGGATAACATTTTGATCATTTTGACACAGTTGGATATTAAGAATGTGGTCATTATATTTTCAATATATTAACCCACATTTTATATTACATTAATGTGTGTGCACAAGAAAGCACATACAATAACATCCTTAAATATACTATCGGTGTAATTCATACACAGGAAGTTTATCCATGGACAACAAAGAATTGCTGTTGATTAAATCAAAGACTTGACAGTCCGCTCTTGAATGTAGTCTGTTGTGAAGGAAGGACCGACCAAGCTGTTGTTGATGATGTTTAGGTGACACTGGACGTGCAGCGAGAAGGGGGCGTGTCCACCAAGGGGCCGAGGGGAGGCGTGTTTGTCATGTATAACTGTGCCAGGCTGCACACTCTGTTTGACAGCTACGAGAGAGGAGTGGAGAAGGGTGAGCGTTTTGTGTGTCCTCCAACAAGTAAACCTGAAGGAATGGTTTGAATTAGCATCAAATCAATTGACCAAGCTGATACAATCATTTGAGAATGAAACGGCTTTAAACAACGGGTTGTTTTAGGATTGCATCACGTTACTTCTTATTGTATCTGCAGGTTTATACCCTGAAATCCCTGAATGCTCCCAGCTAGACTTCACCGCTCTGAAAGAAGAGGTACCATGTTGTTATCTTCTATGCTCTTCTAATCCTTACATTGCTTTAGGTTTTCTATATTTTTACCTGTCTTTCATTCCATAAAAAAAACAATAATCCTATTGGGTTGTCTCTGTTTTGACTGACAGGGCGAGTGGCTTCTCCTGTTCAATTACCTCATTCCCTTCTCCGAGCAGCTGGACCAATCAGGACAAGCGTTGGACTGTGAAGGGGGTGGAGCCAGAGTCAACATTAAGACTGAACAGGTCAGGCGATGGAGATTTACTGATTATTGATCAAAGGTGTAGATGTTTATCTAATTATCTAACTCTAAGGGCTTTTTGTGTTCCTCAGATCTGTAAATTTCTGGTGTCTCTCAGTAAAGACTTCAGCTCGTACTACAACAGAGTCCATGTGCTGGGGGTGAGGATTTATTTACCATATATATGTATAAAGTATGTTTCATATATTGATTGAAAACAAAAATGAGCACTCCTTAAATACAAATAATGTTAATACACTTTATGTGCGTTTCCTTCCTGTTTTACGTCATATGGAGATTAGTGTGTCACTGAATACTGTAGCACTAAAAACAAAACCCCATCAGCTCAGCCTGCAGTTGGCAATATTTAATATTTTTCTTGCTCTCATCTAAATCTCCATTTTCATCATCACTTTTCATTTCTTCTTTCTTAACTCCACCACACACCTTCTCATCTTTCGTTTTTTTCTTTCTTCTTTCCAGGAGCCGTTGCCTCACCTCTTCAACCAGATGTTTTGTCGTCTGCATCTGTTGGGCGCGCTGCGAGAGCTTTACCACTGCGCCCTGGACACCCTGAACCTTCCCCCCATCCGGCAGCTATAGCTTAGTCCCGACTCAGCCGCCCCGTGATCACTACTTCCACACACAGTCACCTGTGTCTAGCACTCGTCGCTTCATCTCCTACATGTTTCTCAGCTAAGGCAGTCAGCTTTCCCCTCATTTTTGTTGAACTATTTGTGACCTGCGATCTGCTCCATGGAGATTGCAAGAAGTGAAGAAAGAAGGTAGAAAGATAGCTTCAAAGATGGGATGTATTTTTCTGTTTACGTCCTGCCAGATCATTTTCAATTCTTCTCTAATAGGCACAAACAATCCACATAAGTGAACCAACTTTCTAAATTGCAACATTATTATCGCAGCCACACACACACACACACACACTTTTTATTGCTAAAGGCCTCTTTGCAACACAAACATCTTGGTCACTGCCTGAAGAAAGTGTTTTGGTTAATAAGCCTTGCGTATGTGCGCTCCCATTTCATGTATGTAACCCTTCTTGTATTTATCAATTCCACACAGATATTTATTGTCGTTTGAAAAAAACAAACAAAAAAAAGGTGCATAATATATATATATATTGCCTATCTGAGTCTTAATGGCGGTATTCCTACAATTATTCAGGCCCTCCAATCCCACTTATCCTGCGTGACAAATCACCAATGTTCACTGTCAACCAACCATGTACCAGCTATAACAGGTGTTCATAAGTTACTTACAGAAGCAGTGCATTAGCAGCATTAGGGCATTGTGCCATAAAGTTAGGAAATGCATGAAATGGCATGACAAATATATATATATATATATATATATATATGAAGAGTTTTATGCCAAAAAGAATTATTTATACATTTTGGTAATGACCTATAAGTGATCCTTAAAATGTGTTCCCATTTCGTCTGTCTGTTGAAATGTGCCATAGCTTTATTTAACTCTCTATGACATTATTTTGTAAGTTGGTGTTTTTTCTTTTTAGGTGAATATGTCATGTTGGAACAAAACAATCAGTGTACACGAGTATCGAATGTACTCACTCAACGATGCTCAATAGACCTTATGGACTGTTACGTGTGACTTTCTATGGGAATGGGATGTTAAAAATATTCTGATCATTTACAGTGACTGTAATTATCACAGTATTAAAGCAGGAGGATGCACAATGAGGGGTTTTCTTACCTTAAAGTGTTTGTTGCCTCACTGTTAATGTAAACACATGTACTGCGCGTCACGTGTTTCTCTGGATGCCGTGTTTAAACCCCCATGGCCTCACAGCGCTGACCTTCTTCCCCCGCCTCTTGTTCTCTTCACCCTCATCTTTGCCACCCTTACTCCTTTCCTTCTGCTTAGAGCTCTTCCGTCCCTTTATCCCCTACTGTATTATGTACTCGCATTCAGGGCGTAAGCCGGCCTGTCCTACTTTTAGTGCCACTAGATTTGGAAGTTCAAGTAGCTTCTTATCCGTTTTCTTCATGGTCCTGATGTAATTGTTAATAAAAAGACAACTCGAATGCTTTTAACTGGAGCAAAAATAATGCCTCTTAAAGAGATAATGAATTAGTCATCCGATAAAGCCTTGGGGCAGATGTCAGTTTGGCATCAGCTGACAGCATTTACTGCTCAAGGTCACAGAACATTCCTTCCTGTCCCTAAGTGTCTTCATTTGCCTTTGCCCGTGTATTCGTCACCCCTCTGAATGTAAATATTAACGTTAACTCTCCGACACATCTGTCTGCCTGCGGTTTCTGTGTCTGTCCTCTCCGCGGAATAATACAAAATAAAACACAACAGACTCTGTGTGTTGGTCTTTGAGATGTACAGTATATACAGATTCTGTGATTCTATTGATTTTTCCCATCATGCGCCACTACATCTAATTTATTGTGTGATCTGTTGTGAGTGAGCGAGTGTCAAATAGGACACGCTGCTGCATTCACTTAGGAACTTCCTACACACTTAGTAAGCAGTTAGATGCAGATGCAAATGATTAGTTCATGAAACACGTCTGGAATATGACGCTGGGTACATGTACTGTATTTATCTTACCACTTCTAAATGTACATATTTCATGAATATCTAATAATGAATACAGTGTGTTTGTATATATATATATATTGTCTCACCTTCTTTTATATGTACATTGTTCTTTCATATATCTAATTTCTCCTAATTTCTTTCCTTTTTTGTGGTTCCCACCAGTCTTCCTGATTTCCGTTTTCTTTTCATTGAGCTTGATCTCTCTTTGCATTTAGTGAGTGAGAAAGAAAAATAGTGGAAGGAAATACTGTTACGGTATTTCCTATAATGCTCTGTGCCCATGGTGTGTGGGTCAGATCACATGCACACTGGGGACGGTAAATTTGTTTTAAAAGGTCAGCTTTGATAATTGATATATATTTACATTGCATATTCTCTCTATCACACACACACACACACACAGAACCTTCTCCTTCTCAGCATTGAATGAAATCTGTACTTTTTAAGCTGCAATCAATTAAATACTTCATTTCATCCACTAGTTGATTAATGGATTGGTAACATTTTGATTTTTTAAATGGCTTTAGACTAAAACAAAAAGTGAGGGACACATTTGTCACCATAGTAATTGCATGATAAGAGGTAATAAAATATTAATTTGTTTTCTTTTAATTAACAGCAGCACTGACAAATACGCTGATTGTCTTTATTCTAATGCTATTAGTGTAGAATTTCCCCGTGGTCAAGGTCACCGTTGGTAATTAGCATGCAGCCTACGTAGGAGACCGTGTGGGTAATTTTCATTAAGAAAAGATGATTACTCATTGGTTTCTACAGTAATCCTACTGCACAGCTGTTCTCCAATTAGCAGGAATATGGATTTCAATAATCATATAGAAATATAATTACAAGAAACTTAATAATTGGGAGGATTATGTTGTGTTAATAAGCATGTGGGAGAAAATCATCCATCCAAGCTACCTTTGTATGCCTTTTTATAAAATATATTTATATTATATATTTCTTGGTGGTTAATTTTGAAGGCCTTGAACCATTGTGGATAATAATTTCCCACAAATTACAGTAGGACCGTCACAGTTATTAAATTAATCCTCTGATCTGTGTTATGTAAAAACCATTACACTTTGGATATTCAATCCTAGAATTGCATTACAGGACTCGATATCTTCTGCATTCATGTAGAAGTTTATGTTATTGTGGAGCTTGCAGACTTTGTTTGGAAGTTACTCATTTGATTTATGGAGTATACACACAAGACATAAAGCAGCTTCTTTCTCCGGAGTAACTTCACATCACTTCCAGACAAAATTATTTCAACTCGTGACCGTGAGCGAAGGCCAATAAACGCGTCTCGCTGGTGTTAATCATGTGCCTCCTCTTTCTCACACCCTGTCCTGACCTGCGCTAATGAGCTGCGGCCAGCAGTGTCGGCCTCTGCTGAAGATGCTGGAGTAGTTCTCAAATCACATTGCGTGTGCTCTTATGTGAATTTGAGAACTACCCCATATGCATATGCTCTCAGCGCTTCTTTCTTTACATCATCTTTACAGATCGTAAAAGTGAGTGAGTATATGCATAGTGCTCAGTCATTGACGGTATATACAGTATATATCTTATGTATATATTGGTTTGTTGTTTTTTGGCATGTGCGTGTGTGTGTGTTACCGTCATCTTTTCTTGGGTGTGCCGTCTCAGGATATGAAATCGGTCACAATACTCATACCTCATACCTGACATTAAACATGACCACTGACTGGAAGGCGTGCAGAGCAATGATGTAATCTCACTGCAGTACAACATGTTCACCGCATGGTGGCGATGCCCTGATATGTTTATCAGCTGACTCGCACATTGTGAACCCAGACAGACACACTGTGAGTGAAGGTGATGTACAGTGGTCTTCTTATCCTCTGTACAGTATTCTCAATGCGGTCATAGGATGTATTTTAAAGTCATAAAAGCCGAAGATAATGTGAATATGAATAAAAATAATGGGATGGAATAAATAAATAACTGGTTACAGTTGCTGGCACTAAAGCTGAGTGGTTGACAACCCTCCTCAAAGTACGCACATAAATAAGCTGGAAATAAGCATCGTGCATAGCTTTCCCAACATGAGGAACTGCTGTCTGCCATATGTTAACATCTGCCTTTTCATTCTCACAACTGTGTAGCTTTTAGGGTTTTCTATTGTTTGTCAAGTCATCAGTACTAATGAACTACATCACAGCTGTCTCAAAAGGGAACAGACAACTCTCACCAAATACACAACAACTAACTCACAATAAGGTGTTTTACTGTCAGAAAACGATGATCAATTATGAATTTGCCTTTTGCAATAGAATTCATGCATCTGAACTGGAGCTATGTAGTAATTAGTCGGCAGCATGCAAAACCATGTCCATGCATTTTAAATCTGAAACTGGGGTTTTCTTTCACAGAATGAAAGCTGCTGCTTTGCATGTGTGTGTCAATTCTGTTACTCTGTGTTGGTGCAACTCAAAGCCCAATGGAAAAATAATTCGAATATTTCCTGGCGACAGCAGGGAACCCGTGCAATGCAAAAAAACATTTTATTATTGAGCAATTTTTTGCGGACACGATGCAAGGAATCAGACCCACAACAAGCTTTGATCAGCAGCTGTGCCCAGTTTGCCAGGTTGCCAAGGCTCAATTTGTGCATTTGAGTGGCTTCTTTCCCTTTTTTCCACAAGTGTCTATTATTAACTCCGCTTTTATGTGGATCACCTGGACAAACGCAGCAGAAAACCCAGACGTCAACCGTGCCCGATGTATCTGTAATGCACCTTCGGACTGAGCACAAGACAAATGACAATGGACCCTTTTATTTTTTGTTGCGGTGTAGTCAAGGCAGATCTAGAAGGCTTCATCCCTCTCATCTCCCTCTACGCCAATCAGAAACACTCCCCTTTACAAGACCCCCGCTTGCTTGTCAATCACTCCCCTCGGGCAATAGGTTGGAGAGAGACAAAAGGAGGGAGGGGAAGCAAGAGAAAAGGGAGCAAAGAGGAGGGGAGGTGGGTTTGACCGTGAAAGTGCTTGATAAACACAGGGATGGGTTGTTAGAGGGAGCGCAGCATGTAGAGTAATTGCTGTGAGTGTATCCACTGTCTTGAAGAGAGATGAATGAATGGGGTCAGGGACGCCCCTGAGAATAAAGAGAGAGAGAGAGAGACGGCTTGATAGAGTGAGAGAAAGGGGGCTAGGACGGACTGAATGCATGAGGTGGAAATGGACTGAGAGGGGACTGTAACCAGGAACGACCTGGAGAGAGGCAGATAAAACACACGTAGGGAGGGGTGACAGAGCATGGCTGATGGTTTGGCCGGCCCACTCGCTGTCCATAATGACTGTAGTCTTCTTTATTTACATCTGAAAACATGCTAAACTGGGAATAAAAATGAGTTCCAGCTCAAGACTTGCAAGTTTTCTTATGGATGGAGGGCGGTGTGAGAGATATTGAATCATGGGATCGGTTCATTCCTTTTCCAGGATCACAAATCGGCAAATATGTCTTGCAGTTTTATTGCTGGACACACAGTGTCAATTTACACTGATAACAAAAGTCTGTCATCAGTGTGCGTTCCCCCCTCACACACACGGTAAAGGACGAGCTTTCAAACCCCTTCTCAAGTCACCAAACCTCACATCCGCACAGAGAACCCCCCCCTTTAGCAGAATAGGAAACGTGACTATAATCAAACCACATGTCTGAATGGAGACGGGCTGGAACATCTATGAAGATCCCTCATTAGTGGGCATCAGAATGTGCTAAAAAAGAGTAAAGGGTTCTTGTTCTATTGGCTTTTTCTAAAATGTCTGTGAATCACCAGGGATGGGTTCCCCTTCAGTAACGGCCCTGTTCTAAAGTGAGTCAGTACGACTGAAGGGAAGCTGCCGCTATCCCCCCGGACTGCTAGTGTGGAATAATCCCCTCAGCATCCTGAACATGTGGAGCGCTCTGTGGACCGGGGGCCCTTTCATTAATTGCCAAAACAGTTGCAAATTCTCCCGTCGAGTGACAGGCAGGAGACTGCTAGGGGGTTTGGTCATGATAGGGGTGGAGAGTGGGTTGGGGGGGGGAGGAGGTGTAGTAGAAGCAGGGTCTGTGTTATACAATAATTGAATAAATTGAGTATTGTGTTAAATGAAATCACATAAATTACAATTCTGGGTGTACGTAATTGCTGTGAGCCGCGGCCGCTAGCCCGGGGCTATGGTGGCTGGTGGTGGAGGAGGGGGCTGGCAGTGATGCGCGGCCCCTGGGAGGAATTATCCAGCAATTTTTGGTTTCTTTTATAGACATCAAAAGGCAAAGAGACAGCCTGACAGTTTATTAAAGTGTCAATGAGGGTTAAAAGGAATCCCATCCCTTTGGTTGTTTGGTGCATTTACACAAAGAAATATTACTCCTGCAGCTAAATTGGAGTTTGGGAAAACAATACATTTTAGAAGTACCGACCTGATCTTCAGAAACAAACAGGGTAGGATTTGTCAATGCCACATTTAATCAATTATATAATTAGAAATCCATCATCAAACTAATTGACTGAATGGAAGACTGTGTGGACACTGTCACACGGGACGTGACTCAGTACACAAATGTCGTCCTGGAAGGTGGGGGTGATCTATAATATATAAGTAATCAGTCATCAGGATAGGACGTCGTTTGTGATTCATGCTGCAAAGTGTCTTTTGCTCGTCAAAGCAGCTTAAAGTATAACGTTAGCACGTGTGTCCACAGAGGTGTGTGTGTGTGTTGCGTGTGTGTGTGTGTGTGTGTGTGTCTTTTGGGCCATCAGATAACTCGGTCCCTCCCTCCCACAGCGGAGATGGTCAGATTTAATCAGATAAACTCTCGATGCAACAGCTGTCACCCAGACCCGGCCTGTCTGTGTCCCAATCTCTGTGCCCCCCCCGACCCCCTCTCTCCCCCCTTCGTCCCTCCTCCATTCCATCTCCACTTAATGCCTCCCTCTGCCTCCATATCTCTTCTCTGTATCCGGACCTCTCTCAGTATGTGTATGCAAGTGTACTTAGGAAGACCCACGTGTGTACACCCAGCATGCATCTGGCCGAACACACACACACACACACACACATGCATACACACACAAGTACTCTCCATTATCCCTGATTCAGCAGATGAGTATCTGGTTTGATACAGTTTTCCTCATTACAAACAGAAGCAAACACACAGAAGCCAGTGCACACGTGTGGTGTTGGATGTTGCAGCAGATGTTCTGTTGAGAGATTGAATTCCTACGAGTGGGCAGCATGGGCATTTGACAGCTCACAGTCCCAAAGTGTGGGGTGTGGCTCTTATCTTGGCACAGCGTCACTGTGTCAGCCTATGCCACCACTCTCCCAGTTAGAGGTTGGGTTAAAGTGCTGTAAAGTGATCTACTGTATGGCTGTTGGTTCTGTGTCAACAAGGAAACAAAATCTCAGCATCGTTAAGACTGTGGTATGAAAAAACAAACATACCCAGCTCCACATCGATGTATACGTTGGGTCCATGGGTACAGCTACGATTACGATCTTGGCTTCCATTTATTATGAAAATAATTAGGGCTGTCAAATGATTAAAAATTTTAATCAAATTAATCAGAATTTCCTGTGTATTAATCATGATTAATCACACCTGAATCCTAACCATTTTTTCTTTCTGAAATGCATACTAAAGATAAATAACAGGACACAGATACATAATTATCATTATTATCATCATTATTATTTTTTACATAAATACATGCTATTGATATTTGATTTTTTTTTTAAATAATCAAAAAAATAATGCACAGATTATTATCAAATAATCAAAGCAATGTTATTTGATAAGTTACAGACTGATTTCCCTGCATGGCTCTAGAAGGGTCTCGAGCCTCTGCAGTTTATCCCACTCTGCTGTGAGTTTGTGCTCCTGATGGTCAAGGGCTGCGATGACCAGACATGACCAGACATGTCAACCCTCCCGATGTTTCAAAGCCCCTCCCGAAAATCTCCCGGACCGACCTTTCTCCCGATTTCCACCCGAACAACAATATTGCTGCACCACCCGTCACTGGGCGCGCCGTTTCAGACCGCACAATAATAAAGGTTACACCTTGAAGTCGAGCGCGGCGATTAGAACAACTGGCGCTGCAAAGAAATCCGCTAGCACCCCCCATTTCAGTGTGAAATATTCCCATACCTGGGAGGATTGCATTGGCTTCTCTTCCTCCGCATGTTTCAGAACAGTATTACGGGTCTCTCCGATGGTCTTTCCTCAGCGCTGCAAAGCTCTGCTGGGCGGAGATTTTTTTCTTCTCTGTTCTGCTGCGCTAGAACCGGGGGGGGGGGGGGCGCAAACGACTTGCTAAACCTGACGGCCTGACATATGCCTGCAGGTGGCAGTAATGTGTTGTATAGGATGAAGTGCATTCCCTAGAAGAAGAGTCACTTTCCTGACCTGAATCATTTGTCACGCTGCGCATGCGTGAAATGCGTCAAAAAAATTGACGTAATTAACAACAAACAGCTAATTAACGGCGTTAACGCCTAAAAAAAAAAATAATGTGATGAAGATAAAACAATTATGGGGCTGCATTCCCTTTTGCAGTGATGCTTTGTTTTACACGAAGGGGACATCTTTCCCTTGCAGGATGCTCACAGCTTCTGCTCCACACCTCCCTCGGCCCTCGCCAGCTTCCCCGTGGACTCGCTGGGAGAGACTCTGTCACGCTGAACCAGTGCCAAGTGAACAGGAGTATGATGCCAAGATTTGTTTCTTTTTTGACTGCATCCATTCAAAACTGTATTTGAGGAGTGACGGCTATTGCTGTTGTGTGTGTGGCCTCGGGGTCTGCTGTAACATTGTCTGTTCACAAAGTGGACCTGGAATGTAGAATCTTTACCACATGCAGGTTTTCCCAAGGCCAGCAGTCATTGTCCATGTTGAAATATCCAGTAAAGCTCGCTTTGAGGCATTTTAATGAAATGGAAGCTGGTACCTCAGCCCAAATGTGAATCAAAGGAAAAGTTGAGCACACATACAGAGGCTGATACAGACTGTGCAGTGGTTGTAGAAAATAAACACAACTCCTTTCTGTTTTTTAAATAGTGTTTGGGAGTCGCCTGATCACAGTCGGCTGATCACAGGCAACAAACAGTAATGACAGGATGTTACCAAAACTCTCTCTCGTGCCTTGGTGCCAGTGTACAAGGAAACATCTTCAAATTTCAACTTTGTTGTCAAATATCAAGAATTATTTAAAATCCTCAATTGAAACTCTGAAATAAACCACTGAAATGTTAAATTATTATTGAAATAGCAATTTTCTCACACAAACCTCTCCACCAGAATGTTTCAGCACTAATATCCATAACACACATACAATTGTGACCAATTTCCTCTTCCTGTCTGATGGCCAAACCCTCGTCCATTTCGCCCTCTATCATGGCTCAGCTCGTTTAATTGAATATTTAACCAGCACATCATTTCCTCCTCAGGATTCGGGCGCAGGGATGTGATTACACCTGCCACATTCCTTACACATCCATTTCCACAGAGCAGGACTTCAGGGTGGATCCAAGTGGAAGCAAGTCTCACACCGAGCAATGAGTCTACTTAGTTTCTGTATGTTTCACAGTGCATCTGACTCCTAGCTACATGTATGTGGCCCGTATGGACGGGTAGGAACTTTGATTATTTTAGCAAGCGGTGGACGTGAATAATTTAAGCTTTCACAATGGTACTGTGATCATTTTATTTTGAAAATAAATAATCAAAATGCTACCAGTAGGTCTCTCCGTCATCAACTTGTTTGTCTTTGGGGGTTTTTTTGGTCAGAGGAAGCTGCCGTATGCAGATTTTTGTACGCACACCATTGCAAATTGTTGTTGTTGGCCAGAAACGCGGAACCAACCTGAAAGTCCAGGCAACAGCACACGGCAGATTATCAACCGCTCGCTTCGCACCTCCTCGCGTTGCCTCAAATCCCCTTCCAAGGCCCCCGGGCACGGCTGATGCCAAACGTGCACGCTGCGTGAGGAAAAAACTATCAATCAAAAACATAAAAAATACACAAAGCTCAGACATGATGACAAGACAAGGGGAGAGGATATAAAGATGTATTTGAACCAGAGAAACTCACCCGTCTAAAAGGTTCTTACGGTGAAACGATCATCTTTGGATCCTCCCCAAACTCTTGCTGATGCACTTATGATAAGTGGCTGTGTGGCGTAATGGGGCTGAAATGTAAATGCGCTGGAATGCTCTGTGGTTTGGAGACACCTAGAAGAATACCAGATGAGATGATCCCTCTGTTCTGCTCGCCATGTTCCTCGATTCAGTGATTATGTTAAAAAGTCTATTCGTTGTTCGTAGATTTAATGGGGTTCATTTCCTCCATGTAAAGATCACTGGCATTGGCTTCGATTAGGCTGTCAGCTGATTGATTGATGTAAATGGTTTACTGCAATAGATGAAATAAGTCACCAATTGTGACAGTTTGGCTTTTAGCCACAGCAAAAACAAATCCCAGGTGGGACAAGTGGAGGTAGTGCTGCGTTGAACGGCAGCCACTCATCAGCTACTTTGTACTGCACACGAGCTGTGCTGAAATACCACCACTGCACAACTACAGGCTAATCCCAACCGTTCCTCTCTCTGCACGGTTTCACAAGCGCACAGCTTCTGCATGTCATCGGACAAATATGAAAGACTATTGATTTGTTCCGCTATGCAGTTCTTCTTTTTTTTTTACCACTATGATTGTTTCCAACGAGCCTTATCAACTGAATCGGGGATTCCTTCGGCCTGTAGATGATTAAAACGTTTGGAGACAGAGGAGTGAGTCTACGGGTCTCAACCACATCAGTAACAAAGACATCTGATTCTTTTTAAATTAAATTATCGGGATCACCTCCATTGGCATCGCATAGCTTAACTGTGGTGAGTGTTCATGCATGACTTTGCCCAAAGGACCAGGAGCCAATTAATTTAACAGCGCTGGACATTAAGTAGAGCTGACCCTAACAAGTGGAGTGTGAGATGTCCTAACAGGACCAGCGTACAGACAATGAACCCTCTTGACTAGCACTAGGTGGCTTGACTCTGGTCTGGTGTCACCGTAAGGTCAAACTCACATGTTTTTCTGCACTACTTGTAAATAAATGGAAGCAGTAACCATATGTTCATTTTTCCTCCATCCAGAAACTGTTGTTATGTATTTCAACCTCGCTGGGCTGTTCTTCTGTTCAGAAAATGTAATTTATAAGGGTCCTCGCTACGACTAGTTGTAGAGGAACCAACCTTTATCATATTCAAAAAGTTGTTCATTTTGGCATGGATATCTGGACTGTTAAAAAATTTGATATTTTTTAGGTCTCACATTTGGGTACAAAGAAATGTCTCTACAGCGCCCTCTAGAAATTTAAAAAAGACCACACCAGGCCAGTTTCCACCCCCGATGTCCGATCAACTTGAAAGTTGATGCTCTACAAAAAAGTCAATCATAGTATGCAAATGCGCCTAACTAGATTTTCCGCCATTTTGAATTTAGTGAAAAACACATTTCTGGCAGTTTCTCCTAAACGCTGAGATTGATTGTCACGAAACCTTCGGCGACATCATTGTTTTGATGAGATATGGGCTAAATATTATTTTTTGTATCCCGATTCCCAGTATTTCTGTAATCCTATTACACAAAATGATTGACTTCTTGATGCAGTTCCCTTAAAAGACAGATTTGATACAGATTGATCACCTATTGCCTTTTGTCGAACCACGTGAGTAAAATGGCATCGTTCGGGCATTGCTGTAATCCTGTTGCTCATAAGTAATCAGGAGCACAGCTTTTCTAATACTGCTGTGTAGTAAGACCTCTCCCGCCTGGATTAGACATTGATTCAATTGGGTGTGATTGCCATCTGAGCTCTGGCTGCAGACCCACTCGCCTGGTGCCAAACAGACGGACGCGGGGACGCAGGAACCGGAGCCAGGGCGGCATAAAGCAACGCTGATCCGAATCCGAATACATGTTTGACTCGCGTCCAGGGATGAGTGGCACTTCTAGAGGCAGAGTACAGATTTGGTTTGGAGGTTGATTACCAGTTTTGGTTGTGTGACCTTCTGAGTGTCTGTCTTTGTTCATATTGTGTGCGCCGCCACGAGAGGCATGTGTAACAATGCTGAATGAAATACAGACTGGGAGAAGAACGCTTGATGCAAGAGTGGTGTGCAGGAGAGAGAGACATGATTTGATCTGGTACAGATATAAAGAACACTCTGTACACATATGTCCCTTTATTCAATTTTGAAATAGAAATTGAAACTAGAAAATGCATTTCCTGCTGAAAATGCTTTGGAATGCATGAAGCTGAAATTCATTTCAGAAAGTTGCCGGCGTCTTCGTCCGCCGTCGTCTTCGTCTGCCGGACGCCTCAAACCAGAAAAAACACGACATTATTACCTTAATCCTTACTGCAGCATTATATCTGAAAAATCTTTCAAAAGTCAGTAAAGAACAAATGTTGCAGATAATTCCTCTAAAAAAAAAATGATGATGACGTCACAAATTTGTTTTGATGATCGAGGCGTGATTCATTCCGTTGCCATGGACCCCACTTTGTGTGTATATATGTATATGTATGTTCCTAATAATCCTTTAGGTGAGTGTATTATCCTGTGCAGGTGCTCCAGCCACTAGGAACGTGGCACTGGTCACACCTGTGGCCCATCAGTTAATCAGAGCAGACACTAGAAAAGGGGGGACATGGACACCGATGGAATGAGAGACCGGGGGAGCCCAGGCAGCTGAGAAGAGGTAACAAACATGACTCACCGCTTCCCGCTTCCCGCTTCCCGCTTCCCGCTTCCCGCCTCCCGCTTCCCGCCTCCCGCTTCCCGCTTCCCGCTTCCCGCTTCCCGCTTCCCTCTGCCCCTAACAGGATGAAGAAGCCGGTGCCACGTTGGAGAAGACTAGGGGTTGGAAGCCTAGAGAGCCGGACCTTGTTATTAAAAGGACCCTTGTTTTACACCTGAATCTGGCCTCCCTTGGCCTGGGTTACCACACTCTGTTTAAAAGACGTATTGTGACAATGCACTTTTTTCAATATCTATGTAATCATGTGAATAAAGCCATTCAATGACTGCGTTATTCAAATTTGATTTAGTTGGAGAGTTTAAAAATCCATCTGTTTTCCCATGCTGCTCTGGATTAATTCCAAACAACACATTACACAAACTGGACACGACCTCAATTGGCTCCTTTCATAGGACAATTATTGAAATCTCTCTGATTAAGTAAGTCCGCATCATTTGACCTGTCGCCATCCTGGATAGGATTTAAATTAACTTAACTTAATAGGATTTAAACTAATTTAAGTTGTCTCATTTGAATTAGAGGAGCAGTTTTTGTTGGCCAGTGTCTTGTGGATGCCAAGGACTTAAACACATTTCCATTATACTACACTCTGAAGACACATTTCTAATCTTGAAGAACATCACGAAATATTAAATAAATGTTGCACTTGCAGGCTTAATAATACAGGCTCTTAAGTGTTACACACTTCACGAGCTGTTTGAACAGGTTTTCCACCTTGAGAGCATAAAATGGAAGAAACAAAATGATCCAGATTGTTTGGTCTGCTCCGCTCTGTATCATCTGCACCATGCCCCGAAAGAATTGGACCGTGTCTGACTATTCAACTGGAAATGTGACAAAACCCAGCAGGCAGGTATGGATTATGGCAGCGGTTATCCGCAAGTCCCCGATCTCCATAAAAAGCAGCACACCGTGACGGCTCTGAAATATGAACTTACTGCACCGTAACGGGAGAAACTGGACCAAGAGGAGCTGCCTCATTACGACGCTAACACAATACCCCTTCGGAAGAAAAGCCCTTTGAAGAAGGCCACTGAATTTTCGGACAACTTCAATTTGAAACATGCAGACAAGCTGAAAAGTTTTTGCTGATTAAGCATATTTTCTTTTTAGCCGAGGCTTGTTATTTCCACACAGTTCCATCAAATGTACAGCTTGTCAGAGGACAAAATGACTTCTAGTTCTTTAATTCCTTCAAGAAAATAGAAGTCATTTTGACCTGTCGACTGCAAACAACAAACTATTAACAAACTACCAAACTCAAACCCAAATCATTTATATTCTCAAGCACACAGTTGAATCTCGGGCAGCTGAATCGCTGGCGTGTGGCACAGCGGTGCCCACGCTCCAGTGGGGCCGGGGTCCTAAGAAGGTTGGGGCAGCCAGCAGATGTGGAGCCTAAAAAGAGATGCTAATGGCTTCTGCCCCCGTGTCTGATCCCTCTTAGTGTGCTTCTCTGCTCGGAATCATGTGACCATGATCCTATTTATAAGAAGGGCAGATATAACAGATAATCTGTCTCTTTGAGGTTTATATATATTTTGAGGTTTTTATATATATATATATATATATATATATACGTTGTGTGCCGGTTCAACACTATTTTGGCCTTTGTATTTAAAAAAAGAGAAGATTCCTCTCCGTAACCATAACTTTTTAACATGACATAACGTGGTGAATCGTTAATGAGGCGTTTTCTGTCGGGGCCCACTTTACAGTCCCAATGCAGCTAATGATCCCTCTCTATGTGTGCGATTTACAGGGTTGGCGTGCTCCCAACAGTTGTTCTTCCATTATGCATGTTGTGGTGTGAAGCTATGTTTAGTAAACAGTCGCACAGAGGATGTGGCTGCAGGGAGCGGTTGTGTGTTTGTGTTCTGAGCGGTGTGGCGGTTTGGAAGTTTTTTTGACTCTGGAAATGTAAAGCAGGCAAAGAACGAATAACAAGGCCAGATATTTATGTCTGCACTGCATAATTGTAGACTCATACAAGTTTATCCCCCCCCTCCTCGCTCTCCGCTTTCATCGCCAACTCTTCCCTTCATACTTCCTTCCTCCCGTCAACATCCTTCCTCCTCCTCGACCTTTGCATCTCCTCGTTTTTCTTTGGTAACTGACTCACTCCTCATTCTCCCCGTTCCTCCTCTCTCACACACACACTCATTGTCACTCTCATTCTCTCGCTCTCTTTTTATTCCGTGATTTAGGTCACCGACTGACTAAACGACTACACACAGCTGCCCTAAAAAAACGGTGCTGCCCCCCCCCACCCCCCCCCCACACACACACACACACAATATGATGAATCACGCTCTGGCACAAAGTGTCCTGGAACTCATTTGTTTATTTGGTTCAACCTGTGCATCTGTGAAAAAACTTCGTTGTCTTTATTGCTGTCCTAATGTTTCATCTCTCTCTTGTCCTCTCGCCTTACTTTTTTATATCCGTCTTTTCATGAACAAAACTCTGTGACCTGATTAAAACGTGTTTTTATGGGAATTACACTGGGTGAGTGATTCGACATCCTGCTCTCATTTCTTATCTCACAAATATTTGCTGTTTTTTTTATCTTCTGGATGTCAAAACCAATTCATTTGTTTTGTGTATTATTTACCGATCATCTTTTTGCAGCAGGACGGATTCAGAGGGGGCGATATTAGTTTGTTTGTTGTTTCTGTGTTTGTTTGCTTCTCATCAGCAGAACAGCAGTGGGTCAACAATTTAACAAATAATTGCCCACGCATGCTCACATCGCCCTCATCTGAATCTAATAATGTGGCCACCATATACAACACACAATCACAAATACATATACACACACCAAGGCATTGCCACGCACATATACACAATCACATAAACTGAATTGAATACCACTTATCTAGACCTATACAGAGAGCAGGAGGGGAAAATGGCACAAAAAAACAGCAACAGAAAATAAAAAAAGCTTATAATGCATTCATTTTGATGAGAAAAAAGCAGGAAGCTCGACTGAAAACAATCTGAAAATCTATGTTACAAGGTATCAAGTTTCTGTGTATATCATTACTTACACATCCAGCTGAAATGGAGCTACATGAGCATCCCACTGGAGGGGTCAGACCCACCATCTGTTAAAATATACATCATACTTTATGATACAACTCAGATACTAATACTAGGATGGCTTATGTGCAGATTATATTTTACTATGAGCTGTGCTGGGTGATATGTTTAGTATTTTTACATATTTACTGTACATGAGCTTAGGGTAAAAATTTAAATTAAATGACAGGTATTGAACTGTACTTCAATGATAAAATGAGTGGTCAGCTGTTAAAACAGTTATGGATCACAGGAGGAGAAGCTGCTCTGCAGGAGGTTTTCATCTCCTTCCATCCCATAATTCTTTTCATCGCGTGAGGCTCGTCCCCGCGGAGAGGCGAGGCTCATTATTCTTGCGCGCACCACACCGCCTCAGATTCACACAACCACGGCACGCGCCGGGCCGCTGCTGCCATATGTCAACCTCTATGTGTGTGTGTGTGTGTGTGTGTGTGAGTGGAGAGAGCGGAAGGTTTCCGGCAAGTGGCTCTTCTGTCTGAATGGCGGGATGTGTCAGCCCCTCCCTCTCTCTCCCTCTCTCACGCATGCACACACCCTGCCCTTGTCCCACCTCCGTCACCCCCGCCCTGCATGCGTTGAATATGCATCACTGCTGCTTTCAAACGGGACGGATGAGCAGCAGGCCGACGGCCACCTGCTGGCCCGCTGCTCAGAATCTCCCTGTGCCTGGGGGGGGGGGGGGGGGTTACAGACAGCCTGTGGCCTGTCGTTCTACAGCCGCACCCCCCTCCGCACCCCCCCTGTGGGGTGGATCTACAGAGAGAGGCAAAAGGCCGAGGGCAGCATGCAATTAGAAGGGAGTGCTATGCGAGAAGGGGGGGGGGGGCAATGGGGACACAATTATTATTTACCTTATCTGTAAAGACCTTATTCCTTTTTGTAATCCTCTCTTTCAGTTTATATTCCTCCATCTTTCTGCGTGTGTGTGAGCATTTGGTGTATTGACATTCTTTTATCTTCCACCCGGTTTTATTGTCTCCCTAAACACCTTAAAAATGTTCACCTTTCATCTCTTTCTTTTTTTTCCCCCTCTTTCAAATTGATACGCACACACCCACACACACACACACACACACACACGTGTGAGCAGCAGTAGTAATCCCCCGGCCTCAGCGTCCTCCCTCTACCCACACACACATATGCACAAGCATTTTGGCAGACTGTTCCCATGGAAACCCACACCGGCAGAAAGCACGCGGGGGCCCCTGCCTGTAGGCTTGAGGCGACGAGGAGACTACCCACGAGGAGTCCGGCCGGTTATTGATCCCTCGGCACACGGTGGCCGCCCAAATGTCCAAGCGTGCACGTCCACAAACAACACAATCACACGTGCACAAAAACAGACCCACTTAAACCGGTTCCGTTTGTTGCTTTAACGACTGACAATAATAACTCAACAGTGAATAGACACGCTGCTGCTCTTATAAAGGGGAAACAAACAACCCACCAGCAACTGATGCGTCTCCTTACTTCCAACTATAATTGTAGTTGAAGGAGGAGATGTCAGTTTTCAATGGCAGGCATACGAATGAGAAAAGAAAAATAGAAAAGCCTTCAATGGGCTTTGCTGTTTTTATAAATGTAAGAACACAACATGCAAACAAATATGAAATCTTCCCACGGTGAAATGCCACGAAGAATTGCAGTTGAGAGATGAAATGAGTAATTCCTTCAGGGCTTCGGTGAATCCAATTCACAGTCTTAGAGATATTTTTTTTTTTGCTTGGCACACAGGAAATTGTATAAATGTTGTAGCGCTTCCCCCAAGCTCAGCGATTAAAGAAATGCAGATGAAATCCCGTCCTCCATGTTCTCTGATTTAATGTTAATGCAGGGTTTCAATAACACACACTGGCACGTCTATTCAAACCACTTGTACATGGTCTCCTTAACAAGACTCTTCAGGACCTTGAGCACCAAGAAACCAGTGTTAACCCTCCTATTACTTTTGGGGTTAATTTTGATTTTTTTGATTTTATGACTTTTCCTAATTTAATGGGGACAACTGGGTAAACATAAATGATGATATGTTTCCAATGTCCTATACACATGTTGTACGCACCGGTGTTGCACATTTTAACCTATTTGGGTTTGGTGGGGTGGAGGGGGGGGGGGGGGCGGTGGGGGGTGGAGCTGGGACTGCTGCATGAGGGGCTACTGTGAGACTGACCACCTGTGAGTGCTATGAACGCTTGCACAGCAGCCTTCTAAAGCATCTATCTTGGTGCTTTGGGTGCTTTATTATTCTGCTCTCTCTTTCAACTGAAATTTACTTCTAAAGAAAGATTTTCTGTCAATGAGGTTTTGTCACATTTATTTGACCATGAAAGTGACACAGGAGAATGTGTCTGAGACAAGTGATGATGTTGAGGAGGACCCTGATTACGAGGCATCCTCCTCTGATGAGAATAAGACCCTCATTGTTGACCCTCCTGTTGTCTCTCAACCACCAGCAAACACTCTGCCCTCCAAAGATGTAGTTACTATGGTCCGTCTCCCTGTCTTAGTGTTTCTAATGTCATCAGAATGCTTCCAGGTTTCAACAGATACGCTGTCAGCCAAGTCCATGACATAAAATCAGCATTTGAGCTCTTCATAACACCATCAAGCAAAAAGGATCGACTTTAGATTTTCAGATCACATTTAGAGGGCAGGTGTGTACAGGACAGTTGGAAAGACTTTGGATGTGACCGACCTGCAGCCCTACATTGGGTTGCTCTTTATAGCAGGAATTTACAAGTCAAAAGGCAAAGCAACAGCAAGCCTTTAGGCTTATATACAGTATATTATAAAAATCTTCTCTTTTAAATGTAATTATGTCGATCAGTGACATTTTATTCTAATCTTTATATTTCCCCACAGTCGCTTAACAGGTATTTCCAGATGTTTAAGGGGGTGGGTGTCTTTTTTTAAAATTGAATGCGCTATTTATGTAGTCAACCAACTAGCACAAAGTTCCTATTACATAAACCTGGGTAAAATATAATTATAATGATTTTCTGGGTGTTTAAATCGCTGGGGTCAAATTGACCCCAATGGTAAAAGGTGTGAGTACATTTGAACGGGAGGGTTAAGACAGTTGTTATGATTCATTCACCATGTAACACTTTTCAATCTGAAGCATTTATTTTCCAGCTGCAGTCGACAGGCCGTAAGAGTTAGCACAACATTTGTTCATTTCAAGCCTCATACAGTCAGACAGAGGTGCATGGAAGCATCATTGTTTTCCTGTTTAGAGAACAATATTTTATTCTGTTCATGTGCACACATACTCTGCTATTAATGGATTGCAGAGCAGAAGGCACTAGAGTGGATCAGCAGCGGGATCCAGCTGCTCCTGACCCATATCACCTGGGCGGAACTGGGAATATGATTTTCTCGTTTGATTTGGGACTCCACAGCGAGTGGCATCAAAGGCTGTATGCAGCATTGTGAAATGATTGCGCTCTTGCTGCGCTTTGAAGGACGACAAAGTCCAAAACCCCGTCTCGCGGCTGTCCATGGTCCTGAATCAGCCAACTCATTTCAAACCAGGTACCCCAGCAAGCTTTGCATTGTATGTTTGTGTGTCTGTTGTTGTTTATCTATTAGACTAAATAAACAGCGTGACATCTCACTGGAATATTAATACTACAATGGACATTGATGGCAGAATATTTCTCAGCTGCGCAAAAGATCAATTTGAGCTTTTAAAGTTTGGAGCATCGATTTGCACAGACATAAAAATCATACAGGTTATTATGTGCATCGAACACCTTCCTCTACTGACATATTGACTTTGGGAGGGCAGTGTGAAATAGGTTTAAATCATCAAATCCGGCCTCACCTATCAAGTCTTTGGGTAGGTCTGCTCTTTATATACATGTCAAGGTTCCAGTCGGTAACTAGAAGTTTGATACCTTGGAATACAATGATTAAATAGAGCCTAATGTAATTAGACCTGAATGAGACGGCCTGAGGGTCGCTGACTGTTGGAGGAACACATTTTTAAAACTGAGAAGTTAACTTGTTCAGCATGTACTCCTTAAAAGTCTCCCCTCACCTAGTAATACTTTCTGGAATGTTACTTGTAACAGTCCGGGGCTGAGCATGCACACGGTTATGACATTTCTTTCATATTGCATAAAGCAAATATAGGGAGCCAACCAATGCCAATAAAGTGTATGTCTGTGGAGCAAACTCCTCCTGCAGCTTCCTCACAGCGCACACATGTTCATTTAAAATCAACTGCAGCCAGAAGAAAATCACCACGTAATATTTAAAGTTCCATGTGCTGCAGCGGCTTACAGTAACTTTCCGCTCCTTCCTCGCTGAATTCTCCCTTCCTCCCCCGCCTCCCATTTTCCTTGTCACTCATTACTCACACTTATTTCCCAGTCTCTCTCTCTCTCTCTCTCCCTCTCTCCTTCTGATGTCAGAGCCCCACAGGGTGCCGTGGTAACTGCCCGTCAGTCAGCTTCGTTTAGCGTTTATAGTCCGTCCAGCATCTCTGATCCATTATAAAGGGCTTTAAGTGGCCCAGCGCTCCCTCATCGCTGTCACTCAACATTCTGTCTACTAGACTTCATACTCAACCCTAATTAATCCAACCAGCCGCTCCAATTAAAATTAAAGGTGGACATGAGATACAACATTTAGTTACTGATCCCCGTTACTTATCCCATCAACATGTAGTATTTAAGTTCAAAGAAAATGAAAATTAGGGAAGAAAAGTCTAATATTGAGTCACACGTATGTGAGAAGACATGCCATATCTCTTGGGTACTTTAGAGCGGCACAGACAAGCAAGGTTCTGCACAGGTTGATTTTTTGAAGATTTGATTTGACAGAATTACTTTGAATGTTTAATTCCAGATATCCACATACATTTCTCTTTATCAGGGTTGTTACCAATAATATAGGGCTTTTGCTGATGTTCTAGAACAACCATTATTCTCCAAAATTGCCATTAAGATTAATTTACAATTGAGGTGACAATCAGAGTCTAATCAAATCTTAACAAGTTGCTCAACGGACAGAAAGTCTTCAGGTTTTCACATTCTCACATTATTGGAGTTCCCATTCATTCTAATTAACCGTCAATTTTCCGGAATAGGGATCAGAATTACTTTGTGACAGAAATGTTCCCCAGACGGATTCACTGCTGTCTGGATTTTACTTTTCCTGATAGACCAAACACTATTAATATCCCAAAGACTTTCAAGGGCATATAAGGATTGAACTAGTTTCATATTCTGTCATTAAACTAGGAATACGTATCATGCAAAATATGCTTTGTAATTCAATCGCCTATTTTTACTAGGTTTGGTATGAGAGGGGAGTATAGTACCATTTGTTACATACGCATTAAAACCCCCCTGATACAAACACACATTCTTTTGACTTTTTGTTCTTAAAAATTGGGATTTCTCACTAACCCTCCCAGAAAAAAAACAATCATTCTTGGCACAATACACTCTAAGTTAAAGCAATATAGCTTTAGTCTGACTGAAGTTGATTCTCACTCATAAAGAAGAAATCTATAAACTAATGGTAATTGTGCTTATCAATCACTGGGATTGAAACATTAATAGCCCGAGAGTGGGAGATCCCCATTGTAACATTGAACCATTGTAGTTTTAGATTTTGGGGCCAGAGCAACTCTACGAGGTATCTTGAGGTATCATAGCCTGACCACCTCAGGGTTCCCTTTGACCTCTGACCTCTCTGATGGGTGGCTAGGAAAAAATAAAGCATCCTCTGCGTGTGTTGAGAAAGTATCATGACATCTAACGTGCCTCTACTGAATGGGTAAAGGGGGTAATACCTGTCAAACTGTTTCGCACGCTGCCTAGTCACAAGTCTAGACGTCCTCATGCTCCCCCGACACGCACATTCCAAATCCTGTTAACGCCGCCCGCCTGTTCCACAATAACCTGCATTCTACTGTAATCATGCTGACTGACTGAGGCGTGCAAAGTCGTCAAATCAACAAATCCTGGTGACGGAGCACGAGGCTGGAAGGAGAGCATTTTTCCGTTTATGCATTCAAATCTTAGTTGGAAAAGAGGGACATGCGTTATCGAGCACCTGAAGCTGTCCTCCAGGCTCCAATTCTGAAACCAAAAAAAGGTTTGGATCCATACTGGCTGGGACACACATACAGCTAGTGCTGCGTGTCATTCACAATATGTAGTCTTAATTCATTCAGTGTTGGCTGATCCTCAAATAAATTGACATAGAAAACACAACAAAATATTTGTTTATTCTCTGCATTATACATAGTTGTTAATGATACACTATACACTAAACAATACACTTTCCATGACAAATAAGATAAGTCCGTACAGTAGGATTTAGATTTGTGTTTTATGGCACCGTATATTTCTCCATTGTTTGAAAGATTTTAATTTAGATGTTTGATAAGTTAAGCAATATTAAGAAGCGGTATAGTTTTGGCTTGAATAGTAAGGACTAAGTCAAATTTTGTTTTTTAAATTGGCAAAATTAAAGGAGAATATCAACATTAGCATGTAACTTTTGACATCAGAAGATTTTGAGGTTTGATACTTAGCGACACCTCAACCACACCCAAGCTTAAGCCTTAACACCTTAGGCATATGACTTGAAGTCAGACACAGTGATAGACACAGGAGACAGAGGGAGAGCCATGAACACAGCAGGGACGCAGCGACTTGCACTCGCATCACGCAGCTTCGGGGCTCATATTCTCCTTCTCAGCACCCCCGACTGACACGCCTTGTGGATCTCCTCCCATCAGCCCCAGGAAGAAATCATGTTCAATTCTAGCCGTGTCATTAAAAAAAATGTACACCCAGACAACACTATAAATTGGTATTGAATGGGAAGACGGCGGTCGGTGAAGTATTTGCATAATGTAATTTTTTTCTCCAACTATCAGGAAATGGATCTGCCCATTTAGCCATGGACAAATTAGTGTTAAATTGGGATGATGGCCGGATAGCGTGCACGTGCTTTTACAATAAAATGAATCACACTAAACAGAACAATAAATATGGCCACTATAAGACAGAAATATGAATAACCCATAAAAAATAATACAGTTCATCCTTCCACAGAAAACATTATTCACACTAAAGTGATACAATTTGAATGGGTTTTTCTTTTGCTTGAGAGACTGTGGGCGCGTGCACTTGCGCGAGCGCGTAATACTCATCGATGATCATTCGGGTATGACGTCACTTTTACAAGAGCGAACCTGACGTCCCAGAGTTTACATCACTGGTCTGAATTATATTGGGTGTAGACAGATGAGGGAAATCTTAATCTGTTATTAATAAAGGATGCTGCGAAATTTGTATTTATAATATTTACACTCACGCAGCTTGTCACGGTATCCTTGGAAAACTTTCCAGGAATTGCTTTTCCTCCAAAACATACGACTATAATTTAATTTTAAAAAGTCAGAATCCGGTAAACCCGGAACAACGGTGGCAAACATGCAGGGCTATTTGTAAGGACGATACGCTGATGATGGTGTGGTTGTGTAAGATCCAGGACATCCCCTCCGTCCAGTTGTGGACATGGCTGCCGCCGCGGGTGCTGTGTAACAACCATCATGAGAGAGGGGTGGAGAGAGGGAGAGAGAGAGGGGAGGCGTAAAGATGCAAGCAATAGGGGGAGGGGGAAGGGGAGAAAAAGGAGGAGGAGAGTTTGATCGTGTGTGTGTGTGTGTGGACGGATGGATACCACCGGGCTATGCAAAGGAGAACGTGCACACACGCACACGCACACACACACACGAGAGAGAGAGAGAGAGAGAGAGAGAGGGTAATGTGTGAGCCAGCCAGTCAGTCAGTGAGAGTGTGTAAGCCATGTTGGATGTGAATGAACGGGAGGAGAGATGCTGCTGCCACGCCGCTCCTAACGCTCAGACCTCCAGCTCCACGGACCACAGCGGGTAGATGCCAACTCTCGGGGCCGACGGAGAGACGGGGGAGCCTGGGGGAAGGTGTCGGGCGGTGCCGGCGGTCCTGGAACTGGTCACCTAGCCGGAAAGAGGGAGTGAGCGAAGTAAGACGCACTCGAAAGAGAGAAAGAAAGAGAGATATAGAGGGGAGAGAGAGAGAGAGAGAATAGGACGTGGTTGAAGAGGGAGAAAGGAGAGAGACAGAAAGGAAGAGACTAAATGGCTGCACCGCTACCGGGCTTCACCCCGCTCCTGCTCTCTTCTCTGGCACTCCACCTGCTCCTCCTCGGCCCTTTGTTCGCCCTCACCCCGGAGACTGGGAATACAGCAGGGTCTTCTGACCGATGGACCCCCGGTCTCCGTAACCGAGACGCCGGTAAAGTGAGCCGGCAGCAACAGCGGCAGCGGAGCGAGGAAGCAGGGGAGTCGCCGAGGGGCAGCCGGAGCACACGCCCAAGCAGGTGGACCGTAGAGCGGGTGCGGACTGTGGGATGCTTTGGAGAGGGCGCCCTCGCAAGATATCACCAGGATGGGGCGAGGGGGACACGACATGGGAGACTCGAAGGAGTCGGGACGTTTTGGAGGGAGGGGGCCAGCAATTTAACACCATCGTCACCCCCTCCTCCCCTGAACCCGGGTATCGGGAGCAGCGTCGGCGCAGGAGAGAGAGCGGGTAGCGGGAGGGTAAGGAGGAAGGGCGTTGTTTCTCCTCCCGCTTCACCTGCTTTCGCCTCCTCGCCGGTTCAGAACGGCCAAACACGGGCAGTACAAAGGACTGTAGGGCGCGCGCATCGGTGGCCGGCGTCGAGGCCACACCTCACCAAACGCGGCGCCGCCAGTGCCTTTGTGCACGCCTCTGGCCTGCGCAGGGCACCCGGAAGTGGAGGTAGGAGAGGGAAAGAGGCGTGGGAGAGGGCTGGTGAAGTGAGGAGGCTCTTTGCTACATGCTGCTCCATGATGCCTGGCTATCTCTGCCGTCCAGGCGCCGACAAACAAGCTCTCTTCCCGACTAACGACCCCTCAATTGGCCCCTCACTAACCGGTTGCTCTTGTTGCATTCATCCTCTCTCTGGATACAATTCACCACACAGTGAGTCTTCAAAATACAAATTCAAATTTCCTCCCGGTTTTACCAAGAATTTAAACTATATGCACAGATCAAATTTAGACTACATTTGTATTTTTTCATCTTATTCTTCTCAGAACAGCTACATAGAGAAAATTCTGCCCTGTCTAGTTTCCATGAACAGCTCAGCCAACGTGGACAGAGGAGCTGGTAATTGTTCTCATTTGGGAAGGCACAATGTTATTGATCTGAGCAGTAACAGAGAGGTGGGTGATGATAGTTGTTTGAGCAGGGTGAGGGTGAAGGGGACAAGGACTGGGAGAGATGATGAGGGGGGAAAGGAAGCATGCAGATGTTGTGCACCGGTAGGGATTAACCCCGGTACCTGGGCGCACTTACAATGTTGGAGGCCCCCAGTCCCCGAGGAGAGAGCAAGGTATTACCACGTCAGAATTATGGGTAAGAAGGGAGAAAGGGCTGGTAGGAGAGAGGGGAAGGATGGGGGAGGAGGAGTAGAAGGAGGAGGGGTGAACCCTGGCAACAAATACATTAATTTATCTAATTATCCGGATAATTATTTGGCTTGTCCGATTGTGACGCTCCTATGTCGGGCTGATGATGAGCTTCCGCAGGGGAAATCACCAACAGCAACCAGAGGGCAGGGCAGCCAAACCCAGGGAGAAAGCAGGGAGGTTTCTGGTGGTCCCTTTGGTGGTTTGGACAGAAAAGAAATGGGGGATGGATACATAGCAGAGTTTATGGTCCCAGAGGGAGTCACAGCTCCAAGGATCCCCCCCAGCAGCCTCACAGAGACGCCTGACCAACGTTTTACATCCAGCAAAAGTGCATCAATTGCATCAACATATCCTGGCCGTGTGCTCAATACGCCCCCTCAAACACTATCAGGCGGTGGTACAAAAAGTGGAAAGAGATCCAAACTAATGCGTCTGTCTGGTGAGAAAGTAAACACAACTTCAGAGTCTGCCAGTGACTCAGGCTTTTTCTCCCCTGCAAAGTTTCCGGTTAAATCTCCCGGTGTTTTGTCTGACACGTCTCGCTCTGCAACAGCCTTCAATTCATCTCTCCTCCCTCAGCCCAACGACACCACAGCAAACCAGCGCTCTTTCTTCTCGGAAATTACACTGCCCATGTGGCAAGATGACCCCGTGCATTCGCTTCCCTTATCCTATCCAAAGGATGTGATTATAGCACCACGGACAGCTCCGGGGGACTCTCGTCACATGTTTTTGTGGAGCAAATTAAACAGCAACAGTAATAACAACAACGAGGAGGAGGAAAGCAGGGACGTGAAGGGATATAGTCATGACTCTGACACAGGAAACCCGCCTTGGCTTGGTCAGACACAGCAACAGGACTTGTGGGAGATCGCACTGCAAGAGATTGTCAAGGCAGGGTGTGCTGACGGAAGTTCCACTGACTGTTCAGCCACCAAGCAGGGCGACCCTGGACATATGCAATTAAAATCTGATAAGAAACTGACGTTAGAGCCCAAAGGTGTTAGACAGTTGGATAGGAGGCAGATGGGGGCCGAGGGAGAAAAGGAGAGGGATGCAGAGAGGGAGGGAGAGGGCTTGGAAGGGTCTGCTGCTGCTGCTGTTGCTGCCGCTGTTGGGGGAGGAAAATTACAGGTGGGGGAGGGCAAGAGGGAGGCGCGGCTGATGGCAGGGAGAGAACCAGGGGGAGAAGAGCAAGAGAAGGAGGAGTGGGAGAGCGAAAAAGGAATAACAAAGGCAAGCCAGGCAGAGGAGAGAGAAGCAGAGGGAGGAAAGGGTCAGGATAGGGGCAGCAGCACCATCGCACAGCCAGATAGCGAAAGAGGGAAGAAAAAGAGCCGGGCAGATGAAAGCCGGGAGGTTGGGGAGAGGAATGAGAGGGGGGATGGTGGACAGCCGGAGAGGCACACCTCAAGGGGAGAGAGGAGTCTGGAACGGCTGATAATAGTAGCAGATGATGAAATCTCACCGGGAGAAAGGGGGAGGAAGATTTTGATGCCCTGGCCTCGCGCTCGACGTGCAGCCAACAGACATCCCCACTTTTCACAGTATAACTTCCAAGTACAAGTAGCTGAGAACCAGCCACCCGCAACCTCCGTCATCATCATGTCCGCCTCAGACCCGGATGCAGGAGATGCAGGCAGGGTGAGCTACACCATGGCCCCGTTGATGAACAGTCGATCATCCGACTACTTCCGCATCCACCCAGACACAGGCCTCATCTCCACCACTCAGATCCTAGACAGAGAACACATGGATTTACATTACTTCCGCGTGACTGCAACGGATCACGGCTCCTCTCGTCTCTCTGGCACCACAATGGTGGCCATTACGATAGCAGACAGGAACGATCATTCTCCTATATTTGAGCAGACCGAGTACAGGGAGACAATCAGGGAGAACGTAGAGGAGGGGTACCCTATCTTACAGTTGAGAGCGACAGACTTAGATTCCCCATCTAATGCCAATATCCGTTACCGCTTTGTCGGGGACACGGCTGCAATGGCACGAGCAGCCTTTGAGATTGACCCGCGCTCCGGTCTCATCACGACCCGCGGAGCGGTAGACCGGGAAAACAACGAGCACTACACTCTACAGGTGGAGGCGAGTGACCAGGGGAAGGAACCGGGGCCACGCTCCGCTATTGTTAAAGTTTTCATCACTGTGCTGGATGAAAATGACAACGTGCCGCAGTTCAGTGAAAAGCGATACGTCGTGGCAGTGAAAGAGGACGTACGGCCTCACACCGAGATCCTCCGTGTGAGCGCCACGGACCGGGACAAGGACAGCAACGCTGCTGTTCACTATAACATCATCAGTGGTAACAGCCGAGGACAGTTTTCCATCGACAGCGTCACCGGGGAGATCCACGTCGTGGCACCGCTAGACTTTGAGTCCGAACGGGAGTATACGCTCCGCGTTCGTGCACAGGACAACGGCCGGCCGCCTCTCTCCAACAACACGGGTATTGTGAGTGTGCAGGTGACGGATGTCAATGACAACCCACCGATCTTTGTCTCCACACCATTCCAGGCGTCTGTGCTCGAGAGCGCCCCTATTGGTAGTTCCATCCTCCACATTCAGGCCATTGATACCGATTCTAGTGATAATGCCCGTCTGGAGTACAGGTTAACTGGCACAGGCTCTGACACACCATTCATTATCAATTCTGCTACAGGCTGGGTGACTGTGAGCTCCATACTTGACCGTGAATCTGTGGAGCACTTTTTCTTTGGCGTGGAGGCCAGAGATTATGGCATGCCGCCTCTTTCCGCTACAGCCAGTGTGACAATTACAGTGATGGATGTCAATGACAACCGCCCTGAGTTCCTCCAAAAGGAATACTATGCTCGCCTGAATGAGGATGCGTCAGTTGGTACCAGCGTAGTGACCGTCACGGCTGTGGACCGAGACGTCAACAGTGCTGTCACCTATCAGATTACGGGAGGAAACACTAGAAACCGCTTCGCCATCAGCACGGCAGGGGGGGCTGGACTTCTCTCGTTAGCTCTCCCATTGGACTACAAACAGGAGCGGCGTTATGTTCTCACAGTCACCGCCTCAGACCGCACACTCCACGACACCTGTCAGGTGCACATCAACATTACAGATGCAAACACTCATCGGCCCGTTTTCCAGAGTGCCCACTACTCTATTAGCGTGAACGAGGACCGACCACCTGGAAGCACCGTCGTTGTGATCAGTGCCACGGATGATGACGTTGGTGAAAATGCTCGAATCACGTACTTCCTTGAGGACAATATCCCACAGTTCCGCATTGACGCAGGCACAGGGGCTATAACACTCCAGGCAGAGCTTGACTATGAGGACCAAATGACCTACACGTTGGCTATAACGGCTAAAGACAACGGCATACCACAGAAAGCAGACACTACATATGTTGAGGTGAACGTGAATGATGTCAACGACAATGCACCTCAGTTCGTCAGCCCCAGATATCAGGGAACAGTGACCGAAGACGCCCCTCCCTTCACCAGTGTCCTCCAAATCTCAGCCACTGACCGTGACGCGCACGCCAACGGCCGCGTTCAGTACACCTTCCAAAATGGCGAGGACGGGGATGGAGACTTTACCATTGAACCTACATCCGGCATCGTTCGAACTGTTCGCCGTTTGGACCGCGAGAGTGTGCCATTCTATGAGCTGACGGCCTACGCCGTGGATCGAGGCGTGCCCCCTCAGCGAACCCCCGTCCACATCCAGGTGACGGTCCTCGATGTCAACGACAATGCACCTGTTTTCCCTGCTGATGACTTTGAGGTTCTAGTGAAGGAAAACAGCGCAGTAGGCTCTGTGGTAGCCCAGATCACAGCCACCGACCCGGATGAAGGTGCCAACGCTCAGATCATGTACCAAATCGTGGAGGGCAACATCCCTGAGATCTTCCAGATGGACATTTTTTCAGGAGAGCTCACCTCACTCATTGATCTTGACTATGAGGCCCACAATGAGTATGTCATCGTAGTCCAAGCCACCTCAGCACCTCTTGTCAGCCGGGCAACTGTCCGCATCCGCCTGTTGGACCAGAACGACAACAGGCCCACTCTGCAGGACTTCCAAATCATTTTCAACAACTTCGTATCCAATCGGTCCAACAGTTTCCCCAGCGGCGTAATTGGAAGAGTACCCGCCCACGACCCTGACGTGTCAGACAGACTGTACTACACCATCGACCGAGGGAACGAGCTTCACCTGCTGCTCCTGAATCACACGAGCGGAGAGATCCGACTGAGCCGAAAACTGGATAACAACCGTCCGCTGGTGGCTCCCATGCTGATCACTGTCACAGGTAAGACTGCATGGAGGGAGTACTGAGAGGGAGGGTGTGTGTGTGTGTGTGTGTGTGTGTGTGTGTGTAGTCCGTTTAGATTCCCCTTTCTGTAACAAATCCTGTGAAGATAAGGACCCAGCCTCTACAGAGTGAGAAAGCAGAGTGATAAGACTGGGAAACATTTGGTTGACGTCTTAGCATTGCTTTTACCTTTTTTTTTAGTATCGTTTTCTGGACAGAGGAAATACCTGAAAAACACAGCTCTTTGTGTCTGCAATTTAATTGAACAAGTGGGAGGGGGGAGGCAGCGGGAAAAGCAGCTTTGTCACCTGTGTTTCAGGCTGCATGTCCCTGAAGGAGAACGATCTGGGGAGAAATTGTGTGTTTGTAAGAGAAATATAGACAAGGGCGGAGCTGACAGAGCTAGAGAGGATGGGAGGTAAACATTATGGATGCTGGTCGGCTTAGCAGAGTTTCCCTTTGAGGAAGAGTAGTGTGCGAGGAAAGGATGACAAGAGAGAAAATGTGTGTGATGCTGAGTGAGGATTTTGGGTGAGAAATGCAGCAGCAGATATCAGGGAATTGAGAAAAGGTGTTGGAGAAGAGATAAGTGTTTGAAGGCACTCCTGTTGCTGTGAGATAACTGGCTATACGTATTAGTGGGATTCTCATATCAGTCTGCGTGTCATCAGTTTATGAGATATGCAACTGCAAGCAAGCGGTGTAGGCATGTGTGTTATTTCCAGCTTGGCGAGACATTTTTGCTATTGGAAAAACTACTCTGTAGTTATGAGCACCAAATCTATTTGATTGACATGTGATCTGAGCCAATCAGTCCAAGTTTCCATTGTAGAATTAAAGAAAATGTACCAGGGAATCAACGAGGTGGACAGCTTTGACTTTCAGAGCCAAATGCTGTCACTTGCTGGTAGATAGTATCACTTCTTCTTTTTGATTTGATTTATTGCAAGACGAAATATAACAAGGAGAAGTGAACCTTCAGAGGATACCTATTTATTTTAAACACTGTGTGATTCTCCAGGAAAACATCTAATTAATCAGACCAGAGTTTTGACCATCCATTATGTTGATCACTTCATACCGTGGGTAGTTATGTTTGCAGTACAAATACGTCTTTGCTGTATCTATTAATTTTTATTCTAAGCTGCTTTAAGACCCAAGAATATAATACTTATAATAATATTTTGTTGAATTGATTTTTAGGTATTATTTTACGGTGTTTTTTATGTTCATTTTGTTCCTTTTCCATGTCTGAGAAAACAGCGTTGGGAGCTTCTTTGCTGTCAATGAGCCTTACAAACAGAACAAGGAAAAGAAACAAGAGCATTGATTTACGCTTCAACGGCGTGGTTGGTGCTGTCTTTGTACTCTGGCTCGGGAAGTGTGTGTGACCTGCTACCCTATTTACACAGCTTTTATACCCGCCTCCCTGGTGACACGCAAGATATACATATTCAGTTTGGTGTCACTTTGATGTCATCTGTGAACGACGGATCAAGTCAACAAATGGTGAAGTCTGCGACTGAATATGAGAGAGTGTGTGAGGAAGTGACTGAGTGACTCCACATGACCGAGGAGATGAGTGACTGAATGGATCGAGTGAGTAGACAAAGTGTGTTTAACGTTAATTAATAAGAGAGTGCACGAGTGATCATAGAGTGGGCTAAGGAATGAGCAATCAGGCACATGCGTGTGTGTGTGTGTGTGTGTGTGTGTCATAAACGGTATTTATGCACATGCAAGCCTTTGTCTCTATGCCTCTAATGTGCATTTGCTTCGATTCAACCAGACGTGTAGATCCATTGACAATTTTCGCGCTATTTTGCTCTCACTATGAGAGCCTTTTCCTCTGTCTGTCTGTCTCTCTCTCTCTCCCCCCAATCGCTTCGGGGTTTGACAGTTATGAGATTATAATGAAACAACAGTCAGCCAGAGTCATGCTCGGAGCAAAGCTGTCACTTTCATTGTGTGCTGTGTTTTATCTGTGACTATCCTCCCCTCTGCCTGCCATCGCTTTCTTCCTCTCCTTTATTCTTGCCGTACTAAAATGCACGGGTGACTTCTTGGCCCCTTTTCTTCTCCTTCCACTCTTCAGTCTTCACCCTGTTGTAGTATTTTCCGTCCGTATTCAGCGATGCACCCTCCTGTCCTCCAGCTCCTCTCCCTCCCTCACTATTGCACACAACTCTCACTGGTTGTGTCTCTTCCACGGCATATTCTTTTCTCCTCTCCTCTTTTGTACTATCTGCCCTCCTTATTTCCTCTTTGTGTCTTCTCCAGTGTTATTTATCGGATTGTTACTCATGAGTGTGTTTGAACAGTGTTTTTTCAGATGCATTTTGTGTGTGTGTGTGTGTGTGTGCTTGTGAATTATTTGTGTTTGCATATAGCTATGCTGTGCAAATGTGTGTGTTTGTGTACTCTCAGGTGGCTCAAAGCACTGCATTTGAGAGTGTATTCATGCCTTTTCATGAATAGTATCTATGCATGCCAGAGTGCCGGGGCTACTGGGACTTCTATGTTTTGCTATCTTATTTCCTCGGTCTTTTACACTTTGTTCTCTCTCTTCTTCCTTTCTCTCCCATTTCCCTCCCCCTCTCCCACTCTCTATCTCTTTCCTATTCTCGTTGCTCCTGACTTTGTGATTCTCAGGATAGTTTCCCTATCACGCTTGTGTCGCCAGTGGTTTACGTACTCACAGACACGTCAATATACATTTGCACCAATTAAAGTGGCTTTGGGATCAGTTAGTTGAGGCAAGTGAAAAATAATCTAATTTCAGCTTTGCACTCCAAACAGCATCAGCTCAAGGTGTCCTTGAGCAAAGAAACCCCCAACTGGTCCCATGGCCAGCAGCAGAGGCTATGGCTGCACTAGAAAGCTCCCAGTTGTGATTATGTGTAACAGTTCAAAATGAGAAACAAGGGCCAAGCTAAATGACCTAAAACTGCAATTTTGAAGCACGGTGTGTTCAATTCGGCCTTTAAAATTTCTGACAGCAGAAAAGGAGCTGGTGTAAATAATAAAATGAATAATGTTTGATATACAACTAGCTGCTTTAGTATCTTCACCGTTGCATCAGGTTGTCATCCTTGATGTCTCGCTGAGAAACAATTATTCGAGTATATCTATTCATCCATTGCCGGCCTTTTGGAGTCATGTATTTATTGTCTAAGGTGGGAAAAGAATACATTCAAAAACGGTGACCAAGCAAGATAAATAGAGCTGAAAAAAACATTGATGTCATGAACCACTTTTAATGGGTCGCCACCTGGACCCTCAGGAAGCCCCACAGGCCAAACATCACCAAAACAAAGTGTTTTTTATATAATAGACTTTTGAAAAGGGGCATCTGTGTTTCATTTCATTTATTTGATCTCCATACTGTTTCAACGTCTAATGCTTCCAACAATTTACATATCATTGTCAATGTGTGTGGAAGTGAGAAAGAACACACTCTCTTTTTTAATCATTTTCACAACTTTTAATGTCACTTTGTACTGAGTGCAACCATAAGCCTTCAGAGTGTGTCTGGAAATGAATATTTAAACAATCTCCGCTTCTTGTTCTTCCCTCTGCGTCGACGGCCCTTTTAGTCTTTCTTAGAGTCAGGTGCTTTGTGACAGCTCTTGATTGAAGTGTGGGATGAAATGATCAAAATGCAACCCCTTGTTAACCTGCCGATCCCTCCTCTCAATCCCTGAGAGAGGGCAGGGGGGAAGGTGTGCTGGTTTGGAATATGTTAGTCTACTCTGCCGGACTTATTGATCTTTTATCTCACTGATTTTGGTGCAATTTACAACCTTTGGCCAAGCCCACGGCTCCGAATTATTAAAGCGTACCCTTTTTTCTAGCAATACAAGACTAACTGCGTCCTCTGAGAGCATTCCATTTTTCAACGCTACTTTGGTTGCCTCACCATAGATATGGTCTTTAAACTTACAAGATCTCTACAAAGAATAATAATAGAGGCCGCATTAAGAGTAGAAAGCAGGCCTAAAGCCACAGCACCATGAGAACGCATAGCACTTACGACAGGTTCACTTAGCAACCACCATGACCTACGCAGTACGAACTGGCCAAGCACAATGTAAGGAAACTTTTAGCCGAGCCATTAAGATCCATTAGACGTACACTCTACAGTCTTTGGTCACAATGCATCCGCCACCCGTCAGGAGCTAAACGGTTCAGATCAAGAGACAAGCAGAGAGCCAGATGGCAGGTTTCTTTATTGGGTCGTTCTAATGTCCTGTAAGCATTACGCCGACACGAGGTGTCGGGCCAGTATTTGTCCTGGCCTTCAAGTTTTAAAGTTAAACAGTGTGATGATGACAGACATTGACAGCAAGGGGTTTGCATGAGATTCCAGTGTTTTATGTAGTGACACCAGACCAACGGCCTGTTCAAAGCTTTCAGTGGAAGGACATAAATCAGATTTTCTGGATTTGAGCTCACTGAAGGCCAGAGATATTAGTTGGGGGGACGGGCTGGAGGGGCCATGTCTGTGTAACACTGTCACATAGTTATGGACTTGACAACTCAAAGCCTGTGTTAAAAGGAAAGTGGTCTGTGCACACAGCTTAAGGATATGACTTGTGTTATTTCATGCCAAGGGTTAAGGCAATTATATATATTTACTGTCAGAGCTTAAATCTATCCAAGTTCTGTTAGATTTGCACTCAGGTCTCTTTTACAGCAAATGCCAAGTAACCTTGGATTCACACAGCTGGGCACATCCCCAACTGGGAGCTGTCCTGTATAAATACAGTCCTATTGATAGGTGTCTCCTCAAGGAGATGTGGTTTGAGCTGCAGGATGACTGCAGTATTATGCACAGAGGAATGCCATGACGGGGACAATTCAGACATGGTGGGCTCCCAACAGTGAATATTTTCAGAGAGTTTAAAGCGTAACAAATGTGTGTTCCCTGCTGAAGTATTTGTGCTGGATGTGGAAGCCAATACTTCTGTGATCTGCTTCTCACACTTTTTTCTTTGTGTATTTAAAACCTTTAAATAACACTACCATTGTATAGATAATGACTAGGTTGAGGTTGAGGTATTGTATTTTTGAATGCAAAAACTGCTGTACATTAACCCACTTTGACAGTAAATTGTTATTTTTTTTGGTGGGAAAGTTATATAGTATTTAAATAGTTTAACTCTTGGCAGCAGAAGGTCTATCTCGGTTTATTTTGCTGGAAAAGGAGCCTTTAATGAATGTTCGTGATTTAAATAAAAGTGTTGATTAATTAAATGTTGCACATTGAGAAGGTGAAAGTGACTTTTTTTGTCTTCTTCTGCTACGCTCCAGCACCTTGCCGAATCACTTTGTACTGTGTCTTTAATTGTGAAGGTTGAAATGTATCCATTACATCCCGTTTCCTGTTTCCAGTTTTGAAACAACTTCTGCAGAAGGTGAAATACAGATATGGTTGATGGCACGGAATGAGGAGAAATACTTCTTCTGCAACGCACTCATGCAATTAGCCATTTGATCAAAGAGGCTGATGCTGAGTGCCAAATGAATGCATAAGTGTTCATAAATAGCATTTTAGTGATTTGTTTGTGATGGTCAAAATGGGTTCAGTCCAAATCACCCACTACGGAGGCCTGAGAGGCACAACGTAGGACCATGAGGTGAGATCATAAACGGACTGGAACTTCTCTGCTATGTTTAGCGCTCTGCCATCGATAAATCATTATTGCTTTGGCTTTACGACATTAATGTGATTACTGTAAACAAACTGGATCAGAGAGAGAGAGAGAGAGAGAGAGAGAGAGAGAGAGAGAGAGAGGAATCGTTTCCAGTCGCTGTGCTGTTTTTTTCGATGCTAGACACTGGGACTGGATTGACGAGTCTGTTAACATTTTTGAATTGCTTTTTAAGCTTTAATGCACAGCAACGTCAAACAGAACACAGTTAAGGTCAATGGTTTATTTGACATGTGACTCTTTCAGCTTTTGATCCCCATGCACTTTCTTTTTTTTTTAACGAGAGTGGGAACTCTTTTGAACTGCTGCTGTCTTTAGGTCAGATCGGGATCAACCCCTTAAGAGTCTATTGGATCCTCAGATCTTTGTGGATCGAATCTGACCGATCTTTGGTAACTTTCAGATCTCAGCTCTCTTTTCTCTTTTCTGCTTTTGAATTGGGCCCAAACAGCCTCTGATGGTTAAGCTGTGGTTTACATTACTTTGCATTACTGCTGCACTAACATGCTGCTCCTTAAGTGCAATTCTGTAGACATGTTTCATTTGGGATCGTTTTGGGAAGCGATAGGGGCGACAAACTGTGTAAATGTAACGGTGCATTTCAGAGAAAATGCTCAAAGCAGCAGACGCACCACAAAAGAAACACGTACAAATGCAATGTTGGATGATGATCGCAAACAGCTGCAAACAGATGTCACGTCTGCTTGTCAAAGAGGTCAGAGTGTGGATTTGAGTTAATAATCCGTACAATAGACATGCGGGTGTGTTTAAATGTGATACGAGTCTTTGCATTACAGAATGCTTTTTGTGTTCAGTGTGTGTAAATGATCTGGTTTAATGCAAAGGATTAGTGCTTCTGTAAACCAGTGGTTAAACCACTGTGTTGCCCCGGCTGCTATGTGTGTTTGTTGTCCTTTGCACTAAGTAAAATAAGTGCCTAGGGTTGGAAAGGCTTTAACTACCAAATCAGCTTGGCCTGGGGTGTGTGTGTGTGTGTGTGTGTGCTTTGCGCTTTGCAATGATGCATACACCATGTTGTTAACGCTTGTGTTATTTTACAGACCTTAATATATGGCCTTCGTCCTCATCCTCATATTTGCACTTTTTTGTATAAGGTGCCTTTTTGGCTTTTCCTGTGTGTTTTTTTGAGTTAAAAAAGGACGGCGTTTGTTCATGGAAATACTGTGCCTATTTATTTTCTTGACCTGCAAGCATCTTACATTGCCAAAATCATGACATACTCCTGACACAAAGGATTTAGAATTGAACCCACTCATGTATCTTGGACTTTCTGGAGTGTGATGAGGACAGAGGAGAAGCATGAAAAGGCCAAACAAAGGGGGAGTGAAAGCACAGTGTGAAATGGGATTTAAAGCCATGGACTGTGAACTAATGGGCTGAAGGCACCATGACGGCCTTCAGAGTGTTTCAGAGCAGTAACATACAGCTTTTGTCCAGTCTAAATCCAATTTTACTCTTTGGGGTTTTTGCATGCTAGTTGGAATACATGTCCCTTTTATTGCTTTTAAAAAAACAAAACAAAATCCCAGCTCCTTATAGCATCGTACGCTTTAATCCAATGTCAAGGACTTATGTGAATCTATGGACCGTTTAGGCATTTGAACCTCTTGACCTCAGAAGTGTTGGCCTTCATAGATTGAGCTCAGTAGAGCCACAATGAAAAATAAAATAAACATGCCCAATGATCTTTAATCAAAACATGACAAGATGACAATAATCCTTAGTGTTAAAATACAAACTTTGTTTAGTACAAAACAACCTTGGCGGATGTTAAATATTTTCCTCCCACATTGACAGGGAAAGGAATTAGAGATTGAGATTGAAAGGCTCCAACTGAGAGGATTAAAAAGCAGGCTTCTTTTACCGAAAGCTAATAATAATAATAATAATACAAAATCAAGTCATTTATTGGATTTATTTTTCATATTTGTTTAAAAAAATCCCTCCACATCCAAACAGTAAATACAATGGTTCTCCAATCATTTCATTCATTGTAATGGATGTACGGGCTACTTGACCGCCTGCCCAGCTTCACGTGGGTCCTCTTTGCTTTACTTAATGTAGGACAACAGGCTACGGAATGTCCCCCGGAACAATTGTCATAATATTTTACTATTCTTCATCATTTTGGACCAACAGAAAATAATACAGACCAACAAGCATAACATTTTCGTTTAAATTCCAAACCAATTGTGAGTTTGGGGATTTTTCTCAATAAGATAATAAAGTGTGTCGGACCGCGATAGAGCTTTTTCTCACAGCTTCACAAAGCACCTGAGCAGTTATCTCCCAGCCTTTCCTCGCTTTGCTCTGTGGCACGAGAGGAAAATGCCACGGCTCCGTCTGACCCCGCCTCCTGCCCTTGTATTGCCGCTTTTAAAGCGTTTCTGGGGCTGTTTTCAGCTCCAGCTGTGGGCTTATTGTACACTACTTTGCAGACTATTTTTGTCTGGATTTCCAGGAAGCGAGCTCGGGATGCTCTGACATTCAAGGAGCTTTGAGCCTGCTATTAGTCAGGCTACCTGGCACAGGGAGATAGCACTGAACTCCTTCAACCCTTTGAAACGCTGGGGACCGTGTTCCCACAAAGCATCTTAGCGCCGGGCCGCTGATCTGAGGCCGGCTCCTGTCTCCGGTTGTGGTGATGTTCACACATCCATGGGACCGCCGCCGATGATTCCAGATCAGTGTGTTTATTCTGGGAGGCTTTATGCACGCCAGCCTCCAGCTCTGCTCCGTCTTTGAAGTGCGGACACGCAAAGGGGGGAACCTCTGGCTCAAGGCCCCCAGGAGACGTGAAAGCTCCTCTCCCAGTTGTTATTTACGAAATGCTTTGTTTTCCTGTGGAGCTAAAGAGGCTAAAATAACCTTCCATTTGTGGAGGTTATTAATGATTTATTCTTTCCATGCACGCTAAAGCAGAGTGCCATGGAGAAAGCACGATGAATTAGTTATGACTTCCTGGCTTATTGGGAAGTTACCAACCAGATCACCTTTACTCACCTCTCACCAGGATGCAAAAGGCAATTCACAATTGCTCCACTTCTTTATATTCTACTGAGACGCAAGTGATGTCTCTTTATTTATTTTCTTTATTTAGTTATTGATACAAGGGCTTCCTCTCCAAAAAGATGATTTCATGACGAACGTGATGTATTGTCTGATGAAAATGATTGACACCTGACAATCTCTTCAGCTTTGGTAGGGACTAAGAAGATGGTAGGTGACTTATGTCCTTTAACCCAGGGATCTCTCTTTATTCAGTGTCAGTATTCGACCTCAGTTTCACACTATTTCTAAAATATTTAACAATTGTCAAAGCATTATTTAATCCAAGTGCCAGATTTGAAGTGGGAATCTGATTCCCTAAAGGTTAAATCGTCACTCTTCCTGTCTTATTTTGTAGTTTTCTTGTCGCTCGTGTCTCTGGGTGAACTTCACTTCCTGCCTTGTCTTGTGATTGCCTGAGTGTTTCCACCTGTGTCCAATCACCTGCACCTCCCTTGTGTATTTAAGCCCAATTACTGTGTTTAAGTTGTGCTTTGAAGTCAAACTTGAGTTGAAGTAAGTGCATACGGTGTCTAACACTCTGGCTTTCGTGTTTTCAGCAGAGCTGTAATCAGCATGAGCTTTTGTAAAATGACCTCATTGAATGAGATCATTGAATGAGATCACTGAAGGATGATCTCATTGAAGGAGGGAGAGGACTCTTCGACCTGCAGACAGGAAGTGGACAGATATATGTGTAGATGGATGGGTGAAAAGCGCTGTGGTGATGCCGCAGTTAGCTGGACAGCGGATACGGAAGGGAAACCCAATGAAGCTAATTTATATCATAATCATTGAACGATTGCTTCTGGCGAGAATACCTCCGAAAGCTGATCAAATTACATCAACGGTATAAACTGTCAGCCACTGATACTACTATTACTTCTCCTTCTAGGCCTTTGAATATTTCTGTGGAGTTGTTATATAATCCTGTTTGTATGTCACTGCGGGTCACTGGAGGGGATTCCTGAGAGCATGTGACTCAAAATACTCACCGGGCATCGCAGAGGAAATGCAGTTATTAAGCACACACACTCTGCATGTCAGATGCAGACGGAACAATAAGGTTGGATCATCTAGGCGTCCAGATGAGATGAGATGGTTAAAGTTAGAATCAGGGGCCGGCAAACGCTTTGTAGCCAATGGTAGCCCAATAGCAGTGAATATATGCTCATTAATGGATGTGTGCGTGTGAGACGCCGGGTCCTACTACAGAGGATTATGGGTTCTTTACCTAGATCCCTGTCTCATTTCAATGACAATGGGAGATCAGCGTCAATTACTGCTGCGTCTTTGCGTTGTGATCCAGAGAGCTGATAATAAAGCTGGCTTTTAGCCCCAGAGGAAGAGGGGATGCTTCATTACTACACTAAGTCTGTCCCTCTATCGATCCACAATTTGGATCCAGCTCTTTCTGCAAATGGTTCTATTAAAATATTGCTTGCTGATTTTCCACTGTCCCTCTATGATGCCACTCCGCACTATGTCTATCCATTTATTATGAAGGGCTCTGGATTCCAGTGTGTGTCTGTGAGTGCATGAGTGTATGAGTGTGTGTTAGAGGTCAGTAGGGAGTGAGCCTCATAATCCGGTAATCAAACCAGCTGCCACCCGACCCAACCCCCATCCCTCCTGCACTCTCTATCTTCTGTCTCTCCATCTCTCTTTCCATCTATTCAGTTTTTCTCAATGATTTTGTGTTTGTTTATTGTATCCTCCCTTCTCTTAAATGACTAGATCTTTATCTTTCTACCATCATGTCCATTTAACACTTAATTTCAGCTATTGCAATTCAAGAGGAAATTAAAATGTAATTAACTTTGTTCGACCACCTTTATATTGATAACAACAACAGTGTGTAATCCAATCGATAAACTCTTAAATTATGTTTCACAGTATTGTCAAAGGGAAAACAGTGTGTAGATCAAGTGTACATCAACAACAAATCCATTATTTGTAGCAATTGTAATTTGTTATTGATTGAGTTTCTATAAGTGCCCAGGCTCTTTTTTTCATGGATCCCTTGTTCTGTTTCTCATTTTTCATTTCTCTTCTCTTTGCCTTCACCAGTTTTTAATAAACCTCCTTCACTCTCCTCCACCCTCCGTGTGTCAACATGCTGCCTCTCTCCTCCATCCCTCACGCCTACTCCCTTGTCGCCATGCTCTTTTCTTTCGTTTTGCACCTTTCTTTCTCTCCTTTGTTAAGTCTTTTCACCTCTTGCTGTGTGTGCAACGAGACCCCTTCTTGCTTTGCATGCTTTCTCCTTCATTCACTCCGTCACCTCCACCGCGCTGGAGAACATTGCTTGCATTTGTATTCTTTTCCAGCTTATTAGCCGGCTTGTGGCACCAAATGGCTTCGCGATATGGATCCCAGCGGTGGATTGTGTTCTTATCCGGTGTAGATGAAATGTGGCACTTAACAGGTATTGTTGTGAGGAGTGTGACCTGCTGTGATTCGTAAGGGCTCATTTCTTAGTAGTGACGGGTTTCCGTTTTAATTTTCGAACTAAAGCTGGATGTGAGGAGCTGGGGGAGCGCATGTATCCTACACGATAGCGCTCTGTGATACTTGTTCAAGGCTTCAGACTCACTTCCTGGCTCTCACGAAAGTGTAGAATTCAGAGGATCTCATACTGGAACATAGGACCAAAGATTGGTCCTCTCTTTGCTAATGACTGGGAGGTGGATTTCAGACATTGACCATGGCTATCATCTGTAAATGTAATCTATAGAAAATACATTCTAACATAACAAGAGCCAAGTCTGGCCAGAGAAGACTTGTTTTCCTATCACATTATTTTAAACATGAGCTTACTGACAGTTTTAATCACCCGTAAACTTTCTCCTTCACTCAATTACCTAAATAACACATTGAATCATGATAGATTACCTCTGACAGCTATGCCAGGTTGATTGAAAGCAGACTTTGTGTGCTCTGAAACAAGTCCCTCTCTAACATCAAATTTAACATTGTTTGCTTCAGCAGCAAAGTAAGTCCTTTCATGAGGTGGCGATGACAGTCTGCATGCCAGATTGACATCAGGCCAAGATCATTCAACAGTTTGTTCCACCACAACAGGTCGGACTCGCAGTCATGTCGCAAATGCAGACAAACTACAGAGTCGGCTTATTATGCATATATTCTGCAGTGAGAGTCCAGGGGGCACGTAGCCCGTTAGCAGTTTTGAAAGTGATCTTTTACCTATTTTTCTCTTACATTTACGTGTGTGTGTGTGTGTGTGTGTGTGTGTGTGTGTGTGTGTGATGAACGAGTGGTGAGACAGAGTCATGAACGTCTTCCAATCCTCTCCTTCTCCATATTTGCTTTATCTCCTGCTCCGTGAGCATCTAACCCTTTTGTCTACACACTCCATTCACCACGTGAATGAGTCCATTCATTCGTCTAACCCTCGTCTTATCTCTTCAGACGGCGTCCACAGCATTTCGGCCCAGTGCATCCTCCGCGTCCTCATCATCACCGAGGACATGCTGGGCAGCAGTGTCACCGTCCGTCTCCAGAACATGTCCCAGGAGCACTTCCTGTCACCACTGCTGGGGAACTTCCTGGAGGGCGTGTCGGCCGTGCTCTCGGTGCCCGTCGAGGACGTTTTCATCTTCAACATCCAGCCGGACCTGGACGCGGCGCCGGGAGGCATCCTGAATGTCAGCTTCTCCGCTGCGTTGCCCGGCGGACTCTTCTTCCCGTCCGAGACGCTGGAGGAACAGCTGTACCTGAACAGGCCCAGGCTCACCTCACTTACACAGATGGAGGTCAGACACCGTTTACAAATGGCCGTGATTGCTTCGTGTTTGTGTGTGTGTGTGTGTGTGTTCAGTAGTGCATGCGGGGGCAAAATACTTTTTCAAATGAACGTGCTGTGACTAGAAAGCAAGTCGCATGCACGAGCTTTGATTCAGGGCAACGTGTCGTGAAATGGGCAAAGCAAAAAAAGTCATTTAGCACAATGTGTAAACACAGATGCATCTCATGGTCACCAGTGCGTATTTGTTTGTGAAGTGATGATAATAGAAGGCAGAAGCCCCGCCCTGCACAGACATAAGCAGCAGTACGCCGACATGACCACTAACTGTTTTCATGCATGAAATCTCACACACCTGGTCACAGCATGCACATCAGTTACATACAAGCGAACACACGCTCAGAGCATCGTGGCACATGCACGAGAAAATGAGAGGTTTCGATGGAAGGTGTAACAAAGGGAACAGAGAAAGAGGACGGCGGTGTCATTATTTCCCCCCCCTCCCACCACTCCAGGTTCTCCCGTTCGACGACAATGTGTGTCTGCGTGAGCCGTGCCAGAACTACATGAAGTGCATCTCGGTGCTGCGCTTCAACAGCTCCGCCCCCTTCATCTCGTCCCAGTCCATCCTGTTCCGGCCCATCCACCCCATCGCTGGCCTGCGCTGCCGCTGCCCCGTCGGCTTCACGGGGGATTACTGCGAGACGGAGATCAACCTGTGTTACTCCAACCCCTGCCTGAACGGAGGGGTGTGCGCCCGCCGAGAGGGAGGCTACACCTGCATCTGCCGTGAAGACTACACCGGTGAGCGTGTGTGTGTGCGCGCAGGTGGCGAGGGAGCTTTTGTGGTTATTAGAGAGACGCGTTGTGTGTTTGGATGGTGGTAATGACATGTTGGTTATGAATTATATTGCTAGTAAGTTTGGTTAAAGCAAGTGGAAAATAAACCCAACTTTATTTCATCCGTCTTTTATGAAAGACTCAATGAAGTGTTTTTGGAAATAACTCAAAACTGCTTCAGATTAGGGTTGAAGACGTTTCACCTTCAGATCGGTAAACTAAAACTGACAGTGTGTTACTTTCTTCATCTCCCATGTTACCTTCCTTTTTTGATCCACTCTGTTTTTGCTTTGAGCTGAACAACATAAAAAAACACACACTCCACCGCTTGGGAGATCTCCCCCCCCCCCTCATCTCTCTACCTGAAACTTAGTGTTTTACACAAGCACACACACACACACCATCACACACACAGTCGTTCTTTTTTTTTTTACCTTTCCTAAACTCTAGACTAATTTCCTCTCTGGCCTCCTTCTTACTGATGCATGGCCTCAGTCCTCGAGCCACTGAGTAGATTATTGCAGAGGATGGATGCTGTGAATGTCCGTGTGTCTGTCAGGGGGGGAGATTTCCTGTTTTAATCAAAGGAGAGCTGGCGTAGCGAAGCAACGCTTTTCCTCCAAGCGAGTGTTTTTCCGCGAGACGGAGGAATGTAGAGAGAGAAGGGGAAGAAACAAAGGACAACTGGAGGTAGCTGAAGACAGACAGAGAGAGAGAGAGCGGGAGGGCAAGAGGAAGACCGAGGATAGAGTACGAGGGAAAGAAAGCAAAAGGGACTTGAAGGGTGTCTGGAAAGTTTGACAAAAGCTAGAGAAAGATATTAAAGTAGAGAGGTGATATGAAAGGATAGAGGAAATAGAGGCGACACCAGTGAAAAGTTGATGATGAAGAGAGAAACCTGCTGGCTGCTTTGGCACAGCGGGGGGTTCACGCACATGACATCAACCTTACAGAAAAGGAGAGGTGTCACTTTTTTAAAAGGGTGGTTAATCCGTTACGCCTGTAATTTGCCTCCTCCAAACCAGAAAAATGCCTGGAGTTGTGCTCATTAAAACAAAACAATAACTGCATGCCAAATTACTCAGAGCACAGAAAGCAAAATTGCCTCCAAAGTAACCACAGACTGCCGAGAGGGACCGAGGCCGACGAGCAATGTAGCGCTTTCCTGGCAATTTTCTCACAGTGCTCACCGCGTGAAACACATCAGGGTCGAACTACATCACTTGCAGCAAAGTGCACGGAGGACAATGAGGTGGAAACGGCCAAGCTCAGCCTACAACACGACGTATCTCTCAGCCACCAACACAATCACGTCCCGCTACATGGCTCTGCTCTGTGGGGGGAGGGGCTGATCCTCTGCAAAGCGGAGGAAATTTGGGATGAATATTAGTATATTAATACATATTAGTTTGATTGTGTTAGAAGTGGCGCTCGTAATTGTGAATAGGAGGAAAACGCTAGAGTGCAATGTGAGATGAGATCACATTACCTGCTGGAACATTTTTTAAATCTCCACTTAAGGAAAAAAAAAAAACATCAGTAAACTGTGCCACCGCTGTGGCTTAAGCTTGGATGCTCAGTGAGGTGGTTCTGCGTGCGTTCATTTTTTACCCACATCATGCCGCTCCGCCTCCCCAGACATCCACATACCTTCAAATCGATGGCATTGTCATTAAAGGTGGTATTGGAGCCATCTTGCAATGAACATGCAAGATCGCTGTTCGCGCGATATGTGTAGAGGCCCGGAGACAGAGGGGATAGGACAAAGGGAAGTAAAACCAGGGGGTAACAGGCGCTGCAAAGGAGCACAGAAAAACGGTGTGAGTAAGAGGAGCAGAGATTAAACAGCGAGAGAGTTAAAGATGGGACAGGAAAAAGAGAGACGGCAGAGCGTGAGACATGAAGGAAAGGACGGAGAAGAGGCAAGTTCGGCAGCAATGCGAGAGACGAGGGAGGCGGATGAGTTCACAAGGAATAACATGGAAGGAGCGCTTCAGGGGGGAAATGGGGGAGAGGCGTCTGGGAGCAACGGGAGAGGGATGTAGGATGAGAGATGAGGGACGGAGTGAGGGAAATCAAATGGGTTCTGGGTAGTCAGTGTTTCCTGCGTAGGCGTCGGGTGTTGCTGTGCTCTTGTCAACGCCCACGGCTAGTGGGAGGAGGAGGAGGAGGAGGAGGACCAATAAACAGGGACCAATTCATTCTGCAGCACACAAAAATCTCTAGACATCTCCCAACCAAGTTTGCTCTCTATCACATTCCGTTTTTTCATTTTTCCATCCACCTGCCTTCATCCATCCTCTCATCCATCCTTTGTGGCTCCCTGAGACTCGGTGGAAGCGGAGCCGAGTTTTCACAACTTTTGCCTTTAATAGATATGCATGAGGTGTGATTTGTGTAAGAATTTCTTTGGTGTTTCTTCACTTCTTCAGACTTTTATGCTGTTCGGCATTGTGTCAGGCATCGTTGGCTAGTATTTGCTAGTGAGCTGGTGGGATATTTCTTAGTGCCCCCAAGAGCATAACAGAAAATTGTAATACATTTCTGTAAAATATATATGTATATTGAAGACCCTCTTAGGTTTAACTGGACTATTCACGGAGCCTCTTCCACCAGAGAAAGACAAAAGATAATTAAAAAAAAAAGGTGTCACAATGTAACTTCAGGCCGACCCGTCTGTTCACTACACATTTAACCCTAGCAATAGAACGGTTTGACACTGAACGTGACTTACGACCACTTTCCACCCACTAGTTGTAAACCCTGCTGTGAAGAAAGGTCAAGTACCTTTATGGTCCCCAGAGATGTAGAACAGTGTGAAGCACTTCATCAGCAATGGTTGGGTATCCTTCAGATGAGTACTGAATACCCATCGTTAGCCCAAGGTTTAAATGAAACCTTGAGGAACTATATGTTGTATAACAAAACGAGGGTAATTGTTCACATTTTGCGTAATTATAGTGGGAAAACTGCTCGTGTTATCAGACTTCAAATCAAAAACAAACAATCCTTGACTTTGAGACGCATTGACCAGACCTTTAATCTACATTAATAATGGCGCCATGATCTATTCAAGTGGCTTTTATGCAAGATTCCTGAGCATCTGATTGTAATCCGCTCTGCTTTGTCTTACTGTGACATGTCGAAATGTACACTATTAAAGAAAACACTCATTGAAGGTGTTACCGCCTACAGATGAATGTACGTTTGAGTTGACTCAAATGTATTGAATGGCTCTTTTGAATACTAATAAGGCAACGTTTCAGTGTCATTTCCTGTTGAAGATAATATTTTTGTATTTCTTTGTCACATACAGTATGTCAAAGGTTTGCCCATTAGTTCTTTTGCCAACTCTCATAGACGTACCTCGGCTGCCATTGAAAATGGATAAGGCAGCTGTATTTTGAGGAGAAACCAGATATGTTGTTTTCAAATCCAACTGTTAGACATGGACCTTTTTGTTTGACTCAGATTATACCTTTTAGATTCATAATTATTAACCAGTGCTTGGAAACCTTGATTTAAATATGAGCCTGTGAATCATGTAGGTTGAAATTGAAACAGCATAGATGGCTTCTCCAGCTCTAATGAACCGCTCTCCAGCGTGCCTCACTTTAGAGCTAATAAATTGGTGGGAAGCTGTAGTTACACCTCCTACAGCTACAATTGCTTAAACTGCACTGAATCCCTGCAATGTGCACTCTTTTATTCATAACAATTAAAAATGTTCTAACCTCAAGCGCGCATTTGCCTCGGAAGCACGCAAAGCGCGCAGGAAAAAGGTCCTCAGCAGTATGAAGAGAAGTTCCCAGTGGACAGTTAACCTTAAAGATAGAAGTTACAACCTGAAAGAGCGTCGACCGAGAAGTGATGAAGAGAGAGGTACACCATGCAGATCACAGTACGATAAAACACGAGGGATACGCCTCCGAGAGCCAAGAGATGCATTGAGGAGACGCACCGAGAGAGAGAGAGAGAGAGAGAGAGAGAGGAATAAATTAGTTTGTGAGCCGTGAGGAGAGAGCGCGCAGGTAGAAATCAAATTGCTTTGTTGTGTGAAGCAATAGAAAGAGACGCGGTGGAAATGCGGTAGGCGGACATGAGATTAGTTTTGGATGTGATAAAGTAGATATGCGTGTTACACTTAGGAATCGGATCCAGCGCAAAGGGAGTGAAACAGATCACACACGCGGGGAAAATTAGCTTGAAGTAGCAAAAAATATGTGTGGCTTCTGAAGAATAATGCTAGTGTATGAGCGACTTCTAACCTCACGAAGAAGATGTTGACGGTTTAAATGTAAGGAACTAAAAAAGAATGGAAAGACTTTTTAAGCCTCGAGGGGAAGAGAACGCTAAAATGTTCTAAAGGCTGTGAGACTAAATTAGAGTGATTAATATGACGGTGAGGGAAGGCAGAAACAGGGAGGCGGAGAGAATGAAGTGAGAGGTGAATTAGTTTGGGCGATGGCTGCAGAGTAAGAGGAGACTAAATTACGTCTGGCGAGATAAGTTTCAAAGCATTCAAGAGGATACAGAACTTTTGGCGTTATCAGTTGCGAGTGTTCTTAAAAGTTCCAACTACACAGATTGCTTTTTCAAAAATAGAAAGAGTGCAATCTGACCCTGCGGTCTGCATACTTTTGGTATAGCAGACGTGATGTGCAGCGTTCTTAACACATGTCCATGGCAGAACTGAGTCATGAAATCACAGCTAATTATTAAGCTACACTAGTTACGTAATTGGCAACTTAAAACTCCCACGTGAAGACAAGGGAATTTATATTTTGAAGCATTGTGTTCACTGTTGGACTGTTGGAAGCTCTGTGATTTTTACTACGTATTTAAAGTATATTTATTAATTTATACATGAAATAGTTTTAAGATGACAAAAGACATTTGAGACCAATGACTCAATTGAGGAAATGAATGAATCATCTATTCGTTGATAGCATCTATTATACACAAAGCAGTCACAAAGAATTACACAGATATTCATTGTAGAGTGAATTACACAGGAGCACATAATCGTATGAAATGTACTTTGTGGAAAATTTAATAATTTCAAGTTAATACATTTACAGAGAAAATAATAAAGGAGAAAGTAATAGAAAGTCAAGCGCTTTCAAAATGATGAGACAGAAACAGGACTTTGAATTCATGAGATTAAAATAGATGAGAAAGTTAACACCCAAAACACTTTATCTAGCAGCAAAGTGCAGCACGCTGGAATAATAATTTTTTTTTGTAGCCAGCAGGCACATTGACATGTTTTTTGATAGTATTTTTGATTGTAACAGCAATGTTTCTGAAGGTATATTTACTGTTTAGAAATAGGAATCAAGTGCACACACAGCAACTCCATCCATGGCCAGTCATGCACATTAAAGAACAAGACAACAACACACATCAGGGACCTCAGATCAAAAATACTATAAAGTATGAATAGACATACTATATTATAAGTAAGTAAATGTTGAATAGTCACTAAATCTTATTGTAAAATCAGGCTCCAGTAAGAGAGCATATTTGAAGTACAACATCCCTTTGCAGACCCTTATTACAGTCATAATAATGGAAGGTAATCTGTGAAGTGTTTTCAGAATTTCCTTTACATGACTGCTATAAACTACCTGAGTATCTTTGTGATTCTTTGCAATCTTTGATACTGGAGGAAACGTTTCTGAGATCCACTTTGTTGAAATTGCCATGCAAGGAATGGAAAAATATCCAAAAGTGGAGAAATATGAAATGAATGAAAATGAATAAAGTATCCAAGATGCCTGAAGGAAAAAGAGGGATGTTAAGTCAATGAAGAAAGAGGATGCACTGTGTGAAGGAGGCAGGATGAAAAGGTCAAAAGTTAATATGTGAAGACGTAACAAATAGAAAACAATTTACTGCATCATCCTCAAATCGATAGATCATTCAGAACCATTTAAAGTTGTAATCCACTCTGCAATCAGAAACATACATTCAAATCAGTAGAGCCCTTTAAGCACCTTTTCACTGCGAGAGTGTGAAAGAAAAAAAAGAAGCAAGACCCAGCGGCGGAGAAAAACGGGAGAGGGGAGGCCTCTGGGGATGTACCATGTGTTTAGGTGGAGGAAGAGGAGGAGGGAGGTGATGGGGTGGTTGGGAGGCTTTTTTGGGCGGAGCAAGCTAAGGTGCCAGGGGGTTTGTGGGGGAGGTGTGAGGGGGGGGCTGACGAATAGTGGCTTTGATGAATAAAACATGGGTGAGAATGAAGGGGCGGTGTGAATGCATTAAGCCTCTCGTAGAGGAGGACGACTGGATGGAAAGAAAGGAGAAGTACACACGGAGATGGGAGGGGGCGGTGGATGGAAGGAGCCGTCTCCTTTCAAACAAGTGCAACCAGAAAGTCAGAGGTTTCGTGTGTGTGTGTGTGTGTGTGTGTGTTTGTGCATGAGGAATTTTAAAGTGCTGTCTCACAAATAAAACCCTTTTAGCGATATTTGAACTTTTCTTGTCCATGCGAGTCTGAACGCTGAGTAAACCGGTGTGTGTGTGTGTGTGTGTTTTCTATCATTGCGGATCAGTGTCAGGGCCATGGTGGTGTGGGGGAGAGGGGGGGGGGGGGGCAGACTCTCAACGAGCAGACTCGTTGAGAGTCTGCTCTGCTTTATTTCTTCTAATTACTGACTGCAGCTTTTGAAGCTGTTTCTCTGCAAATATTTTGTTTGTAATATGTTTATTTTTCTGTCTCCCATCGTCAAACGTCTTCCCTGTCAGTGTGTCAACCTGTACGCAACCGGGTTTGCATAATGAGCCAACGTGTGTTTAAGTCTCACCACACGCATAATTCATGAGTATTAATGTTGATTTATTTATTTTAATATTAATGAGGGGGTGTTTACGGATGAGTAGGCGCAACGTACAAAGGCGGGGAAATAGTGCCGTGCTGGAGTGCATATGTGTGTGTTTCCCTCTTTAATTGGTTCCCAGTTGTGTGCACTTACATTGAGGTATATGCTTAATGTCATGGGAGGGAGACAGATGCGATCATTTCAATGTCCTTGGGCTATTGTTAGCCAGGCCGGGTGCAGGTCCGGGTGTCTGAGTGTGTGTGTGTGTGTGTGTGCGTATGTGTAGTAAGTGTATGTCTATCGGCTGCCTGGTGGCGTGGCGAAATGGAGAGTGAGATTGACAAATGAATAAACTGTTATAAAGCAACCAATTGATTGATTTAAAGAGCAGGAAAGCAAAGCCCATCGATCAACGGAAGCACCGAGCAACCAGCACTAAAGATGATGCGCAGTGACACACTTTGGAGCGCTGAACACACAAGTCAATGAAAAATGCTGCCTTCAAACTGACCAGTTTACGTTTTGTTGGTCTGCGTCCCGTTTACACCTTTTGGTCCTCCCACACGCTCTAAATGTTTCACTTTGCGCATCGCACACGTGTTTGTTGTATGTGTCACACGGAGAGTCAGCATCGGAGTGCGAGCTTTCCCCGCAGTGGGTCTGTGTGCGCATGACGCGTACGTCTATGTGTGTGTGGTCATGACGTGCCCTCAGGCGTGTGTGTGTGTGTGTGAGAGAGAGAAATGGTGCGTGCGTGTCCACTTCTTGTGTGTGTCAGATTGTATCTGTGTACAGACGAACGTGAGGAAAGGTGAAGGCTTCCAGACGTACATCAGCAGTGCTGTTAGTCATCTGCATGTGTGTCTGTGTGTGTGTGTGTGGCTATTAGGATGTGAGGACACTGCCCGGAGGTACTTTGGCATCAACTGCAGCACAAACAAGGTGCCAACAGAGACAGCTACATGATACCAGCCTCCAGGGCGGGGTCAGTGATCTGTGTGTGTGAGAGAGAGACCGAGAGAAGGAAGCTACGAGGGAGATTGAATATTAAGAACGAAAAAAAACTCTGCATAGCATCTATTGTCTATGTGTGCGCATTTTGGTGTGTTAGTTTTTACCGTTGCGCTCCTGTGTGTGGGAGTGCCGGCAGGTTGCAAAACGGGCCCTGGAGGAGCCGTCTGTCTTCAGGCTGGTTTCAAACCCTGTCTGCTCTGCTGCTCACACGGAGGGCACTGGATGTGGGCGTTTTTTTGTGTGCAGCTGCTAAATGTCAGACTGTGTGTGTGTGTGTGTGTGTGTGTGTGTGTGTGTGTGTGTGTGTGTGTGTGTGTGTGTGTGTGTGTGTGTGTGCTCGCTCAAGGAAAGGTGAAAACAGAGCGAACATGTATTCCTAAATACCTTTGTCATGTGCATACTTGTGTGTATTGTGTGGGTGTAGCAGCCTCTTGAGACACACAGACCGGCGCCTGTCTGACCGGCAGCCAAATCGGTGTTTATTCCCTTTTTCATTTGTTTGTGTAGTTTTATTTTGGCGGGGGGGGGGGGGGTTTCCCCACATCAGAATCAAAATGACTCCTGCCGGCATTTGAGGGATGGTAAATGTTCCTCCTGCTCCTCAGGAATCGGCTCCCTGCGGCTCCCACTGTTAAATCACGCACTCATTTACATGTGAAGCGTCTGGCGAAGCGGTTCAACCGGAGCGATTTCAAGACCCTCGCGTCGAGTGTCCTTCTTCAAAACCTCCGCAATGCTCCCAAGTGACGCAACACGACCTTCTGCAGAGGTCTGCAGAATAGCTGATTGCATTACTGAATAACTTCCTCTTCAAAGACAGGGTATTGTTATCAGTAAATTCAGTAGTAAAGACAATACAAATTATCACGCTATTTTTACTTGAGCCCAGTTATTTAGAAAGACAATGGTGTTTTTGGAGTAAATAATACAAAGAATTGGAGGAATGATACCTCGATAAAGAAGAGACTCTGAACACTCTCGAAATATTCGTGGTTGCGTTGAGGAAGACCCGTTTTTCCACATGTCTCATGCAGTATACACCTCTTCTAACTTCAGTAGAAGTTCGTCATACAATATCAAATCATCATGAGGGATCCTGACTGGAGTTTACAGTAAAGCCCTGTGGCATCTTGATTGTTTTGTGCAATGTAGGATGATAAAATATGTTCTTTCCATGGTTAATCCCCAGGTGACCGGTGCGAGTTTGACCGGCGGCAGGGCCGATGCGTGCCGGGTCTGTGCCGTAACGGGGGGACGTGTCGGGAGCTCTCCGGCGGGGGATTCCGCTGCGAGTGTCCTGCAGGAGGCTACGAGCGTCCGTACTGCACCGTCACGGCCCGCTCCTTCCCTCCCAAGTCCTTCGCCATGTTCCGGGGCCTGAGACAGAGATTTCACCTGTCCATCTCATTAACGTGAGTTTTCAACCTTTATTTTAGCTTCTGACTCTCGTCATCCATTTGCACTCAGGGATCCATAACAACTCCTCTGTGATGCTCGGTTATCTTCCTCTTCTCTCTCTCCTCTTTGCTTTAATCTATTCATTTCATCTCCTCGGTGGATCCTATTTTTCATGTTTTCTCTCTTTGCTGCCTCCTCCAAACTCCCCGGTAGGAGTGTGGTTTCTCTTCTCCTCTTTCATCCATCAATTTGCTGGTTTCAGTAACATCTCCTTGGCTCTCTCCCCTCCCCTCTCTTCTTATCTTACATCATATCAACCTGGGAGCTCCTCTTTCAATCTTTTCTGTTTCAGAAAATGGCAAATGCTGCAATTGTGGTGACCCCATGCTCTTCCTGTGAAGGGCTCAGAACTCTTAGGTTTCCAGGAAAAATATCAGTAATTTTCAGTTACCCATTTTTCAACCAAATGTTCTCTTGGGCCATTTGTCAAGACTTTTAACAATTCAGAGCATTTGATGGTTGAGAGTACTGACCTACATGCAACCTGTGGACACGTGAGTGAGGCCGGTTAAGCACATGTCTGGTGCACATAGATTTTTACATGTATCCATATGTTTCTGCAGAGGTCAGGGGTCGTCACTCACTTGAGCTCCTTTGTCTTTGTCTTGCTCGCCAGACGTTTCCCTGCTGCTCCTTTGCCTCCCAACACGAGTGGTTGTCTACGGGGGATCTAAAGTGGTCCTTAACAGTGGTCAGGCAGGGTTATGGGTTGGTTTCCATGAGCGATGTCGTCTAATGATTGTTGCTAAGGTGACATTGCCCACAGGGTTGTTGCTAGGCGGATGTGGCCTCCCATCATAGAGTGGTTGCTTCAGACATTCAGGTCGTGATATTACTGCTAAATTAGGTCTGTGCATCGTTTGGGCTAAAGGCCTGCGCGCCGCGGGTTTGACACATGTGATCTACAGCATCAAGTATCATTCAGTGCCTTGTTCTGGGGTGTAACTTTTTTCCGACTGAGGCAAATTGTTGATCTTATTCCTATTGGGGGTTTTTTCTGATGGTGACTGACTGTTTTTATAGTGTTGTGTTTGCCCACAGCTTTGCGCGTTGGCCTTATTTTCACATCAGGGCAAACATTGTTCATGTCACTCAGTTTCTCCCTTAGTTTCTTTTTTCAACCCTGAAAGAAATCTTCCTTTTTCATTGTATACCCAAAATACTTCTTCCTCATTAAGTGTGATGGGTAAGATGGCTCCGTTGTGAGAGGATGGCTCTCCTTACTGCAAAACGTATAATGGTGGCCAATAATGTGGCAGAGGATTTGTGAATGACAGTACTGCAACTAGGAGGAATTAATATGGTTCTTTAGGAACTTGAGATCATGCCACTTGTGACACATTTATTAAAAAAAAAAACCGATGAAAGTAATGTATTGTTTTTTTCAGTGTGAATCTTTCGGCAGCTTGTTACCAGGAGGGACAATTTGTCATCTGTGCTGTAGTATCAAAAAGCAAACTGTTCTTTTGATCAGGACGGGTTAACATGGCAGCCTTGGCTTCAGCGTGTCCCCTCGGCCTTGCTCTGGAAAATCAACTGAGCAGCTGGAAGCAGTCTGCAGCAATATGGTTCAAAACTGTAGCACAGTTTAAATACTATTTGTTATTCCGTACAGAGCGTTTAAGGAGACTTGCAGCAGTTGTTAAAACCTGTAAAATATAGTGTAGAAATCTTATTTCACACACCCTATGTCCGTTCAGGAAACCGATCATGGACGTGGGTTTCTGTGTGTGTGTATTTTCTAGTTTTGCCACCCTGGAGAACAGCGGTCTTCTCTTCTATAATGGCCGCTTCAATGAGAAACACGACTTCATCGCCTTGGAGATCCAAGAAGGACAAGTGGTGCTCAAATATTCCACAGGTACCTTCATATTGTGCAAAAGTTCTTTTGTATTCTAGAATTGTCTGTAAACTGTAATCTGTAAGCACAATGTATCCACGATGGGAAAGAGCTATGTAGTTCTCTTCAATGGTGATTATGGGATTTATTTAGGTGTAGGATCAGAATCCAGATGAAAATTAGGATGATAAAAGATCAGAATTAAAAATAGGGGGTTTACACAATCACACTCAGATCAGCAGTGAACTGCGAATGTGTTGCTGTGAGAAAGCTCTACTGTGATGTGAGGTATTTTAGTCTTTTACTAACTGCAGACATGGAGAACCAAACCCCAGTTTGGAAATATCACAGTTTTTTCAACTTATCAAAGTGAGTGACATTCTGCTCTGGCAAGATTCACTATGCAACTAATTATTGACACTTGGCCTTAAGATGTGAAAAAAAGTACAGAAGTTCCAGTTATTCGCACAAATTCAATTCCATTTTATTAGCACAGCCCAAAAACAAATTACAATCTGTACAAAAAACAACATTCTCGGTACCCGAAACCTCACAGCAAAAAAGAAAAAGTCCCTCTAAAAAGTATATATATAATATATATATATGTATAATGAACACATAATATAACAATCTGCTGATGTTTTGACCTTCAGGTGAATCGTCCACTCAGGTGAGTCCCTTCCTGCCTGGTGGTGTGAGTGATGGCAACTGGCATACTGTTCACATACACTACTACAACAAGGTGCGTTTACATCTTAACATTTTACTCATCATTGTTCATGCTGTACTTTCGCCTTCATGCCCACAAAGCTCTTTGAATTGTGAAGAAGCGGATGTCCGCTGTGTCTGCTTGTCACCACGTCACTCAATTCGCCTTACATCTCCTTTGATTTTTTTCATGTTTTTTTAAATTTTCCTCAGCCAGCTACACGCTATGTGAGTATGAGTGTGTGCCAGGGTGCACGTACATCTCCTTCTTCCCTTGTTTCCTGCTCTTTCCTCCGTTCCTTCTCCCTTCCCCTCCTTTCTTTCACCAGCACACACTGGGTGCAGAGGGAATGTGTCGGAATCTAGTTTTACTCCATTCTTTTCCCACCTACATGCCGTCTGTGTTGTCTCTCCTCTGACTAACTCAAATTCTTCCCTTTTCCCCTTTAACACGATGTGCGCTAGCTCTGCATATACTGAACCCAGTCTTATTTTGTCTGACTGCAATTTTATAAACTCTAGATTTAGTCAACGATGTCCTATTTCCTGCATGTTGTCGGTTGTCATGGTGTCTCTTTGTTTTTGATCCTCTTTGATTGACTGTTTTCAACCTTGTGTTGGTTTTTGTGTGTGTGTGTGTGTGTTGCCAGCCCAAGCGCAGCATGAGCGGCGAGGCACAGGGTCCGTCGGATGAGAAGATTGCTGTTGTGAGCGTCGACGACTGCGACACGGCATTATCGCTTCGCTTCGGTACGCAGCTCGGGAATTACAGCTGCGCAGCGCAGGGAAAACAGACCAGCAGCAAGAAGTGAGTCCGTCTCTTTTACCTCCATCACTGTAAGCCGCGTTCTGCTAGTCACTAGTTGTTTCTTTACACGTGTTGGCTTGAAGGCAATGTCAATGACCTGCAGTGTGTACAAACTGCAGATGCTGGAGTGTATAGTGAACCGGTGGATGATGCTAGTTACCACACATTCAAGAATCTGCTGTGTGTGAATATATTGTATGGGGCATTGTTTCAGTTGATGGGAAAAAGATGTTCAATTCAACTCATGTAGACAATAACACTAGTAGACCGAATATTCAAAACATGATTATATGATATCTTTTTTGCCTGTATCCATTTCCCACTGCCTGCACAGTAACTGATGGACTCGCCAGCAGGTGTTAAAGTAGTAGTAAAAAGGTAGAACTGTTGATTAGTGGAAGTATTACTATTTTTTCATAACTATGTATCATGTCTTTGTCTGTGTTGGAAGGATTTGTTCGAACTAGTTCCTCCTTAAAAGTGGAAATGTTTAGCTTCACAGATTTAGAGTATCTCAGGTTCCGCCTGGTTTGAACACAACATCCCAATTTCTGAAATGGAAAGAAGGTGTAACACACCATTGGATGCCGGTTGGAGTGGTTTGATCTGTGGAGCTCTTGGCTCAAACAGTGTTTCCTCTACACCTAAATATCTTATTTACGCCCCGGCTGGTCATTGCTGTCGCTACATGATCACGGCTTACAGTTGTCCTGTGCTCTCTTTATTGCTGTAAACCCGTTTACTGCAACGGATGCTTTTGCAAAGGATTAGAGTTCTGTTGTCGGCCCGTGGTGACGGGGGTTATTTGTCCGGTCCGTCTGCACATCTCAGAGGGTTCGTTCACCCGTCGTGTCTCATGCCGCGCAGCGATACCGCTCGTGTCCCTCTGCTCGTCTCATCCGTCTTCTCCTCATGCCACCCAAACACTCCGAAAATCCCCCTACGTTGCTTTTAATCCACTCCTGCTCCCTTTTTCACCGTGGCGACGTTTTCGGGGGTCTAGTGAGCAGCGCGTCACAGTGCGGATATGTCTGGCCTCGCCTCTGTAAACTGTGATCAAGTTAGCTGCGTCCTGCCCGGCGCCCGGTGAGGCCGAGAGAAGAGGAGACGGGTCAAACGCGTCAACACTCTTCTCTCTGCTCCATCTCCACTAACGGCGCGCCCTCCTTCTACACTGTCCCGGCTTCGTACGTCTAATGACACTCGCTGTTGATATTTGTTCTGCAGCTTGCGCTTCATCTGTTGTTTGTTTTACTCTGGCGCCTCTTGTCTCGCTGGGTTCTGTCTTATTCACCCCCCCCCCCCACTCCCCCCTCCACACGTGACGCGTTGACATAGCCAGCCTGAAAGAAGAAGAAAAAACTCAAGTCGAAAGCATACTGCTCTGAAAACACAAAACCACTGTTGCTGTTACCAGCTCATGAAGTCTCCTAAGTGTTTTTCGCTGTCCCTTACATCGTCCTCCTTACACCCCCCCCGTTTCCTTTCCTCCAGAAGTCTTCCATCTGTCTATTCGTCAGCCTTTATGCTTAATCTCTCTTGATATTGGCTGTTACTCACACTTAATCTCTTTTTTGTTCATCTGCCTCCCCGGCTGTCTCCGCTGTTTTTCCTCTTCTTTTCATGTCTGCAACTTTGGTTTTTGTAGACGTCCCCTAACATCCTCCCCCTTTATACCTCCTTTGCTGGTTTCTGTCTCCTTCCCCCCGCTGCCTTCTCATACACCTCTAGCTCTTCTCTCTTGATATTTGCTGTAACTTATATTTGATCTCCTGTTTTTTCACTGCCTCCACATTTCTCTCATCCCCTTCTGTTCCCACTTTCACTCTCAACAGCATCATTGTGTCTTCAAAATGAATTGTTATTTCTTTTGACATTTTCCACTGATGACACATTACTCTCTTCAATCCCTTTGCATCTCTCATACCTTCTTTTTACACTTCCTCCCATCATCCCCCCTCACCTCCATTCCTTAGAGATAATCCACGAATCCTTCCTTATTTCCCTTCCTTCTGCACCTTATTCACTCCTCTTTCTCTTTATTCCCTCCTCTCTCAGGTCTCTGGACCTCACTGGTCCATTGTTTCTGGGCGGAGTTCCCAACGTACCGGACAACTTCCCATTTGGCACCAGGGAGTTTATCGGCTGTATGAAGGAGCTGCACATTGACAGCAAGCCGCTGGACATGGCTGGGTTTATCGCTAACAATGGAACTCTCCCCGGTCAGCACTGCTAAGCTTGCCCTTAAAAAAAAAAAGAACACATTTTAAGGGCCATCTGGCCCTTTTTTATTTTTTAAATAAATCTATCCTAAACATTGTAATTTAATGATTCCCTCAGTCAAAAAAAACAATGATGGATTTGTAAAATGAAATAAAAACTTTAAAAGTCCATTTGGAAAATACGCTAAATATGGTCATTTTTATTGAGCTGTAAATGTGAGGCCTTAATGGATTTTATTTAATGGATTTGCTGACATTAGTGAGATGCATTTTAGGGACTGATTGGTTATGGAATGTGTGTGTGTTGCCCCTCATAGGCTGCAGCGCCAAGCTTCCCTTCTGCAAATCCAACCCCTGTCAGAACGGAGGAACCTGCAGGGTGAGCTGGGAGACTTTTTCCTGCGACTGTCCCCTAGGTTACGGAGGGAAGGACTGCAGCCACGGTGAGAGGCTCATCATTAGGGTGTTGCATTGTTTTGACCACTGTCGACCATCAACAATGCCACATTAGGTAAACTAACACAGTAACGCCAGTGAGGGATAATTCACAGTTTTGGTCTGACCTTCAGTGGCCTTCGTTTATCAGCAGCACCACATTAATTAGTGAATAAATGCTTTACTTTACTATAGTATACTTACACTTTGTTTGATTACAGAAATGTATCCTGTATTAATGTAACGATTCCCTCTTCAATCCTTCAGTGGGTTGGATTCCGTTATTTCAGATATTCATTCAGTTTGAATTATCTTTCATTTTAAGTTACTTGGAACTAGAGCGCAAATAGCAGGTTAGCTGGTTGTTAAAATGCTGGATATCTGGCTTTATTTCCTGTGTACACCTGGTTCGATCTGGTGGGATTCCCAACACATGTGGGGACCTTCTGGAGTCCACCTGCAGTCATTTGAAAAGAGCTGAAACTCTTTTAAACTTTTAATTCTTTCTCTAAAGGTTGAGGGCCTCTTAAGGTTAAATATCATAGTAGACAATAATAAGTCACATAAGGGGGAGAAATATTTGAAATGCCGTCTATAAAAGGTCACAGTAACTGGGGACGTTCTGGTGCAATCAGTGGATCACTGTGCTAAACCTTTCCAAATTGTTTACAGTCCAATTAGCAATTTAAGATAAAGAACATAGTTAGAGGATTATTAATGGAATATTTCACACCTAGCAAGTTAACAAGGTCATTTTAAAATATAATAAAATTTCGTCTAATGATGCTTTTTCCCCACTGCTAACATGTACTGCCTGCGAATGTGTTATAGCGACTCTAGCAGTGACATCTTGAGGCTCTCTGAGTACTGCAGTGCTTTTATTGGCTGACTTCTTCTCACCCACTACATCAGTGATGCCACACCCTCACCGCTTCCTGGGCAACAGCGCCCTGTGGTGGGACCTGAAGAACGACGTAACCATCTCGACGCCCTGGTACCTCGGCCTGGTGTTCAGGACCAGAGCGCGAGAGGGGACGCTGCTGCAGGCTCAGGCTGGCCAGTACACCAGTCTGCTGTTCCAGGTGTGTGCACACACACACACACACACACACACTCTCTCGCTGACTGTCGTCAATTTGCGTTACCGTCTGCACTAGAAAATATTAGAATATACCGGAACAAAATACAGGTTGTTGGTTTCGTTTTAACAAATGAGACCACAGCTTACGTATTGATCCACTTTCAAGTGGCCAAGACCACATTCCCCATAAACCTTGTTATTCCTGTGGTACAGGATGTTGTTGCCAGTACCTCTCTCTCCCTTTTCTGGCCTATGGTTTTTCTGTCTGGCTCTGTTGAAGAGGATAAACGTGACAATATATATTTTTTTCCTTTTATCGTTGCCAGAAGCATGAAAAGGTTTAGCTGGATTTATGCTGCAAGATAAATGGCATTTGCATTTTTTCAATTTCGCTCCATAAACAGTTAGATATTGTCATTTAAATCAATGCTACACATTCTAAGCCAAATCCCACCAGGCGGTACAGCATGTAACATACAGCCCGGGCTGCTAATTGTGTTAGTCACATTGGTTATGGGAATTATAGTGTCATGGCTACTGCAGCTAAAATGTACTTCATTAATACTAAATGATCATATTCTATGGAAGACAAAGAGCTAAAAAGCTGGTATTATCCCCGAAATAATCGTCAGCTTTACATTTTCTGCATCCAAAGACAGTATTTAATTAGCAGCATCCTGTCGAGAGTGCAGCCAAGATGCTGGATTTTGATTTCATGCACACACACACACACACACACACACACACACACACACACACACACACATAGAATCCCGTCTCATTCTCCTCTCACCTACCCCTTTTGTTGTGTGTGTGTGTGCCGACCTGCTCTCAGGTGATGCATGGTCAGCTGGTGTTCTCGGTGACCCGTGGTTCGACCCGGACGGTGCGTCTGCGGTTGGATCAGGTTCAGGTTGCAGACGGCCAGTGGCACGACCTCCAACTGGAGCTGCGAGACGTCCGCAGCGGCCGTGAGACGCGCTACGTGGCAACGCTAAGGCTCGACTTTGGACTCTATCAGGTAACAGACATCACTCAACCCCTGTAGGTTCCAGCATCTAAGATTTGTTTTAGCCTTAAAGTAAACGCTGTTATTTGGAATTAGATTTGAATTAATAAATCATTTCTGCTTTATTAAATAAAGACAATTGATTATGTGGTGTTCTTTTTTTGAACAACTATACTTAATGGTTTCACAAACTTATATATATATTTTTTGTTTGAAATGTACAGTGACTTAGGTGTACTAGATTTTTCAGTTTAATAGAGATCTCTAATTAGAATTGTGAAGCTTTGAATATGAGTGAAGATGAGATAGCGCTTTTAATATCCTCTAATCTAAAATGTCTCCGTATCATCCTCACTTCCCGCTGGGAGTCAATACAGTGCGAGAGATCACTGCAAAAGATATTTGCAAATTACCAGGACATTTACGTAAATACAAGATCATGTCTTTTACAGATTTTCCATAAACTAGTTGAAATGATGATTGCTGGAGGCTCTTCTGTAATTACATGAAATGTTGCAGGAGTATCAGGTTTAACGTAAATTCACTCTTTTTTTTAACATATTTTTCCATTTCTACAGTTCTTCATTATGTTATCCCATTTTCTTTCCTATTTTCTTTGAACCCAGACACACACACAGATTTTCTTACACTTTCTAACACTAAAATCTGGTTTGGTGATCCTAGTAATCCTAATGCCTATTCTGTTGTGGATTCATTTGTAACATTGAACTAAATGATGTCTGTTCAATTTTGCCTGCCTGTGTGTACATGAGGTTTGTACATATGTGACAGGAAGGAAGGAAAGAAACAAGAATACACTCTGTACGATTGTTTTTACATTATTTTTGATTCGTAATTTATCTGCCAACAAATTATGCCTTTCATCTTTTTTATTCTAGTTCACCCGGCTACTCTTCAAAGTGCATCGAGTGATTCACCGAGTAAATGGTGCAGAAAACTATCAATCATTGCCACTGCCAATTAAACAGTAATTACCTCTGAAAGCTTTTGGCATGTTTGCAGCTACTATCAGCCAGATCTCACTCTCTAATTCAACATCCTTGACTGCTGCTTTATTGGTGAAAAATGGGGCTCATTGATTATTTTGTTATGGTAGTTGCCCGTCAACATGGCTTCACAACAGTGTCTGTGTTGTCAGTTGAGTATCGACCTCCTCCAGCACGGCCGCATGTTATCGTATTGCTTTATTTCATTAAGTCAATCGCTCACTGTGCAGTTCTCCTTCTCTTCCTTGAACTGACATAAGACGCATTAATGGCCGGAAACTCAGTCATACTAAATGAAAATATAGATGAATCACGACTTCCAGTTTGTGATGGGGAAAAAAAAGAGAAAGTTAATGTTTTCTGAAGAAAAAAATTCATATTCTTTCAGTTAAACATATTACAATTACTGCTAATACAAAAAGGGATTTTTCATTTCTCCTTGTTATATATTAATCTACCATAATATTTTCATACCAGGAAGGGAGATTGGTCTTAAAATGATAACTCAATACTGAGTTTGCATACAACAATTAATATTAATAATCTTTTTTTCCCCTATCAATCCTCTTACGTCTCTCCATTCTTCTCTCCCCAGGGAACAGTGATAGTGGGAAATGAGATTCATGGTTTGAAGGTGAAACATCTGCATGTGGGAGGAGTGTTGGGCTCAGGAGAAGTTCAAAACGGGATAAAAGGATGCATTCAGGTGAGGATGGATGGATGAATTGATGGATGGGTGCGTGGTGGGGAGCTGGAAAAATGAAACACAGGAAATGTAATGTGGCAAAGATTTTGACTTTGGGATAGACTGAGTTCAATATTCCTTTTGTTTTAACCCTCTGATCATTGACCTCTGTCTCTTCCGACAGGGCGTTCGGTTGGGTGTACGGCCTGACTCTCCTCCGCTACCACGGCCCTCGAGAAGTGTCAAAGTAGAGACCGGCTGTAACGTTGGCAACCCCTGCGTCTCGTCTCCTTGCCCCGCCCACAGCCGCTGTGCCGACCAATGGGAGCGGCACACCTGTGTCTGCGAACCTGGTGAGTGAAAAGAGACGCAATGCTGGTGTTGTGGAAGATGAGGTCCTTGAGGAAGTGGGCACAACATGAACACTCACACCTCCCAGACCGGCGTAGTAGCGAGCTGTCACCTTTTGTTGGGCCATAATTTAGTAAATTGAAGCCATTAGAAAGAATAAAGGTTAAAAGCACTTGTGCCCGAATGTGCTGCCTGATAATAATAATAAGCAGCAGAGTTCTAACAATCAATCTTTGATGGCTGAAAATACTTATTCCGCTGGAATGTTTGTTGCTGCTTTTCATATCTTTTCTTTTCAAATTATATTATGTTTCCGAAGATTCATCTGAGTTTTCTATTGTTTTGTTTTTTTAAGAATACGGATGTTCAATTTTTACAAAAAATAATTTATTCATATAAAATCATTAACTGAATTCATTAACACAAAAGGCTTATCAAGTCAAAGACCGATGTTTAAGGTTTGGAACTACTGGCACGGTTCCTAATCCCTACATACATTGTACATGTGACCACATTAGATACAGTCATGCAAGAGTAAATTGCTACTGTGCTTACCTCGGAGACAGGAAAAGGTCATAATAAGTCCACATTCTGAGGATTGGATGAAAAAGAGAAGGTGTGTGAGCAGAAGGTGAAAGAAGCCAGCTGACTGGACACCGGAAACATTCTAATCATAATGTGGCCAATATCTGCATGTGTGCCAGTGCTCTAACTGGGTTAAACAGATATTTGGACATGCATAATGAGCTCTCATCCACCTGAGACCCAGAGTAAGAGGCTGACTGCAGGCTGACTTCCCAAATTTCCTTAGTCAGGTGACTATAATGAGGCAGAATTAATGTGGAGGGGAACAACATGATTAAAAGAGAGGAAGAGAGTAGAGAGTTAAATGAAGAGAAGGAGCTAAACATCTATTATATTGCGACAAATGGTGAGAGGAAACATGAAAAAGATGCAGAGGAGGAACAGAGGAACTGAATATATTAATGATTAATGAAGAGTATGGGTGGGGGGAAGAAATAGTGTAAAACAAACACCAAAAGTTTTGAGGCGAAGGAAGAAAGAGAGAAAATCCAATCAAACAGCCTGAAAGCACTGATGACACATTTGCCGGGCCTCGGGCCTCGACATAAAGAAACCTCTATATTTAATTCCACCATGTTGTATTCTATGGAGTATTCTATAGTGTATCCAAAATGAAAATATGCCCAAATAAGAGTATCCGACTGAACTGTCTCCTACTTACTGAGTATTTCTACACACTTAGTGATATATTATAGTTTACATAGTATATAGTTATATATTATATATTACATTTATAAAATCTGATTATTTTTTATTTAAGCATTTCTTCTATTTTTTTTTTTTTAAAATATATTTTACAATGCGGGATAGTAACTGTACTTAACTGTACTCAAAAAAAAGTTTGACTAGGCCCACTTCTTATACCAACATTCCCATTGGTGCGTTTACATTGGGAACCTCAATTTCACTGAAGCTTTTTTTCTGGTGGAGCAAAATAGTGCAATATAATGTTGTGCGTCACCACTGCTATTCAATAGAGGAGAAATCTAAGGAAAGTTTTTCAAGAAGGCAAAGTCAGAAAATCGAGAGCAGGAGATTAAAGTTGTGTCGAGGGTAGCGGAAGAACAATGAGGGAGAGAGTTTGTGTTTCACGGAGGATGTCGTTTGTTAAAGTGAGAACGGCCCGAGGCCTGACGACATGTGAGAGGAAGCAGAGAGACTGTGGCATCCCTGCAGCATCCCGCACGGCCCGCCAGCTACGGCCCACACCTCAACTTACAGAGACAAGCTAGCACCCAAAGCATATGCCCAAACTTTATGTGCATGCACCTATTTACTGTAAACACACACACACTCTCATTATCACTATCTTTCATCAGCACAGTGAGCATTAAAAATGGAAAATGCTAAACAATGGATGCCGCTTCGGGACAAATCAAATCAAAGTTTAATAAGCATAGAAAAAAATTAAATAGAGGTGCACTCTGAATAATTCTCTTTCATGTATGCATGTGTGTGTGTGTGTGTGTTTTGGCCTGGTGCTGAAACTAGCCCTGTGGCTCTCATGCAGCTGAGTTTCTAGCGCATGGAGACACCGGCCCTCACTCTCTTGTCAGAATACGTGTATACATTCTTATTTAGGCTTATGTGCGTGTACACACCTGACAGTTGCTGCCAGTTACTACGGGCTAATTCACTGCGGTCACATGCTTGACTTCCACGAGCTGCTTGAACAACCAGCGGCATCACATGTAGAAAACACATCCTCAGGGATCATACCGAGCCATTTATCAATGATTTCTGTTTGCGTTTAGACCATCAAATTGGGATTGATCACAACAAATGACAAATATCATTTCTTCACAGGTAGTATGTCAGAGAATTACTTTATACGAGGTTGTGGTTTGTGGGTGTGGTGAGCAGCTGCAGTGTATTATACTTTGAACCCCCGGGAGAAAGAGATTTATGAGTTTCAACGTGTATTTCCAACTTGGAGTAGATGCCAGATTCTCAAGGTGCTGGATCAAGTGGTTCTCTGTGACAAATGACTCCTCACCTCTGAATGTCATTTATTGATCACGTTTGATATTAAAGCCAAAGACGTACAGTTACTTGGTACTGCTGCACAGCTTTATGAACGTCCATGATACAGTATGTTGAGTTTTTTCTATCTTGGTAATGTGCTCTGGGAAGATGATTTCCCTACTGGCTACAAAGGTCTCCTAACTCCTCAAAGGCGTTATGTTAACTCCAACCATGATCTTCGCCTTTAACTGGATCTTTTTGGTGCTGTGCCCTGCAGCGTTCCTTGTCTTTAAAATATTTAGAAGGGTATTGTATTAAAATGGACTATTCTCACTGTATGTGGTTCATCGCGCTGAGCACCCACTTTCACATAACACATTGTCATTGGACTCTGGTAATCTTTTGTTTTCCCACATGTAAGTGTGCATTTTTGTAGTATACTTCTGACATCCACGGTGTGTTTGAGAGAAGGCAGCAGGACCCACAGAAGATGAATCACGTTTCTTCTTTGGTGTTGAGGAGAAGTCAAGCTGACGTTAGCAATGAAGGCTTTAAAGCCAGATGTGAAGCTGCGGGTCAAACGGGATGTGTGTACACCCCGAGAGCCGTAACTTTTCAAAGACGCCCCGCGCTCAAGCTGTCAAAGACAAAACGTACATACACACAGATGATTTACAGCTCTTTGTTCTTGCTGGCTGGAGCCTCTCTCTCTCTCTCTCTCTCTCTCTCTCCCTCTTCCACTGTTGTGACAAGGCCAGTGTCATAACAAGTGCCTGAAAACTGCCAATGCTGTCGTTGCCTCTCTCCGTCGGTTGCCATGGTGAAAGTGCAAGGATGTATAGGGCCAAAGGAAGTCAATTGAGTCTATGTGTCTGTCTTTAAGCAACAAAGCGACTGAAGTCGGGACCACACCTCGAATCATACGTGTGCATGTGTTTTCGTACGGTGGATTGGAGGTGGCTCCACAAAGAACGGAATAAGCCGCAGAGAGACAGACAGAGACATTTACATAAAAGGAGTCATTACAAAACCTTGGGTATGTCTAAAGCTGCAACCAAGGCCACGGGTTTGAAAAGCAAAGTCGCCCCTGTGAAAGCAGACCTGACACACACACACACACACACACACACACACACACACACACACACACACACACACACACACACACACACACACACACTCCAGAGGGAGGAATGTAGATCCCAACAAAGCCGCACACGCACTTCAGTCACACTTGAGTCTATAGAGGCGACCTTCTATTCAGTGCTGTTAAATTAAAAAGGCGCCCTGAAAGTGCTGGCGTGTTGGAGGAGGGGCGCCGATGCATTTGAGGCAGAGATCCGTGTTGGGGAGGAAGAGGGATCAGTACGACGTTCAAGGCCAAATGTAATCATATTTTTTAAACCAAATTGTTTTAATGGTTAGTATTAACATGAATGATAACGTGAATATTTTTGTCTAGTGGTCGAGAAGCTTTTAAACGCTAATGAATGTTCGTCTTTGGTTTAGATTCTAAATCTATGTCTGTATTTAAGGCACCTGGAACATAAACAATGAAAACACATCATCATTGATATCATATTATATTTTATATAGATACTAATATCAAAATACATTTTAAAGTCAGAGAATATCTTGAATAAAAAGTATTTAACCATGTATATTATCATTGGACCAAATTATTCTAATGGAAGATTACAGAAGCATTTCATTCTATACTATAAACTTTACATATTAACCCAGATAATTGAATGCAGTCATTCAGCACCATGTATATGTGAGTGTATTAGATTTATTGCTTTTAATTTTAAAACATAAAAGTTGGGTTCATAATTCGGATAAATCACATGATATTTAATCCAACTATCAACATTAAAGTCTAAATACAATAATTATTTTGTATAAAAGCAGGTCTGGATGAGAGGCCTTATTTATTTGTGCTAAATACACCGCAGGGCGTGTGCTAAGCACTCTGCATTCATCATTAAATTAAAGCAGGGCTTTATCGGTTGGCCTGTATTCCCAATAAGAGGCTGGTGTGTGTGTGTGTGTGTGTGTCTGTGTGTGTGTGTCTTTGGATTGCGTTGGAGTGTGTGACGGCTTCATTCGCTTTGCTTTGTGAGGCAGATTGTTGGGCTGTTATGGTTAAGAGGTGTTTTTAAACGTCTCCAATACCTTCATATCTTTAAAATTAGTTTCTCTGTTGCTCCAGCACTGTGTGTCCAGCTTAACTAGTCAGTGTTGTGCACGTGTAATCAACTATATACTAAGACCACAACCAAAGTTTACCATTGTCACGTCATTGTTAACTCCTTCATAATATGCCGAGTTTACATTTTTTCATTGAAATTTGAAAATATTGCTAAATCATTTTCAAACAAGCATGATTCTAACAGATTCCAAAATCTTTCCTGTCTTAGTGTTTTGAGTTCATCGTTTAGAAAAATCGCAGGATAGTTGAAAATGAGTGTACTGTTTCCTTAATGCTCCAATTATACTTGTTTGTGTTATTTGTAGCTGAATTTGCATGAGTTTTTAAAATGACTTTCCTCGAGCCGGTGTGGTGATTTTCTTTCCGAGGCAGCGTTGCTTTGTGTTTCATTTCTGAGTGAATGACAGCGTTGTAACGCACAGTCGCGGCTTGTTTTCCATTAGTCGGCCCCAGCTGGGGGGAGTCGGAGAATTGTTGTATGTGATAATTACTGTTTGATGTTTGAGATGCTTACCTGTGAGCTGGCTTGTTATTATTTCTGCTATGTGGGTTGCATATTTTGATTTCAAAAGGCGCCGTGTTCTGCTCTCGTGTTACGGTCGTACATTCAGAGGATGCTCCTCAAGGACACCGCCTGCGCCTTTGTCAAAAGAACTCTAAGTTTATTTAGTTAAATATTTCCAGTGGTAAAAGGCCAGAATATCAATCTGAGGTACTACTCTGATATTTGGGTCACAGAGAGGTGACAGTATGCTATTGGTTTTCCTGAAGCAGTGATGTGATAGTGTCTCTCTCTGCCCAGGTTACTATGGAAGAGGCTGCACTGACGCTTGCCATCTCAACCCATGTGAAAACGAGGCGCAGTGCCACAGGAAGCCCAGCTCTTCACACGGGTACATCTGTGACTGCGGAGACAACAACTACGGGCAGTACTGCCAACACAGGTACGCGCACAATCCACTCCACGTGGGCCTGTGGGACGTTTAGACGGGGTCTAAAATGTCTTCGGAGAGTCGGGGGGGAAAAAATCCTAGTGGAACGCGTCCTCAGTTCATTATAGTTAATGAGATGTGAGCAATGAGGACGGAAGAGTTTAGTGACCATAAACCAGTAATAATATCTGAGGAGTGTTTGAAGGTGTGAAACGCTGTATTCAAGGTGAATTCTTAGCGGACGTTATTTTTTGCTCTAACATCCTTCTTCATATTTTTTATAGTAATGTTAACTCTCTATGACGTATGCTCATGCTTCCTTTAACTCTTCTCATACTGGCCCCTCACACCCCCTAGATCTTATTATCTCTGGATTCTCCTTGAATCTTCCACTATCAATATTTGATCAGTTTGATCCCTCTCTTGGCTTCATCCGTCCCTCCTCCTCCTCCTCCTCACATTATCTCTTATCTCTACGTTTCCAACTCAGTAGTTTCTTTGTTCTTAGTTAGAAGTCAGAATGAAGTATATTTCAAATGTAAAGTTTTTGACACGCTTCATTACTGTCTTCCCCCGTTTCGACTCAACCGACTTGTGTAACTGACCTGGGTGTGTGTGTGTGTGTGTGTGTGTGTGTGTGTGTGTGTGTGTGTGTGTGTGTGTGTAGGATTGATCACCACTGTCCCAGGGGCTGGTGGGGATCTCCGACCTGCGGCCCGTGCCAATGTGACACCGATAAAGGCTTCGACCCGGACTGCAACAAGACCAGCGGACACTGTCACTGCAAGGTAACAAAACAAACACACACATCGCAACTGTCAATCAAATGCTGGTTTTTGCAAAAGTAATAAAGTGACTGTTTTTAATGTAAATTGTGTTTTACGCTTGACTAAAGTGTAAAGATTGGTCCACAGAGGCTGAAGGGGGTGAAGTCTATTGGGAACAGTATCTGTTGCATGATGATGATGATGATTCAGTTCGAACGAGATGATCAGAAGCAGATTTTTAGTTGGACGGTAGCTGTTGAAATCTCCATTGAATACGGACCGTTTTTTTTACATCATCATTGGATTAGGATTAGAAAGACTTTGGTGTTACTCTACAGCTCACTTTGGCTTTGGTTTACGCCCCACACAGTCTGATGGTCTGACTGAATAAACCAGACGTACAAACTACATCAGCTAGGAGACCATCCCTCCGTATTAACATGTCTGCCTTGTGTGAACGTGTCAGTGTGGATACTAATGCGTTTGTGTGTAGCCAACCACGTTTTATGCTGTCCTAATCTGATTTTTTTAGCCTAATCTGTAATCGTTGAAATTGCCCTCAAACAAAGTACTTTACCTCATGCGCTGTGTTCCCTTTGCCTCCTTGTTCGTGATCTTCTGAAAAACAGAGCTTGAAATGAAGACGTTTCTGCTTTTCATGCTTACTGTATAATATTAGTGATGTTATTGTAGAACTTTTAAAAAGTTGCTAACAGGCTGAGATAATAATGTGTTTGGTAAATACAAACTGAAAATCTCCAGATATGTTTGGAGACATGGGCTTCAAGGTAAATGCTGAGGAACTTTTCCACCTCCAGCAAGTTTATTGGAAAACAAAAATTTGCATCATTCTGCACAGAGACTGTGAAAGTGAAGCTGCAATTGGTAAAATACATCCTTGAATCAAGGGGGGGGTTAAAGAATAAAGCAGTGATGCAGCACCATCGACTTCTGGAAGCACCGTCATTACGTGTCCGAAATGTGGTGTTGGAAATAGATCCTAATGCTAGTTTAGCAAACTAAATGCTAAAGAGCTTTCCTTATTCTCTGGCACGCCTAATGTGTGTGATGACATAATCGCTGACTCTATCAATGAAGCACACCTCGTGTGTTTGTGTTTGTCAGGAGTTTCACTATCGTGTGCGAGGCTCTGACACCTGCCTGCCATGTGACTGCTACCCGGTGGGGTCCTTCTCGCGGTCATGTGACTCCGAGACGGGCCAGTGTCAGTGCAGGCCCGGCGTGATTGGTCGCCAGTGCAACTTATGTGACAGCCCCTTTGCTGAGGTCACAAATTCCGGCTGTGATGGTGAGAATGCTCCCTGTTCAGACATTAATGTTTTAAAATGACTGTAGAAGGCTGCAGCCGTAAACTCACACGGGAGGACAGACATTTGTGATATTACCATTTCCACCACCGACATCCTTTAAATGGATACGTACATGTCACTATCTTGCAGCTCCTGTGTGGCTCATTAAAAAAGAAAAAAAAAGATTTTTCAGTGAACAGTATTTTGCAAATTTGAATTGTTATAATTTGTTACCTTCGGTTGAAAAGTCCCTTTCTCGGTGGTACAGAAAACGCTATTATGTGTAATTTACTTTTAGCATGTGTCACTTTTAAGATGGAATTTTGAAGCAGTAGATTATCCATGGACACAAACAGACATGAAAGGAAAGGAAAATAAATATGTGATACTGAACTTCCACCATAATTAACTATAAGTGTGTATTCAGAGGATCTTTGTTTCTTCTTTTGTTCTGTCTTTGCAAATGGGAATGTTTGTCGAACAAACCTGCCCAAGCGTACAGTAACAAAGAACCTATTAATTATATTCAGATTCATCTTCCAATTATTGGATGTATCTTTTTTTCTTTTCTGTGGAGCTTTTTCACTTTTCAGTTTCAATTCTGCAATATTTTATTCTCTATTCTATTCCCACTTTCATTTAGTGGAAAAGAGAAACGTCAAGTGAAAAGAAAAACATTTCCACACCATCGGGGACTTTTTTCTAATTAAAATGTTCCTCGAATGATAAGGCTGACTTTAAATACTGTCTTCCTCTGTGCAGTCATTTATGATGGTTGTCCAAAGACCATCACTCAGGGGATCTGGTGGCCTCGGACCAAGTTCAACCTCCCTGCAGCGGTGCCCTGTCCCAAAGGCTCTGTTGGTGCGTACACACTCGGACACAAGGGATGGAATCGTTTATGTGCGCTACGTCCTCGAGAAAAATCCTCCTGTTTCTCCTCCTCGCAGGTGCAGCCATCAGACACTGTGACTCGGAGAGAGGATGGATGGAGCCAGACCTTTACAACTGCACCTCACCTCCATTTGTGGAGCTCAACGCTGCTGTAAGTAGAGTAACACCAGTAAGACCTTCAAATACATGTCTGCGTTGGGCCCAAAACTTACTGCTGAATGCGGGTCAAATGTAAGATGTGGCCTCGCTGATAAAAGCCGTCACTTTATCTCAGCTAAAAGTGCTGTTGGTTATTGGATCAAACAGTCCAATTACATTTTTTGAGAACAATTGTATTCATTTATTTATTTTTGTGGCATTGATGTAGTTTCAGAGGTGGCCAATTTTTAAGCAACCTTTAACGAACTACAGATTGGATCCAATACCTCTGAAAGACTCTCTCCATGAAGGTTGTGGTACTAAATTCAGATTTAGATGAACCATTTCACGTTTTTGTTGCTGTCCTCATATTTAGCTTGATTCTCTGGAGCGCAATGAGACCGAACTGAACACCATCATGGAGAAGAAACTTGCCCACCAGCTCCGTGACGTTACCGAGGCAACCGCCAGACTCTACGGCAACGACCTGCAGATCGCTGAGCGGCTGCTGTCCCGCCTCCTAACGTTTGAGACCCAACAGAGCGGCTTCGGGCTCACCGCCACTCAGGACGCACATTTCAACGAGGTGAGGATGAAAACACGTCACTTGAATACTCCTTTTTTTTTTACCAAACTCGGGCTCCCTGTGTGCTTTGCTCTGGCATTCATTTCTGGAGAAGGGTGAGAGAAGAGAGAGAAGAGTTTGCTGCTGTGGCATATGGTTGAAGACATGGAGACTTGTTTTTATTCACTCCAAGGTACACCTCTGGGTAGAGAGTGGGCAGCAGCACTCCTGTTCCAGACAAGGGCTCCAACCCTATAGTTCATTTCAGCCTAGGAAGGTTCCTCGATGAGAGCTGGTCAGAGTCACCAAATGCAAAGGAAAGGTGCTTTAATGCTTTTATCATCTATGGCATCAGGCTCACTGGATCAAATTATTGCGGGAGGAAACATTTATGGTGAAGCTACGGTCAGAGATTATTGGGACATTTATTTTACACAACCAAGACTACTTAGAGTGTGAGATAGATTGCCACATATTTACTTAATTTGATGTTTTTATGATTCAAAATGTATAAAAACCAGAAATATTAGTAAGAACATATTAATACGTGTACCTGCAAGTTATAAAAGGTTGTTTGAAAGAGACAAGATAGTGAAGTGTAAAGCCAAAAAATGACTTCATGCTGTTGATTTTCATTCACGGGTAGCCAACAAGCTGATCAACATTTTGGGAAATAATCTGAAATGATATTTGTTAATGTGACATTTAACTTATTCGAAGAACTAAAGCAGAATTCCACTCTGCATTTCATTACTGCCACCGACAACCCCAAATCTGCAGAGAATCTGCCATAAAACCAAAATAGCATTTGTTTTTTTGTGATAAATATGTTCACCCTTTTTGGAGTAAAGACCAAGGGGGGCGATGGTAAAACTAGATGTATTTTCTCTGTAAAGGATGTAATGTTGCTATGGCGATGCATTGACAGCGGCTTGTCATTTTCCCATATTAACTGACAGGGTCTCGTTTTACCGATACGAGTGCTTCAGTGGAAGATGCTCGAGCTGAGACAGAATCATTTTAGCTTGATAAAATATTTTGTTAAATATTGAGCTTGTACATGTCAGCCAACACGCATTTCAGTTGACAATAAATCATTTTGTCCATATATCATAAAGTAAAACCCTTGTCACAGCTGTTACTAATATTCAAATTGAATGGCTCATGTGTCAGTCCTTGACAAATTGCACGTCAGATGGAAATTTGATTTGAAAAATTCTAATTTCATATATAACAGTGGAAAAAAGAAACCTCGCACACAAATTTAAGTAAGAATCGATTTAATTACAGCTTTATAGCAATACTTTCTGTGCAATTTGAGCCGACGTCTGCCATTAATTGTTGCATGTAAGAAATGACCTAGTCATAAATGCAGTGTGTTTGAGAATCAAAATAGCCCAAGAAATGCTGTTGTGATACTCAAAAGCATGGATGTATTTTTACACCTCTACTAGTGTTAGCAGCAGAAGTCACGCTGATGAGTTGGTTCGTGCAGCCAGGATGTAATTCATTGAGAAAGGGGTCATGGGTCATGGTCGGCAGTTAGAAAGCAGTATTTTTCCCAGGCAAGCATGTCATGATTTATGACAACAGGGAGAATTTGGCCACCTGATGACAACTGTTTGAGAAGAAGCCACACCCTGCGGTGCTGAAATCATTCATGCTGCCAATACAGCTAAGAACTGTTGCTATAGAAACTGAGTGAGTGTAACAGTAGCATGCCATACTCCCTCCTTTTAGTAATTATATTCAAATTGATTTGAATATTTTATTACTTCATACACATTTTGTTCTTATGTATAGTAGTAATAGGGCCAGTTTTCCACAAAAGGAGGAAGTACCCCTAGTTTAAGTTGTGAGGTGTAGCCGTCATTTTACATTGTTTGCTATGAATTTAGGGTGGAAGAGTTTATATTATGTATATCATACCTATTGCTCATGCTGAATTCTGACACACTTTAGCAGCAGTTATGACACTGTGAGCAGAAGCGAAAGGATGGATGAATGTTTCTTTGCTTCCTTTTGTTACAGAAGCTGCTGTTATGTTTTATAAGTCGTCCATAGCCAATGTCAAATAAACATGAGCCTTTTATTGGGGCACTCTAAATCACAGTTGGAGCCTCACGCGTAATCCAGTACATTGCTTCATGTGATCAATACATCATCTTCAGATAAAGAGGACAGTTGCTATAGCAACGCAGTAGTATCATTAATGGCATCCTATAGTGAGTGAAGACCTTTTCTTTTCATGTCCTGACATTTCACTTTCCTACCTGACAGCAAATCAGAAATATGGTCATTAGTGTTGAACATTTGGTCGGCAGCATGACGCATGTTCAGTGCCATGTTAATTTTTTATAATCTTTTTGCCGTGTCCGGCAAACAAAACCCAGCACTCACCTTTGTTCCTCAACCTCCGGCTCTAAATGAATTTGTGGTGTTTCCCGCTTGTCCTCATGTCGACTTAATGAGGCAGATCGTGGAGCTACAGGCAGCATGTACCCTACTTTGAATTTTTCTGGACATACTTGACCCCTCACTTTAAACAGCAGCTATTAGGGCCAGACTAACAGGTAATTGTAGAACACAGTTACCATAGCAACAGAGCCCAGCGGCTGCAGGAGAAACAAAGGGAGCGAGGGGACAAGACTTTTCTCTTCAGGAATGAAGCAGTGATTGGAGAGAAGAAGTCTTTCATGTTCAAGCTGTGATCAAATCCCTGCGCAGACTGCTGCACCTGCGCATAGAGCTCATGTCTCATCAAGCAGACGGCTAAAATGTGTTTTTTTTTTTTTTTTAATAAAACAATATGTTCTAAACGCCTGACATCCATTGTGGCACAACAGGTTGGTCATGTAATTGTTCATCCAAGGTAGATCACTGGAGCCCAAACAATGGTTGGGAAAAGAGTTTATTTGAAAAAACAATTTGAATATTTAATGTGGAAAAACCCTTCAAAAGTAGTGTGAATATAACAATGTGTCACAAGTATGTTTGTTCTGATCGACTAGCATTATGTTGCAACCTGTCACCCATGCTGTCCTTGTGCCTCCTTCTCCTGGTGACATCGTGGCATCTGCTGCCTCTTTAAAACACAATCGCACACACGCCTCTGTCCTTTGTCAACCATCGTTTTCTCTCTTTTTCTTTTCTTGAAGAGATATTGTCCTATTTGTTTCAGTTCTCTAAATAAGACTGTATGATCAGAGGAGGCGCTTAATGCACTGCTCATGTTTGATGTGCTTTTAAGAAGCTTGGATTGGGGGGGAACAGGGTTTTTGACCCTTTTGACACAAATCCGTAAAGGAGTGTCTGTTGTGATCATCAATTTTATCTCCCTCTCTGGTTCTGTTTTTTTTTATTTTCTCATCCGCTGTCTCTGGTTGTTACTTCTCTCTCTACAATTCACTACATTCTCCATATGCTCCTCTACATATTGTTTTCCTTGTTTGTCTGAAGGGCTTCTTGTGGATTTTTCCTCCCCAGAGCATTTTGTGGGACTGCAGTGCTTTATCTCTCTCTCTCTCTCTCTCTCTCTGTCTCTCTCTCTCTCTCTCTCTCTCTCTCTCCCTCTGTTGCTCTTTCTCTGTCTCTCTCTCTCACTTGATCGCAGATATTACTCTTTGTTAAGGACATTTTGCAAGGCTGTGTAGTCTAGACTATATAGGTTCCTAAAACAGGTTTCCATCCTAAGTCACAATAAATGTAATGTACTCCCTGTATTTGGCTTTATTAGCTGTATCATGCAGACCTCACTGTTTTTCTGTTGAATGGTTAGATTGCCAAGACGACGTGTTTCTGTGTTTCTAGTTTCTATTCTCTAGTCTCTTTACTATTTGTACCCTACAGGCTGATTACAGCATAGCCTATAGCTTAACCTTGTTTTTATTCCTCTCCAATCAGTTAATAGAAATAGACCTGATACACATATCTTTTTTGTAAGATTTCAAAACTTTCACATTTGACAAATTCCCTATTTACAGCTTGAATCCCTGGATAGTTTGTGCTGTGCACAGTGACAATGTCCCTTCTTCATATATTCTGTCTCTTTTCCCTTTCCACATCCATAAGTTGAGACATGTTTTACTACTTTTCCTATCTTTCTTTCCCTTTTTCTTTTCCTGACTGCTTATCTTTGTGCGGCTTGCAGAACATTGTGCGGGGCTGCAGCGTGCTGATGGGTCCCGGTACCTCTGCGCTTTGGCGGGCTCTCGCTCAGAGTCAGAACCACATCCCTGGCGGCGGTCCGGCCGAGCTGACGGAGCTGCTGGAGCAGTACGCCCAGATTCTAGCCCAGAACATGAAGCTCACCTACCTCAACCCTGTGGCGCTAGTTGCTCCAAACATAGGTGAAATATTACACAATCACACACACACACACACACACACTCATAATATAAATGATAAGCCCTACTCAGACGGAATATAGGCTATGGCAGTGATACAGATGATTTGCAACAAGTTGCTCATGAGACCGTAAATCGCTGCTGTGAAATCAGCTAGAATGAGTGTGTAAAGCGAGAGATGAACAGCGTAAATGCAAATTACAACGATGGCACGGACGGAGCGCTGGCAGCAGGACAGAGCGAGGGATTTCACACTCCCCCACACACACACACACACACACACACACACACCATCTAAAGCTTCCAACACACACACACACACACAAGCCCAGAAGCATTGTAGCACTGTACAGATGCCAAGCACGCACCTGCTCACTCGCATAGGGTAATGTAGACGTCAACACACACGCTTGTACACTTGCTCTCTTGCAGTGCAGGTAGTATACATCTGCAGGGTTGGCCTTTGCTCTTTGTCATTTAGTGGCTGGCATCTTGTCACTTGTACGTTTTGCTCTCTTTCACAATTTTCTCTCACTTAAGCTCTGTTGAAAATACTGTTAAAATATCGGTGCCACATGAGACAACAAGGTGTTGAAATAGCAGAAACGACAGCTCTGGCATGGATGAAGTCCGACAATGAATTTCACACCCAGTTAAGGCTCTTAGCTACACACAGATTGGATTCCTATAAAACACAATCAAACCCAAACTCAGCAAAGTTACCAACGAGGGAATCCGGCCTCACAAGCCGGCTCAGGTATCGTTTGGTAACCCAGATAATCCCAGACCTGAAGAAGATATCCCATAGGTTTACCTTGCTAGGCCAACATGAATCACCTGCTTGTATTTCCTTTCTATGGGACTCTCATCTGTCTCTTGGTTCACCGTTTCAGTTGTAATTCTCCTCTGGATTACATCCAAAAACGCAGTTAGATAATCTAAAACTGACAGCACATCTCCAGACGGGGTGCATAGAATTAGTAGCGGTGAAAGCAGAAGGAATAAGAAATACAGCCAACGCTCACACTCCCACACACACACAGACACTTGATGCTGTCAGCTAAATTAGATTTAATAAATAACATTTATATAGATATAGATGGATGTGACACACGTCCATCTGTTAGCCTCCAATGTACATTATTTCTCTTGTTGTTTTCGATCATCAAATGCCAAATCTTTCATTTTATTTGACCAATACAACATTTGACTCTGCTATTAATGACTTTTAAAATCATAAAAACAGACACCAACCACACACACACACACGCAGATACAACCCACGTCTGTGATATAGAGCGTTGTGTCTCCTATCTCAGTATTGAGTGCTGATGCATTTCTGTTTGGTTGGTCAAGTGTTCCCTCATTAGTGAACACTCCACATTGACTCTGTAGTTCTTCTTCACCACCTCATTCCCCATAATACGACAGCTCCGTGTGTTTGTGTGTGTGTGTGTGTGTCTGTATTCTACTGTTACTAAATCCACAGAGATTACGTTTATTGGCTCACAGGGCTCAGGTTTTCCCTCATATTGTATTCGAGAAGGGAAATTAGTTCTATTAAATTAATAAGAGCAAGATTACCCGCCATAAAGGCAAATCCTTTTGTGTGCTTTTCATAATTTGCCGCTGACAGGAAGCTTTCTTACTTGTGTACTTTTGGACCGATTAAAACCTGGTGTGTATTTAATGGTTGTTCTCCAAGTATTTGATCCACTGTTGATCAATGTGCCGTTAGCGCTGTGGGTTGAGCAACAATAAGTTAGAAACACTATCATATTGAGACATACAGCGACACTTCCACAGTTCCTCACAATGTTCCACGGGTGGGAGGAGTGAAAGCGCTGTGTAAAAATCCCTTTCAATCAGAATCAGAAGCCATTTATTGCCACATATGTTACACATAGAGGAATTTGACTTGGTGCATTGTTACTGTGTGTGTGTTTGTGTGTATATATATATAATATATATATATATATTGTTGCTGATCCCGTATTACTAAATGTGAGAAGTAACTCAAAGGCAGAGACTGATGTTTTAAGGAGTCTTTATTCTGTTCACTAAATGTCTTTAGCATCTCCCGCAGGCATTTAAAGGAACTATTGATTTGGGTTGAACCGCACATTAACAAACCCGCCGCCTGTATAGTGTTAATAGTTGCGGTATCGTGTGTGTTTGCTGCTTTGTTTGCCAGTGATGAACCTGGACCGCTTGGAGAACCAAACCCATGTGCGCCGGCGTTTCCCACGTTACCACACCACACTGTTTCGTGGCCAGGCTTTGTGGGATCCCAACACCCATGTGATCCTTCCCCCCGCCGCCCTCGTGCCGCAACGACAGCAGCAGCAACACAACTGGAAAGAGAAGGAGCGGACAGAGAAAGAGCGTAAGAACTCTGATTGGAACCCACGGCTTGATAGGTCTCCGAAACTAAGAGAACGTGCTCACACAGACTTCTCCATTTCAGCACCGGCCCCTCAGAGCGCAGCTCTGGACCCCGTCAGTATCTCGGCCAATCAGACGGGAGAGTACAGTGCTGCCCGGCGCACGGTTTCAATGCCAGAACCGCCCATCACCATCGTCATCTTGCTGATCTATCGCAGTCTGGGCGGCGCCCTCCCTCCCAAGTACCACACAGACCGACGAGGAGTGAGGTGGGAATCAATCACACTCAGAAGAATGCAAATGTGATTACAGCAGGAAGGGATGAAACGTCCTGGAAATGGAATCAGGTTTTCCCATGTTCGCTTCATTCAGCAGCGAATTCATCACACTATTAGAAATGCATACTGCACTAAATATTGAATTAATGTTTGAATATAAACATAAACATTTGCCAGAATTGGATTAAAAAAAAGTCTGGCAAAAGGACAAGATGGTTATTTCGTCAGAGCATTCCCCAAATGCATTTTATTTACAATGATATAGAAAGTTGCAGACCAAAGATCTGTGAAAGCTCACGTTGGAGAGGCTGGAATTACAAAAGGCCCACTTCCACAATGAAATGATAACAAAGGCAGAGGTGAAATTGATCACTGTAACAATGGCTCTGAATGCACCTATTATCGTAGTTATTGAACATACAAGCAAGTTTCCTGCTATGAGTCAAAATATTTGCTGGGGGAATATTCTATTCATTATCAAAATTATGGTTAGTGAAGCTTCTGTCAGATGATCAATAGTTGATTCACTATTCATCATCATTTTTTAAACCAGCTTCCTTACACCGTTTTTTTTCTCTCCTTCTCAAATATTATCCGTGTTTCTCTCTCAACTCTCAGCTCTCCTTCCATCCTTCTCCCCCCTCTGCTCTTCATCGCCTGCTTCATCAATTACCAATCAATAAACTAGTGTTGGCAAGATGTCAATGAACTGTCATTTAAGTCCTGTCTCTTCTTTTTGACATCAAACTGTGCTTTCTGTCTTACTCAGTCGATGCGCTCTCTCCCCCCCAGGCTTCCCAGACACCCGGTAATGAACTCCCCCGTGGTCAGCATCTCCGTCTACAACAACCAGACGTTTGTGGGCGGACACTTGGACCAGCCCATCCTGCTCGAGTTCAAGCTGCTGGAGACAGCCAATCGCAGCAAGCCCCTGTGTGTGCAGTGGAACCACAGCAATCAGTGAGGGCAAATTACGCTTTCCCTGGTTCATATATTCCATATGATGCTTTACTTTGTATTTATGATGTTGAAACCACTAAAATACAATGAATTGACACTATAAAAACTAACGGATAAATGATTTCCTGCCATGACATATGGCTATATGTATAATTCATGAAATAATGCCTTACGGTAGGTATTTTTTGGTCTTTTTAGCGAAGCCACGTATCTGTGTGGTGCCGTGTTCTAAATTCTAAATAAATGGAAATGTGGAAACTTTGACAGGAAGCTGAAGGCAAAACTACTTACTCATCGCCGTTGATGTCTTCTTTTCATATTAAATGTCTCACAAAATTGGTTATTTTCAAATAAAAATATAATTTATTGGAGTCAGGTTCCGAGTCTGAAATGCCGTGTCTGCCTTTAGACATTCTGGCACTGGACTTATATACACTTTTGTACTCGCAGACCTGCGATAGTATGAAAGGCACAGGTGTAGCCAATAACTATAAAGATCAATGCAGTCTCAGAGTAAACCTAGCAGACAAGCAGCATCAATATCACAGCCGTGGAGCTGGCTCATCCATATGGAATACAATCTTTAATGTAATGGATTACACCCGCGTGTTTCCTGTTAGAACTGTCAACTTGTCCGAAGGGTTCATCTACGTAGTGCTGCTCAGTGGACGCTAAAGGTGAAATGGTAGTGCTGTGAATTCACAGAGGGGCATCACCCTCATTGTTCAGCACCTCCACCTAAATCACAAAATGTCAATGTATTGTGTTGCCTTTTTAGTCAGTTCCACACATACACACAGCAACACTAAGAGGAGAGAGCATGGAGTCCTTACCTCACACACCAGCAGCATCAGTGGACTTGATTCCTCGAGTTCTGTTAACGTTGAGACATCCTAAACTCACCATAAACAAAAACATACAGATAGCGTGTTTGTGCCTTTGTGTCCGCACGTCTGTTAAAATTGACCTTAAAACGTCCGTCCCTCTCTGCAGGTATGAGCTGGGAGGCTGCTGGACGGTCAGGGACTGCACGGTGGTGTACAGGAACACCTCCCACGTCCGCTGTCAGTGCCAGAGACTGGGCACCTTCGGTGTGCTGATGGACAGTTCACACAGAGAGGTCAGGGGAGAACTACTCACACATATATATATACGTATATATCTCTATCCAGTCATTATTCATCTCTATCAGAATGAGGCTTGTGGATTCAGTGTGCATTAAGCCTCAGTGATCACACACTGCTTTTGCCGGTGTGTCTGCATTCATTTTCCTTTTTTCTTCATTTGAACTTCTCAGCGGGTAATTGCTTGCGATGTAATCGGTGTAAAAATCTGAAATCCCTGAGAACGAATCCTGCTTGACATTCTGAAGGCCAAAGGAAGTCTTGTTACAGCTGTGGACGTATTCACAGTTTAATGCAAACCCACTGCCCGCCCCCCCCTGCAGCATACTAAGTCATGCTGTATCAGGTCTTGACGTTTGAGATTGGAAACTCAGACACTTTGTGCCTTGTGATGAATTTAAACTTGTACATTGCCCTGAATATTTAGTTGACTTTGTACAATCACTTCCAATAAGGTGCTTGTTTGTTATCATTAGTCCAGAGCCAGTAGAAGAGGGGTTACTGGTGAGATGCTCAATTTGCCCTAATATAATTCTGAAAGTGTGATGTATACTGCATGCGAAGGCAGTGATCCGAATAAATCTCATGTTTCTAATACTTTGGTTTTCCTTTAATGTTTAGCATTACAAAGCAGCCAAATATTTGGTGCAAAAAAATAAATGTTAGATGCCATAGTTAATTTTCAATTTCTCAAATACTTGCTTTCCATTTGATTTAGTATCTTATTCTGCTATCTGTGTTTGAGCAGCAGTTGGAGGGGGATCTGGAGACCTTGGCCCTGGTCACATACTCCTCGCTGTGCGCCTCCATGCTGGCCCTCCTCCTCACTGTCTTGGTGCTGTCCTGCCTCCGAGGCCTCAAGTCCAACACCAGGAGCATCCATTCAAACACAGCGGCAGCCATGCTTTTGTCAGAGCTGGTGTTTCTGCTCGGGGTCAATCAGACGGAGCAACAGGTAGATACTGGTGGGGGGGTGTGGCCTTGTTTTCTTTCTTCTTTCTAGTCCTGTTAGTTCTGTCATATGTTTCCTGCCTCGTGTTCATCACTGTCCCTCCAGTTCACAGCTTTAGAGAAAACTTGCTAATTGCCTCATTTTTAGCCACTTATAGCTTAGGTCTGGGCAATATGGAGAAAATAAAATATGACAATATATGATAAAATACCTCAATATTAATTGAGGGACATTATTGTAGGGTTTACTATTGGTGATTTTATTTATTTTTTATACAAGATTTTTGAGTTGACAAAAGCAAATGGCAGGCCAGCTAGATCATTAAGAAAATGACATCACTTAACTGTAATGAACCCTTAAAACCGGGAAAAGATAACAATATTACAGTATCCATGATCTAAGATGACAGTACTCACCTTTAATTCACTGCCTTCTTTCTTCATACTGTAGAACATAATACATCCTCTTTTGAGTGTTACAGCTCTAAAGTCTACTTTAAACCATCTTTTTACAGTTTTTGCTATTAATATTCTGCATGCCTCTCCACATCATGTGTGTGTTTTGCTGCCTACTCAGACTATTCTACTCAATACTTCCTCCTCCTCTATCCCTTTTCCCTGGTTTTCCTCTCTCCTGACTTTGTTTTTGTTACATCACAAGTGTATTTAGAGTGTGTGTGTGTGTGTGTGTGTGTGTGTGTGTGTGTGTGTGGAACAGTGAGTCTTAGACAGAGGGTACTCCAAATACGTGCTCACTCAGCATGAAATCCAATTAATTAAGCTGTATCCCCCACAAAGTTGACTGTACAGTGGGGCCGGATATTTCTAGCTGAACAATATGTTCTCTTATTTATGCACATCAGGCGCATGTTAGTGCTCGCAGTGGTTGTGTGTGTTTCTGTGCACACATGTTTATACATGCTTGTGCACAGTATAATCTTTCTTTTTTTCTCTGTGTGTGTGTGTGTGTGTGTGTGTGTGTGTGGGGGGGGGGGGGGGGGGAGAGAGAGTGAGAGTGTGAAATTCATTGTCTGGCTGTATTCCGAGGCAGATGCTATTTCAGTGTCCTCTCTGGCTGTGTCGATAGGAATTTGTACTGAGCTTCTTTTGGCCTCATCTCGGGAGAATGAGTCTGCTTTCCCTAACGTGAAGATGTGGAGAGCTGAGCTGCAAAAATGATTTCAGTGGAGTGTTTATTCCTTTTTCAGTTTTGAAGTTTTCATTTACATTCTCAAAGCTCTAGAGCAATTTAAGACTACAACACCTTTGTGATGTCCTAGTTAGTTTTCTAACAAAGTGTTTTAATTTGCATATGTATATATAGTTAATTTGTCATCACATCACCAACGTGACCCTTTGGGTGAACCTTTTGAATATTCAGTGTCTGTCCTGTTGGCCGGCTGCAGTCAAACCTCCCATAATGAGTTCTACATATTCATCTGGGTCTAAACCAACTGCACGTGAGGTGTATATCGCCTTCATTACCTCTCTGATTATTACGTTATTGGTTATAATAACAGGAAAGATCTTTGCAAATACAAGTAATGGTAATGTGCACAAGTAATGTGCCCTCTCCGGCTTCACTCCCACATCCACGGATCAGAACGTAGAGCCCTGTCTGTTGTTTCCACATTGCGACATTTTAATGCTGTTTAGTGGATGATTCGAAAGACCAAAATAAATATATCAACCATAGAGCAAGCTCTCTCCAAAATAAATGGTATTTCAGTATTCAGTTAAATGATCTCCTATTTATTTCTGTTTTTACTTTCCTCTACTGATGGTGCTTTGCTTTACGTCATCTTAGTTAGCGCACACTTGGGTGTTATTACTACATTTCGGCATTATAAAGACATTCATTTTGATTCATACGATACATTTATGAGCATTTCCAGGAGACCGTCTGCAATTCGCATTTCTAATTAAATCATGAATGTCTTTTACTTCATCGCTGACACCGGCTGGGTTTTTTCAAAGACTAGTTGGCTGCTGTCCACGATGTCTGCCCCGCACGCGTCACAAAATCAATACAATGCAATAACATTACTCTCCATCTGTTGTCTACTTGTCCCTCCCTTCTTCTTTGTCTCATCCCTGGTTGTCCTGTTTTCATTCTGGTATCTTCCCCTGACTCCCTTACGTCACCTATTGTCTTTCTCTGCTCCAGTTCCTGTGTACGGTCGTGGCCATTCTCCTGCATTACTTCTTCATGTCCACCTTTGCCTGGATGTTCGTGGAGGGCCTTCACATCTACCGCATGCAGACCGAGCAGCGCAACATCAACTATGGCGCCATGAGGTTTTACTACGCCATCGGCTGGGGCGTGCCCGCCATTATCACAGGTAACGCGCGCCACGCGCATGCGCACAGGTAGGACCTCTGGGATACTTGTCTCAGACGTGTCTATGCATCAACGTTCCTCGCCACATTCATTCACGCCGACGCACTTTGATGTATGTGCACCGACGCGCACACCCCACACACGCAGTCACAGCGAGGCTGACTGTGTAGATAAGGTTTCAGTGACATTTTAATATAGAGATAGAAAGACACGCACACACAGACGCAAGCAGTAAGGAATCAGTTCTGTCCGCTTTTTTTCTGTCTCTCTGCTTCCTCACAAACACAAACACACACACACACACACACACATTTGCAGTTTCAGCCTGGATATATGCTGTCAACTCCCCTCTATCTGTTGCTTCTTGTGTCATGCACACACACACCGACCGCTGTCTCACCTTGCCTCAAGAATGGATCTGTCTCCCACCACATACACACACAAAAACACATGTGTTTTTCCACCAGGTCGGAGGTGCCTATAATGTGTCTGTCAGTCTTTATTCACACCCTTTGTGTCCCCATCGCGTCTGCAATTCAATTTAAAATTCTTTATGTTGTTACAACGTTGACACTTTTCCAAACAAGGAATGAAGACTTCACGGTTTACGCCATAAATCTCCCAGTGACCCAGTATGGCGACATCGTCGAGGCCTGGTCATGTGGTTGAAATAAGGACGGATGAATAAAGAATATGTCGCCGTGATTAAACCGATGTTTGGTTCCACGTACCTTCTCATGTTCTCACGCACATAATACAAAGATTTTTGATTTTCCCTTTTCCAATATTATGTTTGAGAGAAAACAGACTGTTTTGTTTCATGTCAATCCACTTAGTCCCAACTTCAGACAATCAGGTGGATATTAGTGGTAAATAAACACAAATAGTTAGCTTATATCATTTTTTTGTTTGCTAGTGCTGATGTGGGATAGTAATTACCTGGTCAAATCAAAATTACTACTACTTTGAATTATTCAATCTTAAGAAACCGCACCATCATGGACGATTGAGATTATCCCTGCCCCTCTCGTCCTGTCTGATCCGGCTGTGTGTGTGTGTGTGTGTGTGTGTCCTTGCTGCAGGCCTGGCGGTGGGCCTGGACCCAGAGGGATACGGGAACCCAGACTTCTGTTGGATCTCCATCTATGACAAACTCATCTGGAGCTTTGCTGGTCCTATAGCCATCGTCATACTGGTAACTGCCCCATGTCTGTCTGATAGACTCTGTGTTCATGCTACGCAAACTGAACTGTTGATGAGTGTAATTAGGTTCTTTGAGAGGACTGTTGGTAATGTTTTTGTTTGACTTTTGTTTGAAAATTTTATGGTCTTAAAACACGGTGAAGATAACCTCTGCTTCATAGGCTTAAGATCATCCTAAAATAAAATGAAATATATGCATATATTAACAGTCTTATTCATTAATACACTTTCCTAACCTTCTGAAATGATGTCGTTAATTCCCTTTTTTTTTATCCGAGTCTTTGCTTCTTTTTTAGTCATACCCACGAATTTCTTTGTCAAAATGTACCGGTTTTCCCTCCTATATGACCACATTGTCCACACTTTGATTTGGAATCCATTGAACACTTTGCCTTATTGTTGATTTTTTTATTGATTTCCCTTTTTACAGATGAATGGAGGGATTTTCATGATCGTAGCCAAGATGTCCTGCAATCCCTCTCAGAAGGAGACTAAGAAGCTCCCTGTCATGTGAGTACCTGCCCACAACAATGACTTTTCTCACCAAAGTGACTTGGTTGGCTGTTTTTAATTCCTGTCATGTAAACATGTATATAGATGTTGCTGTGTGAAGAGGAACACGATCATGTCAAGAAGCATTAGCTGAGCCCGCCTTAAGCTCGCCAAGCTTTAATTGAACACATTAGTAACACATTACAAATGGACACTAACAACCTCAACAAAGTGGAATTCTTTTCTTAAAATTCTTTAAACTGTATGATCTTTTTTGTTTGGATTATACAAGTGTTGTGGATGTACTTTTGAAAATGGTTTTTGACTGGTGAGCTAACTGCATGCGTCTCATTCAGTCTCTGCTGATATGATAAACAACGATCATGTCAGGCCGAGTTATTGATCAGTTCACATGTGCATAAACGACTCCCATGGCCTGGGTGTCAGTATTCATCCTATGCTATTACTTCTTTTTATGCACGTTCTAACGTCTCGTTACACACATTGCACATCCAAGTTGGACATGTAAAGATGCAACATGTTGACGTTGTCTGTCTCATGCTTGGTCACACTGTTGTGTTTCTCTGTCCAGTGCTACTATTCGCAACGCCTTCCTGCTGTTGCTGGTGGCCACATCCACCTGGCTGTGTGGTCTGATGTCCGTCAACAACAGCATCCTGGCTTTCTACTACATATTCAATGTCCTCTGCCTCCTGCAGGTATGAAATAAGTGTATGTTAGTATATAGAAACGTGGCTCTACTTTCACTCACCTTCCTTCCGCTTTCTTACTGCTTTTACATTCCTTAATATCCTACCTCAAAAGTTCTGGCCAAACAACACTTTACTTCTTGATTAAAAAGAAGATCATGGAAGTGTTTGTTCAAAGGTAAAAAAAAAACATCATGCATTAGACAGCGCTCTGAACTTAATGTGTGTCCTTCCCCCGCTCTGTCTCTCTCTGCCAGGGTTTGTCGGTGATGCTGGTCTTCACTGTGTTCAACTCGGAGGTGAAGGAGGCGTGGAGCGTAGCCTGTTTGGGCAAGAAGATCCCCGGAGAAGACCAACCACGACCCCCTCAGAACACTGTGAGTTACAAACGGCCTCCCATCGGGTCCAGGTTTCGCTGCAGCTCATCCAGCTTTGACTTTAAACGTTTTTATATTGTCTTAGATTTGTATAATTGTATAATTTACAATGATATTTCTGATGATTTAAGATCATTATTGCACATTAACACTTGCATGGTGAATCTGAGCCCCTAATGTGAAGCTGTACATCATCCCTAAGATATTTTCTGTGTTTAACTCTGTATTCTCACATAGCACACTCTCACCGTGGCCGTTACTAGACCAGCACAAATGCCCTCCTGCCTTTCATTGCTCCTTCCCTCTATCCACCCATCCATCTTTCCTGTCCCCCGTCTCCTCTCCTTCTGCCTTCAGGGTTTGTGGCTGACCCAGATAAGACAATATACTGACCAGTGGGGGTCTGCTCACTCTTGAGTCCATTTCTACAAAAGCACTGCAATGTCTATTTAGAGAGAGAGAGAGAGTGTGTGTGTGTGTGTGTGTAAGAAAAGATGCGTAGTTCGTAGGCCATCCTTTAAACCCTCCTTTCCTCTGAAGCTCTTCCTATCCATAACTGACACGATGATGTGGGGCCAAAATGACTGCCCTTTCCAAAAGTATTCCTTGACACAAGTAGCCACATACACTTGTAGTGTTTCTAACTCTATTACCACTGTGTGATACTTTATTTATGACCACAATGACCTTTTCTAGTTTGGGAGACAGACATCTTGACCCATTTCCACACTAGCAGCTTCTGCTCCATTAGCTTAGCCTCCTTTTTATTTTATTTTTTTCCCGGTCACCACGATAATAGCTCCCACAATCCCTGGGGCACAATAGTGAAATATCACGGGCGGTTGCTTTTGAATGACATTAAAAAAGTCTTGATGGAGTTCTAAAATTTTAGCCATCTATAATAGTGCTCAGTGATAAGGATGAAAACCATCAGTATCAGAACGAAGTCCTTTATGAGAACGTGACTTATGATAACATGAGGAGGTGCTTATAATCTATCCATAACCTCTATACCCACACAAGTAGAAAGAACACTCTTGACACACAAAATTCAGTTTTGCACCAATCTGTGTCATAGTTAAAGTAACACTCTCAGCCCTGTAATGTGTGTATGTGTGCTTTTTTTGTTTGTGTGTGTTCAGGGTCAGAACCCCTATCACAATGCATCTCTGTTGGAGCAGAGCGGGCTGCACCGCATCACCCTGGGAACCTCCACCATCTCCTCCGTCAGCTCCGCCAGGTATATAAATACCTTGCAAATACTTTGCAAGTGATGAAATTGGACTCATTCTCTGGGTATTTAGGAGAAGAAGAAGCCTCTGGGAGGACATTCCCTCGCTAACAAGTTCCCTGTCGTGCATTTAGTGGGTTAGTGGGGTAAAGATGAAGTTTATTGGATGGAACAATGTACTGTAGTGTATGTAGAGCAAGACTAATGTACTCTGAGAGTGGCCGTCGGTGTGGTTATGGCTGAGTGACTGTGTGTGTGTGTGTGTGTGTGTGTGTGTGTGTACAGTACATACTTTACATGTGTGTGCGGATGCCCTCGATCTTTAATCTGTATCGGCCTGCGTGACTATAAACACAATATACAGTGTGTCTCTGTGTGTGTGTGTGTGTGTGTGTGTGTGTGTGTGTGTGTGTGTGTGTGGGGGGGTGTGTGTCCTCACTTCTCTCTTCTTTCCCTGCTAGAGAAAACCTTTTGGCTCGTCAGACCCTGGAACAAAACATCGTCCAGACCGGAGCGACAGACCTGGATGTAGCCATGTTCCACAGAGACGGAGGTGAACGCAGTTCACTCTTAACCAGCAGCAGGGACATGTTCTCAGTTTTCACACCCCTGTTTTGCTCTTTTTTTTTTTTCCTCATTCCATATCAATTTAAAGGTCAAGCCCACATCACAACGGAGAATAAACTCAACTTTCCCTCGTGTCACTTGTTTCCCTCGTCCTTCTTCTCCCAGGTGAGGATTCTGACTCCGACTCGGACCTCTCCATGGAGGAGGAGCACAGTCTCTCCATCCCTTCCTCTGAGAGCGAGGACAATGTCAGACTGCGTGGACGCATCCAGCGGCGTTTCAAACGCTCCAATCATGGCGAGCGTCTGCTCACAGAGCCCGCCCACAACGGTACCAAAGGTAGACCAGCACACAAACGTTAAGCTTCACTCATTTTTGCTTCTTGAGGGATTTCCTCCCACATTGAGGCCAGAAAAGGCCAGTGGTGTTCAAGTGTCTTCCTGAAGGACACTTGATGTTTTGATTGAGTAAGGGTTAGGGTTCTGGGGGTCTTTGTTGGAGTACTCCGCCATCATCTCCTGTGCAGGTTGGTGGGTTCTGGAGTGTGTCCAATTTCTCTTTGGGTGAGAAGCACAATTCACCATGGGCGGGTTGCCTGTCAATCACAAGAGTAACACATTTGGACTCACAATGTCAGCTTTGCTTTCATTAAGAGTCTCCAGTTAACCAGACCTGCATGTCTTTGTGCTGGTGGACAAAACCCACACAAGTATTGACCCCTGCCAGTCAAAAAAAACAAAACAAGAACCAAAGGTTTCAAAAGAAGTCCACTCTTTTCATCTCAGATATGTACAATCATGCAAAATGTGTGTCACAAAAACACACACACAAATAGGGAAAATGTCAGTGTTGGTAGTCATGAATAACACATGAGTGTATGCACCTAAAACCATGTGATGTAAATGTCATGCATACACAGTGCTTTCACTGGAGGAAATGCCAGATGTGCAAATCTATAGATCCATGGAGGTAATCAATTCTAAGCTTAATTAGCCATCTGGATCAATGAACTCTAATGCAGTTCGAACAAATGGAGGAGGGTCGGATCCAGATGGCCAGCACAGTCCAACCAATTTATCAGTGCAGCCAAACTGAAGGCTCGCAGCCTTTTTAGTGAGCGTGGCATTTTGAGGATGGCGACCTCTTCGTTGTGACAAAGCATTAAAACCCCCTGATCGATTCAGTTCAGCAGACAGCAGGAAAGGTGCAAACACACAACAAAAGCAGTTCATCGATTTTTTTTTTTTATTCACCATTGTTATTGAGTTATTTAAAACATATTGCAGCGAATGAAACAATAAGAACAACATGTGTTTAGTAAGCTCTTCAATGGTGGTGCAAAAACATGTGTTTTGTAAATGCAATGAATAATGAAATCATTCTTAATTATCCCATAGTTTATCAATAATCTGACAAAAGAAAATATTTCACTTGGCTCAGAGTGTTGACACGGAAGAACATCTCGATATGTCAAATGGTTGTAAGGGGAAGACAATAGATGTTTATAAATTAAGTTGAATTATGCCTGTTCATGGGTCATTTCCACTAGTCTCATATCTACTATCTACCCATGTGTCATTCATGTTATTTTCATGTGGATCACACCCTATAAGTCTGTTCACCTGCTCTTTGGTTGTATGTTTTTTTTTTGGGAGGAGCACGAGGCAATGAAATGAAGAACAATGCTGGAATAGCATTTTTCAGTGATGTGTGTGTGTGTGTGTGTGTGTGTGTTGCAGATCTGGATGGCAATGACCTTCTGTCCTACTGGCCTGCTCTGGAGGAGTGTGATACACACAGCCTTCAGAAGTGGGGCTCGGAGCGCCCCCTGGGGGCAGATTACAGCAAGGACGCCGCCAACAACAACCAGCAGGACGCCGCGCTGACCAGCGGGGACGAGAACGGCCTCACCCACACTGGCAGGCACCGCAAGGGTGAGAACAACACTCACCACACAAGCTGAGGGCACGCGGACGAGGCGTGACGGACTGTTTCTAGATTTGATCTAGAGAGCTCGATTCAATCTCAATCTTACAGCCAATCGTTCATAGTTTATAGGTCTATATTAAGTTAACGGAGCACTCCCATAACAATGAAACACTGTCACCCCAAGATATGTTTGGACTTTTTGAACATTTCTCTAAATTCAGCTGGGTGAGGCGCGTAGACACAGCTGTCTGCTGCACAGATAACAGCTGTTTGCTGCTTGCGTCTCTCTCCCGTTGATTGTCCCTTATTTCTGGTTGTTTCCTTTTTTTTTTCTGTGATGAGGAATTAGGACCAAAAGATTGTTTGTTAACAAAGCAAGAAAAATGACTTTTCATAGACAACAACTAAACGATAGTAACATGTATCGTAGAAGAGTTGAGTCAGTGGCCCCTTACGGAGAATGACTGAAACAACACCGGAGAGCCTTCACACCCTAAAAGCCAGAGAGTCACTTCAGTATGTGCATTGTGTGCTTAGAATACATACATATGAAGTTGGCCTATGCTCGCATACACACAAAGGTGCACTACGCATGCGGAGACAGACTGGGGAGGAGAAATACAGGCAGATCAACGTCAATCAAATAATGCTGGCCCAAAGCATAGGGAAATTATGAGACAAAGTCCATGAACACCTATTTTCCCGTCACAGGTATCCTGAAGAATCGAATCGGCTGTCCCCCGGCACTTCAGGGTCTGTCCACCGTGGGCCGCGTCCCCAGTGAGCTCAACTGGTACCGAACCTCTACTCTGGGCCACCGGGGCGTCCCCGCCGCCTCGTATGGTCGCATGTACTCTGCCACGGCTGGGGCCAGCGGGGGTTCCGGCTCGCTCTCTCAACCTGCTTCCCGCTACTCCTCCAGGGAGCACCTGGACTCGCTCTCCCGGAGGCAGTTGTCCAGGGATCCGCTCGGGAGGCAGACGGTTGGGGGGTCGAGGGACCGACTGGACTCCCGGGGTTCCAGGGACAACCTCGATCTCCTACCCAGGAGGAGAGAGCAGGGACAGGGGGCTGGGCTGGGGGGACTGGGGCTGGATCACCAGCGAGTCTCATCCTCCAGGGAGAACTTGGCGGGATCCAGGGACAGACTGGAGAACCAACACGCAGGCAGCGTCCACGCCTCCAGGGAGGACTTGAGTGGAAACGGGGGAGCGGTCGGATTGGGGGTGGAGGGCTACCTCAGCGGATCGAGGTCGCAGCTGAACTCGCTAACCCGGCGGCAGGCCTCGTCCCGGGAGCACCTCGGGGGGGCTCTGATGAGCAGCAGGTCCAGGGAGCAGCTGGAGGCCAACGGGGGCGGAGCCCAGGCCCAGCCGTGTCGGGAGTGGCTCCGGACGCTGCCTCCCCGGCAGCCCTCGCACCCGGACCAGCCTCCCTCCTCCTCCCCTCCTCCCCCCATCTCCGAGGAGCCCCATCAAGAGCGTCTCCCGGCCCACGTCCGAGGGCGACTGGACTCTGCGCCCCCGTGTAGGTACCCCGGTCAGACTGCGCCCCAGGTCGCAGGCTCTAGTCCCGGCCCGCTGGGCCGGCAGCCGTCCAGTGAGCACCTGGATATTCTGTCCTCCATCCTGGCATCCTTCAGTTCCTCCGTCCTCACTCCTCCCCTCGCTGCCTCGAACCCTGGGCCTAATGGCTCCGCCCGTGGGCCCTCCCCCTCCCCGCCCCAGTCAGCCACCTCCCACAGCATATCTGAAGTCTCCCCCGACTCAGAGTAAGTCCTTGTAGTTTTAAAAAAAAAAGTCGGCTCGGCCTTGCGTGTCCCTTTTCTATTTGATGTCCTGTCCTTCGTCTTCAGCCCGTCATTGTCTGTGAAAACACTCTTTTGTGCTTGTTATGCACTGCATCTGCTCCCTTTTCTACCCCCCTAACTGATTTCTTCATCCTCAGCATCTCCACAGGGATCACGTCCAACTTTCTCCCATCTTTTTTAGCTGAACTTTACTCTGCTCCATGTCCTACATTTCAGCTTGTGTAGCTCATTACGTGTCAGTGAAGCTATAATCGGTAGAGAGGTAAGCGAAAGTATTCATGACTTATTTTTCTTTCCATCCCCTCAGAGCCAACAGAAGTGAAGGACAGTCTTGATGACAGCCTCCATATCCCTTTATGCAGTGCGACAGTGTTTGGAAACACTAGGGCGAGTTCAAAGGTCATGGATGAACCACTGAGGCAACCTGGGACCCGTGTGAGAGGAGAAAGAGTTAGAAGAACGTGAGCCAGGTAGCATCCATGAGGATAAAAGAGGGCTTGTGGTCCGTTTGTACTGTATAAATTAGATTTGCTTTCCACAGTCCCACAGCCTACAATGATCTTTGACTTGATCGATGACTCACCACTTCTACCTAGAAACAAGACAAACATGTCAAGTCAACTTGATCCAGTGTAAAAGAAGAAAAAAAGACTGTAAATAACATTTTTATACATTTTGTATCTTTTTCATTGGAGATGAAGAAGAAATCTTTTGTGAAGTTTTTTTCTTTTTCTTTTTTATGACTGTGTGAGGTTGTGAGTGAGGTTGTTAGTGTGAGTGGATTCTTGTTTGTTGCCGAGGGACACATTTTGCATACGAAGAAAAAAAAAATCCCCAACTTTTCCCTCCAAAAGAGTTTTCCTTACACTCATCAACTCTGTGTAATAGCGACGGCAGGGGTCCGGCAATAGTATCTGATGAGATTACTAAAACATGTGGTTGAAGCAAAAATATCAAAGTTGGAAAAAGTGATTGTAAATAGAGGGAGGTTTTTTATAGGAGAGAGAGATAAGATGGAAGATGATTGTGAAGAGAAAGATGGTCAACGTTAAGCTAAAGCACCACGTGAAGGCTCAGAGCTGGTGGAGCTCCACCAGCGTCCCAGTGTCTGCTCTCTCAGGAGATCTGTTCTGTTATGATCCACTGCATATGAATGTGACCTCGTCCTCTGTCTGTGTATCTTTGTGCCTGGTGCTGTCTGAACCCGACCATATCAGTTCCAGTGGTATTCTGCAGATCAGGCGGGCTTCTCTGTCTGAGGCTTTATCATCTAGCAACCACTGTAAGACCCTCAACGGTGTTTGTGCTCTTTGATGCATTATAACTCAACCTGCCTCAAGATATATACGCCACAGGAGCAGCCAAATCTCTCCGGCAGCATCCACGAGAGGCTCGTGTGTAAAAGCTTCTCGTGCAGAAGTTCTCTGCAAATCCAAGCCAAAGGGACAGCTGCTTAAAATCAGTGCAACACAGTTTTGGTGTGTGAGATGAAAATGACTCGTGCAGGCTGTGAGCGCTCTCAAATGTGTCTCCAGAATATCTTTCATACGTGAGTAACTTCCTGAATTTGCAAATGGGCTGAAAAACATCCAACACAAGACGCCATTGATGGAGAAGTTCACAACAGAACACGTGAATAAAGATTTGCTCTCTTGCTGTTTATGCTGCTGAAGAAAGATGAGACCTCTTGCAAGATCCGGTGTGTCTTCTGCAGCTCGCTGAGGAGAGGTGTCGGGTTGTGTCAGCGCTAAAAGCCTCTAAGTGGTTTTGCGATGCGGCCCCCCCTCCATCAGCGACGTCTCCTTTCTCACAGCTGTTGGGAGCGAGCGCTGATGGCAGGCCTCGAGGTAAAAAAACAAAAAAAACACAGGCGTTTGTAAGCAAATGCCACCAGCCTGCAGAGGGAATAAGGGCATTGTGGCTAAATTCGCCACATTTTAGTTGTAAGAAGGTAAACGGAGGTTTGGGTGTTTGTGTGCATGCCCTCGAGCAGAGAGCCCTGTGACATTCAAACGGTACTTGTAAAAACACTACAGCAGCAAAATGCCATGTGGGGGGAAAAAAAGGAACAAGAAAGCTTAAGGTACAAACTGAGACATGGTCGGAACAGATTGAGTCAGAAACTGGGGGGAGAGGGGGGGGGGGGGGGTGGGTGCGCTATTCCTCGCAGAAAGGAAAACAAACCAGCATGGAATAAATACACACCTCCCTGTTTTGACTGCTGCTCTGTTATTACAGTTGCATTGCCAAAAAATGCTCAGAGCAATTTCTCCAGAGTCTTTTCTTTCAGCTGCTCCTTTTCCCTTTTTCCCTGTTTGCTGTCCACAGATCCGTTCGGTATCTTCAACTGACAGTACCTTTAACTTGTACAGACATGAGATTTATTTTATTTATCAATAATTTATTCACATTTTATTAATTATTTATATTGCCATTTTGTATTATTTCTGTTGCGTCCAAATGTTCCCCTCCGTCCGCTTCTTATGTCTCTCGGTGCGACCACTTCACAGATGAAGGACAATAAGACGTGAATGTGAGGATAAAATGTGAGGCAGGGTGCTTTGCTTTTCAGAATTGGATTTATTTGGTTTCTTCATCCAAATCATGGAGATCAAATCTGAAGGAATATTACAAAACTTGAATTCCAACCTTGTTTCATATCTAAACGAAAAGGTCAACACTGGATGTAAATAGTGCAGATATGTCCAGATTCAAAGCCTCCTTGTTCATTGTTATACATCAGAGGCTGAAGCTTCAGTCACATAATCCCACAATGGGTAACGTTTGAAATGAGTCTGACAGATACGTGCAGCTTCAGGTTGATGTGGTCCGGACCAACAGAGGGCGACAGACAAAACAATTGCGTTGAGACTAAATTGTGATGTGCTCTTAAAAAATTAAAGAAAATTGAGGAAGAGACGGAAAGAGAGTGAGATGCAGTCGGGGTAAGGCGAGGAAGATGAGGTATTGTCTTTGTTAGCTTGTGTGTTCATTATGGGATGCCTTCTATCCCGCCGTCGGCAAGGGGACGGCGGCCTGGAAACAAATGTTCCCGTTACCGCGGAAACGAGAAATGTTGGACATTAAAAAAAATAACTTATTCCTACTTGGCTGTGTTTGTTTATTCTGTATGTGGTTTCATATGACAGTCTGTCTTGGTCTCTGACCTGTTTTGGCTTTGAAGTGTCCCAGCAAAAACAGAAGCACCAAACACACAATATAACAAGCCCCCATATGTTTTTTTTTTCTTCCCATTCCACACAGCAACTGGCCAATGAAGTCAGTGCTCCTCCACAGGCCACACACTTACGTTACAATCAGTTATTCTTTTGTCTTGTTTGTCACCACTCAATAGTCCACTTCAAACAAAATACACATTTATTCATGAGTGCCAGCTTACATTTTTACATGCAAAATAATGAATGTCATTTTGTTTCTACATTTGCAGCAACTAGATGTAATGTCGATAAATTCTGTAAAAAGGAAAGTCTCCCTAGAATAAGGACCTTTACAGACATTATCAACCCTTGAACTCTTTCAGTATTAATGTCACTAAAAATCATAAACTCTTTATCTCGACACCTTCTACATGCTGTGCAATGTCTATTACATGCGTCATAGCACTACCATTTACTGTAGCACTTCCACATCTAAAATGAAGTATTGTCCATTACTCTAAACAATTTGGTCCATCTAAAATAACTCTGGGAGCCCTCACTCAGACAGAGAAGGTGGCTTCTGCTCTGCAGAGGAGTCGTTTGGTAGTTTCGAATGATGCAACTGTTCTTCTCGTCTCCCAAAAGGTTTCCTTTGTACTTTTGAGTTGTCTGTAACCCAAGTAAAGTCCCTTCTGCTTTCCACCACAGCCAAAGGTCGTTCTTACGCAGGGGAAGTGAACATCCCGCTTTCTGTTGCAACTGAAAATCCTCCATTTTTATGAAAATAGAATAGATAGACAAGAGCGTAAAAGAACTGACAAAGATGCGACAATTTAGAGCGGTTCATCCCGATTGTCCCCACGTTTTGGCCTCATCGTCGCTGCTGCTGGACGAAGACGGCGGCACGTCCTCGCCCAGCCTCTTTAGCTTGGCTTTGTAGTAAGACTTCTTCATCCTGAAGGCGTTCGCTTTCTGCCGCGCCGCCCTCGTCTTCTCCCTCACCAGCTCCTGCTCCCACGCCAGCACCTTCATCCTGTTCTCCCACTCCAGGATCTTCATCTGCTGCTGCTGCTCCAGAGCGTCGGCCCGCTGCTGGTGCTCCTGCCTCGACAGGGCCGCGTGGTCGAGGTGTTGAGATGAGCGGCGGGTCGCTCCGTCCGCCTCGCCCTCGGCCGGGTCCAAACGCTGCCTGACGACCTGGGATGTGCCTGCAAGGTTAGAGTTTGAGGGAAAAAAAATAAAAAAATAAAAAAGACACACCCGGTTTTCCTGAATGCATCAGTACAATTAATTTGTATACATTTTAAACCCATACAGCGCTGGTATCTGGTTTAGAATGCAGGGACTTTCCAGGACCAAGAAACCTTGTGTGGAGCGAAATATCTGAAGCTATGCCACGATAGCTTGGAATCAGGGACTAAATTTTGTTCAAATACACACAAAAAAGGCACCCTGCTTTATTCTCATTCAAGGGCCTATACAATAACCCCTTTCAGGTAAAGGTCATCATTCAGTGCTGTCTAACAGTTTCTTAATACTGGAATAGCGCTTATAAATATTCATTCAAAAGGTCACCCTTAATTTCGAACAGAAAGTTCAGTGAATATGTGTCTCTAGGCAACAGCGTGGCAGCTTGCAGTGCTTTACTGACCTGGGGCTGCCAAGTAGGCAGCAGGAAATGTCCCATTCTGGAGCTCGGCATTGTGGGTGATGGAGTTTGTAGTGGGGCTGTGGGGCAGATTGGACCAGTCGCTGCTTGTTATTCTGTCCAAGGTGTCCCGCTGGAGGCAGGTGGCCACTTGCTCCTTTCTGTCCTCAGTCTGAGACAAAGAGTGAGGTGTGTTTATAGGCAGTGGTTCCCAAACTGTTTAGGATGAAGGAGCCCTTAAATTGAACAAATTAGTCCCCAGACCCCATCCGAAAAGGTTTTGGCCAAGGATCCCATAGCTAATAGGAAGTTAGACATTTTGACAGCAAAATAGTCACATTCTGTCATTGTTCAAGTTTTATGGATTCATAGAGAAAAAAGTATTACCCCTTTGAACACCCTCATGCACCCTTGGAGGTCCCCGGGTTGACATTTTTTCATTTCTAACAATACTGCTATAGTTGATATGTGAATGTGATGTTAACGTGAAAGTATGCCTCAGAGATAATTGTTAACCCAAAACGACAATTTTGAAATACTCACCTTCACGCTGCCGTTAATCTGCCCGGCGGCATTTATCAGCATCACATTGTCTGCCCATAAGAGAAAAAGGACAGAAAGACAGTGCAGGTGAGTATTACAGGAAAAGTAAAGAGCGCCTCCCTCTGGTAAAAGGTAGGTACAACAATTACCCCTTCACTACAGACTGAGTGCTGTACTGCCAATTTGTAACATAACATTTAAGTGTTGAATTCAGCTTCTGAAATCTTTATCTGCTGTTCTATTACAGTAAACCGAATAACCGAGTTGTAGATGAAACAAAACATTTGAGAATGTAATGGTATGTCATAACATAGTCTTATGCTAAAAGAGTGCTTATTGTCTTGAACTGACGTGCTTGCAGGGCCATTGAAAAGTTTCCTTTTGCGGCCAAGTACAAAGAAAGGAGGGAAGTCAATCATGCTTTCACACAAATGCTTAAACATAGGAAGTCTCTTACACACAAGCCCCTCTTGAATTTGGTTGGTTTGGAAGTTTTCCTATCTGCAGTCTCACAGGTGGTTTAGTGTTTAGGCTTCGGCGCCTCTCATGGTCACCTGCCACTGGAAATGACCGTCACATGTGTGTGTATAAGAACTCAGTATTTTTACTTCGCCATCTCCGCAGAGCACTGCAATACGTGTTGTGTATTTGACCTCCTGCTTGCAAGCAATAAATTGACTTTTACAACTTCGATCATCAAAACCGTTTTTTTTATTAGACAAACATTGAAACAAATCACCCTCTTCTCTCTTCTTATTGAACAGTCATCTTGGGATTTGCCAAACACGGACCTACATTTTCAACAGTTATGGGGCAAAGTAACTAATCATTTCGGAAATATTTGACAGAAGGGAGATTGAGAAAAAAACGTGTTGATCTCAGCCCCAATAACAACTACTGTAACTAGTATTACATCCCAGTGAAAACAGTGTTATTCTCCCAGATGTTCAGCAGCTCCTCGTCAGATCAGTATTCACTGTGTTTGCTAAGCTCAATTTGTGCAGCCTAATAATCATGAGCAAGTTTGTGGAAAAAAAGAGCCCATTATGACGTAACAACTCCTGAAAGTAATATTAATGCAACCCTAAAAAGAATACATGACCCGAGTGGAAACCTCTGGTGGATGCCCTGGGACAGATGTTTCTGCATTCGACGTGTGCACTGCTGTTACAGCCACATACACTTACAACAACAACAATGCTGCAACCCCACAGCTAAAGCGCCTGAACAAACAGCGATCAGTAACTATTGCAGACGGCGGTGGTTGGACCAGAGCAACGGTACCTTCCCGCAGCTTGCGCACCGCTGCTTTGTGGCCGGCTCCCCCTGCGTGGCTGGTCAGAGCAGCCTCGCCCATCGTCTGAAGTTTGATGGATTTAGAACAGGCCTTACATCGGGCGAAGTGAATGTCCTGGATTTCCTTAACCAGCCAGTCCTTGTAAATGCCCTTCGAGAGCCAGGAGTCCTGGAATTTACATTTGCCAGGCATGCTTAGCTGAAGTTAGCTGGAACGCTACCTTACGGCTAATTAGGTGAAGCCTCCTGTGACCGTCTGCCGATGCGTTCAAGGGCGGCCCGGATAAAATCAAGAATATTTACATTATTGCGCAAAATAGTTCAAATTACTCGTTGGATTGTTGTCATAAAGAACCAGAATCCGTATATAAGCTTCTATTACAAATTTTTATTTTAGGAAATTGGGGGGGGGGGGGGAAGCAAAGTATCATAAAGGTCAGACAAAACACTGTTGGTCTGTTGGTGTAGTGAAGTGAAACATGGAAGTTAAGTTACTTTGTTTACCTTACATTGAAGCCTATTTAAACAATGAAAGGAAGAAGGCTTGAGCAAAAATGATATATTAGTATTGTTTAAAGCTGAGCAACAATGCATTAGACTCAATAAGTTTCCAAAAAAACACCTAAAGGCAGTACAATTTAACAGTGCTGTGTCACATGGGTCACTTCATCCAATACAAATACGGCTGACCTTTTTTCTAACCAATCGGCCTTCAGGAAGCCAACAATGTACCCTGATTGGTTCAGACACAGCACGGAAGCCAGGCAGACACACATGGTACTATGATCGTGGATGCTAATAGATAGGATTTAATGCAGATTTATGGCACGTTTATTTTAAGTTTGAGGCTTCTGATAATAATTGATAACTATGTGGTAGCGTCGGGGGCCGAACAAATGCAATTTTTTGGATTCGTACACAACAAATAAGACAAGGAGAGCTGTTGCTGTTAGCTTGTTTTGCTAACTATGGTTAATAGTAACTCAATATGGACTTTTTTACATTGTCATTTTTCAATTGCCGGTCAACCCATTCTGGTTGAGAAATACAAAAAACACAGTCTTTAACATAATTATCTGTTGTCCCTTTATATACTTCAGACACCATTGACAATGCATCGCCAGTAAACGGTATCAATCATGGAGACAGCTGCTCTGTTAGCTCCATTCACAGCTTTGGAGTTCCTTCAGGATGCTTTCCTACTGACCGGTAAGAGGCTTTGTTGGAAATAAATATAAAAATTATATTTCTAGTGATGCACAAATATGAACCTAGAGCGCTCATACAGATTCTTCCAACAATGATGCATCGTTATCATGCAGCTTTGAACAACTCACTACAAATGCATGTGTAGAACAGGTTTAAATGTTGTCACATACGTTTTCGTGATCACTTTTATTGTTGGTCGTTTTGAGACTGAACGCTGTAAAAAAGGGTCACACATAACACATTTTCTCTTACCCTCTCCCGCAAGGTGAGGGTCCAGTCTTGTCGGGGTTCAATCTCCACCCTCGCCCCAAAGCCTGTGCCTCACTGAGTGTGCTCCAGCACTACAGAATCCATGGGATACGGCCTAGAAGACCGGAGGCAGTCACACCTCAAAGATCTGCCGCTACAAATGGGAAGAAGGGAGATGGTAAGCATAAGCTGATGTTTGTTTTCACTCTAATTTATTTGGTGTATTGGGAGATCCGATGGTCTTAAGTTAGTGGGGCTCAGTGTGATTGGTGAAATGTGTTGATACAGAGCACTCACTGACAGCCCTAAAAAAATGTCATTATATAATTCGCCTACAAAAAATCCCGACATCTTTTCTTTGTTTGACAATCCCCAGAACTAAGCTCAAGATCGGAGCCCAAGTTCTGTGACCTGGCAGTGTTTGGTGGCAAGGCTGTGAGGCTGGTGAGGTTCCATGTGGATCCCCAGGACGGGAAGCAGCCGCACTTTGAGATTCTGGGCCCCCTCATGGAGCTACAGGACTGGGCCCTGGATGTCCATTGGCTCGCTGGAGACAAACGCTCGCTCCTCTGCGTGGCTACAGCTCACAATAGTGCACTTCTCCTGGACAGCATTACGGGAAGCGTCCTGTTTCAGCGCTCCTGTCTGGAGGGATGTCTGCTGTACTCTGCCCTCCTTCTGGTGCACGAATCCTGGTCAGATGCTGTTTTAGTAGGTGGGACTGTTTTCAACCAACTGGTTCTCTGGAAGCCAGCGGGAGGTGGAACTGAACGTGTGGATCCCGAGCTTAAAGCTCCAGTTGAGAGACGCCTGCTGGGCCACAGTGGGGTCATCTTCAGCATCGCTTACCTCCAGGAGAAGGGATGGCTGGCATCAGCCTCCGATGACCGCAGTGTAAGGGTTTGGGGTGTTGGTGCTTTAGGGGGCCCTCAGGGGAACTGTGGAGACTTCAAACCGGCCTGTTTAAGAGTCCTATACGGACACCAGGCGAGGGTTTTCTCAGTGCGGCTCTCCCCGGGGAAGGTGTTCAGTGCTGGTGAGGACGGGGCCTGTTTAGTCTGGGACTGGGCTGGAGGGGGAAAAGTGGTTTGCACGTTAAAAGGACACCGGGCAGGGGGGGTTCGCGCACTCGCAGTGAGTGAGGGAACGGGAGATGGAGAGAGGTGGGTGGCTACGGGGGGGGCGGATGGAGGGCTGAGGCTATGGAGGATGAAACCAAACGAGCATGGGAAGGAAAAATTGGAGGACGCAGCAACAGAGAAGCTAACGGACCTGAAGTTTACCGGCCACGGCTCGCCTAAAGTGGTTTGTATGGTAGGGGAGGAGGATAAACATGCAAGTTGGAGTCAGAGTAAGTTGGTAGTCTGCACTGATCAGGGAACAGTTTACCAATACAGCGATGGGCAGTGGGAGATGTTATGGAAAGGGACTCCTGAGTTTCAATCTTATTGTTTGATGGAAACCACAACGGTCAGTTTAAAAGATTCTACGGCAAAAATGAGTTTGTGCGCGGTGGGGAACCTCAGTGGATCCATACAAGTGTTCCCCATCGCTCATCCTCAGTGTGGGGTTCTCCTCACAGGTGGAACAGGGAAGATCCACAGTCTCATTTGGCAAGAGACCAAAGACGGCATTTATTTGCTAGCATCAGGCTCTGAAGGACTTGTCTTTCGCTGGTTGATAGAGGTGCAATCGGAGGAAAATCCTCCCTCGTCTCTCAGTGTGAAGCCCCTCCCTTCTTTCCTTCTTCCCCGCGGCGCCAAACGCTGGCTGACAGCTGCGGTGCGCCTCCACTCCAACACACAGGGGGGGCTGTGGGTGTGTGGGGACAGGAGAGGCTCCCTGCTTTTGTTTCAGGACGGAGGAACACGAGAGCAAAAGACGGTGGATGACAGAAGGCTGGACGACTGCCTGCCGACAGGAAGGAAACAAACGCACGGGGAAGAGGTTGAGCAAAGGGCTCCAGGTGGGGACAGAAAAAGCGAAAGGAAAGAAGGGGCTGACTCACTGCTGCAGCCGCTGAGCTGCCTGTTCGGGGTGCATGGAAAACTGGGCGTTACTTCGGTGAGTGAACACCAGGGACTGCTCTACAGCACGGGCAGGGACGGCTGTGTGAGGGTCTTCAGAGTGCTTCTAGTAGCGCCACAAAAGCTTGAAGGAAAGAGCAATGGAAAGAGTGTGGAGAACAAAGGGGGGCTTCAGCTGGAGGTTCTCAGAGTCCAGCGAGCCTGCAAGGGTATGGAGTGGCTGGAGAGGGTTTTGATCCTCGTATCTGACATTCCAGCCGAGGAGAAGGATGAGGGACATCTGGGAAAGGAGTTTGAGAACCACTACAAGACAAAGAATTTGTCAGGAAATCTGGAGGTTACAGAGGCGAGCGAAGAGAAAGAGAACTTTAGAGGGGAAGAAGAAAATACAGAGGACAACGGAAGAGAAGCCAGGTTTGCCATTATCGGCTTCCATGCGGTCCACTTTGTGGTTTGGGACCCCGTGAGGCAGGAGAGGCTGTTAGCCGTACCTTGTGGCGGGGGGCATCGCTCTTGGCGCCTCTGGCCGTCCCACAAAGGAGTCTGGCCCGGCCACGGAGCGCTGGTCTTCATCAAGCAGGGGGCCGTGATGGCGTCGCGACCGCCTGGAGCGGCATCGAGCCGGGCCGGGGAGGCAGGGCGGTATGAAGGATGGGGCCTGAGAGAGGGCGTCCACGGGAGGGGGATCGGCTGCGTGTGCCGGCTGGGGGCGATCACGGGACTCGGTGACGCAAAGGAGGCGCAGAGAGGGGAAGAGCGCTGGGAGATAGTGGCGACGGGAGGAGAGGACACAAGCCTAACCGTCCTGGCGCTGCGTCCCTCCTGCGGCCGCGTCAAAGTCCTCTCGGTCATCACGGACCACATCTCCAGCGTTCGGACGGTGACGGCCGTCACGCGTCCCGAGGGGGGGGGGGAGGACCAGGCGCTCTCCGCCCTGCTGGTGTCGGCCGGCGGGAGGGCTCAGATGCAGTGTTACCGGCTCGTGGTCGGCTGGGACAGGCGGAGACTGGTTCCCTCCTGCCAGGTGATCCAGGTGGCCAGTCACCGATTGGACGAACAGTGGGAGAGGAGGCGGAACTGCCACAAGACGGTGAAAATGGACCCAGAAACCAGGCAAGTTGATTCTCTGCACACACGTGCAGGGGCATTTCAGCCGTGCAATATGCGAGTGGGGAACCACATACTGGTGTCCCTGAAACAAACCAGTCAACTGCTCCTGCCTGATGTGTCCGTGTTTCCAGGTACATGTCTGTCGTGGCGGTGGATGAGAACTCAGACGGTTGTCTTCTGGCAGTGGCCTGCAGCGATGGAGCGGTCAGGTTTGTGTCCTCCACAGAATTTTCGTACTGACCACTTTTGCCTTCATAGAGATAGCTACCACGGTTGCTGCTTGCTTTTGTTTTGACGAGTGAAAAAAAAAAAGCAAAGTTCAGTTTATTACCACCTTTGGTAATAACATTTGTTACGGCCGGCTATCACACACTATCCAATATCTTAAACACCGGCTTGCTGCTGCCAACAACAACCACCTGTTCCTAGTGATCCTGCTGATTATATTGACCGTGTGGCCTAATTGACTGAGCCACTACGCCCCCAAGTGGTGGGAGGTTAAACAAAACAGGCTCTTACAATATTTAATAATCATTTATATTCTCTCAGTGGCTGACGGAAAATGGGAAGTTTAGAAAAATAATGCCAAACTGCTACCCCCCAATGAGTGGTCGTAAATGAATATGAGAGAAAATGTGTGAGTTCAATGTGGTCAGAGACATTTACTTTGTTCCTGCTGTCGCTGTTCGCTTAACCTTAAATGCTCTAAATTGTACCACCTTATAACATAAATACTGTTTGTCCTAGAATGATGCCCTCACTCTCTCCTTTTTTCTTGTTTCTCGCCTCTACGACGGTCTTTTCCAGGTTGTTCTCAGTCAGTGAAGTCAAACATCAAGTTGATTTGCTGTGGGAGACGTTTTACCACCAGCGCTGCGTTCTCAGCGTCGCCGCCTGCAGCCTGCAGGATAGAAAATGCAACAAGTGAGACGATTTGTGCTGATGCTTTTTTGAATGGCCTGAAAGTTGAAACCCTAAGTCAATGGTAGTCCTGCTTTGCAGAAACCATATAGAACCAGGCCGTTGATTGTTTTGTAGTACATTTCTGCTATTTGAAATCACGCCGTATAAGAACGGAACTTTGGGACTGTGACTTTTTGTTGACTTTTATTTTTGGGGTAATAGGAAGAAAGCAGTCTCTCATGTCCATGTTTACATCTGTCTCAGGTATAAGCTGCTGTTCAGTGCTGCAACAGATGGCAAAATTGCCGTGTGGGATTTGACTGATGCGTCTTCCTTATGGACCGGCGCTTCGAGCCGCGGCCCAGCTGCACCAATCCCCTGCTTCAGTATTCACGCCCACCAGAGCGGCGTCAATTCATTGGCCGTTCGGGCGGACAACCTCGGGCATCCTGAGGACGGTTGCCGGGTAACCGTTGCTAGCGGAGGGGATGATGGACAACTGACCGTTTCCATGATTCGAGTGCAGTACCCAAACGACTCTCCGATTTCTGAGCCCCTGGTTTCTCCACAAGCCCAGTTCCAATCCGCAGAGCAGCTTCATCTCCACCTGGACTCCCAGTGCCGCATCCCTCTGGCTCACGCTTCCCCTCTGACCGCCCTGAAGCTCCTCAGCCCAGACCTTGTGGTCTCCACCTCTTCGGATCAGAGGGTTTGCCTGTGGAGGGTCGGCAGTACCGACATCAGCCACATCGGGGCGCTGTGCTGCCACGTTGCGGACGCTGCAGGACTCGCAGTGTGGGAGGGCAAGTTGACCGAGGAGGAGAAGGATAAACATAAGAAGATGGGGTTTGAGTCCGAGCGGGAGATTGCAATTTGTCGGGGGAGTCCGACAGGGCTAAACGTGACGCATCAGACGGCGGCACCGTTTCTCAAGGACCAGAAAACAAACGACGAGGTCGAAGCCGTGAGCGAGACAGGTGACCCAGATTGTCAAACCAGTAATGAGGGGGGAGGCGAGACTCCTGCTGAATGGAGACATCAAAGCGGGGCTGACAGCTCGGCTGAGACAGAGAGTGAGGTAAACACTGAGGGAGGTGTCACGGCGTCCCGGGAGAGCCAGGGAGAGGGAGGGAAGACGGGATGGGTGCTCGTCTGCGGCCAGGGCTTCCAGCTGCTACGTGTCCCGGATGCAGAGAGGCGGAGCCCAAGGAGAGAGAAGTAGGAGGATGATCAGAGTTTGGCCTCGAGAGAAAAGTCAACATAAGTGAATCATGGGATAGCTGTCATCCAAGCAATGATATTTTTAATGTACATCATTTTCTACATCATGATTTTATAAACTGTAAATCTGTCTTAATCAAATAATATTTTAAATAAAGTTGATTCATTGTCAAGCTTTTTTCATAATTTACAGAGTACATTTGTTACTTTGACAGAGATTTATACAAGTATGAACAGAGATATAAATATTTCTGTAACAGACAAATTCTTTATTAGGAAATTCACCAACAGACCATTGTGAAGAAAAAAAACAGATTCTCTGATTCAGTTTCAGACTCATTCAAGTTTGTCTTGACTTCTCTGACAACTAAATACAATGAGTATGTGTGTCTGGATCCTTGTAGCAACCAAAGGCATTTGGTGCTCATCTAAGACATCGTCTTGGCTATTTTAAGACAATATTTATTTATATTTTGTCTGATGTGTTTAGGCCATCTGTGGCTTCCTCCAGGGGCTGTAAGCGCAGCTCTGAGCAAAGATGCCTGAAATGAATGGAGTTATTTTTAATACAACATTTTAAATAGAGCAAGTTACACATATCAACCAGCCAGTCGATAAAGCTGTGTACTTGAAGAGAGCCTTAGGGCTCTATTTTAAGTCCGATCAAAGCCAAAATAAAAGACTGCCTTTGCCAAATGTCTCCAAAATCAGGAAAAAAAGTATTTGGGAGATGAATGGTAAACGTTTTGTCAGGCCCACTCCATCAAGTTGTTCCCGGGAGTTTAGACTCAGTGTTCTGTTTATAGTATAAACTAAGTTTAGAGTACGATTGGGCTTAAAGTTAAGTGCGTATGTAACATACTGTGTGTATGATTTGCATGCAGTTTGGTGTTTGTGTGCTGTTATGCTAAGTTAGGGCCTATAAAGCAGAAATGTGTTATGATATGAATTGCTAATACTGCTTAGGTGGGAGGCTGACATGGCAGTGTGCGCGATTACTTCTTGTTGTGTGCACATTTTGCGTGTGTCAGAGTGTCTGCCCGCTATGCAAATGTGGCTGTGCCAGATGACGTGTGAGAGCACTGGCAGCATGTAACTGTGCATTGAATGTCATTCAGAGTGTGTGGATTCACAATCACCTGAATTTCAATGTATAAACCGTGTGTGTGTGTGTGTGTGTGTGTGTGTGTGTGTGTGTGTGTGTGTGTGTGTGTGTGTGTGTGTGTGTGTGTGTGTGTGTGTGTGGAGGGCTAGATCGGGGTTAGGGCCCATGGAGGGGCCGACTGCAGGTATCCATGAATATTTTAATATTTTAGCCTCGTCTCACGTTGCCTTTTGTCAAGCACACATCTCACCACCTGCCACTCAAAACAGAGAGGAAGAAGGGAGGGAAGAGTGGACGAAGGTGTCCATTAACCCTGCTGCACATTGTCTTTGTTCTGTTGGAGAGAAATAAAAAAAGAAAGTGGGGGAGGGAAAGCAAGAGCCAAAGTGTGTAACCACCACTGTTACTTACAAGTGGCAGAAAAGGCCGAGAGAAAACAGCAGAGGAAGAATAAAATAAAGAAGGGAGAGGAAAAAGTGGGTGGGGGGGGGGGGGTTCAGAAATGGAGAAGGCACCTGCTGCTCTGAGTATTACTGCCTCTGTGTGCCGGGTCACGGAAGAGAAAGTAGGGGTGAGACAGCCGAGGAGAGAAGTAGTGATTGATGAGAGGGCGAGTGTAAGGTGAGACACAGGGAGGAAGACTGCACCAACGGGATGTGAGCCTGCAAATGCATTTTAACCCAGCTACTGAGTTTTTATTTTATTTAGTCATCTTCAGCTCTCATGCAACATGCGTAAGGAGAGGAGGCGAGGGATGGAAGGCCGCTTGAGAAGAAGTCACCAGCGTCCGTGCAGATAAAGAGCCCGGGCTAGAGAAATTGTACCTGCCTTCTTTTTGAGGACCCTCGCGTGAGAGTGTGCGTCGGAGGGTTCCCAGGAGCCAGGAGAACAGGAACCAGGTGTTGGTCTGTCAGAGGGCAGGAGGGCCGACAGTACAACCATCAGAGAGGTATACGCACACACGCTCTCCCTCCCCCGCTCCTGACCATGAGACATTCGCTGTATTTACTTACTGCCTTTTGACTCGTGAATTCTCTTAGATTCTTATGAATGAGAAGTGTTTCTAAACTTTCTGTCTTTTTCAGCACATTTGGTGTCAGGTCAGAGCGCTTACCTTTCTCTATCCCTCATTTCAAACTGTCACTCACAGGAGCGCCACATCTTGCATTTGAAACCCAAATGACTGACCTTGAAGAAGCTTTTTGTATGAACAAATTGCTTGAACATTATCTTTCAGGGTACTTTAACCTCTGCACATATTATTCACATGTTTGCTTAGAGTTTTTTTACACATCCAACATTATTGTTACCTCAGCCAAAGGGTGATGGTTTCAGTCCGACATCTTTGTGATCAGGCGGTTCAAGAAAGAAGTGATAAGAGTGAGGTGTTTTGAGAATTTCTTTACATTTTGAGGGGATAATTAAGTAAAAAAGCTATGAATCTACAGCCGTGATAGTGTCTCTGTGAATCTACGAGCAAATACATCTAAAAGCTTTTCGATGAGGGATGACATATTTTTTGGGGTGACATGTTCAGAAACTAAGCTGGCACCAAACTTTTATCGTGCTTACCTACACTAGCGGCATGCTTCCACTGTCATCTGAAATAAGTATTTGTATTGAAGTGAGCCTTCTGCTTAGACTCCTGCATTGGTGATGTCACGTGACCGGCTGCCTCTCATTGGCTCTTCTGGAAGTAAAACAACAGGTGAGCCAACCCTCCATTTAGGTCATCCACGCGTTTCACTTTTAATTTGAGGGATATCGGGTCAGAGAACGGGACCCGGTGTGCTGTGTGAAAGCAGCGGGTCACCATGACCCACGGAAGGAACCAAAGGAAAACATTTGGGTCCCAGGGTCGCCGAGGTCAATCGGGTCACTGGGGCACAGGCCAAAACAAAGGTATGAAGTGATGTGTTTTTGTACGGCGTCATTAGTTGATCCTCAAAAAGCTTGCACATGGAGTTAAGACAATACCATCTCTCTTGTTTTTTGTGTGTTCGTACCTGTGGGGTCTAAAGGACGGCAGTGAGTTATTCGGATTACATCAGAATCAATGAAGCAGCTTTTCAAAAATCAAGCACCTCAAAGGCGTTTTAAACCACACCACTTTAGTTTTTTCACAGTCTCCCCCTTCTCACAGCGGCCAAGCCGTCGCTCGCCTCCCCTGCTCTCCAGCGCCGCCCTCAGGTTAATCAGCGGAAACGCAGCCAGCAGCGGACGTCATCCTCCGCCGCCCCTCACCATCATCCGGGTCCTTCCATCCTCGTCTCAGACACCACCATGACACCTTGGGCCGGCTTGGCTCTCTCCGAATCCTCTTTCGCTTCAATACCCCTGCCTCCTCCTCCACGAGCTCCTCCGCTGCCGCCTCCACCCCCTCCTGCTCCTCAGCCCACGCCTTCCACTTCGTATCATGGGAGACAGGAGGACGATGACGAAGTTTCAAGTTCAAGTTTTAACTCTGAGGCTCCATCTCCACATGGTGCCATCCCTCAGGACAGAGACGGTATGTTAGAAGAAACACATCCAAACTCTCAAAACAATGTATTGGATCTGAAATAACACTAAAGGCCTCAAACCAACTAACAAGATTCTATAACAATGAAAATGTCTTTATGGGCCGCATGGTGTCATGTGACTGTCGCACCGCTTGGCCAGTTGGTAAAACTTTCTTCAAAGCCTGAGGGCCTTGATCATGACTTGCTCTGGTGTTAATGCGCACATCTGTAATGCAAACTCACAAGATAGAGGCCTCTGCAGATTTTAGAGTCAAGACCAACGTGATTGGAAAAGCCTGACAGTTCGGTACCCTCCCTTCTGTCCCTCTCTGTCTCTGCAGGCGTGGGAGTGGGGAGAGGTTTACGGGCGAGGCGTAGGTTGATGCCCCAGCGCAGAGTGCCTCGCCCTCCCCGCCTCCCGCCACTGCGTCCCGTCACCAACCTGAGCTTCTCTCGCAGCTTCACCTTTTCCTTCTTCGAGCTGCCACTGCACCAGTCGCCCCGCTGCCGCGCCGAACGCACCAGAAACCTCCTGCTGCTTTTGAGGCAGATACACTTCTAAAGAGTCTGTTGTGTGTTGCCACATTTCAGACACCAGTATACCATTGTGCGATCACATTGTCTCCCAGGCCTCGCAGCTGGAGAGGAAATGAGGATTGGCTGTCTAGCCGTAAAAAGAATCGAGTGTTTGTGTCTCACTCCCACTCAATAAAGTTTTCTTTTAATCTAATGACCAGAGCCGACAATTCAATGTCTGTTCTGTTCTCATTCAAGGTGCAAGGTCCGCCTACTGTGAACACAACAGCGTTACGCAACCTATTAAAATACACAGAACATGCTAATGCTACATTGCAGGGTGAAGGGTGAAGGATGAATGAAGTCTCTGAACCTGAGGAACGAAGCTGCTCTAAAGTCTCAAGGTACCGTCAGCGGTTTGGTACCGTCAGCTTGTCAGGCGTCTAAACTGTGTTTTGATATGCTTATCTATTCCACTGCTGCGGAGGGAAAAGAGACACTTTGCAGGGAGGACTGATATGACTTGTGGTGGAGTGAAAAACCCAGAAGCCTCGTCAGAACTCGCTGCCGGTTAAACATCGTGAGCGGGTTTCAGGGACATTTGGACGTTTAAGAGACTTTAATTGGGGGATTATGTCAGGATGAGTAAATACTGAAATTCTTTGCTTCTATGAATGTTTTTCTTTTGAAATGTAACTGAACTTGAATCAAAGTGATTTTGAGTGTGGAGGTGAGGAGATGACATCTGATACAACCTACATTGGTTACCTGGTTATTATCTTCCTTCACAGCCTGAAGTTTCCATTCTTTTTTCTAGTCTCGATACTTCACACCAGTATCTGATGAAACTCAAGATAACTTTTGCTATTTTACATTTATGTATTGAAAATGTGTACCATATGTAATCAATCACGTTCTCATACATTCAACGTTTGATGTTGTCGTGTCAAAATGTGTAATGACAACTTGTAAGTCAATACTGGGGGTAGATTTTAAACTTTTCTGAATTTTTGAATTTTTCTGTCAATATAGTTTTGTGAATAACCTGAGTATCTTAACTCTTCACGTCTAAAGTAATACTTTAATTTGTCTAACAGTTTGTTGTTCCAATGTGTCATTGTGGTGACATTAAAAGGAAATTCTTACTTTCCCAAATGGCGTTTTTTTAAATTCATTTCACATTTTCACCTTTGGATAAGCTTTCTTTTTGTTTCTCTCGCTCTTTCTCACACACACACACACACACACACAGAGAGAGAGAGAGACACACACACACTGATAATAGAGGCATTCAAAAATACTGAATGGGGGGTGAAGAGGAGGAGAAAGGGGTTGTAACACACTGTAATGTGCAGAGTTCAAGGCTGTTCTCAACCTTCCTCGACTCACGTGTGGTAGTTTGTGGAGCTGTGTGTTTGTGCGTGTGTCGCGCGTCATACGTGCGCACTGTTACACATGTCAACTCTTTGTACTTTTGCAGCCTTGTGATGACACAGATTCGGTCAGCCTCTCTCTCTCTCTCTCTCTCTCTCTCTCTCTCGCTGCCGTGGCTTGTTTTGTAACTACATAGTTATTGCTGCGCCGTGGTCTTTGTCATGTAACTTCATGCACACATTTTATACACAAAAAGAAAAGGGCATGAGACACATTTGACACACACACACAGTATTGGAACAATAACAAAGTGAAACTTCACTGTTCTGCCAGTAATCTTTGACCTTGATTACAGATGGACAGCGTTGAACCAAATGGCCTTCCTCACAAAAGGCCTCCTCTTCAGGCTGTTGCTCTGGACGAAGCACAGCTGGATGTCCTCGGGCAACGGGTAGAGCAGCAGTCCCTGTCCTTTTTGGAGAGGGTGAAGGCACAATGTTGGTAAGTCGAGGGCTGAGTTTCGTTTTTGGCACTTCCGTGTTGGCCCTGAACCCGTCCTAAGGGGTAACAGATGGCTGAGACCCTTGAACTGAAGCTGTGTGTGACTACGTGTGCGGACGTGCTCCTCCAGTTGTTCCGGTCCCAGGTTGAAGAACTTGCTGCTTGGTTTTTTTCCTGTCCTGTCATGGCTGCCTCGCTACTCCATCAAGGAAAACGCTGTCGGGGACCTGGTGTCTGGAATCAGTGTTGGGATCATACAGCTGCCACAAGGTGAGGGGGAAAATCACATTCATTAACAGGTTTTTACCAACTCCAAGATGCCACAACAAATTCAACTGTAGCTGCAAGCTAAAAGGATGCAAGCTGAAAACACAGTCATACGTGATATCTCTGGATAAATAGATGTACAGAAGGAAGAAAATGCAACCTTTTTTCATCGTTTCCCACTTCTTTCTATTTGCTAGTGTCTGTTTGGTCGTAAGATCCTTTACATGAATGCAGAGAACACATAAAAGCCTTTGAATAAACAGGAATTTCCTTTGTGTTGAGTAACTCACTGCAGCTCCTCATTCAAGCCACACTTTTCCTCTCCGTCTCCCCCAGGTATGGCCAACGCCATGTTGGTGGGAGTTCCTCCAGTGTTTGGTCTCTACAGCTCTCTCTATCCTCTGATCATCTACTTCATCTTCGGGACCTCCAGACACCTCTCCATTGGTGACTGTCAACCTTTAATTTTGTGGAAAGGGCGTCCACATCTAGAAAATGCCTGGTTTTAACAAACTTAATAGTAACATACTTCTACATGATCTGAACGTTTTACTCTTTTATTGTTGCTGTTCAAAGAAACTGTAATAATGATGTGTACGGGGTTCATGTGTCTGTTTGTGTGTTACAGGTACTTTTGCCATCCTGGCCATCATGATTGGCTCTGTGACTGCTAAAGTGGAGTTGCTCGACAATAGTGTTGAACAAATTGATGTGGAAGCGGCAAAAGTGAACGTGGCGGTACAACTCACTTTCCTCTGTGGCCTCATACAGGTATACAGTACACACACACACACACACACACACACACACACACACACACACACACACACACACACACACACACACACGCACACGTACACACAATAGACAATAGATGAACAAACAGATGCACAGGCTCACACATCAATGATGTTCACCTCTGACCTTTGGCCTCATTATGAAGACAAGCCAGAGTACAATGTCAGACCTCCAGTAAGTACCAGTTTTTATAATTTATTCTACTGTTTTTGCTGAATTTCTTTTGTTTTTGGTATATTTATATATATATATATACACTCACCGGCCACTTTATTAGGTACCCCATGCTAGTAACGGGTTGGACCCCCTTTTGCCTTCAGAACTGCCTCAAATCTTCGTGGCATAGATTCAACAAGGTGCTGGAAGCATTCCTCAGGGAGTTTGGTCCATATTGACATGATGGCATCACACAGTTGCCCCAGATTTGTCGGCTGCACATCCATGATGCGAATCTCCCGTTCCACCACATCCCAAAGATGCTCTATTGAATTGAGATCTGGTGATTGTGGAGGCCATTTGAGTACAGCGAACTCATTGTCATGTTCAAGAAACCAGTCTGAGATGATTCCAGCTTTATGACATGGCGCATTATCCTGCTGAAAGTAGCCATCAGAAGTTGGGTACATTGCGGTCATAAAGGGATGGACATGGTCAGCAACAATACTCAGGTAGGCTGTGGCGTTGCAACGATGCTCAATTGGTACCAAGGGGCCCAAAGAGTGCCAAGAAAATATTCCCCACACCATGACACCACCACCACCAGCCTGAACCGTTGATACAAGGCAGGATGGATCCATGCTTTCATGTTGTAGACGCCAAATTCTGACCCTACCATCCGAAGGTCGCAGCAGAAATCGAGACTCATCAGACCAGGCAACGTTTTTCCAATCTTCTATTGTCCAATTTCGATGAGCTTGTGCAAATTGTAGCCTCAGTTTCCTGTTCTTAGCTGAAAGGAGTGGCACCCGGTGTGGTCTTCTGCTGCTGTAGCCCATCTGCCTCAAAGTTCGACGTACTGTGCGTTCAGAGATGCTCTTATGCCCACCTTGGTTGTAACGGGTGGTTATTTGAGTCACTGTTGCCCTTCTATCAGCTCGAACCAGTCTGGCCATTCTCCTCTGACCTCTGGCATCAACAAGGCATTTCCGCCCACAGAACTGCCGCTCACTGGATGTTTTTTTTTTTTCGGACCATTCTCTGTAAACCCTAGAGATGGTTATGCGTGAAAATCCCAGTAGATTAGCAGTTTCTGAAATACTCAGACCAGCCCTTCTGGCACCAACAATCATGCCACGTTCAAAGTCACTCAAATCACCTTTCTTCCCCATACTGATGCTCGGTTTGAACTGCAGGAGATTGTCTTGACAATGTCTACATGCCTAAATGCACTGAGTTGCCGCCATGTGATTGGCTGCTTAGAAATTAAGTGTTAACGAGCAGTTGGACAGGTGTACCTAATAAAGTGGCCGGTGAGTGTATATATATATATATATTGAAACCTTATCTGTGGAGGAGTGCAACGATTTTCTCTAGGTGCTACCTGTCCAATTCAAATTGATCAATAAGTTTTCTGTAGCCAAAGTGTAGTTTGAAAGCAGAACATTCTCAGCGATGTAAAACATCAAATCATCATGTCATATTAGTCTCTCAGAATCAAAGAGCAGTGTTCTGTGTGTGTGTGTGTGTGTGTCCCTCAGCTCCTGATGTACCTGCTGCGTGGAGGAGGTGTGGGGCGCTGGCTGTCTGATCCCGTAATCCGAGGCTACACCACAGGAGCAGGTCTGCATGTGATGATCCTGCAGCTGCCGCTCATGACTGGAATACCTGCGCAGAGACACACTGGACTGCTGCCTTCAGTTTGGGTCAGTTGAAACACAGCCAGCCTCAACACGGGCTCCCATTAGTGCTGTTACGTGGCCGGTCACTGACCTCTGACCTCCTCTCTCGCCTGGTCTCTCTGCTTTCTCTCTCATACCAGTTTAATTCACGTGTGTGCCTGTAAAAACATGGTGTGGAGGATACCTGTCATCATTTCAGCTGAATGGATGGATGTTGAGCTTGGCCCGACTTTGACCACTGCCAGGGTAAAGAGTCGGTGCACTGTTCTCTGGGTACTCAATTACAGCTGGAAGACTAACTAGTACCTGCTAGGCCAACTCAACCTGCGACCCCGGGCCCAAAATGAACAGAATGCATTTGAATGGATGGAGGAAGGAGCATGAACTGTGTCTAGTATGTTAGCCACAGAAGTGGTTGGGTTTTGACCAGTAGGGACAAAGAGCTCTAAGCACACAGAAGGCCTGAGGCGGACTATAATGGGGACTGGACCACAGCAGCAGACCCAAACCGGGTCTCCCCACCTATCAAATGAATAGATGGGTTTGGCTTATCGGCTATTTTCGGGTTTTCTTCTGGCTTCCCTGGTCTTTATCTTCCAGTATGCACTGGAGCAGTTAATAATCCCACTGTCTGCGCTAAAAAAAAATGCTTTGTTGTGTTTGTGGGTTTTAAAGGTTGTAGTTTTTAAACGAAACTTTTGAATGTGTCTTTGTTCGTTATCCTCCAGACGTTAAATGATGTCTTGCACGGAGTGACCAGTGCTGTACCAGGAGCGCTGTCAGTCTCCAGTGTTTCCATGGTGATACTCATCGGAGGCAAAATACTGAATGAGCGCTTTAAGGACAAGCTGCCTGTTGCCATACCATGGGAACTCATGCTGGTGAGGGATGCTTCCACACACACAGAAACACACACGCTCAGTAGACTCATGCCTTTACAACGCACCGACATGCACAGATGCCACAGTGATTGACAGATGAACGACTCACTTTAAAATCTGTTTATATTATCAAAACCAGGAACTTTAACTAGCTTTGACTTCCACAGAATCTTTAATCTATAATACCACAGCAAGATGGGGTTATTTGTGTTCATTTTGGTACAGCCATTTATACAACAGTTATACATTTATACAAGCTGTAACTCAAGACAAAGGCAGGTTCATTTCATCTCTTTTCTAATGATTTGTTCAGAATTGGGTGCCTTAGTGCCATTTCTCTATGGAATGACGAGCTTCGGTAAAAAACAAGCTTGTCCCATTAAACTTGTCCCAGGGTCAACCAGTTTAAATTCCTTCAAGTTCTGCACCATAACTGGGATATGTGGAAAAACAGCTTCTGTTCATGTGTATGCCCATTGATTACAAAATATGCACTGATTTGATTTGACATTTAAATGTGGAATATTATATGTTGTTGTCTTCCAAACTGGACATTCTATTCATAAAATGTCGTGTTCATTGTTTTTCTCCCACAGATTGTCCTGGGCACCATCCTGTCAGTTCAGATGGATCTGGTTGGACAGCACAAAGTCCAGGTGGTGGGACACATACCCAGTGGGTCAGTAGAACTGTGTCATTATGGGTTTTTCCATGTCATTCAATCTTTTTAATGTATTTTTAAAAACAATTGTGTTGTTTTGTATTTTGTTGGCGGCCGGATTGATTGATTGTGATCACGTTAGACGGCGACATAGCACTGCTTTTAAAAAGAATAACAAATTCAATGCCGAATCATTGATAATTAACAAGATACAAAACAGATTCTGCATGTTTTATTTACTACTACTTGCACATTCTGTCTTTAGCAAAACAAAGTATTTGTTGCTTTGTCAGAATCCCTTTTTCTGACACTTTGACCTCCCATTCTTCACAGTTCTGTTCTCATCACACATTGTATGCCAGTTAGTTTTATTGCGGTAACCTTGAGTATTTATATTATGATATTATTATTTTTATTATATAATGCTTCTTTTTAAATGATCAGTTATTCATTCAATTGATCAAGCTGCCGTCCCTTTCCCTCCTCCTGCCTCCCTTCCTACTCTTATCCAGCCTGTCTCCCCCAGTGCTTCCCTCTCTCTCTCAGGCCAGAGAGCTGTTCATTCCTGCCCTGTCGGTGGCTCTGGTCGGCTTCAGTTTCCTCTCGGCTTTGGGCTCAGTGTTTGCCAACAAACATGGCTACCACGTGGACAGCAGTCAGGTACATTCCAGCCAGGAACCACAGAGAGATTGAGCTTTTGTCATTGCGTCTGCATGCTGCATGCTGCATGCTGCATGTTATGTACACATGCATTATCCTACAGATTCTTATAATGTAAAGAGAAAGGGAGAGAGACTCAGCTGAGCTGTTGTGCAAATATGAAGCTGTAACATCTCAATCTGTTTTTGCGCACCTCCTATATTCACCAAAATTAGAGAGCACTAGACTCACTTTAATATTCAATCATAAAAGTTTAAAAAAAATGAAAAAAAATACTTAATTAAACTAATTACCTAAGGAAGTTCTATACAATAAAAAATAATTCAACTTTTGTGTGTATATATATATATATATATATATATAATTTGCGGCCCACCAGTTCCCCCTCACTGCGCTCCAGCTGTATCCCTGAGCTTGGGGGGTATTCATTTTAAACTGCTGCTGTCTCGGCCTCAGGACCTGCTGGCTCTGGGTCTGTGTAACACCATAGGAGGAATGTTCCAGTGCTTCGCTGTCAGCTGCTCCTTCTCTCGCAGTATGGTCCAGGAGAGCACTGGTGTCAAATCACAGGTACGTAATTAATTCCAAATTACATAAAAATCCCAAACCACTTTTGTCCTTGCACAGTGTCAAAGAATGGGAAACAACATTTGATTATCTTTTCAAATTGTGCATTGTGTGATTGAAAATGGTCTTCTGTCCTCCTTCCTTCACTTTCTGTCCTTCTCTTGTGTTCTAATCTTTTGTGTCAGATGGCCGGATTGCTATCCGCTCTATTGATGCTAACCATCCTGTTAAAGATCGGTCATCTCTTTGAACAGCTGCCAAAGGTAACGTGCATACGAGACAACAAACAGTATTCATGTTCATCAGGTACTCAGCTGGCGTACCAGAGGTTTGTATAATAGTGAATATCAGTGAAGAGGTTTTTACAAAATGTCAAGTCATACCCCATCTGGCAGAGGCTCACTGTGGGTATGGTTCACGCGTCGTAGACCAGTAACGCCTCGCTGTGTCTTCCAGGCGGTGTTGGCAGTGATCATAGTGGTGAACCTGCAGGGGTTGATGGCTCAGTTCAAAGATCTGTGTCTGCTCTGGAAGTGTGACAGATTAGACCTGGTAGGCTACACGTACATCCATACAGTACATACATTATTCAAGCTGCTAGCTTAGAGCCAGAGTGACAGCTCTGATGCTCGTCCTCTCTCCTCCCTCCTCCTTCAGCTGGTGTGGGTCGCCTCGCTGATTTCCACGCTGGTCTTTAACCTGGACCTGGGTCTGGCTGTGGCCGTCATCTTCTCTCTACTCACACTCATCTACAGGACACAACAGTCAGTAAACATCATTTTAAACGCTTTCAATGTAATCCTGTTTAATCCTGATCATACTGAGATTATCAGGGTAGCACAAACGTGACAGTGATTCAGGTACATTCTCACCAGGTGTCTGTGTTTGGGGAGTTGGGAATAAAATAGTATATACTGTATATATGTATTAGGTATTATAAAAAGTGTTCCCCCTCTCCTTACTTGTCTCCCAGGCTGATGTTATTTTTCCTCTGTCTATTACTTTCATCTTGTCCTCACCTTCCAGCTCCTCCACTGTTGTTTTGGGTCGTATTCCTGGCACTGACTGTTACAGAGATGTGGTACTCTACACAAAGGTACGCTTAATCGGTCTTACAGATTTCATTTCAAAATAAGTATTAAGAATAAAGAAAAACTATTTTGTTACGGTTTGGTGTTGTCAAGTTAAAGTCAAGTTAATAACCCACTTTAACCAAAAGCACCAATCAAAACAACACTTCCACCTCTGCATTGCCACCATGTTGCAATCTGCCTCCCTCGTGCCATTACTGTTCTGTGTTATCACTGAGGTGTTAGAGCGTTTGAAATACTTTTGAAGCGGTTCACAAGATGCCATTTAGAAGATGACATTAATCATCTGGCAGCAGCTGTTTGTACCCATGAGACCAAACAAATCAGTATTTTAGTATTCCAGGGCCTGACTCAGGATAAGATGATGAATCGGTAAAACATGACCCACAATGATCTTTGATGATTGCCGGCTGTGGACTCGCATATCTGAAATGCCATTAATGTGAAACAAGGTCAGTAATCTGTCTTGTATCTGCACATGAAACACACATTTCAAATCAATCACATCATCTGCAATACAGATGCACATCAACGCAGAAAGCATTTGATGTGTACTATTTGTGCAGGATGTAACTTTATGGCGATCTTAATAAATTATAGGTTTTCTTACTTGATGGAAAGAAAGAAAGGTGAAAAAATCAAATTATCCTAAAGTTTATATAGAACATGGGTTTGAAAATGAATGGAGCATAGACATCTTTGATGGCAGGCCATAAAACTGAGGTGGCAGAAACAAATAACACACCAAATTGTATGGTGACGGTCAGTCTTTTATCATCTTAACAAAGCACTGTGTGCAGTACAACTGTCCCACAGCCAAAACACACAACAAATACATCCCTGGATGAAAACCACCATCTGTCACACATCAAGCACCAAACCGTCACCAAAGGCAGTCTGTTTGTGCTCCAAACGTCAGTGAATTCCTCTCAACTTCTCGCCCTCTGGTCCCTCTGCTTCATTCTCCCCTCAATCGCTTTCACTGCTGGCTGCTGGTATGCACTTCCCTCTGTGCGCTGTGGCAACTATCGGCCGTGCACCAGTGACGGCGTATGCAGTAATCTGTAAACACTTTAGAGCCAGGGGAGCTAAGGTTAAACAGAACGAACTGCTGTAACTCTGAGCCAGATATACCGGTTTATTGTTTAGCCAACAGACTTGTTTTTGTTGTGTAAAGGCACCAGACTGCTGTTGTAAGTCAAGTTATAGAACTGAGCTTCTGCACATTGTGTCTTTGTTGCTCCTGTTTTTCCAACAGGCAAAGCCAGTTGCTGGGGTGACCATACTCTCCTATTCAAGTCCTATTTACTTTGCCAACACTGAACTGGTCTTCACACAGATCAGACAGGTACCAACGACCACACACACACACACACACACACACACACACACACACACACACACACACACACATAGGATGGAATAAAAATGATGGAGGGAAACAACCGAGCATTAGCATTAGTGAAACAAGAGCCAGTTTTGAGTGACAAGAATAACGTGTGGTAGGTTTCGAGGACTACATTGACCATTTGAATTCACATCTAAAGGAATAAAAGGAGAACATACATTTTACATATTTTCTGCTGTAAATTTGGGGTGGACAGGAGACACGACTCCCCAAAGAATGCATGGTTACGCCCTTGGTTGAATGAATAAACCCAGATGAGCATCAGTCAGTTGATCTTTTCCATGTGTCGGGTACATTCATTCAACATGATGTCAACGAAATACTGTTTCTGACTACCCTTTCCTCACCACACCCAGACGGTGAGTCGTGATCAGAAGGAAAGCCCAGCTGGAGTCCACAACTCTTCTTCCTCCTCCTCGTTGTCCTCTTCCTCTTCAGGACACACATGGAGACACACTCATTGCATGGTTCTAGATCTCAGCTCAGTCACCTTCATGGACTCAGTGGCCATGCTGGCACTTTGCAAGGTGATAAAAGAGACTTGGAGTGAAACTGGTTTGAACTGGTATGCAGTTTTAGGTTGTGTGAATGCTCGTATCTGATTGCCTGTCAATCAAACAATCTGTTCAATCTGTGTTCTATCTTTACTTGGAATCTTGACATTGACTTCTGCGGGCTTTGCCCTTTTCATTGTCTGAGACGTCTGTCACTTCTCAAGCTCGCTCACCAGTTTGCTTTCTCCTTCTGGGAATTTAGCACATGCAATCTATTCTACGAGAAATTATCTTTTCTAAGTGAGAAAAAAGAAAAGTGATAAATATTTCTTTAATACATTTTCTCTATTTTTTATTTTCCATATGGAGACAGGCTTTTCATAAAGTACTGTATGTTTAGGGCAACAAGTACAAATTACAATGTATTATATTTAACACTAAGAAAAAGCAAAGCAGGTATAAGTACAGTAATGTTTCACGTGGTAGTTTAAAGCTTTATATGCCATATTGGTGCTATAAGTAAATTGCAGCTGGTGTATGTGTGTGTTCTTCAATAGGTTGCAGAGGACTTGGATGTCCAAGGTGTCGGTGTTTTTCTGGCAGCGTGCCCAGGTCAGGTCAATGTTTCATAGAGTGACTCATATGTCTCTCTCACACATGTATTCACTCAAACACACACACACACATTGCTGTTGTCCTTTTCCAACCACACCTATAGCCTTGCTTAAACTAACATTTTATTCTTGATGTCTAACCAAGCACATTCAATCAGACTAGTTCTTCAAAACGCAAACAGTCTGCATTGCGCATGGAAAAAATACTTGAAATTGTCATTTTCATTCCCTCTGTATGTCACCAGAGAGAATCTTATCTCAGCTGCAGCCTCGGGGTTGTAACGCAGACAGCCTGTCCACCTTGTGTCTCTTCCCATCGGTCCATCATGCTGTCCAGCACTGGCTGAGCACCCTGCCAAGGCCTCTGGAGGTACACATTGTCTCGCTTCCAAGTTCATCTGCAGACATAGGGTTAGGTTAGGTTAGGTTAGGGTTAGGGTAAGAAAAGGTATTAACTCAAGGTTTTTAGAGTCTCAAACGAGTCAAGGTCAGTTTGCAGCTGAAGACTTGAGTTAGAAAATGAAAAAGAGGTTATTGTGGCACAAGGTTTTGTGAAGGAGGAAGAATCCATTATTCTGCTGAAAGGATTTGGGTCTTTCTTTTGAACTTTTAAAGTTGAAAAAAACAGTAAAACCTTGTTGTTTTTACAGAACATCTCACTGAATATATTAGTGTAAAATTTGGCGCTTCAAAAATAAGTACATTTTTGTTTATATCTCTTCTCAGGAAATCAAACCAGATGCAACTGAATGTTGAACCTACATGGCCGCTGCTTTCACAGAACGTTACGTCACATCAACGTTTTGAAACAAAGACATTAAAACCTTCCCATTGTGTATAGGTAATCATTTTCACACATTCTCAGACAATAAATGTATGTTTCATTTTTGGTAAAGTATTTTGGATTTGATTAGATGCTTCATTCAAATAAACCATGACTCGCAGAGGACAGTTTTAAATCTATCACTCCCTGGGTTAGAGGTCCAGTTTTATTTCACTGCACCGACCTGCTGTGAAAAGACTCATCGTAGCAGGCTAACAACATATTGATTGTTGTTCTATTTGGTATTCTAATTTAAACTAAAAATACCAAGGCACCAAAGATAAATCGAAACGCATTTAAAACAGGTATGAATTCATCGGCCCCTAAAGTGCTACATTAAATCTGTGTGTGCAATTACTTTGTAGGGAAACCTCTGAACCAGTTCCTATTTTGCTCAGCCACCAGAATGCAGTTACACAATAACAAAAGTAGATCTACATACCAAAGACGGGAGTCCACTGTTTTCATAACTGATTAACGTGTTATTTGGATTAAGTGACAATGACTTTGACCTTTCTCCTTAAAAAAGTACATTCACAATGAAACCTGAACAACCTGTACTGGCAAACGGAGAGGAGTGAAGGGGTTAGAGCTGATATTGGATGTTGCGTTTCTGTGAGAACAGAAACAGGCACACATCCATTACTGTGTGAGACCGGATCCCAGCAGCAAGGAGACGTGAACAATAACAGCAGAGTCCCAGCTGTGTTGCCCCTGGAGACACGCCAACTGTGATGACAGCCAAACCAAGATGTGAAGTTACTCTTTAACGGCGACGGGAGAACATGATTACAAGCAGTTGTAGAAAACAAACCCTGTGTCTCCACTTATTTCTGCGCCCTCGCACCCTGCGAGTTCGTGTAGTCTGTTGTGTTGGTTTCACGCGTTCAGCCCAGTCTAGTGCTCGACCCTCGGCAGCTAATGGAAACATCCAATAAAACACGAAATTTTTATTTCGCCATTGCAGAAAATGACGTAATGTGTGATTTAGAGAAACAATCGCGCAAATGCAAAGACAAAAAAACCCTAGCAGAGGATGGTTTCGATCCATCGACCTCTGGGTTATGGGCCCAGCACGCTTCCGCTGCGCCACTCTGCTGCTGCAAGTGAGCGAGACACTTAGGTATTAATAGTAAGTGGCGGGAACCGCTGTGGAAATGACGTCGTTTATTTTCTGTAGCCTTGCGCGGCAAGTGCACAAATATCCGTGACAGAAGCTCGTTGAACGTTGGCGTGAGGTTTGTAAGTGCGATGAGACGTTTTCTAATGTCTGCTTGTCTAAAGCTGAAACTTAGCGCAGCGGCACTGTCCGATTTCAACTGTATAAACGTTATAATTAACTCTATAACAGTGTTAAAGTGGCAACACTTTAAAACGTTACATTGACACTGTGGAGTGTGGACCCCATGGGACACTTTGAGTATTTTAAAATTAACTCCAATAGTGTTCATTTGAGTGTGTCCATTTCGCTGTGTAGGTAATGTACGAGAGTGAAAGGGGAACTCCTTCCCTTGGTGTAAAGAACCAAAATGTATTTTTGAATGAATAAAACTGACATTTTAAAGACACCCAAGGTTGACTAACATATTTAAAGCAAATAAACCTAAGAATCATTTAATCATCAAGTGTGACTAGGCAGTGAAATCATAAAATGCCTGCTGATGGAACTTTAAAACCAAATTGTCTTTACAAAAGGAAATCATTTGTCACACTTACTTAACCGGTAACTGTCTGTCCAATTATTAAGCTAGCCCTCCCACTCTACGGTTGTGTGGTCATGATTTATCAACAAAAACCCTGACTAAGCTGAAATGGCTGACTAATATAATGCACAGATAAGGCACTAAAAACACAGATCACAAACGTGGTTGAACGCTGTCAAATCAAAAGTGAGCATATTCTGGGATTATCCTTTTGGTGAATATTCATCTGCCGTCTGCCGTCCATAAGGTTAGTTTCCTGTATGTATTGATTGCATGGTGAATACTTGTGATGTCAATACACATTTTGAATACATCTTAACAAAATAAGGGGGTTGATTCATTTCTCGTGTCGACCACTTCTGTTTACTGCACACTAGAACTTTGCCCTCTCCCGACAATATAACATTTCTAGGTTGCCCTTCGTTGTCTCAGCAGTGGAGCCACACTGCAAGGACCGTCTCCCCCTCAAGAGGAAAACTACAACCGATTCCATTTGATAACACTTCACACTGAGAGGATTAATTCTTCATGAAGACAGACGTTTCTTCCTGTGACTAAAGGAACCTTTTTTTATTATTATTATTTAGCTGAATGATTTCCATTGCAACCTCTGAACTGGATAAACAGATCAGGGACGCGGGAATAAAAGACTGAATATTATTTTTTCCTTCTCTTTAAACCTACGCTGAACTTGCATGGTTCATCTTAGGGTTTCAGAAGGCTCTGTATTTTGTAAAATAATCCTTTCCACAAAATATAACTTTTTTTCTAGTACAGCTGAAACACACGGTAATTATAAACATTACATTATAAAGTGTTTTAGACAACCAGAGGTATTGGGATCACTTGAATGAACATGCAACAGATTAACAAATTAGTCATTAGATTTGTATCTTATAAATGTAGGGATATAATATACTTTTTAAAGACATCTTATAGGTGTTAAATGTTAAAAATACAACTGCATCATTTTACATAATAATATTTAAAAATACAAGGAATGTGTTTCTTTGCCAAAATAAAAGAACTTGTAAGGATGGAAGATGCTTTTTGTCAATGTTGCAGCGAGTTGAAGCCATGAAAGAGAGGAGGCGAACGGACTACTACGTGCACAGGGACGTCCTGGACGAAGGGGCAGTGGATGAGATTGCAAAAAAGTCTGACTCAAAGCCATCTATGTCTGAGAAGTTTAAAAAGTCAATGAGGTAAAGTTACCAGATAAATATTTGAATTATTATTAATTATTACTGAATATTTTATTTCAAGTTTGACCCTCCGGCCGGAACATTTTATGACACTCAACCTTCAATAACTCTTAATTCATCTGCACATTGTTTTAACTTGCAATGAGAGGATGTTGTTTTTTCTCTCTTTCCGTCTCTCTGACCCAAACTCAGGTGTTCTGGTCCCAGGTTGAAGAGTTGCCTGCTGGGGAGAGTCCCCGTTGTGTCATGGCTGCCTCGCTACTCGCTCAGAGACAACGCCCTGGGAGACCTGATCTCTGGAATCAGTGTGGGGATCATGCAGCTTCCGCAGGGTGAGGGTGAAGCCATCAGATCGTATTTGACAATTAACTATGACCACTATCAGCTAATTCGTCATGAGAACGTTGTTGTTAGTGCATTCAGAGATGTTTCCTGTGGAGTGGTGTGTCCGCCCCCTGGGCCCCGTTAATCAGCTTGAGTGGGTTTTAAACCCTTAATTACAGATCACTTGCTTCACCTCTGTTCTCCGTGTGCCTGTTCAACAAAACTTTGGTCTGAGCTCCATGAGAGTTGTTCATATACTCAATACAATTTAGATTGTGATTTTAACGATTAGATGGGTCCATGAGAGTTGTTCATATGATGGATACAATTTAGATTGTGATTTTAAAGAAACGCTCTATTGTTGCTCTACTATCACTACAGGTATGGCCTATGCCCTGCTCGCCTCTGTCCCTGCAGTCTTTGGACTTTACTCCTCCTTTTATCCAGTCCTCGTCTACTTCATCTTTGGCACTTCAAAGCACATTTCCATTGGTTTGTACTTAAACACTTACTGTATCTGCACCCAAGTCATTTAGACATCAGGAGATTAATACAACATGAACTTGTGTAGGTAGTCTGAAAAAAAGAGAAAGCTATATGGGAGGATTATTCACAAACTGAAAGAGTATTTTGTCATCGCCTAGATTCAGTTTTTAAGCGAAGACAGACAGTGTATGATCTTTTTAGCTGAAGCCCTTCTTTTGATTGATTGAGACGTCATTAAAATACCTTTAACATTTAATATTATATGCACATGAAAAAACGTTCTCTAAACTTTGGTAATCTGCTCTTTAAAGAGTGTGGTCTGATCAACACCAGCTATAATCATAAACAGGGATTGTGGGAGCTACTGAAACTAAATGAGTGAAACCAAGCGGGCATTGAGGAAGATGTCCCACAAAATACCCAATACAGTGTTTAATGGCCAGGAAACCCGTGTGTTGATGCCTCTGTCTCCCTTCTTTAGGAACGTTTGCGGTGTTGAGTGTGATGGTAGGAGGAGTGACAGAGCGATTAGCACCAGACTCCAACTTTATTTCATGGGACAATGTGACCAACAAGAGTGAAGTCGACATTGTCACACGGGACGCAGAGAGGGTCAAAGTGGCTGCAGCCGTCACCTTCTTGTCTGGATTATTTCAGGTAAATCAGAGTTACTGGAAGTCAAATTTGGAGGTAATCCTCCCATTGGCTATTGATATTCCTCATAATGACCGATATTATATATTCTGCAAAACATACATCAATCAAATAGAATACTCTATGCATCCTCAAAGTGCGCATCGCTCGTTGAAAACAGCCAGATCCTGTCAAAAAAAGATTCAAGCCCCCAAAAGGATCCTTTTATGTGCTCTCTGTGACCTAAACAACACGTGTCTCTCCCATTGTCCAGGCTGAAGGGAACGTTTGAATTAATAAGTAAAGTATTTGCAAACAAGTTCTGGCTGGTGCACCTGTAAAACTAGAGACTGGTTATCATCTATGAGCGATTCCGTGATGTTAATTTAATGCACAGAAGTATAAAAATCCAATATTATTTGGAATCCTTTGACCCTCTTGTTAAATTGAAGCTCCACGTGTCTTTCAATGTGTATGTAGATTCTGCTCGGTCTCGTGCAGTTTGGTTTTGTTGTGACCTACCTGTCTGAGCCGCTGGTCCGAGGTTACACCACGGGAGCAGCCATCCACGTCATCGTGTCCCAGCTCAAATACATCTTTGGCATCAAACCCGAGAGACACAGTGGACCCCTCTCATTGATATATGTAAGAAAGAACACAGTTTTTTACACTAATGCTAAATTATCCAAATGTTTGGGGGTTTTGGAAGATCTTGAGTGATTTCTACAATGTGAGGTAATACTTCATCAGGCATGGTGGGCTGATAATGTATAACAATGTCTGTGTCCCCCCCGTAAGCAGCCAGGACTGGAACATTTGCTTGCTGACAGGCTGATGGACACAAATCTAACATGAGCGTTGTCTTTTCTTGTATGAAATGTTGTACTACTTATTTCTCCCAAACAACTTTGACTATATATTTTATTGCAGACTGTGTTGGAAATTTGCTATCTCCTTCCAAAGACAAACATTGGTACTCTGGTGGTCAGTATCGTCGCTTTAATCGGCCTCGTCCTCGTTAAGGAGCTCAACTCATACTTGAGTAAGAAACTACCTGTTCCTATACCCGTGGAACTGCTTGGTGTGAGTATACGTTGGCTTGTAAAATACCAAATGGACAGTTAATTCCTCATGAAGCACAGACGCCGTGACACTTACCCCCTAATACAAATACATCTCTTATTATGTGTTTCTCCAGATTATAATTGCTACAGTCATCTCCTGGCAAGTTAATTTGGCGGACCAGTATGGAGTGGATGTGGTGGGACTGATTCCCTCAGGGTGAGAAACACAAACACACACACACACACACACACACACACACACACACACATGTGTGACAAGCGACGGTGTCTGTAACTGCTGATGTTTTGTTCCTCCCCAGCCTCCAGCCGCCTGTTCTCCCAGACGCCTCTCTGTTTGGTCAGGTGATCGGCGATGCCTTCGCTCTGGCTGTTGTCGGCTACGGCATCGCCATCTCACTGGGACGAATCTTTGCGCTAAAGTATGGATACAAAGTGGACAGCAACCAGGTGAGGAGACGATCGATGGTGTCCCGGGACGGAGTGCTTTTTTAAAGTCAATATCTTGCATATAAATAGTGTGAATTTCCTCGTTAAAGGAACTGATCGCTCTGGGTCTGAGTAACTCCATCGGAGGAGTCTTCCAGTGTTTTGCCATCAGCTGCTCCATGTCTCGCAGTATGGTTCAGGAGAGCACAGGCGGGAAGACTCAGGTTGGTTTGAGTGGACCTTGTGCTGCTGAACTGCCCTTGAGTAATACATTGACACACACACGTTCGCCCACAAGCGGAGCTGTCATGCAAGGCGCTGACCGGCTGAGCAAAACAACCACCTCAGGGTGATGTCCTTCTCAAGGGTTACTGCAATATGAGGACAAAGAGGGCCGGGGATGGCTCTAACAGCCTGGCAGTACTTTCCCTAAAAGAATTTATTATCAACACACCGTAATAAAAAAATTAAAAAGTAACACATCTGAATATCTTATGCTGCTTTTATGATCAAAGTAGGGCAGCCCTCTATGTGGCCAAGTCCTAGTAGTCATTGTGCTACAATGTTTTCCTCGTTTAGTTTATATGATTTTCTGTGGTTCTCCTTTGTTTGTTCCAAATAGCTGAACACCACTTCAGCAACATCTATTCCATGCCATTCCATGAGATGATCATTCTGCACACGGCTGCTAAACTGGGCCATCTCAAAGGTTAAGCAGAGTGAGACAATTGTCATAATTAACGGCACTCTGAAGTGGCATCATTAAAAAACACTTAGGCAATTGTTTTTTGGCTCCCATCGATGAAGTCCACCTACACAGACTTGCTAAGAGGCTAAACCGATTTAGTATGACGACACCATCAATCAGCTATGGCCCATTAAAGGCGAGAGGTGCTAACTGATGCTGCTGAATTATGTACCACATTCTCTTTAATGATCTCTACATCATTCATCTTTTTCTTCCACTCTCTTCCTCTGGTCGCTCTCTTCTGATTTTCATTCACCGTGCCTCTATTCTCTCTCTCTCTCTCTCTCTCTCTCTCTCTTCACTGCAGGTTGCTGGTGCTCTATCAGCAATAGTTATCCTCTTCATCACGCTCTGGATTGGAACTCTCTTTGCAGATTTGCCAAAGGTGCTGTGTGTGTGGATGTTTGAATGCCTTCACATCTGTGCCCACATGTGTCCAATTCTCATAGGAAAAGTCTTGTTGCTAAATTGTGAACCACCCTCCTCAAACTATAGACAACCCCCGAGCTTGTGTTTCTATAAGGCAACCAACAGATATTACTTCAGCTTTGTTCTAAAGCAACTGGCTTCTTATTAAAAACAGACGATTAAAACCTTGAAAGCAAATGAGTAAACCAGAGGTTGTAAAGAAAAATGATCATTACAACATCATGACTTATTCTGGTCATTGGTTTGCAGCCTTTTTAGTAGAACTTCACCATCCTACACAAGAGGTTTAACTCAAACAAATCTTTATGTTTTAGGCCATTTTTTCGTTCTTCATATAAACTGTATTACACTTGACTCACTTTGCAGGCAGTGCTGGCCGCCATCATCTTTGTCAACCTCCAGGGCATGATGAAGCAATTCATGGACATCCGTTTACTGTGGAGGAGCAACAAAGTAGACATGGTGAGAGTACTAAAAACTATAGATAAAATCATGGTAAATGTGTTGGTAACAGGATGAACTTCATGTGCACATCTAAACATTATTTTGAATCCCAGATCTTCTTAATTTGTTACATTGATAATTAGTGAATTCCAACATAAAAATAATGTGAATTTCTGACAGTTTTGATATTTCTTGAGAATAACCACAGATGTTTCCAACCGAATGGTAGAATAGCTACACAGCTATTACTGCTAGTAGATTGCAGATTTAGTCGATTTAGCTGATGAAATACAGCTGGCGCTGCCTGAAACACATTCTTAAACTGATTAGGCCACTGAGGATTAAAAAAATATATTTGCAATCAAGACAACACTTCACATTTCAAGCACCTTACAGTAGCAAAGTTGAATGTTATTTCAATTTAACACTTGTATTGGTAACAAGCGCTGCTTAATTTATGGGTCACACGACTCACTCACGTCTTCATTTACTGCCCGTTGTTCATCATCATCACGCTCTCCCTTCTCTAGCTGATCTGGGTGGCCACCTTCATCCTCACCTTGCTATTAAACCCTGACCTGGGACTGGCTGCCTCCATTGGTTTCTCCATGCTCACCGTCATCTTCAGGACACAGCTGTAGGAGAACATTCCCACACACACCAACAATTAGACACTAAACAGCACATGTTGAGTTTAGTGTGGAAATGAAACCATCAATCACAACATCAACTTATTAATTCAGTCCTTCTCTTGCAGACAATATCCAAACATTTCAAATTGTTAGAAATTGATTATAATGGGCTTTGTTTTGTGTGTATTCCAGACCTAAATACTCCAAATTAGGGCAGGTCCCAGACACTGATATTTACAGGCCACTGGAAGACTACGATGAGGTATGGCACATTACATTTATGATTTCATATAACTTGAAACCAGGGGTGAGTACTGGTCTAAAGAGGAATAGAACAATGAAAGGTGAACAAAAGCTGTCAAAAAGGACGAGCGCAAAATGACATGTTATTTAGGATATAATTCTCACAACATTGCACACAGATATCCATTCATCCTAAACGATGAATGTTAATGACCATGAAAGTGAGATTTGTCATAGCGACTATTTGATGAACATCTACAACCATTCATGTCCTCCTCCAGGTGAACTTTAACTGTGAACGTTACTGAATGTTAGCATGCTAACACGCAACACTAAGATGGTATATAATATGAACACAATACCTGCTAAACATCAATATGTTTGCAATTTCAATTGTGTCCATGTAAGAATGTGAATATGAGCATTAAGCTCCAGGGCTGTTTAACTGATTAACTTATCCGAGCGATTGGTTTCAGCTGAAGCCAGTGCCCGGGATTCTGATCTTCCGTTCCTCTGCCACCCTCTACTTTGCCAATGCTGAGATGTACCAGGAAGCACTTGGAGAGAAGGTGAGGACACACACACCTAGCCCTAAATCCAGGACTTATTCTTTTAATACAGCTCCATGCAGAAGTGCAGACGGATACAGTGTCCCACACTCAAGCTCTAAAAGTTAAACTAGTTCCTGCAAACAAAGCCTGCACCAGAACACCGACACACAAATAATAATGCAAACGCATATATTTATGTAGACCACGGTATCAGATATACAAACGCCATGATGGGAACACAAACCCCAATGTATATGAATATACAAATAAACACATAAAAGCCACACGCACACACACGTAGAGAGAAACAGAAAAGAGGAAAGAACCACCTCCAGCAACAACCCTTTTTGTCACAATTTCCGTGCAATTAACTCTGCTCTTGCCAACATTATTTCTGACACTAATAACTTACCCGGCATTTCACCGATTCACGCCGTGACAGACATTGTTAAAAATGTCATCCCACCATTTTCTCCTCTCCTTTGTTCCGACGAACTTTTGTTTGAACAATCCCCTCGATCTCCTTCCTCCCCCTCTTCCTCCTCCTCTGTCACGTCTCTTTGGGGTAAATGGGAAGACGGATGGAGGGAAGGTAGAAAGCAGATGACAAAAGATGGAGGGAGGGTGAGAGGCAGAGCTGTAATAAGGGTGGGAGATAATGGAGCTGCTCATTCCCTACATGTCAAAGCCACCGGGTCGCTCTTTTCTTGCTTATCTTTCATGCACAAAAAAACGTTCATAAAGTTGTTGGCAGAGACTGAATGTCTGTTTATAGGTGAGAAATCACCACGACATGAACTATGGTGATTTTCTATCTGGCTGGTAAGAGTTTTGACTGACAACAGACAACTCCAACTTGGAGATAAGTTTCCAGGATGAAAGTTGCAGGGGAAATCTGAGATTGCTTACTGCTAGTTCTCGCCGGTAGCGATTAAGCTGGTGAGTTCCTCTTGTGTAATGGGATACTAATGCTGTAATTGCATGAACCGGTTTGGTCAGAAAAGAAACATTTGGAGCACTACCCATGGAAAGTGGAAGAAATACAGCTTTTTAAATGTATGGCAGCCACTTAAAAATACTTTAGTGAATGATGAAGTGACTTAATTCAACGAGGACCCACACCTAATGTGAAAACTACTTTATGTGAAGACCAGGTCCATTTCTACTGCATGTCTCCTTGTAGCTGTATTAGCTGAATGATGCCTTTGGTATTTGCTGATCCCAACATGAAAACCGGTTTCTCTTGTCTAAAAGCAGTTGACAATTGTCTTAAAACAATACTCCGCCTCCACGATGTACTAAACGTATCACACCCAGATTGTATTTAAGCAGAATTAAAAAATGATGAATCTATCCGATAAATTCAAATGGACTGGTTTAACTCTGGTGGCTGTGCTACTGACTGATATGTTGGCGAGTTATGCACAGTCCAGTACTTCCTTTAGAGCTCTAACTTGTTCAACTTGGGTCACAGTGTGGTTCAACCCAACTTCCTCTAGAATTATCCTGATCAGGTTTCCATGCCAAACAACATTGTACAAATACATTGTTTTATTATTTGAAATAATTACAAATACAATTTGTTAGAAATATAAATGATCACCCTAAAAAGCAAAAGCGATGTGAGCATAATTTTGTCTCAAGGTGGGAGACAACTTACAGTGTGAGAAAGTTTTAGAATTATCGGTGGTGCATTGTCATCATAGTCGATTTAAATGGCTGTAAGATATATGTGAGCTTCACTACCCCTGTCTGTGGTTGTCTTTTGCTGTTTCTTTTAGTCGGGCATCGACATTACCAAACTCCTGTCAGCGAAGAAGAAACTAGAGGCCAAAAAGAAGAGGCATGAGGAGAAAAATGCCAAAAAAGCTGCAAAGATGAGCGCCATGAACCTGGTGAGGGACCCATTTACTATAATACTGTAAACGATTCAACAGGAGTTGTTGTCCACTTTATTCTTTTTATACATAAGCATTTTTGTTAGTTAAACAGAAATAAAAAAAAACATTTCTGACCCTATAACACATTAATTTGAATTCCTGGTACTGAAAGTACGTTTGGTTGCAATTCATCGTCTGAACAAGCGTAACATTTTAATGTTGTGTCTCCTCCGATACAGGAGGGGGGGCCAAAGGGGGAAAGCCAGAATGACCTTGCTATTATTGAGGTGGATGCAGAGCCCGACCCCTCACTCCTCACAGCCATCATCCTCGACCTCAGCCCAGTCAACTTCTTGGATACTGTGGGAGTCAAGACGCTACGCAGCGTACGTGGATGACAGTCACATTTACATATATGTACATATACAAAGAGATGTGGGGAAATATTCAATCAAATTATGAATTGCACTTCTTGCATATGTGCATGTAGAGGTTTTTTGTTAACATGTCGATGATATTATCAGGTTAATTTCTAAATTTTTGTCATCTAAATTAGATCTAAAAAGGTCTTTTAAATAATAAGTTGATAACAAATAAGGAAAACACCACAGAATTAGACAACAAGCTGACCCAGCAAAATACAGCAAATTAAATGCAGATTCTGATCCTTTTCATTTTGCTTTCTACATTTTGTCTTGTTTAACCAGCTTTTAACTTGGCTTTTCACAACTTTCCTCCATACATCCAGTACTTTATTATCATTTAACTCCTCAGGTATTAAAATCTGGTTAATTGAATAGTCAGACTAATGAAATAATCCCCAGTCTAACCTTCTCCTGGGGGCCTCTGTGTCTGTTTCAGATCCGGAGGGACTATGGAGAAGTTTGCATAGAGGTCGTTCTCTCTGGCTGCTCGAGTAAGTCCAATCCGATGAAAATTAGCTCTTCAACCCAGTTTGGAGGCATGGCTGAAACCGGAACAGGGCAATATATACGAAACAAAGTTTTGTTTGTGTACCATGATAGTCGATGTCCTTTTCTTTTTAATTTGCATTATTTTATTTTGTACAACTTTTTTTCAGAGTAAAATAAAAACAGTCTCAAATATAACTTGCCTTCAGCAGCAGGAACCATTGAGATCTTCCGTAAATGATGTTAGTGACAGTTTAAAAATAACAGAATTCCGCTGGGATTGGGTTGTCCCACATACTGTAACTCACACATGATGTATTTTTACATTCATGTTCCAGGCCTCACCTAGCCACACAGAATGTATATTCATTCACAAAATGTTATTTCAGCCTTTTGCCATTGTTTTTAGTAAGTAATTCATCCAATTACAGGTTTTTTTTCCAGAAAACACTATTCAAGGTTTGGGTCATGAAGATTTTTGTGAGTCCTAACAAAAGCTAAAAGAGAACATAATTAAATCTGTTCTTATTGTATTAAAGCTCCTTCTTTTTCCAGATTTTTTACATAGAGGCATCCAGTGTATCTCAAAGGTTCAGCAGCTCTAATTGGCCTGTACCAACTCGATAGCGTGTAATGAGAAAAAATAGTTCGGTGTAAGAGTTTGGGCAAGTAAAAGGACTCTAAAGAATATTTACACAGCCAGGAATTATGAGGTTTAATTACCACAAGGACTATCAGTCATCCCTTGCTGCCTCTTTGTAGGTGGTGTCATGAACAACTTGCAGACTGGAGGTTTCTTTAACGCCGAGGTGACCAAGTCCTGTCTCTTCTCCACCGTCCATGACGCCGTTCTGCACTGTCAGTCTGTCCAAAGGCACAGCCAAGAAAAGGTGATGTACTGCGAGCATACACACATGCACTCAAACAGACACGTCATCACACATCACAAAATGTGTGATGTACAGTAAGTGTGCAGGTGTCGCAGAGGAATCCAACAGAAAATGAGGCAGATGTGTTAAATTAATCGAATAAAGCAGGACAAACATTTGGGGCTGTTGCACATCTAAAAGTCTGAAACCAATTCTAAACCAACAGACTCGTTACCTTTTAACTTTTAAGTTTGGAACAAACTGAAAAGTTGCACAGTCCAGATCAATCCAAGTTTTTGTGAAAATAAACTCACTGATTCTGGTTTCTCTAACTGCTGTCCTCCCTGAAACGTAACGTTGACTTTAATTAAAAACTCATTGATTGAATTTTGGCCGTGATATTGACTTATAAGTTGACGTAAACAACAACAACCCGACCGCCTGTTGCCATCCACTGCAGCAAAGCAGCTTCAAAGCTCTGAGTGGGAGGGGAGCCAGACAATAATTCAGTGTGAGCGACCCCTTTGCCATTATACATTGTAATTTGATCCACTGACGTGAAGGAATATTGATCGGAGCAGCTGAGAGTGTTCATGTTGACAGCCGTGGTCATTCGGTTGTTATGCAGAGGTCCTTATTGTAATTATAATTCAGCCACGCTTCAATTACATATTAATGGCTTTGCAACAAGGCATTTACTATTTATTGTTTCCACTACGCTTTCCCAATCCAATACTACAACTAAGATTTCAATTGGACCAAAGTTAGCTGCAAAATTCAGCAAATCCACATGTCAGAAGGTCAGAATCTGCTGCACTCGATGAATAGGGGAAAATCGAAATGATCAAATAAAAAGATCACATTTCTAATCAATCCACCTCATCACTTACAAGAATATGGGAAACGGTCCTATTCACTCAGCGTGTGTGGGAATTATGCGTTAAGCTCTTAATATCTTAATGCACAATTATTCAAATGGCGGTTCATTGATTGTTATTCTGCAGTGTGACCTGGGCGGCAAATTGATTGCCGTCAAAATCCCTTGTGATCTATTTTAATACACAGACACAGACATCTAAAGAGCATTTGGTGCACAGGTAACGTCTGCGCATGTGTGTCTCTCTTAATCTCATTTATACACCTGTGCATGGTTCGGTACGGAAGACGTGAGCGAAAAACAAGAAGGCACAGAAACCTGCAGCCCTCTGTATGCAGAGGAATGAATACTCACATACACATACAGTACATCCATATGCAGATATCCCATCATTTTACAGAAGCATTTCAGCATAACAGAACGCCAGTCATATTCCCCCCCCGGAGGCCCACCAGAAGTATCATATATAATATTCAACAAAACAGAGGCAATGAGGGAATCCACATGGTGCAAAGTGAAGCCATCCGACTGAAAATAGTTTGACTCGTGAACCATTATTTCTGGTATTGGCCTGCTGAGCCGAAGTTTGAGGCAGCATGCTTCCCGTCCCGCTGCGTTCCTACTCGTTCAACGCCACTGAGACTTTCATGCTATAAAATATTTTAAAAATCTTCAATCTTCTGCTTGGGATCCGTCCTCTTCTCACTTTGGTGACCCTTCCTTGTTTTAACCTCTGCTGTGCTTCTGTTTCACAGGACGACAAAGTGACACAATTTTGAGTCCGGAGAAGAGTGATGGAGAACGAGAGGAAGACATGAGGATTATATCCAGTGAGCTTCTGATTTCGGGGACTGCCTTCTGTCACAAGCACAGAAACTCAAACATGCAGACAAACGCTCATCGTTACAAACAAATGGACACAAAATAGTACACATCCAGAGTGCTACAGTCCTACAAAGCCTTGCTGGAGGAGTTTACAAATCCAAACAACACAGATGTGTAGTTAGAGCAAATGAATACAGACTGATGTTTTTCTGCGACGCATTCAGGCATCGAAAAGGAATCTATTCGATTGCTTTTAATCGGTAAAATACACCAATTATGGATGGTGCATTCACAAAAATAAAAAAATCACCCAATTTAAATGTAATCACGTGGAAAATGTACTTATTCAAAAGCTTCTCATTGATTGGTAACGTTCATGATTTGAACAAAGGCATTTTGATTTGTGAAGAGGAAATCTCAAAAAGCCTCTGAAAAGATGAGGTCTGATGACACTTCGTCTTAACAATAGATTCAGGGTGTTCCCCCTTCCTGTGTCACTGGGACCGGATGCTGCCTTCACACTCAGACTCCGGTCTACTCTTTGTTTATGATGTTTGTCATTCATGTTACTCAAGAACAGAGAATAGTGTAATAAGGACGGGGGAAAATCAGACACAGAACAACCTTCTGGTGTTCTCATATTGTGGCAAATAAGCCGTCAGCTGTATTGACCCTGAATCACGCATGAAGCAGATATATGATTGAAGAAGGGATTACAGTTGGTGACTCCCGTGTTTGTGTCATTTAATCATTAGTTTAGTTGGAGAGGTGGTAAGAGATTAATTTGCACCAAATAGATTTCAAACACTTCAGTTGTCTGTTACCTACAAACACGGTTTGATGAATCATTGTTTTTTGGAACACACACACTCTGAATCATATTTTCGTGTTAAAATAAATCCCTTTTTATTTAAATTAAATTAAATTATTTAAAGTGCCTTGCTTTGCTGCAATGGATTTACTTAATTCCAAAAAGTCAAACTGAGAATGTTTTCTTTGAGGTCATAATCAATAAACAAATGACTGGTTGAACCTGCACTAATGAATATTATCATCATCACATGTCATATATCAAACAAGGTGCCATTTTAGAGCCTTTGGACCGTTCTCCCACTTTACTGTTTGCGTTCGCTGCTCTTATCAGCCTCATCTACAGATGTGAACGACCGTAGAAGCTTTGATGAAGCAGAGCTAAATGGAGTTCAAAGAGTAAATATTGGACTAACATTTGTCAGATGGCCCGAAGTCACGACCAACTCTGTGTTTGTTGGAAACAAAAATGACACGTGGAGTTTTCTTGTCAACAAACAACCGTTGTGTCTACATTCAGCCAACAATTTGCCCCCGACCGTGGCACACATTAGATACTATATGTGGGTGCAGCCTATGTGCTGCGTGTATAATTGCCCTAGAGCTAAATCTAACCAAATGTGCAACAGAGATGGGAGTTCACAAAACAGTAATACCAATCATTGTAATGGTTTGCAATAGAGACAAAAGTTGCTCTGGTGAACGACGTTGGACCTTCCAGTGATCGGTGGGCCCATAAAGCTAATGCACCAGCCCTAGCTGGAGTCTGCTCTTCTTCTTTTCTACTGGAAATATGATTCCGTTTGTGAGTCTGTGAAGGTCAAGTCAGTTGTAATTCTGCTGTTTGGCCACTATGTGAACCGGGATGCTTTAAGGGCCAGCAGTTATTCTGTGAGGGTTTGAATGAGGGGTCAAACCTAGAGAAAATAGTAGCCTTTTTGCACTTGTCTCAAAGTTGATAATGATAGTGTTGGTCGTTAACACAAGCTTTAGGCTTTATAACATGTCAACAACCCCAAATAAGTGATTGTTGCTTGTTTATATCATTTATACATAAAATAATAAAATTATATAATCTAATGTCATCACACTAATACCTTCAACTTAGTTGAATTCACACTGTTGATTTTTAGAGGGAACTAACGCAATGCTTAACTTCCCTCCGTCACTCGACAGCAAACAATGTCCACCATTCACATACCAGTTGGACTACAATGAAAAAACAACCTTACAGTTCTCTCATCAGGTGGAAGCTTCACAAGAGAGAGAGAGAGAGAGAGAGAGAGAGAGAATGCAAACCATGTGGATTCAACCATGGTGAGTTTGTTTTTTCAGAAAGGGTAATGTGAGCGAGGGAGTGTTGCGTGCGCGCGCGCGTGTGTGTGTGTCTGTGTGTGGACACTTTAGTGTCAACCCAAACGTCGCTGACTGCATTCTTCTCGCGGAGGATGACGCGGGCGCAGTACCACTGAAAGGGGGACCCAGAAAGGGAGACAGAGAGAGAGAGAGAGAGAGAGTGAGAGAAGTAGAAGAGAGCCCGAGGAGAAGCGGAAACTTCACTGCCAACGCTCCTTCACAGGTCTGTTCCGTCTCTATGATTTTGTTTGAGCACTTTAGTCACATTTCTGCATCGGGACATACCAGCGCGTCTGCGGGACTCCGTGCTGACCTTTATATTACGGACACATCGATCACAATCATCCCTTTACGCGTTGACGTCCTTGGTTCTTCGGCAGTGTTCCCACACGCTCCACTCGCGGTGTTTAAAAATAACCCGCAGACTACACTTGCGTTTATTTCGCTACTGGCGAACTGACATCGATGTCAAGAGCTGTACTGCTTGTTAGAGACATTCCAGTTGCAAAGTGCTCGCTTTTTCTGGGTAGCACGCAGGGGATGTGATGTCCCTCCCGTAGTTGCGGAGCCTTCCCCCCATGTGCATTTATTGGAATGGGATGGTTGCAGCGGAGATGCACGCCCGCCGCACACGCCATGAGAGCATGTTGTAAATAATGATAGTTACACGTGTGTTTCCGAGCGTGAGGCACACTTCTCGAGGGGTACCGTTGCGATTCTGTCCCATTCAGCTGAAATCATTTACACGGAGACGAGCAGAAATGTCGCCTGTTATTAATCAAACAAAAAAAAACACCGTGAACACGCATCTTCTCAGGATGAAATCCTAAAATACTAATATTTGAACAGCTGGAATTCAAATGTGGATGTACAGGCTTTCACCGGATCACCTGAGGAAAGCGGTGTGACCAGTGGCACATTCCTCTGTTAACATGCCGTGGATCCAGTATATCCAGCTGGACCTGATGCCTGGGTAGCCTCTGTGTGTGTGTGTGTGTGTGTGTGTGTGTGTGTGTGTGTGTGTGTGTGTGTGTGTGTGTGTGTGTGTGTGTGTGTGTGTGTGTGTGTGTGTGTGTGTGTGTATTTGCACCTTTAGGCAGGGGTGGTGGGAATAGGATTTTCAAATAAAACTGATTAATTTGGAGAGGGGACGGTGCGAACAAATTATCTAATTTAAATCTTCCTTCTGATATTTTTTCTAAATACATGTGCTACTCGTATATATGTATTATATGTCTCACCTTAATGTATAGTATTGTAGTGGCTTTAAAATGTGCAGTGGCACAACACTAGATTGCACTTTTAAGTGGCATTATTACAATCGTGGTCATGGTGTGTGTGAGAGAGAGAGAAAGAAAGAGAATGAGAGACGGAGTGCGCGAGGGATGGGGGGGGGGGGGGTGGGCGTAAGAAGCCGAGCATATGGCCTCGTGACGTAACACCGGTCGTTGCGGACGTTCAGACCACACCGCCCGCGTGTGTTTGCGCGTGCTCGCGTGCGCGTGCAGTTGTGAGGTGTCCTCACTCGAAATAACTGGCTCGCCTCGGATGCCCTCCGATACGAACCCCCAAAAGACGCACCGCGACCAGCGATGAACGCCTCCACCGCCGCCGGCTGCCTGCTCGCCGCCGGCTTCAGCTGGTACCTGTTCGGCAGCGACGTGTTCTCATCGCTGCTGCGGCTCTCTCTTGCAGACCCCTCCATGCCCGAGCCGGGAGCTGCTCCGCGGCGGAGCCCGCAGGGGGTGCCTTACGCCGAGCTGCGACACTTCGCCAACGCCGACGGACTGCACCTGTTCTGCCGCTACTGGGAGCCCGCCGCCCCGCCAAGGTCAGTGGAGAAGGATCGCAGGAGAACCAGCGTCCACGGGCCCCTCGAGATGGAGTCCGTTTCACGGGAGATATTGGAGTGTTTGCGATTATAAACCTGAGTTTTGAGGAAAGGGCTTCTATTCACGTGGTTGCCTTCTGTCCTGGAGTCACATGAGCATTTCAACTTCCTGCATGTGTGTGTCTGTGTGTGTGTGTGTGTTCCAGGACCATGAGTTTAAAAGTACACAGTATTCTCCACCCCTACCTGGTCAGTGCAAATGTATGTCTGTTATTGTACACCTACATTTGTATGAATCTACACTCATCTACACTTTTTTTTTTTTTAATAGAGGGTCATGCCTTCATCCACCCATAAGGAGTCATATCGGCTCTATGACTGGTCAAACACCCTCCTATACCCACTCCTTGCCTGCTGTAGCCTTACACAGTGAAGTCAACACCTAAATGATGTTTTGAACTGTCACACAATATTTTGAGCTTCACAGGGGTTACATAATGAGGAGAAGCACTGGCTGAGCTGTGATCCAGTAACTCTACAGTTATTTTCATGCACGTGGCCCAGGTCCATTTTACATGAAATACATACATCTTTAGTGTAGACCTGGGCCGACCTCTAACTTATGTAATCCGTTTACTACTAATGTCTGCCACGCAAACATCATTAGGTTGAAATGAGAGAACAACAGACCACCAGTTAGATTAAATAAATGAAATAAAATCAACCTGTAGCAAGTTTCCAGTGGACAAATGAGTCTCATTCTGTGACCCAGGCTTAATTGTTTAAAAAAAAAACATTATAATTATGTTAATCTCTTTATAGTGCTGACTGCCAGATGCACCACTCACTCATAATGGGTCATGACCCCATTTCACGAAGACGTTGAACATTGTTTCTGCCACAAGGAGACAGATGAACAACAGTATAGACTGCAGTGCCCTCCATCACTTTATTCTAAAAAATGTAGCATTAACTTTCCAAGCATGAGGAAAATGCTGGTTATCAAATGGCAACATCTGTCTCCTCATACGGTTTGTAAATATTGGAGCAAATGCCTGTGTATTTTCTCATATTCAGTTTTGTAGACTTTGTCTTTTTATATGGACTCTTGTGTCCAGACACCAAGTTGAATAAACCCGTGAACCCCCGTGTTTGGAGGTTGATTCTAATAGTATGTTCATCCTTAACAAACAGCACCAGAATGCATTTGCAAAAGGCCTGAGATGCTGACTAATAGGTAACGCTGTCGCTGTCAGTCAAAAATACATTAAACAGTACAACTCTGATGATTAATGGAGTTTATGAAAAACCCACTCAGTGCTGCTGTGTGCTGTTGGTTGAGGTCACAAATAACACGGTTCCATGCAGCCCAAAATTAAAGGGATGTGACAGAGACACCACAAAACATCTGGAGTCAAGGCATTACTGACTTCGCTCACACACACACACAAACACACAGACTCAGTAGAGCAGTGACTCATTAACAGACGCTTGTGTCTGCTTCATAATTGCTTCACAAACTTTGGCTCATAGTTTACAGCAGCTCGTGTGTTTGTTGCATGTTGTTTTTGTGATCGGAACGAACTTCTCTGATACCTGGTGCAGAGCCGCTCTTTCATTGCTTATGTTCAAAGCTAAATGTTGGTGATTCTGCTCAGGCAGTGGGAGAAACATTTGAATCATAAGTGCAAAGACCTACTGAGCTCTCAGACCCATCCACAAACACCCCTTCAACAGAAAATCTACTCCCTCCTCTTGTACCTGCTCTTAACCACAAGCAACAATTAAGCAAATGACACGTTTGATATTCATATACAATAACAGCTTTACTGTCCATCTGTAAATCACGCTTTTTGGAAGTAAAAAGCTGAATTGAGCTGCAGGCTCAAAATAGCAGCAGATCGGTCTGTGTTGTAACTGTTTCAGAGCCAAGGCTTTGGATAGCTTATGTAACCGCGCCGGAGGCCAGTTAGTGACCGTGTGAACGACGCATGAAGTCACGTTACAGAGAGGCACGAGTGACTCCACGGCCTGCATCGGTGAGCATGTGTTTTTCAGTGGGCCGATGTGTGCTTTTGATTGCTGGTTAGAGCATATGTTTTGTGGTGGTTTCATCTGCAGTCTTCTCACAAGAAAAAGCTTTACAGGCTGCATTTAGAGTCTCACTGGACACTTAAATTCTTCACTAGAGCCCAGACTAATTAAATCATTTCAGCTGAGCTAGCAGCTCCTAGAAACTTCTTACAAGCTGAAAAACAACCCCCAGAAGCTATCCAGTAAAACCACCATTACCCCCAAACTGTTCTGAAAACACCATCGTCAGTGTTTATCACAGTATAACAGTTCTGAGATGAAATCGGGCCTCTCCTGAACCCGGTGCTGTCTTAATCTGCAAAATCCAAGTTACACACAGAATGTCATCAGCAGATGCAGCTTAGCTAGAAGCGTATATCATGATATGAATTTCAGTTTTAAAGAAATGGAGATTTCCAAAACAAAAGCTATACCTGGAACCTTATTACTTTATGGAATGATGAATGGATAGGCTCATATCAGCCAAACTAACCGCTGGTGCTGCGATAAGTTGTGACTATCAAAGGAATCTATGAGAGATTTGCTGTTTGAACGGCAGCCCAAACTACTAAAACATATTATGATATGTTTTTTTGTGACACATGATTTAAAAAAATTAAATTCATGTACGACATGATAAATGCTGTCACTGAAAAAGTATTTTTTGTAGAGTGTGAGATGATAGAGCTAAAAATAGAAAATCAGAGCAGGGCTGCAGCTCACACACTTTTTTATTATTTGTTTTGTTTGTTATCAATTGATATGATTATTTTAATTAATTCTTCATTTAAAATATTTCTTGTGGGGATGAGAATGAGAGGAAGTCAAAGGTCAAAAGCTCCTGAAAATCACATTCACTAACAAGGAAGTAGGTGAAAGGTTGAGGGGAGGGATATCAACAATGATTGACAGATCATGGAATAGCCGGCCAACTAGAGCTTTGATCCTTCACTCCACCGACACATGCACTGCACACCTGTTTTTTTACATCTAAAAACGTATTATTGACAGTTACACACAAACACACACACACTGTAAATAAGTTGAGCTGTTATCATGTGAAGCTGTTACTGATATGGTGTTAGTGATATCATTGATGGTTTCTTTAATTTTATCCTTTTATCTGAAAAGGAGGCAGAGTAAAATAAAATGTTTCATCCCACCCGTTGCTCGAAACCACAGTGACTTCATTAATAATTTATTGGTAAGTGAGAATTATTTTGTCTATTTCACTTCAAGCAGAAGCCATATACGTACGTGTATATGAAAATAAATGTGTAAATACTCATCAAAGCACCCTTTTTAATTTTTATCGATTACATTTTCAATATTATATTTGTGAAATAATGTTGCAACAAAATGTACTGCAATTACATAAGAAGAGATCAAACAATGAAATTGTTAGACAGAAAGCGTTAAGCTGGTGAATAGTTCAAGAAACACCCAGTTAGCCTCACGCAGGTTCAACCATAGAGGGAGATTTTAACATCTTTGCATGTTCATTTCACCTCTTTGTTCTCTTGTTTCACATCAAGGAAATGATTGCATGTTACCACAGTGACCGTTGAGGTCGTTTTTTATCTCCACATTGGACAGCTCTTGAGCTCTCCTGCTGAGAGCCTCTCAGTTGTAGTATTTACTTTGAATGGCAAACAGCTTCCAGAGTAATGTGGATATTTGTATTATTTCCTTCCAAACCCCTGTATAAATTCATGCATTTATTTTCTACTGCCTTCAGAAGATTGTTGCGATCTCCGTGGTACTCAAATGCTCTTTCCCAATTCTGCATTCTGAGTGGGACATTTTCAATAGTGGCTTTTCTTTCACTGGTGTGAACTTTACTTCTGTGGTTGACTGCTGTCTGTCTGCACCTATTTCTCTCCACTACACAGCAATTTGTCTTTCTCAGAACCACCACACACACACACACACACACACACACGTATACATACTTCCTTCCTCTCGCAGCGTCCATGTCATTTTCACTTTCACTTCACGCTGTTCTTTCTGTCATATCCATTTTGTTTTTCTCTAAGGGCATCAAATCTCTCCGTCACCTGAACTTACGGTCTGTTACAATGTCTCACAGCACTGTTGCATCGCTCTCTGCACGGCTACTTACTGCTTGGGGGGCAGATTGTAGCATTTGGTCATTTTAGATGCTGCTGTGACCTGATCTTTAATTAAATATAATCTGCATAAAGGGCAGTTACTGTACCTCAAATACTATTCATTCCATTTAAATCTGACAGGCTGGTCAGGAGCTTTCTTTACTTTGGAGACTTGAAAAGTCTCTAATCTTGGTTTCCCAAAATCTGTTAAAGACGTCCAGTTTCAATCTGCACCACGTTTATCTTCCTGTTGCCTCTGCTTTTTCTTATCCTCTAAATATATTCATACACACCCAAAACTGTACGTCAACCCTTAACAGCACTGGTGACCCACAAACCTTGTGATCACGATTGTTTTAGCCTCCTCGGAGTTGTTGTAGTAATAGCGATGATGTTCACTTTCTAAAAAATACCCATGTTTCAGATGCCAGTACGTTGGAAAGATACAAAAACATTAAGCAAAATATAGTAGGTGAGTTAAAGAAAGGAAGGTATAACTGTGTAACCTAGTTTCGTTCTGGGTGAATAGTTGATAGTTCACCATGGCTCCATGTTACAAACAACAGAAAGCGAACATCATTTTAGTATATATTTAGTGTTTAGAAATGAGCAGGCACACATTTAATTAAACTACAGTAACAGAAAGATGTCAGACACACTTTCTATTCACTTTTGTTGTTCGATTATTGAACTCCTCTTTGGTTTTTCAAAATGAGTGGGTCCCCCTGTAGGACTATAGAAGGATGAACTCAACCATGCTACCTGTTCATCGGTGGCCTTTGATTTATGAGAGCTGAGCGCAAACACATTTCTTCTTCCTATAGAAAAAACAACAGTTTAGATCATTTAAATAGATACACTGTGTCTGTCCACCTTTTACATGTGAGCCTCAGTGAGCGTCAGCCGCATGCCTGAAATGCCTACAACCCAAAGTCGAAGGTGCATGTTCCATTCGGGCACAGTTTGCGAGTTCCTAAATACTCTTGGTATAGACGAACAGCATTGCAATGAGGGGATTAGGCTTTGTTTTTGGTCTGTGGTTGTTTCAAGTAGCTCTGAGCAGAGCCAGAGGGAGGACTAAACTCTCTCCCTCTTTGAGTGTTGTAATAAGGCTGGTTATAAGCAAATGAAATTGGTGTGGGAGACATGTGGGTCTCCCGTTCCCATGAGCGATGAGGGGGAAAACAGGGAGAAAGAGTGTGAAGAGAGATAATGAGGGGGCAAAAAACCTTGTTTGAAGTATTTAAGCTACATTCTATTTTCACATTTTTAACGTCTCAACAATCGTTAGAATTTAAATAATAATACAATAATACAGAACATATACTTGGGCATTATTGAATGTTTTCCTTCTAAAGGACGCTCCCATTGGATTCATAGTGTTGTAGTCGGTCTGAGGAGTCCTACTGTAAGTTACTTACCTGGCTCACAATTTGTTAAATACTGCATGGTTATTTGCCTGATTATTTTAAGGGACTGTAGGGGTTATAAAGTACATTACTCCAACAACGTGGCACTAAGCCTAAAATGTATCCAAACATTTAAAAGGAACATTTAAAGCCAATGATAACTGAAAAATGTTTAGTTGTCTGCAGTCGTCCTGTGTGTGTGAATGCAGAAGTAAATCCTTCAAAACAACGCTGACTGTGAACTTCAAACTATTTTGTAAAGAAAGAAAGAACAACACTGTATTTTGTATAGAAATCGTATGATGGCGAGAGATCTGAAGGCGATATAAATAAACGTAAGGGAGGTTGTCAGGCCCGACTAACTAGATATTAAGGGAACAATGAAAGGCCATGAAGAAAAGTCACATTGCAGTGGGCCGCGTGTTGTTCCCTGTACAGTCGCCATAACAATGAACCCAGATTAGCCCCATTAATCCCCTGCTGCCCCTCGGCATGTGTGCTACCGCACATTGTGCCTGTACAAAGACCCTCATTCACACGCACGCCCGCTCATCAATAAGCGCACTCACATACACTACGCGCATAGACTCCCTCGCACCGAGCAAACAAGTGCAGAGGAAGTCTGCGCCCGAGGCGATGGCTTTTGCAGAGGGAGCAAAAGAGCAGAGAATGAAATCTGTGAGATTTGCTAATGAAGCCTGATGAACAGATACTCCGATTCTACCCGCCTCGTTCTCACATTTTTCACTTGCTTCCCTTTTTTTCTATGTCGTTGAATAGACTTGGGCTAATTGTCTGCTCCTGATTGAAGCTCTCACAGGCGTCTCAGCTGTGCCGGCGTTCAGAGAAGGAACACTGCAGCGTTTCAGTACTGCTCTGCTGCTTAATATGCACTGATTAAGTAGAACCTTAAGGAAAAACCTGGTCTCACAGCAGGTGCGTTATTTAGCAGAAGGCCATTCTTTCTGAGAAAACACAATGTTAAATCACCCTTTATTTGTTTTTCCCCGTTTTACATGGATGCAAGAGATGAAACTAACAAGGAATTACCCTGTTGGCTTCGACATAATGATCAGAAGGTTGGTTGTAGTCTGCATAAAGACTGTGTTCTCCAACCAGCATGGTCTTGCTTTGGTGTTAAGATTAATAGTGACCATATAATTATAATAATATAGTTTAGTTATAATTTAATGTTAAACCTGCAGTAACTGATTATGTCCACATCCAGAAAATAAAAGAAACATTATTGGATGGATTTTTGTGTCCACCATTCCTTCCCTTATAGCTCTGCTTTTGTGCTCTCCTGAGATAAATATCAATGCTCCACTCTGTTCCTCTGCAAGTCGCTCTATGTGCCCGCCTGATGCTTGGTGCCAAGCAGGAAGTGTCCAATGGGTCCTGAGAGCTTTTTCATAGAGAAAAGCTTCCTGCTGTGATAGAGCGTGACTCTATCAGAGCGGTAAGAGTCAATAAAATCAGTAAAATAGTATACTCGCTTTTAATTCTCTGTACGATCATCACTTTATTTGGTGCATTATCTTAAAACTGGTAATTGAACTATAAGTGCAAGATGCACATTGGCAGATGTTTGAAAACACAAAATATCTCCATGAGCAGGTTTGGGACAAATCAAGCAGTCACTACACATCAGAAACTGAGTCACTGAAGTTAATCTTCTGAAGAAGCATTTCATTTTCATAGGCTCCATTTTTCTGAATGTTTGAATGGATACTCTCATGAAAAGAGAGCAGGAATGTGAGAGTTGTTTTTGTGTGTTTTACTGGATTCCCAGTTTGTTTGGAGTCAGGAAGGAAGGGGTGTGCTGACGCAGATTGACGCTCAGATGAATGATATCAGCTATCTCTGAAAACGTTCTCATCTTTTTTTAAATGCTCATCGTGCCTTTCCTTTAGCACATGTACTCACAACTCTAATGTGCACTTTGCAAAGATGTTTAACTCGCACATCAATAGATATTTTACCTGTGGAAACATTCACCCACAATCGCCCCACAACCGTCTCATTGTTCATATGTCACTGTTGTAAAGTGAATCAAAGGACACCTCAATTCAAACAGAAGTGTATCTGCCTGTGTGAACGCATGAATTAACCCTTCCCTCTCCTCCTCTCAGGGCCCTGGTGTTAATTGTCCACGGGGCCGGGGAGCACTGCGGGCCGTATGATGAGATTGCACGGAAACTGAAGGAACTGTCCCTGCTGGTATTTGCACACGACCACGGTGAGTCCAAACACACGTTGCATCAGTACCCTCTCACCTACACTCGTGGTTGCCCTTGTGTTCATCGGTAGTGTAAACACAGGAGAGCTTATGCAAAGGCTCAAAGATAGATCATCATCCGCCTCCATGTCCTTAGTCATTGTTGAGGGATTTTTTTTGCATTTTAGCAACACAAGTGAAAAAAATCTCACAAAACACAACTAAAGTATTGAAATCAGTACAGGTGTTGATGGTTTTATGATGGACCTCTTTGGTTGAACGCATGGCAGGATTTCTGTATCGAGATCCACAAAAATTGGATTGGATAAAATATGGCAGAGAAATTCACAATCCCCAGATATGAATCCCAATGACTTAAAAATATCACAGGGATGATTTTGTAGGTGTTAAGGGAAATGTCTCTTTAACTTTGATTGGATGGTATTTGGTAAAGACATTTATGGATGTATTGCAATACCTTTGGTAGAATTATTTTCATCTAGTGTCATTATAACCAAGATACCAAAATACACTATCACCAAAACATTCAGCCTCAGCTGTGCTTTGTGTTTGGTGCTAATTTGATAATGTAAGCTATGATGTTAGTCCAAGTTGGTGAACATTGTAGCCCACCTGCTAAACATAAGCATGATCATTTTGTCTCTGTGAGCATGTTAGCATGATGATTGTAGCGTTCATTTTAATGGGTTCTTGTGGCCAAGCATGGTCTCACGCGCCTGTTGACACTTGAGCCCTACTTGTTATGTTGAAAAACGTACCACCTACATGTTCAATTTGAAGAGAAAATATGAAATGGATCCTCAAAGAAGCATTTATTAGAAACCGAGCAATACCTGAGTTCTAGCTTGATGTAAACCGTCATTATGTAATGGCGATCTCCTCTCTGATACATCCAACGGGGCAAATGTGACTGGTCCCAGATGCAGCAGAGCCTCGGTGCAAAAAGAGCAGCATGTGTGTTTTGTGAGGCAATATGAGATGGTAAAGACAAAAAGTCCCTGCTGCAAATATAGAAATATTTACACAGTTAGACATCTGAAGAGCTGGCAGAGATATGAGGACGACTGAGGCTGCTTGGGCTGGAGCAGCTTGTTCAGTGGCTCGCCGTAAAATGTCACACTGTTAAATGAAAAATACTGAACTGGAACAAGTCCCCGTCGAGACTAGTTTTCCCTTCGTCTATCTCGCTCACACACTCACACGCACACCTCGGTCAGCCCCCGATAGAGTTCAGCAGTTGAGATCTTTCACATGTTTTTCCTCTGTCACAATTTCCTTTGTCTCACATGCAATCCTTTCTAATTATAGGACTTTTGGGTGTTTTTTTTTTCCAAGCAGCCGGCACAGACCGGAGGTTTGTTCCGTCTGTTGCACACTGCAGCTATTTACCAGATGACAACCTCTAAAGGTTGTCATCTGGTAAACAACCTCTCTTGTGGCTGGTTAATTCATTCAAAATGTAACAGCAAAATACCAAACTGACAGCTTACACACAAGAAACATTAAGGACATTTTGTGGAATGTGGAGGCAGAGATCGGTGCGTATCACTTGACTCATACTACACGCTGATATTTCATGTTAAATCAGGGGTTGAATAACTCGTAATGGATTGTTTGTTTGGTGTGTGTCTTCCTATTACGTAATTGGAGCACAATGGAGTTGTGACTGTTAATTAGATCGGCGCCGGCAAAGTCTCTGCATCCAGCAGTCCATCAAAAATGTTTTCTACAACATCTCTGGATTAGAGAAACAGACTCAATAGGCCATTATCTGTATTAAGAAAAATACCATTTGTTTTATTTTATTAAGTTTATTCTAGAAATAAGAAAGGGTAAAAGAAACGATAATGTAATGAAACAGCCGTCCTCATTTCTACAATTATGTTCACCAAGCATCCCTAAATTCCCAAACATAAAAAGAAAGTATGTCCCATAGCACCCCATCACACAGACTCCGTTATCAGCCAACTAAATAACCCGCTCAATTGAAGATTCCACTGGCTTTGTATTACGATCAAAAATTCCTAATTCCTTGTATTAATAGCCCCAAAAATCGCCCCGTAAAATATTTGTTGTGGCTCTCCCAGTTGTGCAGCAGTGGACCTCAGTGTTTGTGTGTGTGTGTGTTGTCTGAAGTGTGCTTTGGTGTGAATATCTCTGCGCTCGAGTGTATCTAAAGATGTGGATTCAGTAGACTGTGATCTCATGTGGAAGAGGGTGCAGTGTGCATTGATCTGCAGCGCTGCAGTGCAAAGGTGTCTTTGTGCACACGCACTGCACACATACACGCATTTATAAATACACACATAGACACACCTACTTGTGATTGCAGAGCGAGAGCAAGGTGTGAGCTGCACATGTTGTGAATGTTTAGGTGCTCAGTGATGGTATTGGTTCAATGGTTGTCATGGCAACCTGCCTCACCTCTCATCCATTGCTGCAGAAAGATTGAGGTGACAACAAACAATCTATGAATGCAAAGAAATACATATTCATTTTTTTCCCTCCTCACCATCTGTCAGTCAAATCGTCTTTGTCTCCGATCGTCCTCTCACCCCTCCGCCTCTTCTCTCCATTTCCCCATCTCATTCTCCCATCTATTCTCCGATAGATACACCTTTTATTGGAAATCTGTTTGTGGTTGGACGCTGTAGATGATACTACATTGCAGTTTAATACTAACTAGCAAATAACACACAACAGATGGTCGGTAAGTCAAACTGACCAAAGAACCATAGAAGGATCTTTTGATAGGTTCTCCCCATGATTCTACTCACGATCTGTTATTTCCCATTTAAATTAGTATTGTAGAATCATACATTCGGTGAGATGGGGAGAGTCTCCTGTCTTTCATTAATAAACACAATTAAATCCACACCTAAACTGGTGATGATGGTGAAAGATATATGTTTTTGACCTAGGCTTCTAAACATAACCAGTACCATTGAATAATGCATTTTAAAGCAGCAATCAAAAAATGCAGATGGAAATCATTTCGACATTTAAAAAAAGGTTTCGCTGCCATGTGCAGTGCATTCAGCGTCTCACTTTCTCACCCGCTCACTCCATTCCCCCCCCTTCTTGCATCACATCCCTGTCCTCTACTTTGTCCCTCCTCATCCTCGCTGCTGTCTCCGCCTCTATCAAACACTGGAAAGAATGAAAGGCTGAACAGGTTTTCAGGTGAAAGTGGGGTTTGAACTTTAGTGAAGCGTTGATGAGAAAGTGTCTCCTCTGTCTCCGTCTCTTATATTCTAGTTTATTTTTCAAGACCATTTCTTCCCTCTTTTCCTACACAGTTGGCCATGGTCAGAGTGAAGGAGACAGGATGAACATCAAAGACTTTCAGGTTTACATCAGAGACTCCCTGCAGCACGTTGACCTGGTGAAGTCTCGCCACCCAGACCTGCCCGTCTTCATCGTGGGTCACTCCATGGTAGGACGCTTTCCAACTGGCATCACGCTGTTTATCATAAATTCAACTGTGGGTCAATCTGTGAGCATCATTTTATTTGAATCAAATTATTGTATTTCAAGTAGCTGCTCTGGGGAAAGGTTTGTCTCCCTGTTTTTGTTTGGTGTGAAATTAGATATTATTACATAATTATATACAGTATTGTTTCATAGCTACTAGTACAGTGTGCTTGACACACATACAAATGCTGTTTATTTTGTTCAGGAAAGAATACTGAGATCAGTGTTGGGGTTTTTGCTGTGAAATCATGACATTCTAATCAAAAGAAAAAGAACACGCTCTTCTATTGGTAGGAATAACTTTTATGTCCCAAAATAGTCAGCCATAAAAAGAACACCGAACATTGTATTCTGCATTATATCTGACAGAATAAGAATAAAAGTTTTAACATTCAGGGCACATCTGTATAACGCAGTAAAATACCGTGACACCACCCTTTCACACAGCGGCCGCTGCTACTGGTGACTGTGAACTGGTCACCGTAAACTAAAGGGTCGATGCGGCTTTATTTGTAGACATTCAAAAGACGTGATTCCAGAAATCTATGTAATGTTATACTGACCTTTTGTGTCAATTCTGGGCTTCAATGATTATTTAAATATATAGTTTATATGTGCAAAAAATTTCCTCAGGAAGGATCCATGGGATTATATTTTTTTCTTTTTTATGAATTTATCGATTATTTAGTTTAGTTCATATTTTGGGAGCTGTACATATTTACTTTCTAGACAACGACAGGGAGTGCTCTCATGAATAAGCCGCCTACCAGCAGGTTGTTGGCTTGATTTAGCATGAATAGTGAAAACAACTATCCTAACTGTCCAACAATAACTAAATCCACACTTAGAAGGCCTGGAAGGCAGATTGTGTTACCTTCCCTGAGTAAAGCAAGCTGATTACTGCAGTTTCCAGTCTTTGTGCTAAGCTAACGGCATGTCTGTAGTCTTATATTTCCTGTTGTGACATGAGAATGGTGCCAATCTTCTCATCTAACCATGCCAAAAAAAGCAGTAGGCGTATTTCAACAAAGTTTGAACTTTTGCTTTAGAAAGTTTCCCACGGCCCCAAATAATGACTAGGCATTATTTGGTGTGTGCAGCAGAATGTTTTCCACGTTTTGGACTTGCAGAAAGTTTGAGATATTATTCATTTCCACATTTTCTGGATCTTCCTTGTATCTGAGTTCAACTTAAGTAGCTCAAATTGTGTTAAATGTGGTTGTATAAATCTACAAAAAAAAAGGGTAAACCAGAATTCTTTTTGAAAAAAAAACATCATGGAACTATTTTTAACCCTTTAGCTTATTTCATTTCTGGCAGAACTGCCTTCAACATCACACCATCTCCCTGTTCCATCAAGTCTTACACCAGCTAACGGAACACAAATGGTAATAATGAGTGATAAACAATAAAATATCCATTTTGTGGACTTTGACTGTGAATCTCAATGTCAATAATCAGTGTTGGTCTGCTCAACTATGTTTACTCCTTCAAACTCATTTGTGTCAGATGAGCAAGCCACTCTATATTCTGTATTGATACAGAACGCACAAATCAATCTGGAGTGTGATATGTTATGAAACAAGGCCTTCTTTGAGCAGAGTGCAGTCAGCACCACCTTTGCAAGTCAGAAACATTTCGGGCCACAAATCAGTCTTTTTAGCTCACTGCTGGCGGCTTCTTTTCATGATGGGAAAACAGAGGATAAATGCATTCTCAGACTGTCCTGTTATCTCACGGCTCAGCAGCACGCCGGTTTGATGCTTATATTGTTGGAAAATGCATTTCAGATAATGCAATGTCCAACATGTTTGTTTTTTTTAGTAGCCAAGTAGTTTTTCCCACTTGATTTTCCATATTTTTCTTTTACATCACAGCGTCTTCAATTCCAGACAACAAGCTTTTCTTTATAATGAGGTCATATTCTACTGCACAAATGTCAAATTTGCGACCGGCAGCAGGATCAAGTGCTCCAAGTAATCCGGTCGGATTGTCACCGCCACCCCTCGCTATGATTTTAATGGTCTGGCCCGCTTTCGATCAAAGTTTATGGCTTGTGTTTTACCGTAAAGCAGTAATGTATTTATAGAAACACTAATGCAGCATTCAAAACAATCTGAGGCCGTAGGAGCTCAGGCGCAAACTGTTGTGTGTAAATGAAACTGGGATCCCAGATGGAGGCGTAGAGTGTGTTTAGATATCAGTCTGTAAATATTAGGCAAAGGTGACCCAAGTCACTGTGGTACCTTCCTCCTGCCTTCCTGCTTTCCTTCTCCTTTCTTCTTTTTCTCATCACCTCTTCCCTGTTTGCACTCTTTCGTTCTTTCGTTCCTTCTCTCCATCCCTCCATCTGTATTATCTTATCAGCTGTTTATACTGTGCTGTGAAGTAAGCCAGTCCATCTGTATCACCACCAACTTTCATTTTCTGTTCTCTTTTCCCTTCTTCTTTCTTTAAAATTGTTTTGACTTTACTTATTACATTTTCTCATTTCCTGTCGTCTTTTTGTTAACACCTTTTTCATTTTCATCCTTCCTGCACTTCCTTCATCCATAGAGCTTCCATAGTATCTTTTCTCGTATGCTCTAATCGGGGAAACCCAACCCAAAGCACATATTGTCTCGCTATGTTTTTACGGGCCTCATTTCCCAGTGTTGTGACTCTTCATCCTGTTTCTGTTAGCGTGTTCCTCTGCTTGTATGTATCTTTGTTAAACAGGACTGTGATGACGCAACAACCTCAAGACCATGGGAACAGCCTGTGGATGCTACAGTGCGTGCTGCTCCAAAGACAACATCCTGAGGAGGCCCAGCAGTGTAGATTAAATGATAAAGCTGTCCCACCTCCCCCAAATCCTCTGCAGGAATAATGTACCGCCAGTAGTTTTTCAATCAAAGAAGTTAGTGGGATATTTCACACGGAGCAATGGAAATTGAGACAGTTGCATATTGCCGTAAGTGGTGTATGACTCAAGTGTCTTTAGTAATTTGTTGTCTTCGGCCAGGCTAACAGCTGGCTAATGTCGGCCAGTCGGTCAGCCCACCCCTTTGATCTTAGATGAATTAGCATGAAATGCCTTGCCGGCACCCAAGAGAGTCATCCTAATGACTCTGGTGATCATGTGACTTTTCATCTGAACCCGACAGCGGGTCAGAGTTTTCCCGAATACAGTGAAATATCTCAACATCAACAAAATTGATTGCCACAAATTCTGAACACAAATTTCAAGTGCAATCTTTTTCTGTCTGAAGTAAGTAAATATGAATTTCAAGCTTATTGGAAATTAGACTGAGAAAGTAAATCACGATTAGAAATTTGTAGAATCTGCGTCTGATCGAACAGACTTACTTTTTATTTGTTTAAGGAGTGATTTGAAAATTGGAGCAGTTTGTTGGTGTTGTACCAGCTAATGGGAATTCTGACAAAAGACCTCAGCTTTGGCTCATTCTCATTATTCCTAATTCTTTTGAGTTTTTCTGGCTGAAGCTCATTTCTCATACTTCCTAAGTGCCAGAGTTTTATGTAATGGTTTGTTGCTGCTCAGGGCCTTTTTATTTAGCTAAACCATATTTAGTTATCCTTCAATTCTTTTAGTTCCTCCTTTCTCCTGTTAATCATTGTTTAGTTTTTTCTGGTTTGATATGGATGTAGTTAAATTCAAATGACTGGACTTTTTAATTGAAGTAAACTGCTTCCTTTGTTTCCAAAACGGGGAAAATGGCCAACTTTAGGCTTGGCAATATGAGTATACTGGCTGTATAGTCCGTATTTTGAAGTAATGTTAACTCCTCAGGGAATCTTTGGCAGTTTTGTCCACCCACTGTAGGCAGACAGACAAACAATACAAGTATTCATCCTTTCAACCAAAGTTCAGAGGGAGAAAATGTAAGAAGGCCTCCAATCAGCTTCTAAAAGGGCTTCTCTGTCCCAATCCTCTCTCTCCATCTCAGTCTCCTTCTATTCTGATCGCTATTCAAACATATTTCTCCATCATCGGAACAAACTGCACGAAAAACATTCCCGAGAATTTTCCCCGTTTTGTGTGTGTCCTGGTGTTTACACACATGGACGTTTCAGAGTCAGCTTGTTTTTGAGTATGTGTGTGTGTGTGTGTGTATTTTGTGTGTATGTGTAAATTAGAAAACCGGTATGGAGCTAGCCAGCTTCTTCTTTTGTGTGTTGTTTTTGTGGAGCCTTTGGCCCCAGCCTGATGAATATTCATACAAATGACAAAGAACGCTCGCATAAACAAAGTTGAAGCCAATTAGTTAGCAAGAGAGAGACACCGAGACAGATCCAGCCATGCAGAATGGCCTCTCTCGTATGTGTGTGTCTGCCTGTATAGACACTTGCACTTGTTGCATATGAGAAGAGAAACCCCGACACAGTGAACCACGACGAATTGATTCGAATCTTGGCCGCCACGGCGCTGTTATTCATCCTGGGCCTACATCGCAGGGTTTAACTCACAATCTCTAATGTCAGCATGGGTGCCGAGGTGTGGCATTGAGCTGCTGCTCGCTGCAGCCTCACAGTGCACGCCGTGTCTCAAGAGCCGTGGCTTCATGTCTGCGTTTCTCTCCCACACTTTGTAGAGCAACAGGAACTTGGAACTGGAAATTCATGGATTTGAATGCTTTATTCTTTGCCAGTGGCAGCTTTGAGGATCTACAAAGTAAATCAAATACTGCTATGTTCATGTGTCCGTGATAATGTGGCTTAAAAATGTCCTTTGATTTAGTATTAAACTATTTTAAACAACATGCCTCCTGCAACACTGTTTCACACAGTACCAATCAAAATACTGAGATCAGGTCACATGACTGTCAGTTGGCACTACAGGATCAGCTGATTGTCACTCCGGTCACCTGACAGCACAAACACCAATGGACAGTTTGTGACATGAATCCTGGCATAAAATCTGCGTAATCAATAAATCCTGAGTTCTGTTAAAACCAAACATCAAACCAATTCATCAGTATAAGGTTCTTCACACACTCTATGTTTTAAACTTAAATACTACATAGCACAGGGCAAAGACTGCATTGATTACAGGGTTTCTGTATGAAATAATTGCTGCGAGAAATAAGGGATTTTCAGTTTCTGCCTCTCAGAGAGTTCACCTTTTAAAAAAGGAACACCTGGTTTGTCTGCCCCTCACCTCAAGTCTCCCTTATTGAATATTACCCTATCTCTAAAATATAGAGTTATGTTACAAAATGTACACTCTGTGCTTTTTCCTACTCAGGGTGGTGCGATCTCCATCCTAGCGGCCTGTGAAAGGCCCGGTGACTTCGCTGGAGTGGTTCTGATCGCTCCGATGGTCCAGATGAACCCAGACTCGGCCACACCGTTCAAGGTACCGCTCCTCTGCTCCTCTGTGTTCTTCACCTTCGCTCTTTCGTTTCCGCTGTTCTTTCCTTCTCCTCCGTTGCTTTATTCAGTCAAGTACCCAGTTTACCCAGGATTACTGTAATATTCATTTAATTTTCTCGTGAATGAGTGTGAGGGCCAGTTGAGAAGCATCAGTTGTCTCTTTCTGAATCTCGCAGATACAAGTGTGTCCAATGTCAAGGCCAAAGATAGACACAATCTGCATGGGAGGAGAAAAGAGGGAGGGGGGGTTCCACTAAACAGTGCGCATTCATCACTGCATCTCTTTGTAACACTAGTCAGATGGCGAGAAAAGAAATGATAGAGAGCGATAGAAACATCCAGCAGGGAGGTGTTGATGTGTGAAAATAAACTGGGATGCTCTGTGTGTATTGCTTTTGGCTGATTGCAGGTTTTTATGGCAAAAGTCCTCAACCACATGCTGCCCAGCCTCACTCTTGGCTCCATCGATTCCAAATGGATCTCGCGGGACAAGAAGCAGGTGAGAGACACATGATAGTGTGCTTCCGGGTGGGGGGGCTGTATAGTTGTTTGTAATTTAAATATCTGGGAATGGCGTTACGGAACATAATGTCACCAGGTCTCAAGGGTCAAATATCTGTTTTTTTAATTTATATTTATGTGTGATGTCATGCACCAACTCCATGTGATAGACCAGCCGACATCACTCCCCAAACAATAATTACTCAGTGTTGTCTGGCCACGTGAGTGTGTGTTTGTGTGTGTGTAATACTTTCAATGGGTTTCAGGGTTATTTAGGATTATAAAAACATGTGCATGTACTGAGTCACCTAGGTGACAAGGAGACAACATTGCTTGTGTGTCCTGTATTTGTTTTGTGTGTGTGTGTGTTTTGAAAGAACCATAGAGGAGACAAAACATGGACCTATGGAAAGATTGCAAAGTAATGTCTGTGTCTGTAAATATCTTAATGTGTATAGGATTGCTTGATATAGATCTAAGATTAAGTACTAGAGATTTCAGTTTCAGACATCTTTCATTTCCTTCCATTCAAAATATCTATCTGCCTGGAGACAATCGTTATCCTGTAAATTCTATAATACAATAATCTTTCTCATGATTCTCTCCACAAATTCCTTCATGATAAGCTCTTTCTATTGTCTAATTATCTTATCCATAGCAGCAACTGCCATTGCTTTGGCTAACACTGTTTAAATGCTTGGCTTGGCCAATATTCAAAGACAAACTCGCATGATCCGCCTCATGCATGACGCCAAATATTATTATTATTTAGAGGTTTCACAAGAGAGCTACAGATATACGCACACAAACAATATACACACAAACAATATACCCACACAATGTTTCTGACCATCACTGACTTCTTTGAGCATCTGAGCATGTTGTGTTGTGTCACATCTCAACTTACAGTTATTCATTATTCCAAGCAGCAGCGCATGTGGCTTGTGAGAAGCTGCTTCTGTTAGAGTCAGCCTAGAGTCAAACCTGTATCTGGTTTGCCTGTGTGTATGCGTGTGTTTGATGTAAAAACAGGGTGTGTCATCTGTTCCTTAACCTTGATTTAAACTAATGTGGAGTGTCACCTCTACAACACCTGTGTCTCGGTTTACTCCCACGGAGGCATTATCCTCTTGACTTTCACAGAGTTTGTAGTCCTTGTTTGACTTAATGCCAAGCACAGTAAACAGTATTGCCCACTTTGTCCCGTGACCCTTTCTTGTTTGCATCTCTCCTGCCAGGTGGAATCGTATGCCGCCGATGAGCTGAACTTCCACGGCGGCATGCGGGTGTCGTTCGCCATGCAGCTGATGGGGGCGACGGCCCGTATCGAGAAGGAGATTCCCTCCATCAACTGGCCCTTCCTGCTCCTGCACGGCGACGACGACAAGCTTTGCGACATCACAGGCTCCAAGATGATGTACGAGAATGCTCCCTGCTCGGACAAGAAACTCAAGGTGAGGTGCTTCCGAGAAAGCTATAGGGAAATTTATTGGAAAAGTTCTACAATGATTTTTTTCAGTGGGACAAAGACAATAAAATAAGGACATTCACTTGTATCCAGTAGCTTCATTTTGTTCTAATGTTTGTTTTCCCAACTTCCTTTTGACATTTAGAAAAATGACACTTGACATGGCTGTATGCGAGGTTGATAGAGTTAAGAAGTTCATTTGTTAATGATGAGAATGAGAATGGGAATAATTTAAGACAAAGAATAGTGAAGAGAGACAGGAGGTTCAGCCTCCTCTTTGTGGATCTTTGTATTTTCTATTGAATCGGGTTGAGTGGACTGCATTATCTCCTTTCTTATCAATTGATGATAATAGTATTACAAAGAAAAATAAAAGAACAATCATAAAGTTGGTTTATCAGAGAAAATCAGAGAAAATCATTTGTTTATTCCCTTATTACGGGTGACTGAAATTGCGCTGCAGTGAATTTAAAAAAGACTGAGACATTTCATTTGGTGTTCTGCAAATGAGTTCAAGTTCAAATAAGCCATCTCTCTGACTCGCTCGCTTCTGTCCAGGTGTTCGAGGGAGGCTACCACTGCCTTCACCACGAAATCCCGGAGGTGGCCGACACCGTGCTGAAGGAGGTGACCGGCTGGATCACAGAGCGCCTCCCTGCTACAACTTCGCCACAAGCGCAAGACTCCTAGAATCGGGACTCTGGCAAACCGGGCGCCGCTCCAAGGGAACTAACAACCTCATTCCAAGAGGCCTGCTCGCTTTCCAGTCAGGCAATAACACTACTTCTCCACTCTCTGGTCCGGTTAATACATATACATATACACATATATATATGTGTATAGGCCTTATTTTCTCTGGATAAAAAAAGTGCACTGATTGGGCACAAACTATAAGAAGCTAAATATATCAACCCCAAACCAAACTGATTTAAATTGGACAATGGGGTCAGAAATTCTTATTGTAGGTCAGTTTTCCTGCAGCGCATTTAATCAGGGATTTCCGTCAGCGGGCTACCATGTGATCATCTCCATTGGACCTCCCCGGGGCGCAGCTCAAGTAAATTAACGTTTGTGTGCTGGGGTTCGAAGTGCAATAATGTAGTTTCCTTCACATGTAAGCACCAGAGATCTTTTTAAGAAGGACAAACCTGATGTAGTTTTGTCATTAGTGATCTGCACATTTCCTCTGTTCTCATCCTCGGGGATGAGAAAGGTCAGAGGTCAGAATCCGCAGGGGAACAGCGCCCATATGTTCAGTGCAGGGTGAGCGGTCGATAGTTCGCTCTTCACAAAGCTTTACTGTCTTCACAGATCAGTGGATATAGCGGAACGTTGGTTTGAGGTTTGGTTGGCGTCTTTTGACACTTATGTGGTAACTCGGATCACAAGCGCATGTAACTGTGTATATGTATCAAACCCTCTTTTGTCCTGACTTTTGCATGTCCCTATTGTTTGGCCTGACAGATGCTCGCCATTGATATATTACATTACCTCCCCACCACCTCCATTTTATTGACCGAGTCATGAATGGACACAAAGACTTTCCATGGAAATGACTATCGTTCTTTCAGTGAGCTTTAATAGTCTATTGCCATGACGAGGATGTAGAATAACAAGGTGAAGCAGCTTTCTCTCCCTGTAAGTGGGTGTAAGAGGGAGAATGCAACGTTCCCCACCTCCCCCCTGTGACCTTTGACTTTTAGGGTCATTCTCTGCAGCTGTAACATCATTAAGCCCGGACGGCAGACAAGAACCCAGCTGGAAGAATAAAGGGCCGCCCATTGCTCTGTTACTGAGGACAAAAGAGTAGACGTCCTCTGTTCAACAGCCTCTGTCATTGAGTGACACTTTTATCCAAAGCAGCTCCAAGTAACATGGATGTATGCGTTTCCTTGCATGACAGAGGATAGTTCTTTCTATGGGGAGACCACTAAGAATTAAAGATCTAAATATTATACCAGAGCAATCTAGAATATACTCTCCATACATATAGTATGTTAACACATGAATACTACCAATTTAATACAAATAATTTGATATAAAAACACATATATATTACACACATAGAAAACATATATATAGAGGATATGATTGATTTGATTTGATTTAAACAAATAAAAATAAACTTTACAACCGCTAGCTAGAAATAATGTGCTGTATGTTTTTTATAAATCCCATCTACAGTGAAAATGGCTGAAGCAGTGGTGCAGTGAATATTCTCGATGTTCCCAAAGTATAAACCTGTCACTTCTCAAGGAGTCATGGTACTTAAAGTCCGACCTGGCTTCAAATCATTTTTCAACAAAACCATAGCAATAATGTCACAGTAGCCTATATTTTTGTTAGACGTTAATTGTAAGATAGATGGACACACACTGAGCTGCGTTTTAGATTATGAGGTGGACTGTAATTAGCAGTGATGATTTCTCCACCTATTCATCAAGCATAAGAAAGTTTCAGTATTCAGAGTTAAGAGTTTAAATGTTACATTTAATATGAAAAGGATCCAACATTCTGTGGCCGTTCAAACATGCCTTCAGACACCATGCGTGTCTCATTGGAAAAACATCTAGTGTGAGCCGTCACCCTGGCTCTTTAGAAGCTGTTTTGTACTCTATCACACAGAGTTCAAAGGGAATGGTGGAGAGAGTGTAGGGGAACACGGTGTGCTATCGACGCTGACCATCACTCACACGTAACCACGGCAGCAAGCAGGCGCTACGGTAGAATTTCTTTTCTCTGTGTCACATGTGTAGTAACCATCGTGGTCACTGCAAGACAGATGCTTTTTGGGCTTCATGCCTGCTCGGTCTTTACGTTTTCTATTTCCTCGCTTTGTCTCTCCCTATCTCACCCTGTTGCATCGATTTATTATTTTTTTTAAGTTGCTGTAGTGACCAGCGTCCTTTGTTCTGTCCATCACAGAGCCCCTTGTTCCAGAGCTTATTGAAACATCTTGTTCTGTCGGCCACCCACACTGTCCCTAGTGGCCACTCTTCCATCCGGAGGGCAGCCACTCGTTTAACAGGAAAGACATTACCACTGACTTTGCGAGGCTAAATGCTGTATCAAACTCGCTAAATGACTTCAGGGATGCAACAACGTTGATGTCTCTGAGTCTGTATGCAATTAGGATGATTTTCAAGCTCTGGTGAGAGTTAGGGTCTGGTTTTTCCTTCATTAGATTTGATATGGTCTGCACGGTATTGAAACCACACAGTTGCATTGTAAAAAAAGAGATTACTCAATTGAGATCTGCACAGAAATGAGCACATGGTCGACTTATAAAGTGTTTGACGGATTGGGTAAAATGCAAATAAAAAATAATATACAATAAAAAAAAAGTGCGAAAGAAAAGTAAAATAAATAGAAGGGAGTTCAGAATTGCAGTGCAGTAGACCAAAAATCAGGTTACATTAGCTTAGGTAAAGACACTGATTGAGATGTAATGCGCTCGTCACTCGCAGCGGGAGCCAGACCGTTAACCCTTAACCTCATATCACATCACTTCAAACACAATCTATTCCTGATTGAGCCGCAGCAGGAACAGCAAACACAAAGGCTGCACAGTCCCAGTTGTATTCAAACTGGAAATAGGACCCAGGCTGCACGATGGATTCAGACGCCTTCAGTCCATTTAAAAAGCTCTACCCGACAGACGACATAAGTGCATATTACTGCTATGGTTGCCTATGGGGGAGGGGATGAATGGAGTTGGGGTGAAAGAAGAAGAAGAAGAGGAGAGAGAAGCTGTCGGTAACCATGGAAGCATGGTTCTTCACATGAAATCGTTGGTTTGTTGCAGATTGCGAGGCAGACGTAGCTGAGCTGGCAGAGCAGGTTGGCCATTTTGCTGCTCGGAGGATTCCCTTTTTAGTGAGCGTGGAGATAAGAGAGCAAACGATTCTAGTCATCAGCTCACGGTGAATAGCGAGAGCTGCACACAGTCCGTGGATTCATACCAGGCTGGTCTGCTGTTTGTACTTAAAATACACAATGTTTTTTTTGGGAATATTAATGTCAAAATGTTTATTTTTTCAAAGGGGTTTATGTATTATTTCACCCCCATCTATCCAACACTTGTATTTGGAATCAGGCCTTCAAATGTGTGTAATACCTGACATGACAACTGGTGTGTGGACTCGTACATGCATGAATTGTATGCAGGTTTGCCATATTCTGAGATAGCCATGTACTTTGTTCATATGTAATAATCCAATCGACTGTTAATACCGGTTTTATTTAGGATAGAAGTTCTATGTTGTAAGGAGGGGGGGGTCTTATTTGGCTTCAGCTTTTCTGACAAAACAAATTCAGTTGGATTGTAGGTTTGTGAATAGGGTGTTTTCTTTTATTGCGACTTTTTGACTGTTTCTAAGAAAAGAGCTGTTCTGTAGAGGGCGCACAGGACAGTCTTTCTCTAATTTTATGAGATTAAAGTGCACTCGAAAGATTCAGTGCTAGGTCTGCACGAATGGAGTCTGGCAAAGTGGACAGCAAGACTTGAAGAGGTGATCTCCACAATGCTGTAAATGTATTAACATAGATGATCAAAGTTGTTGTCATCATTTCCCAAGCTGGGAACTCAAATTACCCACTAGTCCATAATATATATTTGATTGATAATGCAGATGTCCTTTTAACATTGGTAATATTTCATTTTGGAACAAAACCCTCACTCAAATCTTGCTGATTTATTTATTGTGGTTTATTGATTACTGAACAGGATTTTAATACACTGTACAATAGAATAGTTTATCCAACAAAACTTGATGGTTGTAAAAAAAGCCCCAGATGTATTTTACCAATCCATCATATCTATATTATTTATAGGAATTAATTTGATCTATAATCTACTATATATTGATTATGCATCATGACACTTTTTATACCATAAAGCAGTCATATTCTGTCATATTTACTGTGACAAAGCTCCATAATACTTTTTAAGATGGAAACTTGTTCAAGGTTGTATGTTTGTACAGCAATCCCAAAAATGTATGACAATGATTCTGATATGATTTTGCATAGAGAGTATTTTACTACTGTGTTGAAGTTGGATTTGAATAATTTCTGCTGTTTGTTCCACAATTATAAATGTTTAAACTATTTAATTTTAAAATGTTTTGTAATGAGTTTGTAACAACAGGGTGTAATCGCTAAAGGTTTGGGAAAATCTTGTACTTCTTTCCCAAATTTGCATTTCAGGAATGTAACTTTCTCTTTACTGCTCCTAAAGTATATTGTCCTTAAAAAAGAAAAAACTTTAATGTAGCTTTCTGAAATCATAACAACCTGTGTTACATCTTGTGTTACATAGTTGAAAAGAAGTCAAGATATGTTTGAGGACTAATTTGCAGGTATCAAGTTTTCTTCCAATAACCGCATGTTTCAGCATTCCACACAAATAAAAGATTTTTATGGGAATTCATATTGTACGTCTATTTTTGGATTGTGCTTTAGTGTTCTTTGTGCCTTTATTGCGATGTCGATTGTGTATCTGAGTGTGCTGTGCATGTGACGATTTTGTGTTTTGATATAGATAAACTAAACTCATCTCTGTACAGCAAAGTCAAGTTTACTCTGGTTTTCTGGTTGTCACATTCGCTCATAAATAACTCCAGATCCTTTTAAACTGTTCTTTGACTTAGACGAAAAACATCCAAACACAATACTTTACATTAAAGACGAGCCTTTTGCTGATCTTAGGATGCTACATTGATGACTGCAACATTTTGAAAATGTTTTCCCTCATTGGTTTCCTCCAAGTCCTCCCTATTACATGATGATAATACCAAGGATTTGTAAAAAAAACCCACAAATGTGCTTAAACCAGTCGGCGCCTGCATCTTGGAACTGGAGACGAAGTTTAACATTAGTTGTTAACTTGTACTTTGCTGCACCGTTGTGGTGTCATGATAGTCATGAACAAATCCCTCTATATATGAATTATTTGTGCCAAGGTTGTAATGGATACAGATAACTAACAAGGCGGGCCATTCCACAGATATTCACAGATACTTATAATGGCACTTTTCTATAACATGTTTTGAAACTGTTTATTTGATGAAAATTGTACTTTCTTGTTACATGTTCTTCTGAGTTTGTATCTCTATGTGGAAATGCACTTATTGTAAGTGGCTTTGGATAAAAGCGTCAGCTAAATGACATGTAATGTAGATAACATTTTTAAAAATATGACAATGAAGTGTGAATTGTTGTCAGGATAAGCAATGTTCATGATCCCATCAAGACACACAGTACGGATTTGACTAAAAATACTTTTATTATAATGTTAAGAATGGAAATCGAATATAAATATAATCATCATAAAATCTTAAATCAATTTCACATGTATCATATTTACAGGCAGCACATAACGGACCACATAATGTTATCAAATTCTCTAGTCTTTCTTTGCATGGACATTGATGCATTGCTCGTTTTAAAAGCGTACTAAATATTGGTTGACACTATTTGAAAAAACAATCGTCAACTGTATACTTTAGTAGATCAAGATTCTTGTGCTTTTTTATGCTGCTACTGCCGTACTCCAATATGTCCATGGGATGGTAGGCAGACACACACACAAATCTATACAACATCTAATTACAACGAGGACAGTGATCATTGTTGTCCTTGTTGTAATTAGATGTTTCATTGGATTCATCACCATTGTTGAACAATGGTGGTGAATCCAAATTACCTTTTGACCCTGATGTTCTTTTCATTTGGTATCATTGAGTTTTTATTTGGTGTTGCAAACATGTAAGTGTCTTTTTCAAATAAATGATCAAATAAATAACACAAAACTAAATTTGTTTTCCATCTCTAAAGCCAATATAACATTTAGTTTAACTAAAACGTATGTATTAAATATGGTCAGAATCCCACAATTGTCAATGATATGTCCTAGTCCTTCTTAAGAAGTTGAGTATCAGCATTAGATAATGTCACAACATATTTTGTATACAATGTAAATGTCAAAAGTGGTGTTTCGTGTGAAAGCTCAAGAATGATGCAGGACATCAACATTACCAAGGTTCAAATAATGCTGGCAGTTGACTTGGTTTTTATGGAAGTTAAAAGCACACATCAGCCATCAGGTGGTGGTATTGCATCACATAACTCATTGCAAACAGGCTCACTTGTGTGAATGTAGAGTTTGAGATGTGCACTGCAAACAATGTTGAATGAGCCATAGATTTGGCTGAAGATTGATTTCTATTTCATAGTTTGTTTTGGAAACTTGGACTTTTTAATCTCAGGGCAGGATGTGCCCGGAGGTCACTAGCACAAACGCTGAGTTTCTAAATCTAAAATAACCTCACTACATTCAACCTCATTTTGATAACACACTTTAATTCAAACACACGGTGCATATTTTGTGGTGTTTTTCCTCCATCACGGATCCCCAGTTGAAACAGTCAAAACCTTTTTATCTCCAAGAATAAGACATTAGTCCTAAAACTAGGTTCAGAGGCCAGGAGACACACATCACAGCGATCAATTGGCACAGTAGCCTACTCTCTACTCCCCTTGGGAAATCTCTCTTCTTTCATTCTCCTCCCCCTCGAACATTCCCATGACAACACTTGACGACTTAAGTGAAAACTGGCTGTATGTCAGCAGTGGTGATGTTTGGAGAGGATGCATGCCAAAACACAGGGTATATAAACATTCACATTCAGACATCCGTTTTTTTTTTTTTCAATCCATCCAAGTCTGCTTGCCTTTTTCTCTGGCCGTTCAACCCCCCCCACACACACACACACACCTTTCTGAGAATATAGCTGCCTTACTTGAGCCATTTTGGGAGTTTGCTGGAACCACATTAGCAGCAGCTCCCTTAGGATTGCACTTCTAGGAAAACCACGGCCAGAGTCCCGACCGTGCGTGTGAATATTCATCTGTAACTGTCAGTATAGGCTGAACTGCCGCTTCCATGTTCCTGGGGGTATAATGGGAAATTCCACACCAGAAAAAATATCCCAATACACAGGCATGAGTAATATTCACATACAGCAACAGCATGAGGAAAGCAGTATGGTTCACAAGGTAATTGGTTTTAGCAGTGTAATGAATTCTCCCTGTGGGAGTGAGAAGATTCGATTTGATATATTTTTATCTGTTTCATGCAAAAAAGCACACGCTCTGAAAACCTTTTAAAAACAATACATATTTTAAGAATGAGTGATTTCCTCTGTTAATTCCCCCAGCAGAGGGAGCCTGGAGATCTGAGTCTCCTCTATGTTGGTTGAAAACAGAGACCTAAGCCAATCAGGAACTGGTTCGAGGAATTAAATCCGGGCTTGCAGTGGCCATGGCAACGGCTTTACCTCTATGACAGCTAAGGAGTGGAAATGTAAAAGAGGAGATGCTACATGGATTGCTGTAGTGCTCAGGAAACCTCTCAGAATAGGCAACCGAAGATCTGCCTTCAATGATTCTGCTCTACTTCGATTGTCTCATTTCTGCAGGGGAAAACTGACTGGAGACCAAACACTTAAATAAGAGCAGAAGATGGAATGGTAAACAAGAATAATAATTAGTAATGCAGTGATGCTGTGTGCACACAAATATTAACAAAATAACGGATTCATGAATTTACTCAGATGAAATGCAATTAAGAGAGATTACAAGATTTGATATGTGCATACAGAGGGTAAGCGCAAAGGGCTGTCTTATCCAAACAGCCCTACAAGAGTCTTGGATGACGGATGGCAGGTAAGACAAGCGAATTAGTGCAGGGGGAAGGCAAGAAAAGGAAAGAGACAGAATCTGTCAGGTTTTAGACATTTAAAAAAAGCTACTCCTACTTAAAAACAACATTTGGGTTGAAGTAATGGGTGGAAGTGCAACAAAGTTCAGCATTTTCCTCATACATTTCAGTCATTTCAGTCACATATAAAATAAAATACCTCTTCTAAAAGCCTGTACAGATCCAGACCTGTTGGCTGGAACTTTTTTTTATGATTAATGTTTTGAGAATTCTCCACTAAAATGTCAAGCATTTTGTGGGTGTGGTACATTTCTGAGTGTAAGACTATATTTCGGCCCTTATTTCTGGCTAGATGGTTATATGCAATTGGTCGGGGTACTCCGAGCCTCTATTCTCATTGACCATGCGTTCTGTCAATCAATGTCAAACGCGTTCGGCTCACTCACAAGCCACGCCTCCTCACGCTTGCTTGAGGCAGCGGTTCATTCGTGCGTGAAGAGCTGAGGAGTGCCTCGCCGGGAGGGAGGAAACGTGTGTTTAGTTCATTTTTTTGCTGGCTTATTTTGTGTTAAAAAGCCGCCACACCGGTGGAATAAGGTTTGAATATTGTTTTCGTCGGTACTTGGGTCTGTACTTAACAGCGGCGGGGCGCTACGCAGTAAACGCTGAGCTTAGGATTTGTCACCTGTCTGCAGCAGCTGACTTCTTACTCGAAGTGAGTGGTGTCATTAGTGCCGTTTCCAGAGAACAGGCGGTTGCTAACAAAGTAGTTAGCAACCCGGTCCGTTAGCCTGTCAGCTAGCCAGCTCGAATCCCTACCGCCACATCAAGTCCCACCCTCACCAAGTGCGTGGACGTCGTAAGAGGCTGCAGCGGTGGAGTCGAGTGCTCTCTCCTCTCGAACTGCTGTGCATTTGGCTGGCTAGCTAGCTAATATAGCCATCTAAACGTCAGCTAGGCGACGTCCACTTGAAATTGCTGGCTTTACCGTGGGGCGAGTGTCTTCTGTGGAGGGATACGTTCGCTACACTGGCAAAGAGACTGGCTAAAAAGAAGAGACGAAATAAGAGAAAACAAGGAAGACACCAAGAAGGAGGGGACTGGCTAGTTTAGCCGGGGAGACAGAATCTCGCGTAAGTGACACAGTTGTTAACGTTGAGTTCGCTTACCAAACGGCTTATCGGTTCTTTGCAACTTGCTGCCGTTGTATGACAACGGTTACCCGGCCAGCTTCTTATCGGTGGCTTAGCTCCCACAGCCGGTGCGCCATACTATCGCGTAAGCTAACTGTTAAGGCTCCCTTGGCGGTGGCACACTAGCTAGCAGGATAGCTAGTGCTTCATGGGTTGAAAGCGAGGCAGCATTTATACGGCTCTTCCACGTTGCGTGAAGTCAATACTCGACAAGTTGGATAGGTTATACGTTACTCAACGGTGAAGTGTATACATGCCGACGGAACAGCAAGTTGTCAGGAATATTAAGCTAATCAGCTATTTTGCTAGCTAGCCCAAGTTTACACTTCAGAAACGTTTCACGTTCAGTTAATGAAACCCAGCGAGGGCCACTGGTTATCTGTTCCACCTGTGCCAAATGCTTGAGCTCCTATCTACTTGGTGCAGCTGAGGGAACTGTGTGTTCCTTGCCTCAACCCTACATAAAGTGGCCCCTTAGTGACAATGTCACAGCAACGCGTCATGCACGTCACTACACTACCCGTGGTGGTGCGGTATCTGTTGGGTTGTCACACTTAATGTTTTTTTTGTTTGTTTTTTTACTCTTTTTTTTTTTTCTTTTCTTTTTTTTCTTCAGTAACTCGGGCTATGCCAGTGCATTCCAGTTGCCCCGCAGAGCTGTCATTATCCACTTTACATTCACAGGCCCCACGTTGCTCGTCCTCAAAGACCGCTGTTCCTTGAGGCAATGCTTAATCACGTCACAGACCAGCACCTCAACATAAGTAATTCTAACCCTAACATAATTCCTTTCTAATTTTCTCTTCTTCTGTAGCTAGATAGCAAACGCCACACACAGCCATGAGTATTGAGATACCGGTGGGGTTGACAGAACTGCTGCAGGGCTACACTGTGGAAGTGCTGCGACAAAGGCCGTCAGACCTGGTGGATTTTGCTGTACAGTACTTCAGCCGTTTGCGGGACACCAGAAGCCAGGATGGGGACACTGCTGGTGGCAAGACTGGGAAAGGGGTGATGTTTGATGGGGAGCCGATGCAGACAGAGTCCAACGGAGATGACGACGACGACGATGACGATTCTGACTTTGAGCGTAAGTGGATGTTTTGTTATGCTTGTCACCTGCTGCGTTTAACTTTGTCTGCATGAGTCTGATACCATAGACTGAAAGAATGGGTATTGGCTAGTGAAAGCGATTAAGTAAAGGTGAGGCTTCAGGCTTTGTCAGAATCTACCTCTAATCACCTTTTAAGAGGCCTATTTCTTGCAGTGTGAGGCCTGCTGCTAATACTTATGCTTATGCTTATACTTGAACCCAGACAATCTCACTGAGCAGAGTTCAGCAAGAGCCCTTATCTGCCACTCATCTAATTTAGGTCTCCTCCATTCTCATTATCTTCGTGGCTGTTAGAACAAGAAATAGTAACTTTTAGTATAGTGACAACTTGAGTGGAATTCCTAATGTCTTGGCAACTCATTATAATGGCTATATTATACGGGATTTTTTCTTTTTGAATTTGTAATGACTGTTGGTCAACAGCCTTTGCCACTTTGCAGCTGCATGTTGGCATAAAAAGAACTAGGCCAACATGCAGCCTACAATCAAAGTAGAGCTGGAATTAACTTAAGTAGATGCACATGGCGTCAATACAGACATTTAATAATTAATGAACTGTATAAGCTGTGCTTTGCATCTATCAAGGTCCCAGGCAGTATTTTACCTACAGCAGAAGTGATGCCATGTCTCTTTTGCATCACTCCTATGTGTTTGTCAGACTGGCAGAAGATGTAAGCTGCTCCATAGCTCAGCTCTCCTCTGTGCTGCTGAGAGCAGCGTGGCCTAGATCACATCAGTGTGCTGGGAAGCCACGGGCTGTTGCTTGTGAATGGGGGTTCTGTTTTCTCAATGAGTTTATCCGTTGTAATGCCTTTTTCCGATCAGTTATCGTAGGTTTATCTTCTACAAATTATTACAGATTTGTGCAACGGTTTAAGCCTCGGACATACTTCCAGCACTCCTTAAACAGCTGCCAACTTGTATCGGTCGGGTGGCTCTTTTCACAAGCTCTCTTCCAAACAAACCTCAACTATGGTATCTTCTGGTACCATAGCTTGCCATTGGTGTGCCCGCCCTGTGTACTGGGTGCACAGTGACACATGCATGTCTGCACACATGCGTCAACATTAGGTTTGTGCAGACTCTGTTTGACCAGATGAGCACATTCATTTACTATGAATTGGCCTTAAAGGATTATGCGTGTCAAATTTGATAAGCTGCCAAAGTGTTAATATGGCTCGTTTTCCTCTTCATCACCACCATTAGCAGATACTAAAGCACTGCTGGAGTGTAACATCCAGGTGCTGTGTGATGTTAAAAAGGCAATCCTTGTTTTCAATGACATAAGTAAGTCTAAACTTTAGTTCTAGTCTGAGCCAGTTCCATTTATAAGTTAACTATCATTATCTTAACCAAACACCAACCCTGTACATTGGTACAAACTACAATTGTCTTTTTCTTTGTTTCTTCTAGTGCGGTTTATCCGCTATCTAACAGCTGTGACCTCAGCTCAGGGAGCACAGCGTGCATGCATGTGATGTCAGTGTGTGCCGCTGATTTAATGTGCACTTGTGGGTGAATGTGTAGGCAAACCCATGTGTTATGGCTCTATTTCACACTCATTCAAACACACCCTGGTGATGCCATAAAGCAGTTTTTCATAGAACATTTTGATTAGTGATCACTTAAGTTTTCTCCACCCATCCTCCAAGGTGGATGATCAGGGGGCTGACATTGTTGTCCTTCGTGGAGAAGCCTTTGCCTTGATGCTCGGGGTCATCCATGACAGTTGATTATGTAGCCAAGCTTGTCTACACTGGCTGCAGGGGATGTTTATTTCTGATTGGAACAACACAGGCCTGTATAATGAAAGACCGCTTGTGCTCCTGCATGACTAGTTATTGCTCATAGAAATGAACTATACTGGTGCTACTGTAGTTCAACAGCACATGCTTCAAAACAGTCTGTCTCGTGAAAAAAAGAGACCCAAAATCTTTTTTTTATTTTATCTGAAGGTCACAAACATCCAATCTGATTGTACTGAATACAACCCTTGCACCACTGATCAAACCACAGACAATCTAGTCAATATATTGACAGTAGTAGGACCACTAATGTTAGAATACATAGTGTGTGCATATCAGAAATACAGTTGTATGGAGTGTTCTGGTGACCGTCATTAAGTAATTGCAACTTCCCTAGTTTATGTCAACTTGAACATTGTATACTTTATATAGTGTATATGATTGCATTCACAATGTTGTCTCAGAAGTCAAGTGTCTATATTGAGCCCGAGGCCTGACTTACAGAGGTTTGAAAAAAATGTAAATGTTCTCACTTGTACTTTATTCTTTTCTGCAACTTTCCATTAAGATGATTCTTTAGTTACAATAGCTGGTTATGTACTTTCATGTATGGCACAATATTCTCCTAAAACATGATTTCCTATTTTACATGCTTTTCAAATTCCTGCTGCCTTAATCCACCAAAGGATCACAACATTGGCCTAAACTGCTTAACAAGAGGATATTGTTGTGGATATAAACTGTTGTACCGCTGCCATATCTTGTGATGTTTGGCTATGGATTTTCAAGTAACTGAAGTTAAGCTTCAAAACAGTAGGCTGTCTGATTTATAATACATCTTTAATTTAGAGTTTTACTTTCATGGTAAATTTGAATTGAGAATAAAAGTAGTGTTCCAGGTCAAATGCTTACTCGTACTGTGTCTCGGGGTAAAAGTTATTTCCATTTTAATTAAATTACAAAAGACAGTTGTAGATGAGAGAAGGTACATGCTTTATACAAAAGGTGTACCACAGAGGACGTATTCTGTACACGTGGAGGCTTTTTTTCTTCTTTTGAGGTTGGCTTGTCTAGTTTCAGTCTGGCAGTGCATGTTCACAGAGACAAACGTAAGGGGATCAATTGAGGCCATCTTTGATTGAAATAAGTGGGGCTTTTTATTAAGATTCATAGAGAAATGTAGGAGTTTCAGGGAGGATATTTGAAAAGATTTGAATGTTTTTGTAGACACAACAGCAAGCATATTGCAGTTATTATGAAGAGTCTTTAAATAAAAATAATCAAATAATCCCATCTCAACAAAGTATAACCCTGCTTTGTAGCTAGATGAAATGTCATCTAGACTTTAGCCGTAGCGCTGATTCATACCTGTAATATGCGTCAATCATGCAGGAGGTCAGGAAATCCTGGAGAGGTTTTAAAGTTTGTGAAAGCCTCACATTGTTTTGAAATACAGTATACATTTCAATTGCTTTGAATTCTATGAGTAGAATTATTTTGGTGTGTGTGTGTTTGATGTCTGTCATCAGTTGCTTTCACATTCTTTCAAGTACATTGAACTAAGTTTGACCAAAGCTAAAATTGAACACAGTCAGTCTTTGCGTCTATGACTGCAGCGGACAAATGTGTGTTGGGTGAAGTTTGTGTCGAGTAGACAAATGTTTGGCTTATGCTATGGTTTGTCGAGGTATTGTCACACAAATCTCTGACCTTTTTGTCTTTTTTTTTCTCAAATTGCCATGTTTGGGGGTTGTCTTTTCCTCAGATACTAATTGATCATTGATGATCCTTATTTGCAGATACAGATGTTGCTATTGTGCATGCTCGCTCACTGCGATGGCTGGCACAGTAAATGGAATGGGACCATTACCCATTTTATCAACTACATCTGTTTTCCCATGTGCAATCACATGTCCAAATGGCTGCTGTGAAAAAGGCCTATTAAAAGAAGGTGTAGATATGTAAATTTGTATATACTTTGTGTGTATGGCTGGTGTCAGTTCAGTGCTGTGCAACAGGTAACCCGATTAACAGGCAATCGGTGTGCTTTAAGCCAGCAGGCAGATCTAATGCAGCCCAGCATTCCTACATAGAGCTGCCTCACTGGCTGACTGACAGCATTAAGTGGAAAAGCCCCCAGACGGATCATGCCACTCAGTTTTACAAACGGTCAGAAAGCCAGACTATGTGTCTGTCATCCTGACTCGTGCGTTTGTATAGATTCATGTCTTGGGCTTTTTGTCTTTTTCTCTTGTATATTTTTACATATTTATCTTACAGTTGTGTGTACAAGATTCTTTGTATTCAGTCCTGTGCCCTGTCAGTTTGTTGACGTGAGGCGCATGTTTGAAAGCATTAACGCTAATGTCGAGCGATACATAGTGTATTGTGCGACTGAGCTACTGGAGATAAAGTAAAACCCCTTGAAACTGCAGCATGGAAATGCATTTGTCAATTCATAGGCTACAGTTCAAGTTGCAAATTGTGTGCAAGTTAGACATTGAAAGCTGCCAGAGGCATTGTTTCACAGAACCATCCAAGAAATCATCATTGTAAGCTGGTTGGAAAAGTGGGGGTACTTTCAAAAAGGACTTGACAGGAGATTGGATGAACCATCTGTCAATCACACTCTTACTGAAGGCGAGATGAGTCAAGAAGAAATTCTCTTCTGTTCTGATATAACCGATACTATTGCAGCATACACACATGCGTCTTCAAGAGCCCAAAAAAAGGACAAAACCCATCATGACAATTGCGAAAAGACCCATGATGCAGTGACACAGCAGGCTGTTGTACATTCCTGCTTGCCTGCATTTACTGATTGTTTGTTCTTTGGTACTTCCTCATTCTCTGCCCTCAAGTTATCTTTAGTGGCATTGCAGAGAAATGAGGAAACGGAGGGGGTTGGCAGGCCTTCAGCCAGTGGAGGTACATCCTCCTCTACTGCCCTTATTTTGAGTTTACAAAGCCCTCTTGTTCCAACACACTTCGTCCCTCAAGGTTGTTGTCCGATCACAGCCTCAAACAAGTTCCAGTTTATTAAATATGTATGTAAACCTTCTAGTCCAATTTATTGAGGTTATGGATTTGTCATATCCTTTCTACTTTATATTTGTATTTTGAAATAACCAACTTGGGTCCCTGTGGAAGATCCATATCAAGTAGAATACTGTTTAGTAATAGATATTTGTAGTTTTTCATCTGTTTACTACATGAATTAAGATATAAACCGTATAGGAGATAACAGTTTAAGAAAATGATGATTGATTCTACAATGATATTGTTTTAAAAAAACATCCTTGGGCTGACAACATCCTTGGTACTGTTACAGTACCGATACTGGCTGTAGGCCCCATATATTGATGTTTATCCCAAGAGAGATGTGGGAGTACAGAGAGGAAGAAGAGAGAAGGCCTTGGGATGGGAACAAAGTTAGGGAGAGAGATTTAGAGCAAACAAAATAGAAAAAAGACACTATAAACATAATGTGACCGAGAAGGATGAGCCGGGTTGAGTGGTCAAATTACAGGATGAGGACATGGGAATCGATGTTATGTGACTGGATACACGTTTGGCTCTGAGCACTGTAACCGGGATTCTGAAGAGTTAAGAATTCTTCCTTCCTAAGAAGCAAACGGATGCTTTCTACCACCTTACACAATCTTGTTTGAGAAACAGTTATTCTATCCAAGTCATTACAGTGGTTTTTGTGTTGTCAAGCCGCAGTGATGGACAATACTTTAGCCCAAGTAAGAATATATTGAGAACTGTGATTCTGTGGTGACTGTTTCCCACCACTTTGTCACACATCCGGCTATTTAATTGTTTTACAATGCATGCCAAGGATGTCCTCCAGCAAGAATTCATCATTCGACATATCTCCCATTGTTCTGTACAACCACTCTTTTCCACTTAATATTTATCGTCAAAGATGCTTTCAGCAGCCACAGTAAAAACATGGTAACTGAGATGTAGGCCTCATTCATGGCATTCAGGCAAGGCCCGTGATGAGAATCAACATGAACGGAAACAATGAAAATATAAACATTGTACAAAAAGGAAGATAAATAGTTGGATCATTGAAAGAAATGTTGATCTACGTAGTGATTTTAACATCAGTCCGTGCTGTCTTTTAAAATTAAACAATGGTTGGTTACTCAACATTGTGGCGAGAGTAGATGTTACCACCCACAGTTCTTGTCTTCAGCATTTCATAAGCTAGCGATGTGAGATAAGAGGATTGACTGAGGTGCTGAGACTAACCGGTTACCTGGCATTCCTTTTTTTAAATCCTTTTCTACCCTACACTTGCACAAGAATAGCTTGTGAAAACAGGTCACAGTAACACGTTCAATTTGTCATCCATTGTGAGGTCTGTTGTATAGGTGGAACGACAAAAGCCAACGTCAGAATTTTGTTCCGGTCATTTCTGTCACACTCTTGAACATTCGTTGTTAGCTTAGTCTTTTTTTTGTTTTTTATTCAGCCTTCAGACCCATTTAGATTCCTACCCCTGCAGAGCATTGAAGCACACATCTTTCAATTGTCAGTCTGTCATTGTTCATCAGATCTCTCTCATCCTGTTTCCTCTGAGCCCACCAAGCCGCTCTCTGACCTCCCGTCTCCTTTGCTCTGTATATCTCATTCTCAACGCGCAGACCCAATGTCATCAGACAAGAGGACTTGGAAAGAGAGAGAGGAGGAGGAGGGGGGGTTATAAGACCCGTTTAGCAGAAACGTCGTTGGCACTGTAGAAGAGAGGATTAACGATGGGGGAGAAGAGTAAAGAAAGAAGAAAACCATGAATGAGAAAGGGATTGATTGAAAGAGTAGCTGGTGGGTGTGAGACAACATTAAATACTATCCAAATGCAGTTAATCTTTGACTTGGAGGTTCTACTCTTTCAGACACCGTGGCACACAAGATTTTGTCTAGACGTTTGTCGGCAGTACTCTAATAAATTCTTGTCTTGTTATCCGTAAAGTTGCAGATTCCTAATTATTGGGAACCTTCCTTGTAATCCACCTGTTTGCTTTGAAGAGTGGAAAAACAGATATGCAGACTGAGAGGTGAGAGACGGGCCTCGGGTGGATAGGTTGGTTGGAGACATGTCAAACCTGCAGGCACTAAGTGCTGTACAGACAGATTATACCGGGGGTCAGTATGGGTTAGAATGGAACGAAAAACTGCACGAAGATCACTAAATATGCATTCAGTTAAAAGCCGTTGCAGAAATTTGTGTGCTATTTGTGGCAACTACTTGCAGCAGAGCAACAGGTCCCATTGTCACGCCGCGATACCGAGAGCAAAGGAGACAGAAATGTACGTCTGTCCGTTGGTATATGTGTGCATATACAGACATATGCGCGCACACATGTTGTAGCTGAATCAGCGTGCGTGGGAAAATAGTCTAACCCTTTTTTTATTTTTTATTATTCCACACATTTTCAGGGGGGCGGGGGATAATTTCAGTGGGGAGGTGCGCCCCACTGTTATAATGGTAGGGGAAACACTGCATATGAAATGTTGTGTTGAACTTGTACTCACAGATTCTGCCTCTCCACCCAAAAATAACTATTTCTAATACAACCACTCTAAGGATGAGGACAAGCTAGAAACCATTATGGATAACAAGGTGAGGGCAAAAAGAAGTTAAGCTTTTTATGTGAGTTTGTATAATGTCTCCAATGAGACATAGCGGAAAAGGTATTTCACGATTGACAAGCTAGTGAAGAGTCTTTACAGAAATATTCTATTAGGAGTTCTGTCAATAGTGCATTGATTGTGGGTTTATCTTCAACAGGGTCCTAAACTGCCTTGGCCATGGTCACCATAGCAACCACTGGCCTTAAAACAGCTGTCAGCCATTTGCTGCCCTAGATGACTGATACAGTGGCCTTGCTTCATCGTGATAAAGTTGGGAGGTTACTAGTTCACAGCCCACCCCTCTTCATAATCTTTATTAGTATATTTGCATAGCCTCGAGAGATGTGTGTGTGTGTGTGTGTGTGTGTGTGTATATATGTGTGTGTATGTATGTATGTATGTATGTATGTATATATATATATATATATATAAAATAAATACCGGTCCAGGCCCGGTGGTTGGGGGACCTTTGGTATAATTCGCCTTTCCTCTTTTACTGACACGCATTACTTGAAACCCTTTAACCACGAACGCACACACTGCATACACACCTCTGTTATGGTTGCAGAAAGGGTCACATTTAAAGTAAACATGCAGGTGTACATTCTGACTCCATGGCACAGTGAATTGTGTCCATGAGGTCCAAGTGAAATGGTATTGCATTTAATGACCTAACTTAAACTAAACATCAGCTTGAAAATGTGGAGGTTTGGAGTTCTTTTGTCACTGTAAATGGTCACGTATTTGGAGACCAGCTCAGCCCTGTTTATGTTACACCCCAGTGGTTTGATGAGAGCATTTTGCACTCTACCTGTCGGGAGGCAGCTAATGTTGTTCTGCAGTTTGGTGTTTTACCTCCGAAACAGGACTTCTGGAGTACAGACATTTCTTTGCTTGTGGGTTAATGCCATTTAGTTTCCAGCCTGTGCATTTAAAAAAAAAAGTTTAACCTGGTAACCAAAATGATGGAGCATACGAAAACATTTTGCTTTGATTGTTGTGTCGAGACTTTACACTTCAGATGATGCCTGAGTAGATGTAATTAATAATGTCTCTCAGCTTTCCTTTACCACACGCAGGGATCACCACATTCCAGGCACTGGGGTTATACTGCCACATGTACGTCCTCTAGGGTCTCATCTCTTTCACTGTGTCATGACCCAAAACAAATTACATACTCATCTGCTGCTGGTTCTTCTAATGGCAAGAGAGTCAACATCTTTAAATGAAAGACGCTCCTGTGGTTGGAGACTTCTAATTATTTGTCTGAGTCGGCAAATACCTGTAATATGCGTTACCTCCAGCAGCTAGGATCACAAAGTCAGTGCTGGAGACGTTCAGAGAACAAGATTCCTTTTCTCCACATTCTGTGATGTTGCAGCCTACTGAGACTGGCGTCGTTCCTCAAGCTCTGCTAGTTCATAATCATACAGGCTGTTACTGATAACACAGTGGACTTTGTAAACAACTCAAGGGAACACCACCAAGGGTGGATGCTATATACAGTAATGTGTTACAGATTTAAGATATTTTCAGTTCATAGCTTCATATTCATAATTATGTTCTACTGCATATTCTTTCACTTTACTGCAAGTTCATGTTACACTGCGCACAGCTTTGATGCAAGCAATAAAGAGTTCTGACCAGTGTCTGCTTTTTCTCACAAATCTGTCGCTAACAGGAATGTCTTTTGGGGAGAGGTGGGAGGAGGCGCAGGGGCACCGTGAGGGAAAGAAACTTTGTACTGTTTCCCCCCCCCCCCCCGAGACTTGGGAAATCCACTCATAAACAATTGGTCCATTGGTTCCTCCCATAATTTTCCTCGTTCACACAAATCATAATGACGCATGTTCAGGATATATATAATTTTTCACCAGCAGTTTTATTTTCACGTTATTCACATTGCATTTAAACAATACACAACATCTCAAGTTCACATTGCTGCGGAATTTTGTCATAAGCATATTTGATCAGAATAAGAAAACGTTGTGTATTCCTCGGATAGTTTCATAAAGGGACAGTAAGACCTCCAGTGGTTTAAAATAACTGACCTTACTGCGTTTACTCAGAGCGGCATGTCCTGTAGGAGCGTAAAATGGCCAGCTCAGGAATTAACGGGGTAAGTATCCGCTAGCGAACTAGGCTGACATTGAAAGCTGTTTAGTCTTTCTTGGATCTTGTCTTCATGTCCAGTAATCAAACAGAATCCTCCTTGAGCTATTTGTTAAATAATCCCTTTTGCTTCTTTCACTGCTACTGGTCGTAATCTATATAACGTGATGCATATTGTAGTAACGCCATGGGGGATTTCCACAGATACTACATAAGCACGTTATCATTATGCTTAACGGAACAACCTATGGCTGTTTATTGCTCTGAGTCAACGTGAAGTTGCTAGCTTGACAGCTGTATATACTGATAGCCATGTCAGTTGTTTCTTTGATAATGATAATTTTGGGTAAAGGGACTACTGACACCTGATAAGAGTTTGACTACACTGGATAGTCATGGGGGTTGTTGATAGCGGTCCCATACTAATTTTAAGATTAAAAACACTTTTAAGCTGCTTTGCTGTCCTACTTTAATATAAAAAAGGACTGTTTTCAGGAATTGCAAGCGGTGCAGATTCCACTGAGAATCAAAACCCCAATTAACATTCCAATGCTGCTTTCCGCTTCTTTCAGCTCACTGTAATCTTACCCACCAAAACAAAGCTGCCACATCGAAGACCAAGGGTAGCAACATGCAACCCCTCTGCTTGTGACTTGTTGAATCAAATGCGGCGCTTGCCTTCAATTTTCCAGTGCAACGTTTTTCATTCAATCATGCCGGGACGCATTTACTCCCCTACTCTTCAAGAGTGTATTTTTCTAGCAGTGGGATCTGAGCGGTCGGACCAAACGCCGAAGGCTATGGACTGCATTTAGCAAATAGTTACAGGTGTACTTTCTACACCCCCCAATACACTTTCACCCTTACCAGAGAGAAAGATGTTTTTTTAGATTTACTACTCCAGTAACTTTTAACTGAAACTTAAAAAGTTAAAGGGTTTGAACTTGAGCTTCTCCCCTGAATGTTCATACATCTCCTTAGTTTGGCTTTTGTGTGTTTGCCCTCTGCTTAAGAATTAAGTTGCTGCTGAAGAAAACCAATAATTCTGATTTTGCTGCTTCAACAAGTGTTTTACACCCCCTGCTTTTGACCAAGGAATGTACAGTATAAGCACAAGTCTAACCATGGTTGCAGTGCGTGATGCACATCTAAGAATCTTGGGCCAAACAGGCTTAAAGGGTTAAGTTGAGCAAGCTGGTTGATGCTGGGAAAGGGTTAACACCAGTGCTGCTACAAGCCGGACAGGCCTACTGCCTTTTAAGGACTTGAGTATTCTGAAGAGTGCTACAGAAGGGGAGAGGAAAGAGGGCGAGATACTAGGAAAGGGAGAGATTCAGATAGGAGGCTGGAGAGGAGAGAGAGAGGGGGGGGGGAGCGAGGGTGACATTTTGTGGGAGGGAAAAGAACATAGTTAGATAATGGGAAAGGTAAAGATCGAGAAGGGAATGGCATGGTGGGAAGCAGAGCAGAGCGTGAGAATATTTGTTGATGCTTGATGACAGAGGAGGATGTAAGCTGAGAGAAATGACAAGGGGAGCGGCTTTCCTGCCAAGGATGAAGACACAGATTGAGACAGGCTTCATCCAGAGAACATAAAGATGTAAATGGTTAGGTGAATGAGTACGTTTCTGTCAGAAAGACGAGGTATAATTTAAGTCATGTAATGGACCCTATTTGGTTGATATTTTCTCACCTCATATCTCCCTTTTTGTTTTCTACTTCTGTGTAATAAATTCATCATTCAAACAATTTGTCCCAATCATAAATCAGAGCTGAAACTGTAGATCGGCCCAGAGAGCTTGCCTATTTGACTCGTATGTCTTTTCTCCTGTTTATGCTCCATATATATCATGCTTCGCTTCTGCTTACAGGCTCGGTCACATATGTGTGTCACCGCAAAATACTGAGAGATCGCCTCCTGTTCATTTCATTGATAGCACAGGAGAGGGAGTGTAAGGTATAAAGTAATTACCTATAGCTGTGTCTCCGGCTGTAAAATGGAACAATTACAAACCAGATGTTCTTGTCTATGTGTTTGTTATTTTGTCCTTTTTCCTGTTGGCTATAATTATGAAAGACTGCCTGTTCGTCAGAGACGCTGATCTTCACTAGTGAAGGCGTAAACGCAGTTTCTCTTGGGTGCAAGTATTGTATTTGTGAAATATCTGCAGTGTCAAAAAGCCTCACCGCCATGCCGTCCACTAAATTCTGCCCTAAGACGCACGGATCATTGATTCACAGAGGTTTCTTGCGTCGTGTAGTCCAACACAACTCTAACCCAGTCAGTAATGCATCAGTCATTACTCCCTGCTTTTCACGGGAATTCTTATTTTTGTCTCGGTTCTCCGGAAACATTGTTTATTTAAATCTTTCAAATATCAGATCCGCCCTGATTAAGGATTTATGGGAGTCTGGTTCTTTTGCATTCCTCTAAAAAAAAAAAACACCTTCTGTATTGGCTTATGAGACTTTTGTTAAAGTGGGCTAAGAACAGCTGATGCAAAGCTGGCCACAATATACAACATTTAATATGAAGTAGTCAACCGACTGCCACAGTCCTTCCAGCTCAACTGTAACCTTGCTCTCAGCAGTCATTTGCAGGTGCCTTAATGCTCCGTGCTTGTTTTACAATTCAAAATGGTAGTAAAAAATGTCACAAGCTCACCCTGACCAATATTCGACCGCCACCCACATTACTGTGTGATGGTTTCGATCGACTCCAACGATTGATGAATGTCGTTTACTTTTTCCCAGCTGACTCGTATGGAAAAATAGCAACGGTCAAATAACAGCCAATACTGATGACCCACATCAACTTCCTGTGATTATAATAATTACAACGCAAATCCTGATCAGTGTTGTCTGTAATACAGTTTCAATATCCAGGATCTGGAGTGAGTGTGCAATCCCTTTGGTAAGGCTCCAATTTACAGGAGGCAGTAATTGACATGCTGTTTGACACTTATTATTCGACTGGTATGACGCACAACAGCCAGCAGAAGTGCTACGTCAGCAGAGCTGATAGCTGCATTGCCTTGCATATAATACCCAGAGTGACAAAGAAGTTCTCCAGGTTTCTTATCCTCTGTCAGCAGCAGGTGAATTAAATGTTTTTATGTTGAGCCACAAGCACTGCAATCTCCAACAGCAGCTTTTAGCCATGCTCTTTAGGTGGTTTCTGCTAGATTAATTCACCTGTGGTGGGCTGACAAACCTAAATTGTAATTCCAAAAGATGTATTATTCAGTGCAATATGTTCCTATCAGTAAAATAATGTAATAGCTGTTAGAATACAGATTTTGTCTATTGCCCACATTGTCCACATTTTGTCTATTGCCCACGAAGTCTGTTTTGAACAGACGTGTACATACATTGTGTGTGTTTTGGTGTCGCTTTTTATTTCACGTTTCTACAAAGGCTACAAGTTGGCGACCCAGATGTTTAATTGTGTACAAATGTTTAAGCCTAATGTAGTGCGGACATTATGTGATTACATGGGCGGGATGTTAAAGTGAAAGCTGTGGAGCCTGCTTACGTCGGCACTTTAGCATGCATTGACATATAGAGCCACACTGCATATATCCTGTGTAGAGGAGGCCACACAGGCCCCCCGTTTAGGTTTCTTCCTTTCTGCTTGGGGAGAGATGAAACAAGGCAGAAACATTTTTTTGGTCGGCGGGAGAAATGAAGGATGTATTGATGACAGATCCTGATGATAAACAAATGGATCAAAATAGGGTGAAGCTCAGGTATTGGTCCGTTTGCTGGCAATGAATAAGATGGTTCTCTCTAGCTTCCATACAGCATCAAAGAACAATTGAATATGTAAAGCTCAGCTGGAAACATCCATGTCTGAAAAGTGAAGAAAATACAGTTTTTAGAATGACAAAATATGACAATGCAGGGATTACTTTAAGGCGTGGCTACCCTGTGATTGACAGGTTTCTACCACACTGTTGTCCAATCTGGGATTCTCTACGTTTCAGTCAAAAGTAAAAGGTTGAGTTCTAAACTGAACTTTTTACAGCGTTTATGAAGTTAAAAAGTAACTGCACTCTGGACTTGTTTTTCAAGCTATAAAATAAATGATATGACTGATGAATCAATGCTTGTGTTAATATGGACATTTCTTATGAACATTTCATTGGTGAAAAGGGCTCTAAGCCTGCCAGCTTATTATGCATCAAAAGAACTATTAATGACCAGATTTGTTTGCTGGTTGTTGGGGACTGATCTGCGTCATGAAATGAAACATGGTAATGCCCTCTAATTGGATAGACCTACTTTTCTATTCCAACAGCGTCTTATTGTTTTGTAGTTTTTCCGTGACCGCTCTGTTATATTACATTCACCGCAGAAGCGGATCTGCCCAGCCAGGACAGGGTTTGTGTTGGCTGGGACAACATGGTGTCATTCTCCTCATTTTAGGCCTGAAATACAGTTCATTCATCAAATTCATTGCCCCATTCAATTTGCTATTAACCAATAGCTGTCCAGGCTTTCGCTATAAGGAGGTGGACGTTGTTGGATCTCGGCGCTTGCCCCCTTTTTTTCCCCCATCTCTCCCCTTATTCTGGAACGCGTGCAGGCAGAAGACGTGGCGTCTGAAGCTGCTCGCTCTGTAGGAGATGCGACATGTGAGGGAAGCGCCCTGCTCCTTGTACGACCCTGCTTTATCACTCTGGCGGAGGAGGTGGTGCAGACAGGAGGAGGACAGAGTGGGAATGTACAACTGGAGAAACAGATGGCGAGGACAGTTGCTGAGGAAGAGAGATGCTGGGGAAATAGGGAGAGAAAGGGGCATTGATGGGGGAAAAAACGAGGACCTTCGATTAGTTATTTAGTTTTAAAATGTTGCAAATAACGAGCCGAAATAAAGAAAATGTTGTATCGGAAAATTAAACGCTTCCCAGCAGCAGGCCAAAACCTAGTACGAGTATGAATTCACTTTATTTATATTAATTCATTTTTTACAGTGGTTAAAAAAAAGATGTCCTTTTTGAAGAATTTTCTAAAGGGTGACATTTTTCTAGACAATTTTCACGGGTATAAAATTAGAAATGGCTGTATACCTTTTGACGATTGTGCTTAATGACCATGCACAAACCTTTTGCATTTCTCTGTAGATATACACTCACCTAAAGGATTATTAGGAACACCGTTTCAATTTCTCATTAATGCAATTATCTAATCAACCAATCACATGGCAGTTGCTTCAATGCATTTAGGGGTGTGGTCCTGGTCAAGAGTCAAGACAATCTCCTGAACTCCAAACTGTCAGAATGGGAAAGAAAGGTGATTTAAGCAATTTTGACCGTGTCATGGTTGTTGGTGCCAGACGGGTCGGATATTTTCTTGGCACACTTTGGACCCCGAGTGCCAATTGGGCATCGTTTAAATGCCACGGCCTACTTGAGCATTGTTTCTGACCATGTCCATCCCTTTATGGCCACCATGTACCCATCCTCTGATGGCTACTTCCAGCAGGATAATGCACCATGTCACAAAGCTCCAAAAAAAAAGGGGGTCAAACACAGTATTAGTATGGTGTTCCTAATAATCCTTTAGGTGAGTAAGTTGCCACCGCGCCTCAGACTAAGAATAGAGTGAAAATATAATGTTAACATGTCAGTTGTCTTGTGATATTGAAAATGGACATAAATTGGCCGTTTAGGTGACAAATGTCACACTGCCTCCACTCCTCGCAGGCTTGTGTTTTATGACATCTTTGTCTTTGTTCCCCTAAGATCATCCATGCTGGTGTGTAATGAAAGTTAACAATTAAGTAGCCAAACAGCATTTTATGCAACAAGTGAATTGTTGGGCACCATCCAATTATACACGACAACTGCAACAAGTAGACTAACAAATAGCGGGCCTTTCCAGACTTTCATAGAGACCATTTTCCTTTTGAACTCTTCTCTCCCCCCCCTTGAGAGCCACCTGCGGCTTCCGCACTTTAACTTAGGGTTCATTTAATCCTCACTAAACGCGTTTCCTTCACTCTCATCTCCCCCTCTCCCCAACTCCCATCTTACCTGTCTGACCATTATGTAGCCATTTTGCTAAAGCTAAAGTGGCAACATTTAAGATGTTGAAATTTGAAAGCGTCTGAGGGAGAGTGGCCACATCCCGACTTTGATCCCGCCCCCCGCTGCCCTCGAGCTAACTGGCTGATGTATTGACAAGCCCAGCAGACACACTCGCACAGTGAGTGAGAGGCTTGAGGAGAAATCAATGGAAAACAACAAAGGGACGGATGAATTGTTCATTCTTTTTCCTTATAATTCACTTATTCCCGTGGGGGGGATGCTCGATTTCCTTCTCGCTTTCTCTATCAATGATTTTCTCCGTTTGTGTTTACTTGTATGCATTTTGTTTCTTCAGTATGACTAGTTACAGAAGCTCATGCTGCAGTCCTCCCATTACCCTGATCGTTTACATTACATCTCTTTTCTCTCCATCTGTTAATGCTGTTATGGCAATGAGTGGGTGACCAGATAGAAAGGGAACATGAGGGGGGATGATCAGCCACTTGTTAAAAGCTGGGTAGAGGCGAAGGGGCTGGATGGCAGCCGAGGAGGAGGAGGAGGAGGAGGAGGGAGGGAGGGCAAGCGAAGGGGGTAGCGTTGTTATGGCAATGAGATCTTCTTTGTGTTAGGTTTCCAAGGCAACTTTAGGCATACACTTGATACAGCCACCATCACTACCACCATCAACACACACACACACACACATTTGGATTATGTCCCCTGAATCTTATGTGACTGATGGAGACAATCCATTGAAATGCATTGAAATGGCCTCATATTCAGGCCAAAATATTCAGGAAGGAATACTCATCTTTTTCTATGTATGTTTTCAAGTGATTCACTAGTATATAATATTTTAAATGATTGGTCAAAATGGAGTCAAAATAAGAATAGCCCCACAAATACTGTATACTATTTAGTGAACCAAACAATAGATTATTAAGTTAAGTCCTATGACAGCACTACTTTTCACTCACCACACAACGTGCTGTGACTGTAACAAAAGAATGAATGAAATCATAACGGCCCATGTGGAAACCTCAAAGAACCCCAGTGTTGTTGCATGTTTCATTTGACTTATCACACATTGTGTACAATTTTTTCAAGATGTATAAGGGATGAATGTAATTTTATATAATATCAGTGATGTGTGACTAATCAATTTTCTGCTTTAGAGCCTTCATTAATCACACTAAACAGTATGCTGCTTTCCCTCGAGCCTCCATTTTCTTTGAGAGACGGCGAGCAACGAGGGGTAAAAGAGGGAGGGGGGAGAGGGAGGGAATGACATGCAACAAATGTCCCCTTGCAGTTCACGGTCGGTACCTTAACCCTGCGGCAGGCACAGGCCCTGATTTCCCGCCCCTGTCCTGAATTACCAAGCCTCTCTAACTCTGAATTAACTACACTGTTTGCTTTATAGCACATCCATCGACACGTATGGCTTTGCCAGTCACCTTTCCTCCCTACCAAGAATGCAACTAACAGGAGGAGAAGCAGAAACATGAATGAAAAAATGTCACAAAGATCGCTGTTCATGTGAAAGAATGTTTGCAGTGAATTTTCAGCCATGACAGATGGAGAGGTTTAAGTTTGAATGGGAGTCCTGGAGAAGAATAAGCTCCAGGGAACAGATAGCTGATGACTAATGATCAGATGCTTCACTGTTAAGTCTGTTTGTCTATGAATTTTTATTACATTTCCTTTCGAGATTGTTTTTTTTATTTCAGTTTGCCTTAAAACATCTGGCCGGGGACAGCAGATGTAAATTAGTCTCGCTGGCTCATTTACAGTACACCTGTTGATTAGTGTGCATTGTCCCTGGAAAATAAATAAATAAAATTGTCACATGATATCACATGATATTCTTGTTCAAGTACTAAACATTTAGAGTGGTTGAAACTATCCTTGCTTTTCCCTTTACTATATGGTCAGTGCATACTCTCGTACAGCTGTGATTTGGTGGCAGAGGTTTTAGCTGAGTCTTATTTACCATGCCACGAAAACGTGTAAATATATTGTCATTTAACACACAATAGTTTGGTGTTTAATATTTACCCCCCTCACAGCTTGGCTGGCATGAGTACAGAGTGCTAGATGACACATGCGAGAAAAGCTGAACAAAAATAGCTGATTTGATTTCTATCTGGGAAGTGCCTCGGTTAGAGCTGCAAGATGATGGCCAAAATGATTGTCATGATTATTTAGTTCAATATTTCGATGATGATTAGTAATCCCAATTTTGAATTTATTTTTGGGACAGATGGTTTTATTTTAAATTCAACGCACTGCTTTTGTCCTCCAGCTGATGGACAAATCTTTGAAATAAGACTGGTCCTTCCTTATTTACAGATCTCCTAGAAGCAAAACATTAATTTTGCCTCAACTATCGGCCCAAATGAAATCACCTTTTAATTCCATGTGTTGCTACATTCCAGGCAAATAATACAAGTAAAACCAAACATCCAACATTGCCACCATGGTAGCTGCCTGTTAGTTTAGGAAGCACTTGACTCGCCGATGATGAGGATTTAAGCATCTACAACACATGTGTCAAACTCATGGGCCATATCCGGCCCGTGAAACGAATTATCTTTGGCCCGCATGATTAAATGTATTTACTATTAGAGCAGGCCCGCCGGTATATCGCACGCATTACCATAATACTACAAATCCCACAATGCACTCTCCGTGTGTCGTCGCGCATTCGCGGGCCCGCGAAAGCGCGCCTCAGTCTGTATTACATACCCCTTGTGTCAACTTTTGTTGTGTACCTTATCGTCCCTTTCACCGTAAAAACAATTTTTTATAAAATGAAAATAGGACGCGTAGCCGCTTAACCGGAAGTATTTTCACAGTAAGAATTGACGCAACCGTCTAATGACAGCGGTTACCAGGGTAACAAGAGGAGAAAAGTTCATTAACGGATATAAATAAATAATCCTGGTCTGACGTGATGTGTTAGCAGCAGTAGGTGACTACACTCGCTGCTCTTGGCTCTGATATTTATTGTCCACGTTTTGAGCAGAGCAGAGACAGTTTAAGGAGATCGCAGAGTAAACGGTCCGCCACTGGAGTGCATACGTCCCGACGTCAGCCAACCGTCGGTTGGACTGACAGATCGTCAGTGGCCCGTGTTCGGTCAAAGTCGGCAGTATCTGGCCCGAACCTGAAATGAGTTTGACACCCCTGATCTACATAGCAATTGTCCACCCATGATTGCTGTTTATATTTAATCGCATCAGTTCTCATGTTAAGACTGTTCACTGGAAATGAAAGTAGATGTTGCTGTAATTTTGGCAGAAGTCACTGCTTTACTATTGCTGTTCATTCATATTGCCGTTACATCCTTGCATAAGTAATCGATAGTAAAATGCAGTCAACCAAGACCAATAAGTTCCTGATAGTGTCAAATATTCTTGCTCAAGTGGTTTTGGCTCCACCTCACTGCACCAGCAGAGAACATGAGTATTTTATTTACTGATATTTTGATGTTGACTTGTATCTTGGCCATGTACTGATTCATATTTAAAAGTGGTTGTCCTCTTCAGCAATCCATAACAGCCCTCTTGAAAGGCCCGATCTATGTCTTGAGGTTGAGGAGAAGTAAGAAACCAAAAGATGAGATGCAGGCAGGGAAAGTAGTCATGAAACTTTGGGAGAAATACGGGGGAGGAAAGTCTGTTCCTTTGAGCCGGCTGAGGGGGCGAACTATACAATAAATGACAAAGGGGCGGTGCGTGTGAGACCCCGAGAATGATGTTTAACTCATTGGCATGTGGTATTAGTACAAATATATACCAAGGTTTGACACAATTGAAACGTTCATGGAAAGAAGCTGTGATCTTATGTATGCATAAGAATTACACTGATGAAGTCAACAGTGTGTTGCAGTCATAATAGGCAGAGGCTTTTCTGGCTGTATGCTGCTCGGATGTGGTTAAAGTTAAAACCTTGTCTCAAAGAATTGACTGCGTTGCTCCTCATTTCCCTCTGCTTTGGGCTGTGTCTAGTAGATTTCTCTGCCAGTCTTGTTGGCAGACAACCAAACATGGTTCAGAGGCCGCAATCGATGCTTAAAAATCAATTGAGTTGTTAAAATCAGAGGTCTACAACTTCTGCACTGACACTTGGCTTACAGACACACATTTGCATAATGCTGATGAATGGGCTGTTTTCAAAGAAGATATCTAACCAGAGAGCAAAGCCTTTGTGAATGGAGACAGTTGAGCCAACTGCAGGAGACACGTGTAATCAGTGCACTTGTTGGTGTACTAGCAAGCTAAATATGTTCTGTACTTGGAATCTATTATGTATTTTTAAATTAATGTGTTTTCTTTTTCAGAATATGGTTTTAATTTTCTACAAGATAGAACCACTCATTCAGGGAAAATGAAGTCTTGGCCCTGGCATTGATCAGTTACTGGTCAGGATATACTGTGGTCTTCTGGTAATCTGCCACGTTTAGCTGCTGCTCGATATGTTTCGGGTGGGCAGTTAAGATACTGTAGATGTGTCAACAAGGCTAATAACTGGTCAAGCAGAATGAGAGCGCACTAAAGCAGATGCCAAACCTGTTTATGTATGTGACTGACGACACATACTTACAGAAGAGTTGAAATACTGAAATCACTATTGATTATTTTATTTTTAAAGTAAGTCTCTTTAAAAAAAAAAAGTTAAATAATTCCCTTATAGATGACTCAAATTTTTTAGCTGTGTTGAGTGATACAAAGTGTGGTTTCCACGGAGAGTCTAGTGTAAAACTCCCCAGGTGTCCAGGGGGAAAGTGGCGTCGATGTGTGAGTTTCCCAAGGCTCCCGTTTTCACAGTCTACATCTAATGGGCTCTGACAGGATGGTAATAAGACCGCAATGGACAACGTGTGTTTGTGTGTTCGCCCTCCCAACGTATTGGGAGTAGGAGTGGGTAGAGAAGTATGGCCATGCTCACTAGTAGCAGTGTTACAAAGCAGGTGTTTAGGACCCTGACCTCACTGTTTGTACATTAATCCTGTTTCACACACTCACAAGGTTGATATACTTTTATAGATGCACCAGAGCGCTGCCCAAGGCCAAAATGCATCCACACAGTAAGCAGACAGACACACACTGGACAGACTTCCATGTGTGCCGTTTTTCTCCCCCATGCACACCCTTCCCTCTCTTGACTTGCCACTTTACTATCCCTGATGTATATTCATATGCAGCAGTGTCCTTCCAGGTGGCCTTTACTCAGAATACTTAGTAGTGTCAAGTGCACAGCACCGAGATCGTGACCAGAAATTAAACTTGATTACGACTCCTTTTAATAAGATATTTCCAGGAAGCCTCCTCTGCCTTGCATTGGATGTTTTTTGAAAGGTTGTTTATTCTATTTGAATTAAGATGAAACTTATATGTTTTTTACATACCTATCCACCTCAGTATTTTACATAGGGTTGCAAATTTCCGGCAACGTGGCAAGTGGGGAAACTTTGGAAACCATGGGAATATACTGGAATTAAAAGGTTAATTTAACTGTATTCACTTTATCAGAGGTGTGTCTTCAATCGCACTGCTGTAGTGTGAATGTGGTAGAAGAATGCACTGCACATGAGATGGCGCAATACTTTCATTTGACTTACTGGGTTGTGGCGTTTTGCGTAACCTTTAATACTTAAACATAGTGTAGTTTAGGCTGTTAATCACATCAATATTCTGACATGGCATAGATTTGACATATTTACATTGCATGTCATTTAGCAGATGCTTTCATCCAAAGTGACTTACAATAAGTGCATTTCAACCATGGGGATATTAACATCTACCCTTACTCTCATAACATGATGATGCATTTAGGCCATGTGCTATTTGTCCCTGGGTAATGTGTCTCATGTGGTTGTCACATCAGTGCATGATGTCCTCTGGCTCAATGTAGGAGGCCCATGGCGTTTCTAATGGTCAACTTAAACAATAGAAATCTGAGTGCTAACGTGAATAAACATTCATTGATCACACAATGTGTGTGTTTAGAAGCTAAAGCTAAACACCCTGATTGACTGCAGTACTTTGTCAGGACGACATTTTCATTATAGGATCTGACCCAGAGGCCCAGCCTGAAAGCAGGAGGAGTAAATGTATTCGTAACGAGGGGGCAGAGATCAGGGTCCACTACTCAACAGCGGCGTGCTTAAGGCAACACTTACGCTAGGGCAGGTTCCTGCTGTTGGGAGTCTTTGAATGTGGAACTATGCAGAGACATCAGATGCGGCAGCTTGGTGGCGCAGGAATGTTAACACAGCAGCATCTGTGCGTCCCAACGTGTGCACTGCACCAGCTTGAGGCTGGCTTCACTGGCACCACAAGTCCAAACATCACCAATGTCCATTTGTAATAAATAAACAGACACCAGGATTGGATAACCTTGGCATAAAAAAAACATTTTTTAGCACCTCAATATTTGGGGAAAGAAATGTGTTGCTGGTTCAGACAGACTAATTGATTATTTATATTGGTAGCTGTTAGGAGATGGTGTGATGGAGCCGGAGTGTAACTGAGTATATACCAACGCAGCTGCCATTACTCATTCAACCTGTGTTGCTACTTGCACATTATTTATCATTTTCATCAGTTTCCTTTCTATTCACATAGCTGTGAGGGCCCCTAGTTGTTTGTAAATCTGCTCTCATATTTGTCTGGCTCCAGGCCATCATTGTTATTATTACTGCTGAGTTTCACAGTGTTTTATTATTATTATTAGTTTTTCATTTTGCAGTCAAAAAAACTGTTAGAGGTAAAGTGTGTTGTCATGGATTTCTTTTTACCCCTCATCTTTTCCCTCAGTTTTCTCACCTAGCGATTACGCTCTTGGTTTTGTTCTTCATCTGCCTGCATCTTGCGTGTCTCCTACTTTATCTCTTGTTGCATTTACCTTTCTCTCTGCTATGTAGTCTGTTACTTTGACTAGCTTTCTGTAAGTTGGCTCCTTTTTTTCCTTTCATAGAAAAGTCTTTTGATGCTAGTTATTGTTATTGTTTTGCTGACTGTTCAGTGTACACAATGGTAACGTGGATTTCAAAGTAATCATATGAAATGTCATGATGTAAAAACAGGGATGATGATGTTAATTTCCTTCCCTCTCTCCCTCTCCATAGCTCCACCACCCAGCAGATTCAGCAGGAGAGTGTCAGGTAAGGAATGTGTGCATGCTCACCAGCGTGTGTGTTTACGTGCACACGTTTGACGTCATGTCCCCTAGCTGTAATCCACACCAGGGACAACACTGCATACATCACTGCCAAAGAGGCTCAGTGTCTGCGTTATTGTGCGTGTCATGCATGTTGAGGCCCAGTGGTAGACGTACTGATTTGAGTGTCTCAGGCGTTGTTTTTTGATAATGAGCGTGTACGTCTTGGATTTAGAACACAGTGATTTGCGTTCCTCTTTCCTCTCTTGGCGTCTATGGCCCTGTGCGTACGGGGCTTTTGTTTTCCCACGATGCGTGCTAGCCGTCCAGTGTTTACACATGAGTAATTGAATGTCGTCACAGAGCACTGCACTTTGATTAGGCTCCGGGTGCGTCCGCTGATGTTAATCTTCTGTCCCTCTGTCACTGTCCACCCTGCCGTTGATACCGCTGTGTCATAAAGGTGTGCTGTGGAAGAAGTGGTGTTAATATGTGCAAGTTGTCAACTTGTGTTCAGTTTCATAGGCGTAACATACAGTTGAATAGAGGTCCATATTTTTACAAATTGCTTCTTTGCGTCTTTGCTGGTAGAAATCTTGTGTTGCAGTACTACACCTTCTTTCTAGTGGTAAGATAATGATCCTTTTTGAGCCCAAAGAAAAAATTGTGCTAATATAACAAAGACTGTGTATAATTGTTATCATGTTTCGAAGATATGTTAAAGACAAAGGTCTCTTTTCAGTTTTGCTAGTGGGACAAAGTAGTGGTTTATCGAACAGTGAATCCATCATATTAAAGGCAGAGTGAACTCTCTACCCAACCAGCATGTGTAGGTCTTCCAAAGTGCCGTTTTGTTTACTTGTTACACCATTTTGGACAAAAGAAATTCTAAGAATGTATTGAGCTAAACTTCAATGTGGCTTTATAGTGTCTCTAATCTGTTTTACAGTCCTCTGCAGAAAAGGACAGCATCGTTGTCGGGAGTCCGTGTTTTTTCTTACATAAGAAACACGAGACCACAGCTACAGTTTATTTGCTTTGGCCTGAATACAAAGTGGGAACGATGACTTGAGTATTTGTATTTGATTTGATCACGTCGTTCTGTTGCGTGTGAACTTGTAAACAATGCAATGCTTACATACCCACTGCCAGGGATAGATGGAAGTTTTTGTCAGCTCGGGGGAACCAAAACACATCTGATTCCTGCATCTTAAGCTAAGCTTGATGGACCTGCCTGCACCCTGTGCCTTATCTTGATTGTTGACATACATGAAGAACACACTACGCCAATTGTTTATGCTAATGTCTCTGTCCTTGCACTCGTAACTAGCCTGGTGTATTGGGGTCGTATCTAGTCTGCGTTCAGATAATGTTTGAATGCTAAATTAACTGCATGGCGTTCTGGTTGGCGGCGCACGGGGGCTCACCTTTTTAACAGCTCTTCGTGTGCTTCATTATATTTACCTGCCTGATCTAGCAGAACCAAAGGCATTAACATGCCGCGACTCCAGAGGCCACATGGCTCCAAACGCCACGGGGTTAATGCTGCGTGATGAGGCATTTCACTCGTGCGTGCGCACACACACTTCCAGGTGTTTTGTATCTAAATGTCACGTGAGAAGTGTGGTGCTACACAATCGGGTAAAGCTGGGATACAAAGTGACAGCTTGGAGTGACCTTGTCAGTGTTTGTCAGACAGTGTGTCTCTGTGCGTGTCATGCCCTCACTTGTGTGTCCCGAAGTAATGATGTCCTGCGTGTCCACAAATGTGATTTGAATCTCCATCTCATCTCCATGCTTTCAGTATGCATTTCAGTAACTATGATGGACATCTGCATTTTATTTGCAGACGTTCTATTTAGATCAGTATGGATACTCGACTGCGGGCTGGTAGATGTTTATTCTTACTGATTTATTCTAAGTCATTACTGATTGTCCTCCTGTAGGTAGCCGTGTCACCCCAGTATTCTATTATTCAAAATTATATTTGTTGATAAGGTATTTCTTATTAAAAATATATATAACCCATGCATAACTTTTGGGGAAATGCTTCTTAGTGATTAGTGATAAATAAAATATAAATATCTAATTTAGTACCTTAGGTACCTTACTAAAGGGAAGGTACCTTGGACCGAAGAACAGTCACAGTGAACTACTTGTACCACAAGTATAATGGTGGTGTATTTTTTGTTTTTTAATCTGTGTTGTCATTTCTTTGTAGTATTTCCTTAGATTCTCACTTAATGGTTACTGTGTCCTCATGGTTTGTAAACGTGTCCCTAATAAAACGGGACATGTTATTGCAATGTGTGAAGTGGGTTTACTGGTTTTCCCTCCAGTGTGTGCGGAGGCGTTCAACCCAGATGAGGACGATGAGGACACGGAGCCCAGGGTGGTTCACCCGAAAACAGATGAACAGCGCTGCAGACTGCAAGAGGCCTGCCGAGACATTCTACTGTTTAAGACACTAGATCAGGTAGAGTGTGTGTGCACGCACACAGACACACACACACACACACAGAAAGAGACGTGCACACACGCAAACGCATCGCTAGCTTACAGCTTCAGTCCTTTATGACAGCGTCTGCCTTTAATAGGTTTCTCCACTCATTTATTCAGGTTTTCCCTCTTCTTGGGTCAGGTGAAGTGATCAATTTATACAGAAACAATTTTCCATTAAGGGAACCGTAGGAAAAGGGGACAAAGAAGTTCCTGAACTTAAATCCACAGAAGCCCACGTTACTATGTTCTTAATATGTTCTTGTTTTTTCTGTTGGTGGAACGAAACCACTGGGCTTGAACCCTACTGTATTTGGACAGTTGTGTTTTGCTGGCTTAAATTAATTAGATATTTTAAAAAACATTTGTTTCCATTGTGAAATCTACTATGATAAATTCATGACATCACAATGCGCTTAAACCCTAGTGACCACAATATTCTGCTGACATTGCATATCCTGGTAAAGCATCATATTAAAAAGCTCTCTTTTCTCTTGAGTACTTTCCTTCGTGGGACAACTAACTTTACCGCTCACACTAGCTAGATGCCACTTAGAGCTGCTTGTTGATACATATTTCCACTGTTGCTTCTTTGTTATTTGTGCTTGACGTCCTTCTCTGGCCACATACAGGAGCAGTTCTCGGAGGTGCTGGATGCCATGTTTGAGTTACGGGTTCAGCCTCTTGAGCACGTCATCGACCAGGGTGACGATGGAGACAACTTCTATGTCATAGAGAGGTAGGAGGCCGACACTAGTGTGGGGTCATCAAAGCTCGGTCAATTAGATCATTCAAGCGCCGCCCATTTGTTTTTGCAACCTTGGATAACAGACTGGAGAGGCACTGCTGCCTGTGCACATTTTGTGTATTTGATACGCATGTATTTATTGCACTGAACAAGGAGAGAAAATATATACCTGAAGCGGCTGCCTCAAAAAAATCATGCAGTTGAATCTGACGGTGTTGACAATTAAACGGTCAAATGTTTCTAAAATAAATATTAATTTCACTTCTATGCAATAAATGATAGCCTGTACCTCTCAGAGATTTACACCGGTGAACCCATTACGCTGTTCTTTAAAGTCGAGCTTGAGTCAAAGCTGCACGATTTATGACCACGATGGTGCCCCCGTGGATCCAGTACTCATGAAGGCTGTGTGTCATTTCCCTGCCATGTTTCTAATGTAAACTGTCGCTGTGTACTCAGGCTTGATACGACAGGTTTGGTAGCCCGGGCTGTAATACAATGTTTAGTTAAAGGAAAATTAAAATGAGTCTCATAACAGCCTTAGTTATAAAAATAAATAAAACTATGAATGTTTTATTTATTATATTTAGATATCAGAGCCACCATTTCATAAGCTGCTTGAATGATCCCTTACGCTTCACTGAGAGCACATGAGCTTTTTTGGTCTTCGAAAAGGACCTCCACATAGCAGTTTATAATGTCTGCCACCAATCTGTTGGCTGGTCATTGTTTATCCTCCCCTAACCCCTATTCATTCTTGGCATGGCACGTATCAGTTCAGCGGTCTAGCTCCACTCGCTGTGTGCTATCATTCAATCTGCATACACTCTGTCTAACAGCTTGCTGCCTGTACATGAGCTGTCCGGTGACCTTTAAGAGCAGCACGCCTGCCTGGTCGTATACTATCCAGGGACTTTTCCCAGGCTTGTAAAAAGCGTAGGTGGTGGCTAATGTCACCAGCAGGGTGGGGTGTGAGCATGGACACACACAGAGGATGAGGTAAAGACAGACAAAAAAGAAATGTAGGAAAGAAAACAGGACAGAGTAACTCATTGTTTTTACATCTTGTAATCCAAACTTACTTGTTCGTATCCTTAGCCGTTCTCTTAACGTATCGTACACGGAGCGATCTAACTACACACTGAGCTGTCTGACATTGGCTGACTGAAAATGATACTGCTTGACTCGTTAATGAAGCTTAAAATGGAGACTAAGTACATCTGTAGCCTCCAGTCAGCTAGCTGTCCTGTGCTTCATTGTAAGGATATCCCTTCACATACCTCCATCGTCCTGTTCTGAGGCCTCGAAGACAAAAAAGAACTGGAGATCAGTCACTCAGATTTATTGTGCATAGTTTATGAATGTTTACAGCTGTCAAACCGACTTTGTTTATTTTAATAAAGAGCTAGCAGCACAGGGCTTCAAACAGTGCCTTAGCTGTGCACAGGTAGGCGGCATCACAAGTGGTCAATGTCCCCATCGTCTCTAATTCAGTCCAACTAGGTTAATATTAATACACCTGCGACATGAGGTTTAGCCCCTCTACGCAGCAAATGGGAGTATAAAATTGTTAATCCTGCCGAGCAACAACCCTGCAAATTACCTTCCCCACCCCTACCTACTCCTCAGACGCTCTGCTGGAGTATTTCTATCCATCAGAAACCTACACAACCGTGACGACAAACTCTTTTTGGTGCTGTAACTGTAGATACACAAAAGTGTTCACATGAAAGCTCAATGGCTCTCAGCATGTCCAAATGTATGAAAAGCATCCAGTGTTTTTATAAATATGCACACAATTTAACATCCGAGTCAATCAACAAAACCGCAGTCAACAATCTGCTCACCGTGTCAGAGGCCCAGAGGCCGCACACACACTGTAATTAGATACTTGTTAAACCCAGTAAGTCAATAAACAAAACACAGATTACCTCTGTTGGATGAATTGCAAAAAAAGTTAAATTTGTCCTCATTCTCTTTTGGATTTCTGTCTTTTTTTTTTTTCCCCCGTAATTCCCTGTTTTACAGTTTTTGTTTTTGTCTCTTTCCCTGAATCTCTACCACTGTTCTTTCTGTCTCTAGAGGGGTGTATGACATAATGGTACACGGAACAACGGTGGGTCAGTATAACAACAAGGGCAGCTTCGGAGAGCTGGCCCTAATGTACAACACGCCACGCGCTGCCACCATCGTCGCTACCGAGGAGGGGGCGCTATGGGGACTGGTAGGCAAATGTACACTTTGTAGAATTCCATGCGATTTGGTCAACTGACGGCTTTAAAATACTCTAAGAATGCCCCATTGTGAAACACACATTTGTAAATGTAAACTGGATTTATTTTTGTTCTTGGCATTGCTAAATCATAATCACATTTGCTAACTAGACGTACTACATTACATTTTAATCAGTACCAACTATTTTTTATTTTTCACTACCATTAACAATTGTCCCCCTTTTAGTGAATCTAAAAAGCTCCTTGAATGAATCTTCCTTCTTAAGTTGCCTTTTAAAGATTGCACAGCGGGCATTTCGGGTACAGTTACGAACTACTGCTCATTGAGCTGTGAAGCTCAGACATGTTGAGAATGGAGTCCTGTTATCTGTGAATGGACCCCGGCTGCCCTCTGAGGGTTGATGCTGCTGCAGCGCCCCCTTCTGGCCAAGCACAGGAGGACCACCAGCAGCAGCAGCAGCAGCCAAGCCGTCAGAAAGAATCAATCTGCCTTTTGGGGGGTGTTTACCTGTGTTTTGTTCTCTAGGACCGTGCCACGTTTCGTAGACTCATTGTGAAGAACAATGCAAAGAAGAGGAGGGTGTACGAGGCTTTCATCGAGTCAGTGCCCTTACTCAAATCACTTGAGGTGAGTTTACGGCCTCCAGTTATCCAGTTTATATATATATAAAATATATATATATACACATATCTCTTCTTCTGAAACACTGATGAACAGTTACAGACCCCTTTTTTTTAAACCACCAAGCCTAAACTTTACATAACCTGTAAGTGATGTCTGATGAAGAGGAGCTAAAGTGGCTGTAATCTGCACACATCAATGAAACCATCCTCTCTGCTCTGTTGGTTTCATGATATTTTCCTCCCCCCTGGCTTCCTGTCTTACCTTTTTTTTGATGCAGGCAAACGAGAGGATGAAGATTGTGGATGTTTTAGGATCAAAGCAGTTCCCTGAGGGTGAGCGCATCATCACACAGGTATGACCTAGAAAAAAAGCTGATTTCCATACAGCAATGAAATGTTAAGGTCCTCAACATACAAATACAATACACAACTATTTAAATGTATTTATATTTGTCTTTTTTAATTCTCAGGGAGACAAGGCTGAATGCTTCTATATAGTAGAATCTGGCGAGGTCAAGATCATGATGAAGAGTAAAGTAAGATCCTTCTTACCTTTTTTTGATCTTGATATTATGCAATTAAAACATCATTCTTGCCACTAGGGTGAATTTATTTTACCATGTATCCTTCAGAGACCTGATGGTCAAATGCATGCCCCTCTACTGGTTCTAGTATACATTTACATCAATACAGATGTTATTCATTGGTTAAAAAAATGGAAGAAAAGATTCAGCCACCCTTAGGCTGATATTATTTCTAAATAATATCAATGTTTTATTGGTACAGAACGAAGCACAAATGAGGTTTCCGTTCGGAGCATTTTGACCCCCACTCCCTAGTAGACCCCCCCCCCCCCCCCCCCCCCCCAGTACAGGAGTGTTTCCTGCTTTTGCCTGGCAACAGCTGGAATGAGAATGGCCTGCTCAGTGCATCTCGTTTGGGGGGTCAGAAGGGGGGGGGGGGGGGGGGGAGCTGCTCAGTGGTTCTTAACCCTTTAATGCTCTCCTCTCTTCCCTGCAGACGAAGGCAGACCATGCAGACAATGCGGAAGTGGAGTTAACACGCTGTAGCAGGGGCCATTACTTTGGGGAGCTGGCCTTGGTCACCAACAAGCCTCGGGCCGCTTCAGCCTACGCAGTGGGCAATGTCAAGTGTGTGGGTAAGACTAAACGCACTCCCATACACACTCGTTGAACACATTATTCAGCATCCTTGCTAACGCCGCTCACGAGGGGAATCATAAGGAAGTCAGTTGGGTGTTTAAAGTAGCGTTTTTTCACTAATAGATCTCCATCAACAGGAGATGCCTGCATCTAAAGAACATTTTATGTGATCATAATCAAATTACATTTGGATTAATTAAGCATTATTCAAACTAACAATACCTGATATTTTTTTCTTGTAATTGCAGTAACAAGCACTTTGTCGTGAGATATCAAGTGGCACTTTAGGTTTGGTGAATCCCTGTGGGTTGTTTGGCTCTTCATCCCATCAGTTGTCACCTTGTAGTTTTTTGTAGATTAAAGGGTGTTCAGTGATTGTCCAGCCTCTTTAAAGGGGATGCGCAGCACGAGCCTTTTGAAAATGAACACTGTTTTAAACGCTTTAAGCGGTGCTTCTCTGTCGGCTCCATCCCCTCCTTTGTGAAATGTGCTTAATGCTAATTAAGCCGCTTTTCTTTTACATTCACACAGATGTTTTGTTTTTTTGTGTTTGTAATGTCCTTCATCTCCCCCCATTTGCAGCACTTGCCTACCTGTCTGCCCCGTACTTTGTTGACTGTACTAGCAGTACAAGAACCGTTCTCAAACAGATGCTCAGCCTAGAAGCAGAGAAATCCCTCAAGTGCTCTGCAGACACTTCTGCGGTCTGTTGATCCTTCTCCCTGTTCTGTTGCAGAAGGTCAGCAGGACTTCAGGGGCTCTCTGAGGTCCTGTAAGCAGGAATCTCTTTCTACCCGTTTCTGACAAGCGTCAAAGCCTAAATGTCCACCATCATAGTTAGTTAATGTTTTCCCCTCAAAAGACTCCTCAGTTTAGGTTTATTTTTATTTGTTTGCCAACGACTGGATGCTCTTTAAGGACCAGGCTGTGTTTTCGTATCTAAGAAGCCTCCACACCTCACATCTTTGGTTTCTCTTTCTCTGTGTGTGTGTGCAGTAATAGACATTCAAGCGTTTGAGCGCCTCCTGGGTTCCTGTAAGGAGATCATGAAGAGGAACATCGCCCACTATGAGGAGCAGCTGGTGGCCCTGTTCGGCTCCAGCATGGACCTGAGGGACTGAGCCTCCCACGCCACCCTTGTGCCTTCTATCTCTCACACACACACACACACACACCAACATATGTCCTCTCTGACATCATGCAATGGGTATACAGACTCATAATAAGCTTTACATGGAGTGTACAGACAAATGAGGAATTGTTCTAGGCTCACCGGCAAGTACACACAATCCTACACAGTATGTATACACAAACGCACACGTGCATTGACACCTATGTGTGCACTGAGAGATGCCCACCATTTAGTTTGCTCATCATCATGCACATACTATTTCAACACTCATTAATAGCCTCCCACACACATACACAGACAAACACACACGCACACACACACAGCAGACTAAAGGCCACACACCTCGTTGCTTGAGCCAGCTTCAACCAGTATGAATGTCTTTGATACATTGACCTTGATAAAGGTATCGCTGTGTAAGGAAATGAAACACACACACGCTTCATATGTGCAGGCTTTGCATTAAAATGAACTTACACACAACTTGAACAAAGTTGTTTCAAAAAGCCTCAGCAAAGGATACATCAACACACACACACACAGATACATATACTCAAAAACATATAGGCAACCACACTTGCAAAAACGGACACATTGTGGTAAAATGGAGACAAAAACTTTTAAATCTCAGAAAAGGAAAATTAATCAAAATGCAAAAAAAGAAGTTTAAAGAAGACAAATAAGTTTTAGAAATGTTTTATGAAGATAAAAGAAACTGAAGCTTTGATAAAATATTATTTAAATAAAAATAGTGTTTCCTCTTTGGGAGGCCGGGTGCAGAACTTTGTGAGCGTGCTCCATTTCTTCCTCTACTGTTGTTGATTGAGTTGAGTTAGTGCTGGTGATTATTGCAGTACCACAGAAGAAGCAGTGAAAACAATAAAAACCCTACGTTTTCTGGGCCATTGTTATTCTATCATTGATGCCACACTTCATTGTATTGAATTAATTATTAATGTATTGTTATTATATATTCATTTATTCTTTTTGTTTTACTTTGACCAATTATGTTAAATTCATCATCCATCTCTGACAAAATGTAAAAATAGAAGAAAAAAATTCTAATAAACATTAGTGCTTATTTCTCCTTGATTATCCTTGAATGAGTTGTCCTGGATAAAAAAAAAAATGAAAAAAATAAAGCAAACATTTTGTTAATTCTTGCCTTCTTTGTTGAATGTTGTCTGAAACTCTCCTTCCAAACTAAAACCATAGTAATTGTTATTTTGATTGTACACTCATGCAAAGGATGAATTAAAAAAAATGTATACCTTCATACTCAACAGCTTTGCAGTAAATACGAATTGTTAACCACATAAAACCAATTACTGGTTGAGTTAATGCCATGAAATTAAGTAGAGTTTGTGATGCCATGAGGCAAATATCCTGTTAAGTGTGACAGTGTTGGTAAGCTTCTATTCAAGACCGCCACCATGCTCTGTTCATGCAGTCTCATGTTTGCATGTGCACATTGTATGGCTTCCTGAAGCAGTTTATACTGCTTATGTTCTGGACTAGCTACAGTTCGTTACGGATTGTCACGAGCGACAGTTTGTAATACCGCTCCCAACCGCAAGGTGGCGGACATAACCTTTCAGACCAGTAACAGGACCCTCAACATTTCGTCCTGGTGGCATTCAGCGTTTACTCACGGGGAGGAACTGATCCTGGAGCAGTTATCGCTGACGGCTAGCGGCTGTTGTTCGGCGTTGCAATCATTACAGCTGACCACAGATCAGCTGTCAGTCAATCAAGAGCACGCTGAGGAGGACGAGCAGCGCCGAGGAGCCGCGAGAATAAAGATGTAGGTAACGTTACACTGTGGTGAGAAACAAACTCCGATGAACAGTGCTGTTCGCTAAAGAACAAGTGAACTTGCGGTTCCTCCTAATATTTAACCAACACGGAAAAGCTAAAAGTAAGCTAATGGGTTAGCTAGCATGCAGCGCTGACATCCATACATGTAGTCTTTCCCTACAAGGCAGTGGATGTAAACGCGGTGGACTCAAGTGCGTCCAAAATAAAACGTCAGTAGTTCATGTCAATCCACAAATACATAACGTTACATCAACTCCGAGAATTGGTCTGTTTTTGTCAACACAAATATCTTGGACTACTTAGTTCGCTTTTACAACACAGTATTCTTTACCTTGCTGTGGGCGTATTCCAGTTTTTTAAACTTTTTAACGGCTCGATCAATGCTGGGTATAAAATACAGTGAGATGTGATTCAGTAAATGTGGTCACTGCGTCGAAACAAAGCACGTGATATTTGGGGTGAACAAATCGTATTATGTCTTTAAACATACAACGTTTTGCTGAGGCGGAGGGGAGGGTGATTACTCTCGACACATTTCATCTTTGGGGTTTCTCATGTTCTGTTTTAGCTCACATTTGGGGGAAATTGAGCTACTTGTAAAGTGTACCTTAACGCATCACATCCCAAATGAATTCGAACGTCACCCAATTCAAATGTTATCTAAGAAATATTTCACCTTGACGGAAAGCAAGTTTAAAAAGTAGAGGCGTGCCCGACCGCCGCCATGTTCCCACAATGCATTGCGTGTCCCTTTCAGGTGGCGTATAAACTAAACTACCTCTTATACTTCACTCATAACGTAGTAATGCGCTTACTAGACAACACTATCACGTTTTACTGCAGTCCTGTGCCGTTTTATGTCATTTGTATTCTATTTTTTTGCTTTTGAAGCCTAACAGAGGGAGGTAGGACCGTGAAAGGCGTTCAGCCCTCTGTGGTTTGGTCCTCAGTACACTCTAGTTTCTCTTCAGATCGCATAAATCTTTCGCCTTTTACTAAAGATTTCCGTGGAGAGGAACACTATGAGTTTTAACTAATTTTTTGATGCCCTGCTTCATTGCGGGGCTTCCTAAATTGTCAAATATAATTTATTATGTGATGCACAGATAATAAACGCTCGATAGTCAGCAACATTGTACCAAAATCTTGCAATAGTACATATGTAAAGCTCCGATTTGTACGAAACAAACGGCCATGCTTTATTACAAGTAATATTGTTGGATATCTAAGTTGAGCAGAAGCTCAGAAGGTCTTCGGCGCTGTACACGTGTTTACATGTGACAGTAGGAAAAGCACAGGTGTACCATGAATAATGCAATTAATGACGGCTGAATTCCATTTAGCTCCTGGCTCACAGCAACGTGTAAACACTGTCATGCTGACGTCAATTGACAATGGACCTGGATCAGAAGCAAAGCGGATAAATTATCCCAATGTTCAATGAATTGATGACTAATGAATCCATTCTTAAAATTAGTCAAATGTGATACATTCAGAATATGTGGTCACTGATCCGGTAAAAAAATGTATTATGTTTTTAAACATACTACTTTTCGCTGGGGCGTCTTGAACCCCACCGCCGCCATATTCCCACAATGCATTGCGTGTACCTTTCATTTCCCGTATAAAGCTACCTCCTATATTTCACTCATAGCGTAGTAATGCGCTTACTATACAATTATATCACATGATTTACTGCAGTCTTGTGACATTTAATGTCATTTGTATTGTATTATTTGCTTTTGAAGCCTAACAGAGGGAGGTATGACCGTGAAAGGGCTTCAGCACTCTGTAATACGATCTTCAGTACACTCTAGTTTCTCTTCAGATCGCATAAATCTTTCGCCTTTTACTAAAGATTTCCGTGGAGAGGAACACTGTGAGTTTTAACTAATTTTTTGATGCCCTGCTTCATTGCGGGGCTTCCTGAATTGTCAAATATCAACAAACTGTGAGTTAAGCTCAGAGACAGTATCAGATTTTATTAGTTCATATATCCGTTCAATTAGTGAAAGGCTGGTACCTGCCTGTTCAGCATTAATACATTTATCGTGTAACCTATTTCAAACATTATGGACCAATATAAAAATCAACGTATACAGTATATTTTCAGAATACACATAAAATGATATACACAACTTATCCTAGAGGTAAACTTCTGAGCTCCCGCTCCGCTTTTTCAGTTTTTCTCTCCACAGATGTTTTCAGTAAGGGACCAGAAAGATTATGTACATAACTTGTAACAAAGTATGGCCGTATACATCATATAATCTAGGCTTCACATCTTTTAAGCATTGCTGATACACACCATCACTGTGTTCGAACGTTTATTATCTGTGTTGTACGTCATTATTTATATTTGACATTCCCGGGAAGCCCCGCAATGAAGCAGGGCATCAAAAAATTAATTAAAACTCATAGTGTTCCTCTCCACGGAAATCTTTAGTAAAAGGCGAAAGATTTATGCGATCTGAAGAGAAACTAGAGTGTACTGAGGATCAAACCACAGAGGGCTGAACGCCTTTCACGGTCCTACCTCCCTCTGTTAGGCTTCAAAAGCAAAAAAATACAAATGACATAAAACGGCACAGGACTGCAGTAAAACGTGATAGTGTTGTCTAGTAAGCGCATTACTACGTTATGAGTGAAGTATAAGAGGTAGTTTAGTTTATATGCCACCTGAAAGGGACACGCAATGCATTGTGGGAACATGGCGGCGGTCGGGCACGCCTCTACTTTTTAAACTTGCTTTCCGTGGCTCAAGGTGAAATATTTCTTGGATAACATTTTAATTGGATGACGTTCGAATCCATTTGGGATGTGATGCGTTAAGTTACACTTTACAAGTAGCTCAATTTCCCCCAAATGTGAGCTAAAACAGAACATGAGAAACCCCAAAGATGAAATGTGTCGAGAGTAATCACCCTCCCCTCCGCCTCAGCAAAACGTTGTATGTTTCACCCAAAACATCGTAGGCTTTGGTTTTGAGGCATTGACCACACACATTTCACTAATTTAGAAGACATGAATTTAATTCCTGAATGTTAACAAGTGTACAGCCCCGAAGATCTTCTGAGCTTCGTTTCCATTTCAGGATTCCTGAGCTACTTCCACTCCGTACAAACGTCGATTAAAAATAATGGTTCTATTAGTTATCAACACTATGTAGTAGAGGAAAAATTCACATTTTTTGTTCTATACATATAGACTTAAAGTCATCCAAACCGACCATATCTGTGTTTATGTTAATATACGACTTTGACGATTTTTTAATTAGGAGGTATAGATGTATAACATCATGACTTCAAACAAGATTTACGTAATCGATTTAGGTCTATCACTGAGTTTCTTTTGTTGATCAACAGATTAATTTGACCTCATACCTCCCGACGGAAAGTTTTAGTAAGGGGCGAAAGATTTGTGCAATCTACACTAATGATACAGATATATGTATCAGCTTAAATAAACACATTTAACGATGAATGCAACATGAAACTCTGTGGCGTTATCAGATCTGTTAGAGTAGAAGGTGAGCCCCGCATTTAGTATATATACCTGCTTCAAGTACTGTATCGATTTTTAATTGTGCGGCCTGGCTAACCAGTCGACTAATTTAGTTGGTACTTATGGCGCGTTTCCACCGAGCTGTACGGTACGGGTGGGGTCTGTTAACCATGATTTGGCGAGCGTTTCCACCGCCAACAGTACCCCTACTTGCGTAGTGTATTCCAGAAAGTAGTGGTTACGTCACTTGATAGGCGCGGTAGATTGACGTCATTCGATCGCGCGAAAACTGAAAGCTAACAGCAAACAACAATGGAGGACATACAGCAGATCCTGTTCTTGCTTCTCGATATGTGGCACGTTAAAGTAATGCTGCGCGGCGACATTGTTGCGACGGTGTTGTAGTTTAAAAATGGCACCTCGTGAGTTGTCTTTCCCCTTGCGGCACGCGTAAATGACGACACCCTTTCAACCAATCAACGTTCTGCAGTGAGTCTAGCTCCACCCTTTAGTACCAATCAACTGTGCCAGGTACCCCAACGGAAGGGTACCCAAAAAGAGGTACGGTACGGTGCGGATTTTTGGTACTGTTTTCAGTGGAGACACAAATAAAAGGGTACCGACCCAACCCGTACCGCTCGGTGGAAACGCACCCTAGTGTGTTAGGCGCACGAACATAGTTATCATTTATATTTGACATTTTAGGAAGCCCCGCAATGAAGCAGGGCATCAAAAAATTAGTTAAAACTCATAGTGTTCCTCTCCACGGAAATCTTTAGTAAAAGGCGAAAGATTTATGCGATCTGAAGAGAAACTAGAGTGTACTGAGGATCAAATCACAGAGGGCTGAAGGCCTTTCACGGTCGTACCTCCCTCTGTTAGGCTTCAAAAGCAAACTATATGGATCTAAATGACATAAAATGGCACAGGACTACAGTAAAGCGTCTTATTATTGTCGAGTAAGCACATTGCTAAGTTTTAAGTGGAATAGAAGAGTAAGTTTATACATCAACTACAAGGGACACGCAATGCATTGTGGGAACTAACCGGCCGTCGGCCACGTCTCTACTTTTTAAACTTGTTTGCTGTGGCTCAAGATTTAATCTTTCTTGGATAAAATTTGAATTATATATATATATATATAATTCAAATTTATATATATATATACACACACATAAACACACTGGTATGCCTGACTTTGTATTTATAGATTGTTAAAGATTAACAATATCTTTTTTATTTCATTAGAATAAAGTATAATTCTGCCGTTTCGTTGCATGTTGGAGAGGACAAAACTTTAGATAAAACCACAAAAAGAAATTATTTATATTATTATATTATTATATATTATATATTATATTGTAATGATGTCTGTACGGAGCGGATGTAGCTCAGTAATCCTGAAGTATTGATATCCATCAGTAACACCAGAGCTTACTGGCATGTCTTTGCAAAAAATGTTTGCTTGTAAATCCCTTCTTAGAAATACTGTAAACAGAAAGTATTATTGAGAGGGAGAAAAAATCCTGTTGGTTTAACCATTTTACCTAAATTCTCTTAATGCCTGCATCCAATAATGATGCCATCATTTGAGAGGGAAATGCAATATGTTAAGTTACCAAGGCTTGCCTGTAAGCATGTTCTTTGTTTTTATCAGTCATCTGTCAGTTTCCTGTTGCATCTTTTCAACGTCTCCTTTTTAGTGAGTGTTGGGTGAATGTGCAGTTACTCAGTCGTAGTCCCAAGTTTATAGCTCTTTTAGTCAGGCGTTTGGCTTCATCTTTTCTCTGTTGGTGAGTAAGTATTTCTATTTCTTTCTAATTTCTGCAATACTAAAATCAATCCCAGGCAACTTTTTAAATTAGTATTTTTCTTTGAGGTTTTACTGACTGAAAATGGAGAAACCCCTCAGTGTTTTTTCACTAATGAAACTCAACTCTGTGCCTTTGCTTATTTAATTGGTGTAAAGGATTTTCAGACAGCAATAATTATGCTTGTTATTGTCTCATATGCAATATGTGGCTTTATCTGTTACAAAAAGGCTGTTGGCTCAGGGCAAACTTTTGACATCATGGTGTAATTACATGCTATTATGTTCGATCATCGGGAGCATTGTATTAGTCCAACGTCTCTATGTGCTAAAATTAAGAATATAAGCGTCAGTAGGACTCGGATTTGCCTGAATAATTAGCAAAAAATGCAATAGTCACCCGTAGAATTTAAGCATATCCTCATCGCATTTCAGTTCAGTTTTCTCAAGAAACCGTGGTAAAGATGTGTAAAGATAACAGAATACTTCCCCATTCACACGGATGGGACCCAGCTGAATTGCACCGCTTGTATAAAAAGAGGTGAGGGATACAATACTTGTATCATGTATGAGAACGGTCTCATTTTTACTATTATTCAAAGTGCAATACAAACAAATTATATCAGTCATCTATCAAATCTGCCAATATGACTTATCTTTCAAAAAGCAGGATGTCATGTTCACATTTGCACTGTCAAAACATGCGGTGGGAGAATATAACATTTTGTTTAAAAATGAGGCTTGACTTAAAGTTGGTCCAAAACAACACATCTGCATCCCTATAAAATACTGTTTTGTGTAAGTCATAACCTTCGGAGTAGAGCTGAAATGACCAGTGATTATAATGATCATTGAAGTCATTGTTTTAAAAGAGCAAAGGCCAAGAATCTATTGGTTCTTAGTCTTAAACAACTAAATATCTTTCTGGTTTTGAACTGTTCGGACAAAACTATCTTTTTGTAATGGAATCATCGGATTAGTTGGTAATGAAATGAATAGTTTCAGCTCTACTTCAGAGCTCCTTGGCATGCTGACGGGAAGCACGGTTTGGCGACTGACGGTCCTTCTGTACGGAAATGACTGACTCCTTGAACCCCCTCCCCGGTACCCACCAGTGTCTGTGAGCAAGGCAAACAACTGCCAACACCCGATTGCTCTTCAACAGAACCAAGAGGACCATAAAGGCTGAGGTGGAAACGATGAAAGGGGGATCAGCGCTCTAGTTTTATCCTCGTGCATGTGTCTCCCCTTACAGCCCAAAGGAGCTGAAGACTTGTCAGGGGACCCTCAACATCTGATCCACGGGTCAATGGAAGTCTATCGGTCACAGGGCACATTGTCTTGAGTGTGTGCTCATAGTGTGGTTCACCGGCAGGAAAGAGCTGGAGTCCGGTCAGGTTTCAACTGAGCACTGGGATGAAAGTTTGAAAAAGATGTATGTGGACACATGTTTGATCCATCAGACCTGTTCCCGGATCAGTCTGACCACGGCCTAATGGAACCACATGTCCCAAACAAATTCTGTATATATTTGTTGGAGTTAAATGAAGACTGACTTTAGTTGCACCCCGATCGCCACAGGTCATCAACCTCAACGATTTCCCACCCGGACCCTGAAGGCGACCTGGGCTTCTTCCCGCGCCCCGCAGAAGGAACTCCCACGCAGCACGTCCAGAGAGTCCGTGACATCGCGGCGTCGGGCGGGGAAGCCCAACAGAAGCTGCCCGCCGACTCCGAGCAAGCGAGGGAGATCCGTGCGGTTCCGATCCACCAGCGTCCCGACCTGCTGGTCCCCTGCGCCGACCTGGTGAACTGCGAGTGGCAGCGCAGCCGGGCCGCCCGGGTCCACTCCCTGCGGAAGTCTTGCCCGGAGTTCCCCGTGTGCCTGGTGCTCCTCCGCGGCCTCGGGGAGACGGAGCGGCTGCTCGGCCACGCCCGGCTGTCCCGGGTCGTGGGTCACGCCGGCAGCCTGTTCGTGGAGTCGGTGGTGGTGTCCGGCGCCGAGCGAGGGAGGGGCTACGGCCGGACTCTGATGGAGGAGGCGGAGCGTTACGCCAAAAGCAGAGGGTTCGCGCGCATGTGCCTCACCACCCACGACAAGCAGCGCTTCTACGCGCACCTCGGGTACGCGCTGTGCACCCCCGTGCAGAGTGCGGGCGCCATGGCGGCGTTCGTCCCCATGGAGACGCTTTTGAGGTTCTCCAGGATGCGGAGTGAGGAAGAAGAAGATGAAGAGGCGAAGACACAATCACGGACAACGATGAAGGTTCAGGCACCACAAGGGAGTGTTTGTGCTATAGGGTCACCTCCACCTTATAGCTTGCGTCCTCCATCTCCACCACCTCCTTCCTTTCTTCCTCCCCCTCCTCCTCCTCCTCCTCCTCCTCCTCCTCCTTCTCCTCAATCAGCGGTGCAGCTTGTAGTTCAGACTCTGAATGAAACTCCCTACAGAGACGCCAAAGGAGTCCCCATCTATTGGATGCACAAAGACTTTTGACAAAGACTCTTCTCTGAAGGGGGGGTCGAGATCCGTTCTATTGAACCAAAGAATTTTGAAAAAAACAACCCTTGTTTTCACCTTCAAATAATAATGAATGAAATGAATTGTTTGCTTTCCTGGGTTACTGTTTTCCCAATGAAGCAGTGAGTCATATGTTGGCCATTAAGGCGAGTGGCCATTTTCAAGTATTAATTGAAGTATTTTGAAAGAAAGGGGGTTGTGACATGGAATACATTCGTTTGGAGGATAACGGAGAAGCTCTGTAGAGGCAATTTAGAAAAAAATACATATTTCGGCTCATCCAGACAGTCCAATCCAACCGTACTTTTGCAGGTTGAGCAGCTCTGTTGGGGAATTTGGCCCAAATCCACTGACACCATGATGCCTGTTGTGAACTTTCAGTGCCAGTCTATTAAAATTCTTAAGACCTGTTTTAGATTGAAGAAACTGATCTTTATAAGTTTTTCAATTGAAAAATTCTGTGAATAAATATATTTTAAAAAACATATTCATTTGTCTTTTCTATGTTATTGCATATATGCTTCCAGTATGTTAGAAGATTTACGTTGGTTTGGCTTTAACATAATTCTATTTCAATGTTTGTAAATGTGTGTGTTGGGTTTCCTATGACAACAGTCTTTGTTCATTAGGATATTCCGACCCCCAAATCTCAATGGCCATTTCTTTCCTGTCAGGGAGGACAGGGCACCTCAGTGGAGGAGCGCCCATGGGTCTGTCACACCTCTCGGTCCCCTTCCTCCTCCTCCTCTTCCTCTTCCTCCTCCTCCTCCTCTTCCACTCTCGTCTCTCCGGCTCCTCTCTGTCACCGACCTTCACCCATGGCGTTGTCCTCCCCCGCGTCCCCCGGACGGCTGCGGCGGGTCCCGTCCTGGAGGAGCGGCCCTTTGTTGTGGTGTGGAACGTGCCGACGGCCCGGTGCCACAAGCGCTTCAACGTCCATCTGGACCTGGGCCACTTTGACATCGTGGAGAACAGGCAGCAGAGCTTCCAGGGACAGGTGACCGACCCGAGTGGGTGACGCACAGTGTCGCCAGCGGGATCTGATACTTTACTGACCTCAGTATTTTTTGGGAAACATGGTTATGTATTGGTCACAAGTATTCTATGAAGATGCCTTGTTCATCTTGGGACAATTTGAGAGTTGTCACCCTGCTATCTGTTATATATCTGTCTTATTGAATATCAACAACCGGTGTCTCTTTAGGACAATGTTTAATTATTCAGCACTTTGCTATCTTTGCTTTCATTTCTAACTCCTAATACTTTTAGCTATACAACATGTTAAATTCAGTGACTTAAGAGCCAAAAGAGTTTTGTAATAATAATAATAATAATAAATCAGTTGTCAGTACTTGGGTACCTACATTTGGTATTCGGAGTGTATACCAACTGAGAAACATCAGCTCCTGATAAATCTGAATATCTCCACCTCAGGCTTAAAGATTCCAAATCATTGCAGAGTTCGATTCATACCGACAGTTGTAAGGGAAAATAAGTGTTCTTCTATTATTAAATCATATACACGTGCTTTAGAGACTAAGAGTATAAACCCATGAATGAGCATTTGTCCCCCAAAAATCTTCCAGAAAATGACCATCTTCTACCGGGATCACCTGGGGAAATATCCGTACCTCTCACGGGGCAGCATGGTTAACGGAGGGATACCGCAGCTCGGCGACCTCTCTGCTCACCTTTCTCTTGCAACAACGCAGATGTCCGGTCTGCTGCAGCCAAACTTCAACGGTATAGCCGTTATCGACTGGGAAGAATGGCGGCCATTGTGGGAGAGAAACTTTGGAACCAAGCTGGAGTACCGCAGGCAGTCCAAGCTGCTGGTGAGACAGGAGAGACCCGATTTGTCAGAGAGCGCAACCACTATGTTGGCCAAGCTGAAGTTTGAGGAGAGTGCTCGGAGGTTCATGGGGGAGACACTGCGGTCGGCGGTCAGAGTTCATCCCAAGGGACTCTGGGGCTTTTACGGTTTTCCAAGTTGCCTAAATAAGCAGAAGAGAAAGACAGGTACTGAGTGTGTGTCCATCAGTTTGTTTGATGGGTCTTGACTTGCGTTGTGTCTACATATCTCTTTTAGGTTTTGACCAAAAGGTATATTTTAAAATACATAGACAAAATACATAAAATACATTGTCTCAAATGTGTGGTCAGATAAAAGCTACACTGGACGCTGTCAGAGGGGGTACAAGGACCAAAATGACCGTCTGTCCTGGCTCTGGAGTCAGTCCACTGCTCTCTATCCCAGTATCTACCTGCCGCAAAGGATGGCAGGATCCACGGAGGCAGCGCTGATGGTCAGGTAAAAAAATACAGAAAAGCAAAAAGAAATGTGTGAAATAACGCCCTAAACCTCCAAAAAAAAATATTTCAACCAAATGTGTAAGTTAAAGGAGTCACTGATGTTTGACTTTTTCACTCATTGTCACTCAGACACAGACTGTTGGAGGCTTTGAGGGTGGCGTCGGTTTGGCACCACAGGACCAACCCCGGACAGGCCACGCCAGTCCTTCCCTACGCCAGGCTAGCGTTCACACACTCGCTCACTTTTCTCAATACGGTAGGAGTCGTTGCAGATCATAAAATCATGCACACACACACACACACCAATTGTAAGTGTGTGTGTGTGTGTGCAGACCGACCTGGTGCACACATTGGGGGAGAGTGCGGCCCTTGGAGCGGCTGGCGTGGTGCTGTGGGGGGAGTTGAAATTTGCCAAATCCAAGGTCAGTACTGTTTCTAGAGCACTATTGATGTGTGTGTGTGTGTGTCTGTGTGCAACCCTCTCCACTTCTCCACCCACACAGCATCAGTGCGGCCTTCTCAGGGACTACATACACACTGTCCTGGGGCCCTTCCTTCAATCACTGAGATCCAACATAAAGCGCTGCAGCCTCCAACTTTGCCACGGCAACGGCCGCTGCGCCAGACGAAACCCCAGCTCCAGTCACATGGTCACCTCGAGTCCACCCGCGACCTCTGACCCTGAGGAAATCAACATGCTCACTGGCTCAGGCAAAGGCACATGTTACGCCAAACACTTCATGTGTCAGTGCTACCCGGGCTGGACTGGACACGAATGTCAAGAGGAAGAGGAGCTCACATAACCCAAACTTTTCTGTCAAGGGGTGGTCAAATGTAAGATTTGTGAATTGTGAAGTATAATTTGCATGATAATAGTGTTATAAAAGGACACATTTCACCCCACAGAATGTGTGATTATTTGATTTGAATTATTTCCCTCATGTTCAAATACTTCAGTTTAACTATTTATTTGTTTCTTTCAGCATTATGTGTCAGCAAAACATTTATGTTGTTTTAATTTCTGTTTTTTTGCTATAGTTTTAAGTGAGAGTGCACTTTTTGCAGCAAGGAATACAACAAAAAATAATGGCTTAGGACAGAAAATGTGGATGAAATTAGCTTAAACCCAATCTGCCTCTCTTATAAGCAAAACCAGAAAAAATAGTTGTAATGATTATGACATAATTACACATTTTGTTAGTGAATTGTTAAGTACAAAGCAATCAAAACAATCCTGGCTTTCCAGGCGGTTCATGACATTTTTAGAGTGTGTCGATCCACACGTTTAATGTCGGCTACAAGGCACAAACTAGAAACATCTTAGCTTAAGAAAATGGCAACACGTGGTAAATATCTATGACCATTAATGCTGAATCACCGTTTGAATATTATCAAGTGTGTTATTTGATGTAATGTTATGAGATATTCTCATTTTCATACAGTTACCAGTGCAGGAAAGAGTGTAAATGTTTTCAGAAACCGTCAACGGTTTCATCAGTCATTTGAGATTGAAACATACATAACATTTAGGACAAATCCATTGAGAATTACACAATTAAGGGCGTTTTATGTCCCGCCTCTCAAGGCTGTCAGGTTGTGTCTCAGCGCCTGCAGCTCCTGGATCAGCTGTGACAGCTGGGTGGATGCAGCCTGCTTCTCCCTAACTGCTTCAGTCAGCCTCTGAACGGCACCGCCCTGCTGGACTGGAGGCAAATAACACGACTGAGACAAAGCTATTTAGGCAAACACACTTCAAAGAAAACACAAACAATACAGGATATATCAGGGGAAACAAAAGAAAAATGAACGAATGGGGTATCTCACCCAAAAAGTAGAAGATGAGTAATACAGTTATGAGAAGCAGAGTGATGATAGCGCAGCCCATGGCGTAGGCGTGAGAGGAGCTGGGTGTGAGCAAGTCCTGCAGACGACTCTGCCACTTGCTGCTGAGCGGACGACCTCTTTGATTGACAGTCGTCATGTCACTTGTGTAGAGATTGCCGTTCGAGGAGGGAGAGTAAGCAGGACGAGGAGGCCTCGCCCCTGAAATCATAGACAGAAGATGAATGTTTGCACTTGCACTGTAGCTGGTGGCAAGCGTGCGTCAGTTTTTGGGGGCCGGTGTGGCTGTGTTTGGTGTGAGTGTGTACCTTTCAGATGTTGTGTATGTATCTTTGTGGCTGAACACATGCTTCAAATGAATTTAAATCGATGTGCAAAACCTTAATTTAAAAGTCAGGATAGACTTTTTTTTACTTTTGCTTACGTTTATTTGGGGGTATGTGTGTATCCTTGTGTCAATGTTCAGAGGGGGTGTGTGCACCTCTGTTGCTGCCTTCCGGTTGCGTTTGTACCTTTGTGGCTGAGTTCGGGGTGTATTCGGTGGAGGTCGTTGATGGAATCCACAGAATGTAGCTCGATCTCGGTCAGATCTCTGTCGCTGACCCTGTAGAACTGAGGCGTGGCCTGGGAGGACGGAGGCCTCGACATCTCGCCTCCTCCTGAGGGACTGACAGATGGTTCCAAATGGCACTTGTAGTCAACAACGTCTTTCCAGGGAATGTTTCTGGAGGCTATTTAATCTTCCTAAAGTGTGCCATGCAGCTTTCACTGTATTAGCTTCCAAGTAACAGAAAAAGAAATGTATGAGGGAACTGGGCTCTGAATACCTCGACTGATGTCTTTATCTGGATAGTTTGTTATTGGAATGTTAGCAATACAAAATAACATTTTATCTTAGTGCTATTTTTAATTTGCTGCTATTGTGTCTGAATACTTCTTGCTTACTTCATAAGAGACACTGCAGTAGCTACTGCAGCTGCTTGTTGTCTTCGTTTATTGATCCCACATGAAAAAACGGAATTCTTTGTTCTATTTCCATTTAGTTTCAACTACATCTCAAATACCATTTTGGTAGTTGCTAGAGGTGAGAGTAGGATGGATTTCTTCTGAAAGTGAAAGACAAAAGAGGGAAAGAAGTAGAGGATTTTCTGTTGTTACAATAAAAATAGAGGAGTGGGTTGGCATGTAAGGGCCTTCCCATCATGTGAGAGGGCAACAAAGCAGATGAACGTTGTTTCTATTTTAAGTCAAAATAAACATATAACAGGTCATATGAATGTATATCGTTATCATACCTATTAATATAGTAGGATCTCAAACCCACAAAGGCACAATGTGGCTGGAATTTGAATCAAAGACCAAAGGGCAGTACAGGCCTGTATCTACAACTAACAGAATAAATGAGTGGATGATTGACTGCCTGACTTCCTGATTTGCTTGAGACGTCTTTTAATCAGTTTTTGGGCATAAGAATACAACTGTTCTCTTCCCACTTACCGTCTGTCTCCACAAAGAGGGAGCTGCTGGGTTTTGTGTTTGCTTGTTTGTTCTGGTTCGCCCGGTCTCCTCTCACTCAGACACCCGTTTACAAAAAATGTGTCTTCCTCCACAGGATCAGCAAAAAGGTGCATTGAATATCCTCACAGGTCATCCAGAAGCCGCACAGTGCTGGAAGTAATCCAAATGAACTCAAATTCCACTAAAGTCCTTGGTGTAAGGAACCAAAAGGGATCGTCCAGGTTTTTCCTTGGTGTCTTGCTCGTCATGAATGTGGGCGCTTGTGTGTGTGTGTGTGTCCCAGCAACTGTAGGAGGCCCTAGTGCCAACCCCAGCCCCCTATCAAGTATGTTTGGTTGTGTCCATGTTCTGATTTAGCTGCCCTGGTAAAGAGGATAGAGCGAGCTTGAGACATATAAAGAGAGCAAGAGAGAGAGAGAAAGCCTGCTCACCCCCCCGTTACCCCCCTCCAAACGTGCTCACACGCTCAACCTTGCTGGCCTTCCAGGCCTAAAATAGCAGCAGTCATAGTGGTATTATTAGTTTCTCAGGCCAAAGGATGACTTGATAATCTGGAGGGAGGGCATGACGGGGTGCAGATGGATAAACACACACCCAAAAACGCACATGGACAAATATCATTGGATGCACAAAGCAGAGAATCTTTATCTGACCAAAAACAAAAATTCAGGGATCTTCAAATAACGAAATATAAGATGAAATGTCTTGATTTCCAGGACGTAATTAAAGTGGTGTAAAGTATTGTAACGTTCCGTGCCAATAAGGAGCCAGGTTTATGATGAATTGGGTTTATTCTGCTTCTCACCAACCAAACACAGGTCTCCCAACACACCCGACCCGCAACATTCGCGCCCACAACCCCCGGAAGGGGCGGCACCCCAACCCTGGCCCAAGCAACAGTAACAGAACCATATACATTTTGGAACTTCAGACACGCTACAGTATGCACAGAACAACATGGAGAGGCCTGTAAAATACAAACATCAATAAAGAAGTATAGATAAGTTGACCATGTGTACGCCTCACAAGCCACATGAATATATGTTCAACACAGCTCTAATAAACACAGGTTTTTATTACAACACGTTTAATATCTGTACTTTGACCCAATAACAGTGTCACGATTTTAAAATAGCATTAAAAAGCACTATACAATATATGATAGCGTATTAATACAACTCATCGATGATCCATAATAAATGCATTATATTATATATTGTATTATAGGAAATTATGCCTCAAAACCAAATCATTATTTCTTCGTTGTATGACAAGACGCGGAAGGAGGATTCGTCAAACTTTGAACTCCTGCGCGTCACACTCATCGACTACATATCCCACAAGTCTTTGCGCCTTCCTCCAATCGATGTTGCTGCGTGTGATTCTGGCAGAACACGAGCTCGAGTTTCCGAAACGTGGAGCCTCAAGACTTGAGTAAAACAGCGTCGGTGTCAGCCGTCGGACGCGCGCGGCGTGATGTGGGCTCGGTGTCTGGCCGGCGTCGGGGGCTCGGAGCTCGGACTGCGGGCTTCCGGGCACGGCTTGCTGCGGGCGCTCGGTGCGGGATGTGCGGGGAAGAGGCAGGCGTCGAGTGGAGATGTAAGTGCCCCGTGAAGTCAAAACCCGCTCAAAGTGACCCAAAGTGGTTGTGCGTCGCTGTGGATGAGGCAGCTTGATGGCACGGTGGTAAACGTCTTATCGTTAAGATATCAGTCTCGTACAAGTTGTAGACATACGTTCTCAGTAGTAGGTTTAACATGAATTAAGAGATCGCTTTGTGCCATCATTTAAATTCCCATGATCACAAATGAAATGGAGATCGTAAAATCCTAGTTTTTATGATGCAAGGGGGATGTTTGTGTCGATGTTCGAGCCTTTGCCTTCAACCGCCACTCCAGAAAAGCTACTTTAGTGATGCTGCATTACAATAAGGGCATCCGTGTGTCACAGCAGCACAGCATGCAGACATAACGTGAATCTGTCCCAGCAGGCTGCCCCCCCCTCTCTTTGCGCTTCACCTCACCGCGCTGCACAGCAGGACTATTAAAACCACGAGTGACTGACTGCTCACTAAACGTGTGTTTATTCAAGTGGGGCCTTGCTTCCATTGCTGTGCTTCCAGGTCACTTGTTGCAATGATCAGAATCGTTATGCAAAACGTTTTAATTCTTTATTTTATATCCTTTTTCTAAATCCTCAGGCAGCAGAGGTTTGCCTTTTTGAGTGTTGCACAAAGGCAGAAGGGGAAACAAGAGTAAAGTCCCTCTCCTAACTCTGAGATAAGACATTCCTTTATTAGTCCCACAATGGGGGAGCAGTAATCTATAGTTCATTAATAGGTTTGTGTGTGCGCGTGCATTACAACCACCTCTACTTTGTTCATTCAAATTAACAGCTGACTTTGGACTTGAACAGTTTTGTGTGACCCCCCCCCCCCAGTGGCGGGTTTGTTGGTCAGAAGTCGAGCAGAAAGAAGTCGAGCAGAAAGAACAACATGAGTGTGTAGATATAAGTGACCTGTGCAACCAATCGAGAAGTACGTCCTGTTTGGAATGGGGTGCAATGCGTTACACTGGTTGGACTGTTATTATATTAACAAATACCACACAACAATTAAAAACAAAAATAATTGTATTCTTAGAAACATAATATATGATTTAAACATTTGTACTAATATTTAAAAATCCCCCCTTCTAGCACCCTTATGACGCATTATGTTTTCTACTTATAATCATAACAAAACTTTTGTGATTTATTCCTTATGTTTCTACTCTTTGGCTCCTTTAGGTTCCCGCAAAGAAAACTCCGCTGTTTGACTTCCACAGGGAGCACGGGGGCAAAATGGTGGAGTTTGCAGGCTGGAGTATGCCTGTCCAATACAAAGACAGCCACATCGCCTCACACATGCACACCAGAGAGCACTGCTCCATCTTTGATGTCAGCCACATGCTGCAGGTGAGATTAGTGTAAATGAACTCTCACACAGTAAACTCCTGGACCCGGGTAAACGCATATATATGCATGCATACATGTACAAGTTTGCATATCGCGTTCATAGAGAACACGTCATCATAATAACATACTGCAGATTTGTTTTGACCCATCAAGCGATCCACCAGAAAACAAAAAGATCCCATTCCTGTGTTTAATCACATCCTTGTTCTGTTTTTGTTCCAGTCCAAAGTCCTCGGCAAGGACAGGGTGAAGTTCATGGAGTCTCTCGTAGTTGCTGACATTGCAGAACTCAAGGAAAACCAAGTGAGATGAAGGGTTCTATCATGTTCAATCTACAACAACAGATAGTTGTCCAATTATATAAAGACATTATGACATTTCATGTTTGTATGTGGGGAACTTGTTTGTTAATAATGGGATGTTTATACATTCACTAGATACACTAGCATGTATTGGAACTCTCCTTGTGATTCTACTTTGGTTCTCACCCACCCTTGAGAGAAATTTCTAGCTCTTCAGCTCCGAAAGTGAAAGCAGGAAAAGCGGTTGTGAACTAAATCCAGGAGAAAATCACTCCCAAAGTTGTTTTCTGCTACAAGAAGACTTTAGTAAACTCAGTGCAGAACCAGGCTCCCTGGAGCATTAGGGAAAGAGAAGAAATGGGTATGAGAAAAATAGAAAGTTGTCTGAATAATCACACAGTTGTTAAAATTTTCCTCATCTTGTCCATTTTGAAGAAATAGTGCCAACTTCATAGAAATAGCCAACCTTTATGATTTAAGACACATTTATTGTGTACAGCTATTGTATTATAACACATTCACCAGCTTTTCTCTCAAACCCCTCAGGGCACGTTGTCCCTCTTCACCACTGAGAAAGGAGGGATTATTGATGACCTCATTGTGACAAGGACGGACCAGGGCTACCTCTACATCGTCTCCAACGCCGGCTGCGCCGACAAGGACTCTGCTCATATGAAGGTAAAAGCCGTGTGTGTGTGTGTGTGTGTGTGTGTGTGTGTGTGTGTTTGTGTGTAGACTGATGGAACGGGTGTGTGTTTTGCCTTTAGGCCAGACTGGCAGAGTTCAAAGCTGCAGGGTTCGATGTGGACCTGGAGTTCATTGACGAGGCGCTGATTGCTGTGCAAGGTTAAATATTGTTTCTTACTTCAGTCCTTTCCTCCACCCTCTTTTCTATTGCTTATTCTTTCCTTCTCCTCGCCTCGTCTTTTCCTCCCAGCCTGTTAACTCATCATTCACCATTCATCATTTTTTCTGTTTTTTCTGCCTCCATTGAAGGAAGTTATAAAAGAAAGTATGCTATCAATAACTAACCAACCATCAGTTAGTGCTTTTTTTATCTTATTCAGGTGAGGTGTCCTGAGCAATGACCTTTTTGTTTTACGGCCAGGAGGTGGCGCTAATTGCCAAACTCTAAATGCTTAAAAGAGCCGTATCTCTAGACCTGCTTCTAGACATCTCTTGCCTTACTACGATTCAATTACTCTATTCACAGCATATGTTTCATTATCTCGGCTGGCTTTATTTTCCCCACACTGTATCTTTAGTCAGTTACTATTATATTTATCTTGCGATTTGACACCTGTGTGTAGGACTACCCATGCTGTAGTATATTTAGATGATTTATCATTTGTGATGTGTGTTGTCAGGTCCATCCATGGCTCAGGTGCTCCAGGAGGGGCTAAAAGAGGACCTCACGAAGCTGACCTTCATGACCTCCACCTTGGCCACCGTGTTTGGTATTCCTGGCTGCAGGGTCACTCGCTGTGGATACACCGGGGAAGACGGGGTGGAAGTGAGCAAATTATTATTCATTTTTCTTCTGGTCGTTTTGGTCGACCTGGGCATAAAAATCTGGAACAATTGCGAAACAAGATTCCAAATGCAAGCGGTCGATGAGACCAAGCGGCCCCTGCAGGCCCTTTAAGAGTTAGGGACGTTAATGATGCGTAAAAGACTCAAAAAGGTTGATTTGCTGCAACCACTAGAAAGGCAGACAGATACACATGCTCACACATATCTACGCTTATGCAGAATAAGCCGCTATAAGTTCATGTGTATTTCAGTCTGGAGCAGACCAGCAGACACAATGATATAACAGTGGAAAGAGATGCTATCAAGTCCAGTCACAGGATAATGTTTCTATTGGTCTGTATTCCCTTTTGTCTTTCTGTGTGCCATTGTTCTCGTTGGAGAAATCACTTTATTTCTATGAAAAGATGTAAATAGTGCTGCTTTGAATCTGATGGGACTGATAATTAACGTGAACTAGCATATGATGTGTAACATCAAAAACTAAATGATTCCAATTGTCCCTTTCTCAACTTCTTATTTCATTATTTAACACTCTGTTTTGAAGAACCTGCAGCGGGATTCAAAGTTAAAGTTTTACCATGATTTATCTTTAACTCTCCACCAGCCAGCCCTGCTGGACCTCTCTAGATATCAGGATGGATGTGGGTGGGTCTCAGTGTTCAACAGAGGGAATGTGGGAGTTTGCTTCTCTTTGTCTCACTTGTTCTTTCACGTAACTCATCTCTCTCTCAGTGCTCAGACGCATTTGATTCCTTTCCTGTTTTAACGCAGGAATATTTTGAGGTCTGTAAATATAAAATGTCAATTAACTTCTCAGTAATGAATTCAATTAACTTAATACCTCTACCCATTATCCGCTTGATAATATATATTTAATGTCAAAAGACCCTGCCATCCAACAAATATCGATGTGTTAACGTACTGTTTCCAGTTAAAGCTCCATGGATGGAGACCTATCTCTACATGTCTGTGTCTCTGTGTCCCAGATCTCTGTCCCTCAGTCCAGAGTGGTGGAGCTGACGGAGAAGCTGCTGGCTAACGCTGAGGTGAAGCTGGCCGGTTTGGGCGCCAGGGACAGTCTACGGCTGGAGGCGGGGCTTTGCCTCTACGGAAATGACATAGATGAGACCACCACGCCTGTTGAGGGCTCCTTAGTATGGACCATAGGTAAGATTTCTGTGGTCAAGCAGACAGTTAGATGAGCTGCCACGTTCACCTTCAGGGAAGAGGCACTAAGACTTAACACCAAACCACAAAGTGACACTGTTAGCGACTAGCTGGTGAGCAAAGTGGAGCCTTTATGGCTTTTCTTGAGCTTTGAATATACGGTGCAGTCTTTTCCGTCTACTCGGTCTGTTGCGTCTCCTTCTTACTTATAGGAAAGCGCCGGCGTCAGACCAAGGATTTCCCCGGAGCGGACATCATTGTACCTCAGATCAAAGCCAAGACGGCCAGGAAGAGAGTCGGCCTGGTGTCCTCCGGCCCACCCGTCAGACAACACACGCCCATTCTCAGCCCTGACGGAAAGGTCATAGGTCAGAAAGCCAACGCCGATAAAGTGGTTTACAATTTGAAGGCTGGGGCACTCATGTATTTAATAGAAGAGTTGCGCAAAACCAGTACGAGGAATACTGGGCCGGAATAAATGTGAAATCTAATCAACTTTAATGTTTAAACCTTGAGTTAAGATTTTTTCTTTAATATTAATGCTTAAAGCCACATTGTCTAGAATTTCTAAAGAGATTGTACCATCTTTTGTGGTACTTCACCACATATTTTCACATGGTATTTAGCATGCATAAACAAAGTTGTGGAAACAATGTGATATGTAAGCAACTGAAGATTGAGTAGATTAACAAGTTAGTGTGCTGCTGAGGAAGTTAACTTGAACCAGAGAGGGGACCCACCAAACATTTTTTTTTGCTATCTTTTTATCTTAAGATGTGGCAAACAAGGGATTCAGACAGAAACTTTGACCTTTTCTCTTCTGTTTTATTTAGGTGAAGTGACCAGCGGCTGCCCGTCTCCCTGCCTGAAAAAGAATGTTGCCATGGGTTACGTGGATGCAGCATTCGCTAAAAATGGAACAGCCATCCAGGTTGAAGTCAGGAAAAAAGCAGTGCCAGCCACTGTCAGCAAGATGCCCTTTGTCCCCACCAACTACTATTCTGGATAGGAGGGACACACACACACACACACACACACACACACCCATACACAGTACACATGACACTGGATCATTCCTGCACTCTGTGCCATATTTACCAACGCTGTCCCCTTCCGTTTACCTCCAGCAATGCTTAACCAGTGTAAGACAACACGTCTTTATTGATGAGTCCTCTGAGAGGAAATAATCCAAAAATGCTAAACTGTTATACGATACGTTATGTGCGCTGGTCTGATGTGATCAGACGCTTTCACTGTGTAGCACATTAAATGCATAATAGTTTGCCTTTGAGACACTGAAGCAGTGATGTCCGTTTCCACATTGTGAACTGACAGGTGATCTGAGGACAACCGGACGTCACATGATATAAAAAGACCTCGTGCCGGACATTTCAAACTTGCTTTCTAAATAACAGACATTATCCAGTAACACAGTGTCACGGTTACATATGGATGTGTGCGCATGAAATTAATTGCAAGCAGCATTGTTGAGCCAGAGCATGTTTGTATAATGTTATGGGCTTAAATGCTCCATTAACAAGACAGCAGGTTAAGCTGATTAGCTGGCCGAACCAGTGAGGCTGCGTGGATCCATGAAACACAATGATTTCATTGACTTTTTGTTGTAGTATATAAGTTTTTCTAATGAAAAGTGACATAATTTACTTTTACCGCTGGACCAAAACCACAAGATTCCAAATGGTTCTTCTGATGTTAAATCCCTACATGTGTGTAAGATTTTAAAGACTTTGACAAAATGCACAGTCAACTTTCTATTCATGTTGTTGAAAACCACTTGATCAACGGAGGTGAAAAATATTTCCAGAACTAATATCCATTTAACACATGTCTTTTCAGTAAACTAGATTAGCATTTTGGTTCTCATCAGTAGATTTTCTTGCATGAAAGGAAATGTATTTCTAGTTTGCTCTGGAGAGTGTTCATAAACCTCCACATCAAATAAAACCTTATTTACCTTATTCACTTACTTCATGATGTGATGAACCTGAAAGAGAAGTTTACATTACATGAGATAAGAAATATCCTAACTTTAAAATATGTTCCTTGTGATTGATGTGTTTTCTGTCTGGCACCTGATCATTTCTTTGTCTTCAAACTTTCTGTTGAGCCATGACTGTGTTTTTTTGTTTAAAATAACAAAATTAATATAAACATAAAACTACTGATTCAAATGTTTGTCTTTTGTCATTGTTATCTTTAAGATGCATTTTTTGCGTCTGTTGATTCTAATATTTGATTGAATTTAATGTAATACGTTTACATAACATTGTTCATTTTAATACAAAATATTTCCTTCTATTAAAGACAAGAAAAGTATTTTTGCCCACTGTCAAATTTGACTGAAATAGACTGAATTGAAAATAAGATTGCATTATTTAATGCAAGACACTGCTTCACATAAATGTGGTCAGTCAGTCCGGCAAAGAAATACCCCAGGGATATGGAACAGGATTAAAGCCCACAGCCCCTCATAAGTTTTACTTTCCCAAAGATCCAATTTTGGAAGCTGGAGAACCAACATCAGAGGCCTTGGTGTGTGTGTGTGTGAGCTTTTTGGATGAACTGGGCAGTGAGGTTAACTTACTCTCTCAGAAAGATATTCAGTGGGTAATTGGCTAGGTCTGTTCCTGTGGACCTCGTTACCAAATTGTATAGTTAAGGTTAAAAAAAAGTATCAAATGATCGTCACTGAATCTATTTAATTTGTATTTTGTTGTCATTGCATGTCTTCTCCAACTCTTATTGAAAAGTACTTTCATAAATCTAAAATTAGATATTGTTTTATTTTTGGAAAATTCGCTACTTTATTTTGTATATTTCGCAGAGTAATGTGACAGGATTTGCTCATTTTTTTAAACCGAGAAATTGTGACTTAAGTCACGCATTACGTCACGGGTCGCCTTAGACAGCGGGAACGGGGGATGCTAGCGCAACCAAACTGGCAACCCCCCGCTGCCGGTTTGGTCAGTTGTTACTGAGAGGAAGATGGTGGGCTTCGCGACAGCAACGTGCTCTAAACCCCGTCCCAAACACTTTGGAAACCACTCACTATCCCAACCCGGTGTCAGATACAGATTACCGGGGGACCGCCACAGATAATACACCGTTAGCGCCGTTGGTGGAAGGGACTTCTGCGCCAACGCGTCACTCCGGGACTGAGGACAGCGTGGAGACGCCGAGCGTGCTGGTGGTCGGTGCTCGCAGAGGACACTCCACCCCGCCGTGAGCGAAAGTGTGAGAGCGGGTGTAATTTTAGTGACCGTTCGCCGCGGAGGCCGAACCACGAAGAACATCCAGCCCGCTGCTCCCCGCCACCGTCACGCCAACTGTCGAGTGCGCGAGGAGCCGAGTTGACGGTTCGCCAGTAAGCGGGCTAACTTTGGCTAGCTAGCCCCGGCTACGGCAGTTAGTCAGTTACCCTTGTGAACAGTGGACCGAAGCGCCACTCAAAATGCCACGGAGCAAAAAAGGGAAACGTGGTTCCAGCAAGCCGGGTAAGTTCTCCACTACCTGCCGTGCGAACTCACCGTTCAGTTTCTGGCAAAAGTGACAACCTAGCCGCAGCTAAGTTTATAGGTTATCAATATTTTCCACGTGGCTTCATAGAACAGCGATAACGTTACGATTTTTCACCTCTCGAAAGTTTAGCTGCTGGTATTTAATGCTCTCAAAGTCTGTCGTGTGTTAAATGGATGCTAAGAAGCACTACAGTCGGCATGTGTGATGCCTTTTAAGAGTTAATATTCGGCATTGTTGTTTCTGAGTAGCGATCCCGGTCCCGATTAGCTAATAGCGCTACACTTGCAGGGTTACGGTCAACAGCTGGTTATTTTTAGCAGCCACGTGCCAGGTAAAAGTTAGGTAACGTAACTTTGGTCCGACTGTTTGAACAACGTGTGTAACGTTCGTTTCGCACAACTAAAGTAACTGTCAGTTGAAGGTCAGTTGCTCATTTTCTTCTCTGTACAGTGAGTAGATGTGAACATCATTCGTGTGTCTGAGGGCTCTACATCCATGGAAGTCTTGAGTTACAGCACTCAGTCACGTTGAGTGACGTCACCCGAAAGCGCACACTCCACCACAGTTTGTTCATATATATAGATGGTTTGGAGTGGTATTACATATGCGTCAGTATTTTGTAATTCAGTTTAAGGAATGTGCTCACTTGACTTCTAATGTTTTCTTCTCCTCATGGTCATTCTTGTATTCGACCCATCTTTCTATTCATTCATGCGTCTGTCCACCGTACTTGTTCCAATCTATACACCCTTTTCCCAACCACCTATCCATACATCCATACGTCATTACAGGCTCTCTTCGTCAAGAGGTTCTTCAGCTTCACCTGCCGAAAGGTAACTTGTCTTAGGCTTGACCCTTGACCCCCAACTGTGTCCATTTGGAGGGTTGTCTGCATACCCAAACCCCACTTTAATGCACAGTGAACCCAGCATCCTCCCTCTTGCAAAACTTATTTTTTAATTCTTTCTGGTTGCACTGAAACATTTGAACTTGTTTCTGTTCATACATTACCTGCAAAGGCTGACTTACTCATAGACTTTTCTGCGGACGCGTTGTGGTTTTTCAGCATATTGGCCAAACCACTTCATTTCTTTTAGTTTTTCTTTCATCATGCATGTCATGCTTGAGCACCGCGAATTGACTCAACCATCAGGCTTTTTATGGCAGTTTAAAACAAAAACGGCACATCACTGTAAATAGTTTGTCCACATCTGACCGTACTTGAGACTTGCTGCTGTTATCGAATCTTGCATCGTCACTGTATACTTTGTCTAAGTCCAAACTATCATCCAACCTTTCTTTCCTCACCTGTGCTGATGCCAAGAACGTTTGGATTGATGAAGCCATGGCCCCCTGTCTCTACAGGCGGTAAATTGGACAGAATCTATGGTCTCGTTTGAAAAGTTGTATTAAGGCAACAGCTTGTAGAGACAGGTTAAGTTAGTCTTGTAGCTTGAACTAAATGGACATGACTAAGTGACTCAAACAAAGCTCCAACTCCCTGCTCTGGCTTGGACTTCTGATTTGTCAGTCTGCAGATTCTCACCTTCAGGGAGTGACAGCTGGAGCGCTTTGAGTGATCGCTATGTCAGCAGAAAATAGCAACGCGAGTCGTGGCTCAGAGCGCTCTCATGTCATTACTGTGCTGTGTGTGAGCTGGCCTACGGGGGAAGGGGAGTAACAGTTTGTGTAGCGTTTAAGTAACTCGTTTAGTGTCTGATGGGTCAAGGATGATGACTCGGAAGTAAGTCGATGACACAAGCCCGCGAGTGTGTTATCTCATCTGCAAATGACAGCCACGTGGAAGGAAGAGGGTGCAGAAATCTGAACATTACATCATAAAGGCAGGGTCAATCATCTGGAAATGAAAAGCTGGAGATTTCCCAAGGTTTGCCATTTGAGAAGCATACGCGCAGACAGACACACACACACACCTGGTTTTACTTTGGTTGTGTAGTGTACTGAGGTGAGTGAAAATGTAGCCACTACTTGGACCTCAACATGGAACATTTGTGTCATTACAGTACAGTTTGGGCATTTGGGATTTAATTATCCAGCTACTGTTCAGGCAGCACATTTGTAAACTATTAAAAAAAACTGCAGCAGTATATGAAAATGTGACAGAGTTAAAGCTACATAGTTCAAACGGGTTTAATGGTTCAATAGTAATTTCAGAAAAATGCAGACGTGCCGTTTAAATAGTTTGGTACATGTGGTAAGGTTGTCATGCACAGTAGATATTTGGCTACATTGGGCTTGTTGTACTGTAATGTTTTTCACAGAGAACTGGACAACGAGCCAACTACATCTTTGATGTGACACGCCGCCACACTGAAAGTGACCTGTACTGTCCTGGTTGACCTAAACATGAACACAACACAGTGTGGTCATTCTGGATTGTACACACTGACTGACTGAATAAGTGAATGGCCACTGTGGTCTCCATTAATCCCACACACAGTAGAAAAAGTCCAGAATCAGCAGGAATCTAAGGGTTAGCTCAGCATGCCTGCCTCTTACCCCTTTTTGGGTTCACAGGACGACGCTATGTGGATAAAACACCAATTAAACGCCTGGTATCAACACAAAAACATGGAAAATGACTGTCAACAGGAGGATTTTCTATTATTCTACCATGATTATTAACCTATAAACTGACCCTTTGAGTTGTGAGATTGATAGTAAAACATTGTAATTTCCGGCTTTGTTGTGTTTCGATATTTTGTCTTCTCCAGAGTAGCCCTTTTCTGTAGTATTTACCGACCTTACTATTTCCGTTTCCTCTCCAGGTGTCAGAAATGGGGTGAAGGGAGAGTCTGGTCCAAGTGACGACGAGCTGACGTCTGATATTCTCAGCCACTGCAGCAGTGCCAGCGAGTGCACTTCTGTGCTTGAAGAGGGCTTAGGTTTGTACATACATTGATACACACGTGCTTGGGTATTTAGGGTGACGGCTAAGGTACTGCTTACATACACCAAATAAAAAGAATAAAGCCAACATATTAGTGCATTTGGCTTCTATTTGTAATTTTCTTTGTTAGGACAGTACATCTAACATAAACCCAAGCATCAAAGTTGAATATAGGGAGTTTAATCCTGTGCTTATTTTTCCAACAGGAGGGGAGCAAGTGGATGAGCAGACTGCCCAGGAAGAAACAGAAGACAAGCTAAAGCAGTGTATTGACAACCTGATGGATAAGAGGTGAGGTTGAATTTTCTTTCACCCAGTGATATAGTAGAAATAGAAAATGTCTGGAATGAAAAGGTGAAGCGATGATGATGCCAGAGTCAGCAGTGAGATTTTTATCATGAACCCCCTCGTCTCCGTGCCTCTCTCAGCACTAAGACGCGTCTAGCAGGGCTCGAGTCGTTGCGACAGGCATTCTCCTCCAGAGTGCTGTACGACTTCCTGACAGAGAGACGCCTCACCATCACTGACTGCCTGGAAAGGAGCCTTAAAAAGGGTAGGAGGCAATGTAACCCACGAGTGCACGGAACATGTTGTCCTCTGGCTCCCATGGTGGAAACAACTGCAGTTCAACAAATACGCACCACCTTTCCCCCTTACAGGCAGCGTGGAGGAGCAGGCAGCGGCGGCCACAGTCTTCACTCTGCTCTGTATCCAGCTGGGGGGTGGAGACGAGGCAGAGGAGGGATTCAAGATGGTTCGTCCCATCCTCACCGCAATTCTAATCGACAATGGTGCCAACATAGCAGTCCGCCAGAGTGTGAGTAATCGCATAAACCATCTCTGAAATTGTGCAAATCTTTGGATATCTTTTATTTACAGAAACCGCTTCAAAATGAAATGAGAGTATTTATCAAATGAGGGACATTTTGATCATTCCCACATTGTGACTTAACACCAAGTATTTTGGGCTCTCGGGTTGGGAAATTTGCAAATACAACAAATACAGCCCATTGGAATGTGTAAAGGTGTGACCTAGTGATGAACAACTTTTCCTTTTACAAATATTAACATAACAAATTTTAACATTTGTCGGTATCTTTGGTCAAAAGCAGCTGGAAAAGAATGATTAAAAAAAAAATAGATTAACAAAATGGTGGCAGGACTGCTGTGGGCTCGATACCACAGCTCGCCAGGCCTTTATTTTCCAAACCAAGTTATTTGTCACTTTTTAAACCCCTAACATTAACAGACAATAACAATTTTATGTTTGACCAAGTTATATAAGAAATCTAATTGTATTAGGATTCTCGACTCTACTGCATTGGTCATGTCTTTTGATGTTGCAAAGTGATGCTTCGCTCTTTTACTTTCAATAAATGTCATTCAATTGAATGTCTTCAATAATTGTATTTGCATTTCGTTCACTAGTGTGCCAGAGCTTTGGGGATGTGCTGTTATGTCTCTACTGCTGAAGAAGGAGAGGTGAGGACAACTTCCAAGTCGGAATCAATTGTGATCGCATTATTCTTCATTATTCTTACCTAATAATGACTAAACATTAAGCAACCAAAGCTTTCTGAAGAATCCCCTAGATAAAATCTGTGTCTATGGCTGTGTTATTTGTGATACTTATCAACAGTGTTGTCTTTTCATCCCATTTATATTTTCTCTTTCCTTTTCCCCTCAACATGAACACTGGACCTCTCCAGGACTTGATCAAGTCCTTGGCCCTACTGGAGAGCGTGTTTACGAGTTCCTACCCCAATAGAGAGGGAACGCTGCCCACCCCCAAACCCGGCAGTCCGGCCCTACACAACGCCGCCCTGCAGGCCTGGTCGCTGCTTGTCACGTTATGTCCTGAATCTAGATTGACTGTGCTGCTTGACCAGTGAGTAGAACCAACAGCGTTCCGAATGAAAATGAATGTATCAGTGTGGACCCTTTAGATCCACACTAAAGAGCAAAGCTAGCCCTTTAGTTTAGTTCTGTAAAGTTTTATTCGCGTGACATTTTGATAAATCCAACATGGACTTTTTCGCCCTCCCTGTAGTCACCTCCCCAAACTACAAGCCTGTCTGCAGAGCAGTGACGTCAACTACAGGATAGCAGTGGGAGAGACAATCGCCCTGCTGGTGGAGCTCAGACGAGATATGGATGAGGTACACACACACACACAGACAATTGTGTACCTTTTGTTTACCTTTTTTACCGCTTTTCTTGGCTACAATTATGTCTTTTGTGTGCAGGAATTTGAGCTGGACAGTGAAAGTATGTGTGAATGTCTGAAGAGTTTAGCCACAGATGGCAATAAGCATCGAGCCAAAAACGACCGGCGGAAACAACGCTCCGTCTTCAGAGATGTGCTTAATTACATTGAGGTTTGTTTTCTTCTTTTTTTGCAATTTTGTTCCTGAAATAAAAATAAAAAGTCAAATTGTGCACATGTGGCCTGCTTTTAACTGTGATGTTTCCTTTCTTCTCCTCCAGAATGAGGACTTCAGTGTGGAAAAGATCAGGTTCGGAATGGAGAGCGTGTACGTCGACAGCTGGATGAGGAGAAGAATCTACGACGCCTTCAAAGAGATCCTGGAGTCCGGGGTCAGACACCATTTACAGGTCAGTTTGTGTTCTTACAACAATAACAATGCTATTGTGCCCCAGTAGTGAGGTTTAAGGTTGGATTTCGTTATTACATCATACATGTTTCTCACATATAGGGTTGCAAACTTCCGGGAATATTCAAAGTTGGAAACTTTCTACGGGAATAAACTGGAAATTCTGGAGTAATTTAACTGTATTTACCTTATCAGCAGACATGCACGCAAACGTTTCTAATACAACTTTAAAAATGTACATTTTTTACTTTTGATATTTTGTGAGTAGAACTTTATTCTTTCATCAAACAACAAAAATAAATATATTTTTTTCATTTCTCTCAATGTTTTCTTCTTGGACCTCATCAACGTCCTCCTTACTGTCCACTTCCTCACCATCTGACTCCCAAACAGTGACCAGTTGCGCTCAGACGCTCTAAACGCCCGCAGCACTCTCGGGGTACATTTGTGGTCAGTTTGCGTGTGTCGCGCCCGACGCGACTGAGAGGGGGCGTGGTTTATCACCCTGAAACAGATCAACTTTCCGCCATTGTTTTTTTTCCTCGCATCGTACGCTCTGTACTTGTCCTTGTCATAGCGACTCTGTACTAGTTGTGGAATTTCTACTCACGTCGGATCAAACAGTCGTGTTTTGTACTAACCAGCATCTGTAGGCGCAGACAGCTCTGTGAATTTCACCGACTTCTACAAGAACTGCGTCTGGATGACTGCCGCTTCCAGCGGGACGTGGTGCTGGCCGCCAGCCCGTTTGATAGCTCATTAGCTCGGATCGGGCAGCGGACTTCACCGCCTTCACGTCATACTTCCACGCCGAGGGAACTGCCCCGTGGAGAGATACCGTGTGCTCAAGCACAACCAAACGGCGCCACTCACGTTATCATTCAATTTCCCAGTGGAAACAAAGGACCATGACGTTTCCGTTGGCCATGTCAAAAGCCTTGCGAGTAAACAAAGACAACAAAGTGTTGCGTTTAGGTCCCTGGTCCTCATGAATTTTTCAAAATTCCCGAGCCAATATTCCCGTGGAAAATTCCTGGAAACTTTCCGCCCCTTTGCAACCTTACTCTCATATGAGGATACCAGCAGGCTGAGAAATACTTTCCTCCTCAAGTATGGATTATTGTCTCTAAACCCACGCCTTTAACTGACTGTGTTTCTGTTCTGGTGCAGTTCAACCCACTACTGAGAGACATCTTCGGCCTCGGCCCTCCCCTCATCCTGGACGCTGCGGTGAAAGGCCCCAAGATCTCTAGATTTGAGAAGGTAACGGCATCTGTTCTGCACTTGAATCTCAACCTGCTCACTGGACAATCTGACCTCAGTGTGATTACTTTTGTCTGTGTTGAATTCATGCAGCATCTGTGTTTAGCATCACATAGCTCAAAATAGAGAGAGGGAGGAGCATCAGTGTGAGAAGTAAAAACATTGTTGCACTCATCTCTTAATTTCTTGTCTTCAACAGCATCTTTTCAATTCTGCTGCCTTCAAAGCCAGGACTAAACAGAGGAGCAAAGTTAGGGACAAACGGGCTGACGTCATGTGAGAGAAGGATGGTGATGAAGAGAATGGAATGTATGCAATAAACTCCTTGAGTTTTATTGAGATGGATGCAAAATGAGGCCTTCAGCTGCCAGACATAAAGACTCAACAAACCTACAGGGCTTTTCACTTGTGCTCTTCACTTGTAAGCTAGTTCTTGAGATACAAGATGGCCATTTATATGCCCAGCTCCCCCTGCCATAGGCACCCATGCCTTTTCCTATTGTCAAGTTTTACAAATACTGGTTTGGTGCTTTAAAGTAGATATAGACTATTGAACTAATGGTAAACATTTTAATGTGAGCTTGAAACCACTTTACACAGCGGTAAAAGACATGTCCAGGTATCAAAAAGTTCTTCCATAAATTTTATCGATAGAAATAAAGACCACGTGGTGCATTCGGTCTCATGTAAGACTCAAACATTTAGAAACTTTACACAGTATATTAGATCCGTGGAAGCGTCTGACTTATGGTCACTGCAAAAGAGCCACGATGATATTCTCTAAATACGCTTTTCCACTGTCTAAATATTTCTTCGTTTATCCTGTCTTTACACATAGTGTTTGACTGGCAAAGCAGAAGCTGACTTTACAAACAATGCAAACTAAAAGAAAATGTGTGCGGTGTACGTTTGAGTGTTTTAATCAAACTTAATTTAACATTAAATAAAATGCATACAAAACACAAACCGAAGATGCCTAATTAAAAAAGGTAATGTATGTTTTAACCATTTCTGCAGGGTGATAATTTATTGTAAGAGCAGTACTGTACTGCTGTTTTTTAGATTTGTTAAAAAATTCTAAACTGTTTACATACACAATAATGGGATACCAATGATGAGAACAATTCTTTTTTTTTCTCATGTAGATTTTTTAATGAGAAGGGGTGGCTCTTCCAGTCTATCCATATGCATGTGCTGGGCTTCATGGTGAGATATGTACTTGAACCAATATATACATTTAAATGACTTCCTCTGAGGAGCAGTAAACTGGAGCTGCAGATCAGATGTTTAATGTTTTTGTTTGTTTTTGTTTGTCAATTATTTTGGATTCATATTTAATTTAAAAATGCCACTTAACAGTTACTTGGGAATTTCTGTACCTTGATAGAAATCTTATCAACTTTAAAAGTGTATATTGTTGATCTGGGTCTGAGTTTCCAAGTTTAGGAACAGGCCATCCATGCTTCAGCATCACCAAATTGACTCATCAGTTTTTCTGGTGTTGAACATGAACAAAAGATGAATCAAAGGAAATAAAGACTATTTAAGCATGTGTGTCTTTTGCAACTTGAAGATGATCAGTTGGTAAAATAAATGCTAATACACATTGGGAACGTTAATTGGATAATTATCCTAAGATGGAAGGATACAAAGTTAAAAGTAAGTGGATAAAGTAAATGTGCCTTTGCACATTTTATACAAAGGTTTTGAAAGAAAAATCCGATCAAGTTAGCAGTTTGATGGTGAATGATAGCTGTATTTTAATATTTAATATGAAGGTATTTCCGAAGATACTATTCTTTCACCGCTTGTGAATTCTCTGCCACTTATACAGCACAGAAATGTCATTTAGACAGAAAAGAAATGCATTGTAAAACATGAGCAGGAGCGTATGTATCAACATACTAAATTGCTGGTTGGTATTTAAAAAAAAATTGCGTAAATATTAGTATTGACCATTTCAGCGGTGAAGGAACTAATCAACAATCAAGGTTTCTTGTGAATATGCGCTGCCCCCGTGCGGCCAATCCTCTGTACTACACCCCCCCCCCACCCCCCCGAAATGAGCCGAAGTGGTATCGTCCATTCGCGGTTTCAACATGGACGCCGTGTTTGAGCAAACTGCTTTATATCAACCTGCTGCAAACGGAATTTAACGTCCCTGCTTGAAGCGCGGGCTTTACACTGGTCCGAGGTGCTCGCGTTTGGCGCGTGAGTGGTCGTTTGGACGTGATTGAATATGAGCTCTGAGTGTGCGTGACCAGATGGACCCCGGGCAGGTCACCGGGGCGCACGGAGAGGTCAGCGGCTTACCTGCGCCTGTTTCTGCCCACGTGAGAGACGAGAAGCTCCCGGAGCTCCGGACGTACACTGTGATTACAGGTGACCGTCAGTGTCTGTGGAGCTTCAACATCCTACTAAAAAAAACTTAAAGTAACAATTTCTTTTAATCAGGGTATGGCATGAATTCAAATGCACTTCTCTGATCTGGTCAGGTAAGCAGCAGAGGGGGTTGTGTTTAGCATTAGAGATGCAACAATGAGACGACCCCCCCTCAAAACCGGACTGGTTTTGCATGTGGAGACAAATTTAAGTTTCTCCCTCTTGATCTCTGACTGGTTTTCCGCTGTTCTTGGCTTTAGGTAGAGTCATTTTCACTACTGGGAGCATGAGGGTTGTTCAATTCCTCCAGGATGGCACATTTAAGCATGCCGTTGTAAGAACATTTCTCCAGAACATGGAGGAGATTCCAGGACTCAAACAGGTACTCGGCGAGCTGGACAGCCATAGAAGGTCCCCAACCCATCAGCTGGACCAATATCTGCTGCTTTGTGCAAAGTGGAACAGGTTGAGCACTGCCCAAATCCTACAGAATGACCTGCTGTCAAAGGCGGCTGCTTCTGACAACAGTGATTGTCTTAAGAGTTTAAAAGGTTTATTGAGTAAAATCATTTCCTTTGTGTTGAGTGTTGTAGCTCATGGGTATTGTAAGTGGTTCCAATACGGATTCGAGTAGAGCTATACAAATATGGCTTCTAAAAGATTGCATTTGCATGAATTTGATGCTATTATTACAATTTGTTTGAGAGGGAGAAGGACCTGTTGCTGCATGTCCAGGCGAACAGGAGGTCCCATCAGAGGAGCTGATAGATCGTGGGTTCCGGAGGGGAGGGGTGATGTGACCAGAGTTCTGGGTTCGTTCAGGACTTTGGATGATGGGCTGAGAATGCAATAATCTTCACTGCCGTCATTGGTGTAGGTCAGTTGTTGGTTGGGAGGCGGCAATAACATCCAACATTATTGACAGGGTGGAACTGTAGATGTGCCTGAAATGACCCATGACGTCAGGGTCCAGTGTTCGGGTGTTTAAACCAGATACTGTAATGAGGGAGGAAATATTGAGAAGACAGTCCTTAATGAGATCAGATTCATCTGGATCAAGAACCCAAGCTGACACACACACACAAGATAACACAAACATTACACAATTACAACATATTACTCTTTGCAAGCATCCTCAACATATTTAAAATGTTTTGTCCACATGTTTATTGCATATTTTTAAGTTGAACAATGAACATAATCACATGTTTTTGTGGTTATTCAGAGTGGAGTCAGAGCGACCTGGTGCGAGGGTCAAGACTTCGCTACTCGCAGCAGTGGACTCTGATCGCAGACAGCAACGACCACAAGAGCATCAGGACGGTCCTTCCACCAGGACCCTGTGTACCTGTGTCTGGAGAGTGAGTGCACACACATACACAATCACACGCTACGTGTGTGATTGTGTATTCAACCAAAAAGAGCAGATTTATTTCAACTTTAAACTTAATTTAATGCTCAATCTATGATGCTGCTGACCTGAGAAAAGTACTGCACATACTTTCGTTTTCATTCATTTCATTTGATGAAACAATATGTTTCTGTAGTTGTTCTCTCCTTTTGGGATGCCAAATGAATATAATACCAGTTGAAAAGCATGTCGTTGCTTTAGGCCTTGTGCAGGTGGCACCCCTGCTCGTTTCAAAGTAACCCGTAAGCAGAGCGTACAGTGAAGCGTTGAGTTTGTGTCTAATCAAACCTTCATATTCCTCCTCTGTTCTTCAGGCTACTGAGTGGACTCTCTCCCGTTCAAGGCCTTCGGGCCGTTATCAGGGAAACAAGTGGCCACCAGCTCCTCGAGGTGAGACAAGAAAAAAAGCGCAGTATCCTCTGTGAGATCAATGTTGGAGCACTTCGACAGGCTGTTGCTGTTTTGGTTTGTTGCTGTTCAGATTTGGGACCGTCACGGCCTCAGGAAGTGCCTCAACCTGACGGCTCTCAACAAACACGGCCGAGTGTACGATGACGGTGAGTTTTTACACGCGAGAAGAACTCATGCATCATTACGACCGGGACTTCCTCCAATATAGTGTGATGTAAAGTAGCACCTGCACACTTGCGTCGCTGTGAGATCATGTTTGTGTGTGTTTTTCCAGCCCAGTTTGGCTGTCTCTCATGGTCGGAGTGTGAGAACAAGCTGCTCTATGTAGCTGAGAAGATTAAGAACACGTCGATAGCAGCGCTCGATGGGGAACATGCATTCAGGAAGGTCATTTACACACACGCGCACCACATGCATCTTCAAAATGAATAACACGCAGATTTTAAATACATCAGAAGGAAGGAACATTTAGTGTAATTTCCTTGGCCAAAAGAAAACGAAACATTACATTTCTGTCATTACACAGGAAGAAGGTAATGTGTATAATTGTGACCCAACAGGACAGGAGTGTGTACTGTGAAGACTGGGGCGAGACGCTGACCAATAAGAGCGTCCCGGTGGTCTGTGTGGTGAATCTGCAGTGTGGCTCCGTCAGCGTCCTGCAGGGCGTCCCGCTCGATGTCTCCCCTGGACAGGTGAGGACAGGTGAGGACAGGGAGTCCTCCCACCGCTCTGGTTCTCTACGCTCTTAGGTTCAAAACGCTGTGTGTGTTCTATGTGTCGTCTTCCAGGCTCTGTGGGCTCCCAGCAGTCAGTCTGTGTTTCTTGTCGGTTGGTACCACGAACCTTTCAGACTCGGACTGCGGTTCTGCTCCAACCGCAGGTCAGATTGATTGATTGATTGATTCTTTGTCTTCTGAGATCAGCTGGAGTCAGCATGAAAAACAACAGATAACTTAAGCACCAAAATGAATAAAAACAATTATGTGAAAATGTAAATACAAACATACGAAAAAAGGCCATTTTTAAGAATATAAGAATCCATTCTGTGTCGTGCTCTTAAAATTCTGTTTTTCAGGTCTGCGTTGTTCAAACTCGACCTGAATGGAAACTGCGGTGAGCACATTTGCCTTTGCGTTTTTGTCAATGAGTCCTGCGCTCTCTGCTTGGCTCCTTTTGATTTCCTCCTCCCTCCAAACCAGAGTGTCTGTCTGGAGACAACTTGTCAGTGTCCTGTCCCAGGCTCAGTCCAGACGGGTCCACGCTGATCTACCTGCAGGGCAGAGTGTTAGGACCTCACAATCAATGCCTCAGTCTGCAGCAGGTACAATGTGTGTGTGTGTGTGTGTGGATCTGTCCATCTGCGTTTGGGAGTAGGTGTGTGTTTTCGTTTTCGTTAATAGTGACTGTTAATCCTCCACAGTTGGACCTTAGCAGCAAGAGGACGTCCACCTTGTTGGATGTTGTCAACAAACCACAAACTGGTGGGTCACACACTGTTACACTGGTGCTGCAGCTATACGGGTGGCACTGACGTTTTTTTTGCTTAACACACACACGGTTTGTCCTGCTGTGATCCTCTGACCTTTCCTGTAGTTCCGCCATGTGGTGTTGAGTTAAATGTTTCTGTAACTAATTCTAAAAAAAAAATGTATTACATTCATGCCTCCCTCAGTTTGACTTGCAGCAAAGTTGTTAACCCTCTGATTTTCCATCTCGTCCTATTTCTCAGATGAAGTTGGAGATGAATGAGCTACATTTGGTGTGATATTACTTTGTTTCAGGTCAGTGCGCAGGTGTGTATGAAGCTCTGCCACCCTGCTGCTGGTCCGCAGACAGTCAGAGACTGGTGTTCAGCAGTGCACGAAGAAACTGGAAGGTGAAAACAACAATAGCTTCACTCAAATCAATCATTTGTGTCATTGGTACACAAGCCGAATCCCAGCCTGTGTTGATTACTGACTTTCAAATGTTCGGGCTAGTAGATCTTCTTAACTTTAGGCACGATTAGCTCCTTTTACTCCTGTCAGTACGCCGAGCTCAGCTAATCGATCAAGGAAGGAGATCTGTATCAGCATCGTGGTTTAACCTTTGTCCAGAAGACAAATCAGCATAGTTCCAGAATTGTCAATTTATTCCTACAGTGTTCATCCTTTTATGGCCATGTTGCACTCTTTCCACCATTAACTCTCCCCCTCCCTTCTCTCTCTTAGGATCTATTTATGGTCGACAGAAGATCCAACAAAGTTACCTCCCTTTGTGATAGTAAGAGTCCATCCTCTCCTCCTCCTCTTCCTCCTCCTCCTCCTCCTCACTTTGTGTTGTCCTCATCTCCATCACTAGTTTTCCCCCCTCCTCCCCCTCCACCTTCTCCTCTCTTTCATCCTCCCCTCTCCCTTCCCCTTTTACCTCCTCCTTCCCCCTGTTGGCCTTCCCTTCCTCCACCATGTTCTCCTTTTCCTCCCTCCACTCTGTCATCTGGTTTTCCACATAGTCCCCTCTCCCCTATGCTTCCACCTCCACCAACCCCTTCTCCTTTTCCTTCCCTTCAAGTCCCTTCCCCTTATTCGGACTCTCACTTTCCTCCCCCTCCTCCTCCCCATCTTCCTGATCCTCCTGTCCCTCCTCCACCACCTTCTTATCTTCATCAGGAGCACAAAAGAAATCAGGAAGGTATGACAAAACGAACCGGTTCAATGCTGCCACCAAAATCCTACAAGGAAATTTAAAAATAATAATCAAAACATGAAATCCAACAGGAGCATTCACCAAAGATAAAATACAATCTAAAGATGATTGCATTCTTTCACAATATCTACAATAATAGTTCAGGATCTATATTTTTATAGGTTTTATGGCAAGAGCATAAAAATGCTGGACAACTAGACTTATAATTAAAACAATTCTGCTTGTCTTTTTTTAATTTAAATTCTGCACAACATCAACATCTGTCATTTGGACATACCTGTGGACATAAAATGATAAATATCTACCCATATAATGTAATATGAGTACATTTCTTCTGAAAATATGTTCTTCAAAATCTCTCTAAAAACACCAGGTCTTTATCTCTTTGATATGTTTGTTGCTACTTTCCTTCATCTCTTCTTTTCCTGTCTTTACTTACGCTGCAGGTCTCTCTGATCTTCAGGCCTACGGCAGCTGGAGGCTGCTGACAGTCCAGGAGGACCTGATGGTCGTCTGCTGCTCCAGCCCAAACACACCGCCTACGCTGGTCAGACTCACACACACACACACACACACATACAGAAACAAGCATTATGCTAATGTAAAGTTGTGATTGTGTTTGTAGAGGGTGGGTTTCCTACCTTCAGCAGGTGAGGCTGTGACCTGGCAAACTCTACAGCCTCCCGTCTTGACCTTTGACTTCCACTGGAGCGTTTTGGATGTGACACCTCCACCAGAGGAGGACAACACACACTACCGTGAGCATGCACACACACACACACTCTCTGTCAGTAGAAACCTGCTGTGATCTCTCTCTCTCTTTCCTCTCTTCAGCTGGTTTAGACTTCGGGGCCGTCCTGGTTAAACCTTCTCGACCCCCCAATGAAAACAAGATGCCTCTGGTTGTCTTCATCCACGGTCTGTGTTTACTCATCTGTGTTGATTTCTCTTTAGGGGAATGAAACGTATGGAAAGTTGTTGCTTAATTTAATTTGTGGTTTAATTTGAATGTTTGTTTGCTCTTCCAGGTGGGCCTCACTCCCAGTTCCCAGCAGAGTGGAACTGCACCACAGCTGGATTGGCTAAACTCGGCTTTGCTGTGCTCATGGGTAAGATTCCTCTGTTACAAACACTCATTTGCATTTCGAAGATATTATAATGGGATGTAGTTTGTGTTTTCTTTCGCGTGATGGTACACAAAATCTGCCTTCTTTTTAAAATGAATACTCCTCAATCCATGTTGATGTCTTCCCTCTCTGTCTTTCCTTAGTGAACTATCGGGGGTCCACGGGGTTCGGCCAGGACAGCATTTTATCCCTAATCGGTCGGATCGGCAGCCAGGATGTAAGAGATGTGCAGGTACTGGCTAACCCTGGATAGAGTGAATTATGTAAACAACAGGAATAAGTAAGAACTCAAAGACCGGAGAAAGGGATTGTCAACAGATTGCCGGCAGGTAGAGAAGGTGGACGCGCTTTTGTCAGTCTTGTGTATCACCATGAAAAAAGTCACTCACTCTGCAACTGAAAATCATTTGTCTTTACCCAGTCCGCCGTTGTCACCGCGCTGCAGAGAGACACCTCCCTCGACCCCGATCGTTTGGCTGTGATTGGCGGTTCTCACGGGGGTTTCCTCTCTTGTCACCTGGTTGGTCAGTACCCGGAGTTCTACAGAGCGTGCGCGGCCAGGAACCCCGTCATTAATGCCGCTACTTTACTGGGCACCAGTGACATAGTAGACTGGTGAGACACACACACACACACACACACAGGCTTTTGCTCGACTGCTACCCATCCAAACCACTCGAATGTTCCTCCCTCTGGGTCTGCAGGCGTTACACCAGTGTGGGGTTTCCATACTCGTATGACCAGATCCCCACCGCTGAAGCGCTGGCTGCCATGTTGGAGAAGTCACCCATCACACATGCTGCTCAGGTCAGACACACAACATTAAATACAATACACAAATACACTTTAAATACAATATTTTAATCATAATAGTGACCAACATTCTCTTAAACAGAAAAGTATTCTTTTTGCCGGATGTAGGCTTTGTAGGTTTTCTGTTAAACCGTGTGTGTGTGTGTGTGTGTCCACAGCTGAGGTTGAGGGATTACAAACTCTGCTTTGTACAGAGCCAGAGAGCCGTATGCAGTGCATTGGCTCCAAAATATAGATACATTTATTCATTGCCTTTTTATGTAGTCTAAAAATATAGACTTGATGCTGAAGAGTGTCCTTGAGACAAAGCTGGGACACACACAGCTTTATGTTCAAAATGAGAACAAAACAGTTAAAGGCGACGTGCACGTTTGAAATACATGTGACAAGCTTAAGCTCAAGACGGTTTAAACAATTGTACATTGTGTTCATTTAATTAAACATTACATCTTTAAATGTCATTTAACAATACAGCAGTCGTTGTTGCAGACTAACCTGGGGAGATCTAAACTCAACTAGGCTCCCTTTTCCACTTTACATTCTGCTGTCTTGACATCAAGAGCAAAATCTTTATTTCTGATATTTTGACTTCACGGTTAAACCTTATTTTGGATTAATTCAGAGAGAACTAAGTAAATTCCTAGATGATGTATACAGGGCCAGCCCAGTTTCCCAGAGCCCTGACCTTGTCATTGGTTTCATGTCAGTGTGTTTTTCTATGTGTTTGTAGATCAAGGCTCCAGTGTTACTGATGCTGGGAGGCAGAGACAGGCGAGTGTCTCCTCACCAGGGCCTGGAGCTCTATAAAGCACTGAAGAGCAGAGCTTCACCTGTCAGGTACAACAGAGCGAACATTACACGCACACAATACACAAACCTCAACAATTGGATCAAGGTAACAGACGTAAACAAAGGTTTTAAATCCCCTCTTGGTGGAATTTTTTGGCGTTTATTTTCCTCACCCTCATCAAGAAAAAGATTGATTTTTAGCATCGTTCTGTTTGTCTATCCAGGTTGTTGTGGTTTCCAGATGACGGACATTCTCTGTCCAGAGTGGACACACAGGCCGACTGCTTCCTCAACACAGTGCTGTGGCTGCACCAGCATCTCTGAACACACACACACACACACACACACACACAGGCTTTTGCTTGACTGCTACCCATCCAAACCACTCGAATGTTCCTCCCTCTGGGTCTGCAGGCGTTACACCAGTGTGGGGTTTCCATACTCGTATGACCAGATCCCTACCGCTGAAACCCTGAAGTCACACATGCTGTGATGAAGCTTTGCTGAAGGAGTTCTTTAGCTTACAAAAGAGGATACAATGGTTTACTATCACAGCAGTTGACAATCTTGATAACACCCATGCCTTTTTGAAAACCAAAAATGTCCACTCATCTATGTGACGACTTTGTAAAAACCATGACAAATCAATCAAGTAGTAAAACAAATATCTTGAAAACCAGTTTTAATTGGTAGAATCATCTTTTGTTACTCATTACTACACAACATCAGAGCTATTACTGTATAAATGCATTTATTCATTATTGTCTGCAGGCTGGTAAAGACATTTTAATGTCAGATGTAATTTGCACAGTGTCCAGCAGGTGGCAGTCTCCATCAAGAGTTTTGATTTTTAATCTTTATCAACCTAGCTTTGTGATTTTGATATGGTTGTGTTAGAACTCTTCAACACAATGTAATTTATATTGGTGATTCTGTCAGCATAAAATCAAACTTACATTAAAATGAGTATCTCTGTTTCATGGAAGTGAGATCCTCGATCAATAACTCAGCATCTTGATTTTTTCCAAAAAGGGAAAGAAAAAAACCTTGAGCTCAATGTGTAAAGTATACAGTAACATAATGATTGGCATCTGACGCCCTTCAACCACACAGACCCGCTGTACGACATCCGCGCCTTTAATTTAGGCTTTTGACCACCTTCGGCCCAGGACTGCCTGAACAAATACTGTAACCCTTTAGACCCGTCAACTACTACAGACACATGAAATGTCTTTCTATCTCTGGACTTCTTGTGATCAACTCTTAAACCAAGGCCTGCTTTTCTTGTGAAAAGAACACAGGCAGAATGTTGTCTGTGGTGGCCACGTTGGGACTTGATAGCGCCGTGAACAACGCTCTCTGAAGCTGGCGACAAATTAAATTCCCACATGTGAGTAAGTGTCCGAGATGAGAGCCCGAGGTGGTTTTCCCATTAACACGTTGCTCTGCGGCCTTGACTGCAGCTGCTGCCCGACGATGAAGTCGCTCTAACGTGGGTGCTGGGTGAGCTCAGCAATTTTAAAGATGGAGGGACAAAAGGATGGCGATAGAGGGAGAGACTGTTGACGAGGAAGCGACAGATAAAGAAAAGAGTGACACACAGGCGACTGGGTGTTCAAAACAATGAAGGAGCCAGATGGAGGGAGAAGTTCACGGCGCCACGCTGTGGTATTCTGGTGTGTGGGCAGAGGCACAGAGATGGCGTATTGTTGAGAGCTAAAGACGGGAAAGACTCATGCTCATGCTGGGTGTATGTAGGAGGCACGCAGACAAAGGGAGGAAAGAGCGTGAGTGAGTTTTCTGACGTTTGGGGGACAAAGAGTCTTTTGGACTTTGTTCTGGTGCTTCCCCTCTCCAGCCGGCTATAAAGAAAGAGGCCGGACAGCACAGCCGAAGACGATGGAAAGGAGCTAAATACAATTTGATAGGTTACACTGTCCCGCAAACAGGCGAGGGAAGGTGTTATTTCAAAAGGGGGCATGTGTTGAAACGGCAAATTTCATGACAAATCCTCTTATCGGAACACACTGGCTTGAGGATGTGGCTTGGGAGGGAAGCAAATGGACCATGCAGCTGCAAGGGGTTCAATCCTATGAATTTGCTTGGAAAAAATGCGCAAAAGTGGCAATTTGCATTGCCACAGTGTGATATGTCCTTTAATTTGTTTCATACAAGAGGAAGCTCTCCTAATGTTGACGAAAAGATGCCCAGATCCTTTTCAGCAGGCTAGCTGGTAACCCCTGTTAGTCTTTATGCTAAGCTAACTGACATATTTAATGTATCACAAGATCTTATTTGATTCTTGCAAGAAGGCACAGTTAGATTTGTCCTTTTAAAGACATTAAGCACTGCACTAGAACTGATTTTCCGGTCATTGAACAGACAGCCGATGGGATAGAAAACAGGGAACCTGTACACAGAATACATTTTATCTGCATCTGAAGAATAATAAGCAATTCGATGGAGGTTGAATTTAGACTTTAATTGCAACATCTGCATCGCTTCACGCGTTGTAAAGTGGGATCTTCCCCTCTTGTCATCTACTCCTCTGTGTGATGACCTTCGGCGGTGGACACACAAGGTGTTGCGTGTTCATGAGTGTGTGTTTTTAAAAAAGAGCCAGTAGTCCGTCTGACTTGCCATGATTCTTTTAACGTTTGTCCTTCAGCCTCTTCTTTCTGGTTACGTTTTCCACTTGTCTCCCTTCCTTTAAACTCCCTCCATCCTGGTTATGTTCTTTGTGTCCCAGTTTTTACCAGGAAAGCGGCATTAGTGTGTGTACATAGGATTCATTCAATAGCCTGTGAACACGGGGGGGGGGGGGGGATTCATCCCTTTGACTGTTAGAAAGTTGTTTGAACGGCGAGGCCTCCGTCAGGAAAGGACGGGACATTCTGTTGTGTCAGCGCTTCGCGTAGTGCAACCTTCCACTTATATTTTTTTATTTTTATCCTTGTCATTATTTCTCTCTCACCTAGTCCTTCTCTGACTTTTTGTCACTATGTTTTTTCTCTTAGTAAATCTTCCACTGCCACATACTTTGTTAAATGCTAACGTATCACAACAGAACCGTGGGTTTCTCTCCAGGATTCAGTGGGTTTGTTGTCTATAACAGGTTGATCTATTGTCCGTGCAGTGAGGGGAGGGGAGGGGGGGTGCTTTGGTTGTTATGAGGGTGCACTAATGGGGTCTGATTTCGGTTGGCTATTTGTGAAAGCCAAGTTTTGAAGTGCGCATGTCCAATAGAAATAAATCGACTTATTTTTGGAATCGTGTCATTTTTCTAGCGTTCTATGAACAAATTGGTTTCAATTGGAAACAGTATGGAATAATAGAAGGCTGTCAGAGTCATTCCCTTGTTTTCAGACAACAATGCTTTTAGGATTGATGCAAATACATCATCTAGGATGAAAACAGTTGCAGATGAAAACAACATAAACTTGTAGAGTTATTTGTATTACATGAAATGGACATGTAATACAAATGGACATATTTGCATCATGATTTCCTTGATTTTATGAACAAAAAACGTATTGCAGAGCGCTAAAATGTAACGTTTCTGTTAACCAGGAACGTCTTTAACCTTTAATAGAAATGCTGACCGTCCAAGGTAATAATCATTATGGGTTCCTATTACGCTACAGTACAATCTCAGTCTACAGCAATGAATATATCCCCTCCTTGCTATTCTTTAGCTATTGGAGCCATCTACACACACACACACACACACACACACACAAGCCTCTTTTATCTCTTCTCCACCCATTTGGCTCACCTCCGTCATCCTTTTTTTGTGTTTATCTATCTCCGTATTCCCAATCTGCGTCCTAAGCTACTTTTGTACTGGTGCCATACAGGATAATATGTGGAGGGGATGTCTTGGCTCCCGGTTGTAGATTTGGCTTTGAGTAGAAGAACATACACTCAAAGAAGGACAGGACGCCTGCAAACGCCTCCTCTTGAACTGCTGGTCACTCCTGTTTGTTGTCGTGGTTACTAGATATGCAATTGCTCTTTTAGTTTAGAGAGTCTTAAATGATCAAATGCAGGACCATGTCTGTTTATATTCAACATTCCATGAGCTGGATTTACTGATATTTTCCGAGTGAGCTCATACTGGGAGAGAAACAAAACCGAATCATTGAAAGCAAATTATATGTCAATAATTGTAACCAAGATATGAAAAATAATGGATTCCACAAGCAAAACGGAAATCAGTACATTAAAACTAACTTTATTAGATATTAGGTTAGGTGTACATTTAATTTGTGATACAATGACAACATTTCCACATAAATCAATGTCATTTTGCAATACCACATTATTGCTCCAATAACACCCTTCCGTGATTCATCTTGAAATGTTTAACAGTGATTATCCTGAAGTAAATTGATCCACAGTTGGATGCATAAAATAAGTTTTCCCTTTTCAACTCTTTCTCCAACTTTTAGCTTGGCTCGTCTCTCTGTCACTACGATGCCATTGTTGTGACTCAGGCATCAAAAGAGTGGAACATTAATGGCCCTTTTGATAGTGAACTTATTTGGGGGAAATGCTTGTTAAAAAAGTTGTATGTATGCTAAATTGAACTGTGACACACTATGTATTTGACAAAGTAATTAACTTGACAACTCAACGGATTATGCCTGCTTTTGATATGGTAAAAGGTTAGTTTAGTTCTACATGTTGCTAGATTCTAGCTTTTTCCATCAATGAACCTAAAAAACAAACCCACAGAGATACTGACAAGCAGTTTGTTGCTCTGATTTTATCTCAAAGGCCTCCTGCTGTAAAACCTAAAGCCTCTTCTTTCTTTTCACACAAATCATTTCAGGTATTCTCTGCTCTGCTTGAACTCCCCTCCTGTCGGCAGGCAATGGCCCCCCTGTTAAGCTCCCTCTAAATGGCCATCTGTAAAGCGTGCTGGGACTCACCGCAGGTCAGCCCCTCTACATCTTCCATCGGTCTCCTCAGGCATTTAATGGCAGATGAGAAAACATAACTCTTGCTCTCTTCAACCCAGGACTTACTTATTCAATGATATTGTAACTAATAAAAATAAATACTCCTAATGATGAGAAAAAGTCAGTGTCTGAAAATTAAAATGCACTTGTGATGGACCACAGTAGCTCCTGCATGCAGTGTGAGTATCTAGGGGCCTCCTATTCATCTTATCAAGGACTTTTGCAAGGAGACATCATGTTTCCCAAAAACATTCAGATGTATGTTTTACAGACAGCCTGAGCAATACCAGTTCAGAAAAAATACTTTAAATGGTCATGTGTGATGCATAGCAATAATATCACGTAGTACACAAAATCGAAAGAACCAAAACCTTCATTAAAGGAAGTAATAATTTCAGCATTTTTTTATGTTTGTGTCAGCAATGTGCATCTGTCTATGTATGCGGTGTGTGTGTGTGTGTGTTGTATTAATAATCGATGCAGTGGAGTGTTTTGTAATACGTGTGATGCATAATTCATTAGTATGAGATGGGATGCTCTTTCATTAGTCAAACCAATAGGGAGGCTGCTGTGGAGACACCTGTCATTACACTGCTCAGTGATTCACACAGTGTGTGTGTGTGGATGTGTGGAACATTGTGAGTATGTGATGTATAGGATATTGTCTTTAACAAAGCAATGGATATAGAACTAGAATATAAATACATTTAACTGCCGTTAGCTGCCGTGTTTATGGTTTAACCTACTTACATTCTTCAATGGCTTTAATCTGCATGATAGTGATGCCAAACGTGTTATTCAGTCAGTGCTTTCCTCGGAGTGTGTCTGCGAACAGCGAATTCAATTCTAATGCACACTGCTGAATAAAGACAGTGAACATCTTTGGGCACCTTTTTGATTTACAGAACCATTATTGTACTACACACAGTGCACAGCTTACATTTAGATATGAAGCCATAATTGTGCTGGCAGATATGATTAAAATGTTCTTTCTGGGAAAATGTCGTTTTCCAACGCAATTACTCTTGATGAACTACTTATAATGAAATCATTTCAGTAACCATGCGTTCATGACAGCTTTGCAGTTAATGTTGCATCAGTGTATACATTTGTTAATTGTGAAGAAGAGATTGTTCAACAGAAATGAGTTGTCAAACAATTGCTTGAGGGTTGGCATCAAAAACATTTTCTTTTTCTGGAAAAGGAGAGAAATTGATGGTTGAGAGCAAGACTAGGAGTTTGAGGCCCAATTAAATACCAAAGGTACAAAGGGAGGGATTTGATACAAAAGAATTATCTGAAATGTTGTCATATTGACAAAAAATAGCTCATGGGTTTAACAACAGTAGCTTAAATAAATGAAAAACTCCTCTTTCCCGGCTTACATAATGTTACGTAACGAGCATTACAACGTTACTCAACAGCATGACGTCAAAGTTTCCTGGTGGTTTCACAAAGACGAACGCCGCTCTCCAGGGTGACATTTGTGTGTTTGATTGAAAGGGTCGATTGGGTTTAGGCAACACAACTACTTGGTCAGGTCAGAAGTGAAGCATGCAGTCAAAGTTTCCTGGTGGTTTCACAAAGGACACGAACATCTGTCTAATTGCTGAAAGTCTGTGTTTAGCCACTTTTAAATATTTGACTGGACAAGGAGCCACTTTACTAATGCAAGACTGGAATTTTAAGTCATCTTTACTTTATTTCAGACGTTGTAATCACTGATTTCAGCTCCTGTCTCTGGCGTTTTATACCGAGTAGCACAACAAGCCTGTTGTTTAGTCTCGCTGGACTTGAAGCTGCTTTTCGCTGCTGAAGTCCATTAACATTTTATCCATCAGTGGACTGTGGAAGTGTGCACTTCCTGAATGTATGTTGACCCTCATAGAGTTCCTATGTGTGTGCATTTGTGTTGGTCCGTCTGCACCAGTGTTAGGAGTCAGCAGGCGGCACTCGCAGAGCAACATTGTTTATTGTCCGCTGTTACCTAAAAAGGATGGTGTGCACGCATGTGTTGAATAAATGTCCCGGCTCATGTTTATTCATCGCCCCGCTGAAACTTCACTGCAGTGTTTGACTAACTCTCCGCACTTTGATCTCTTGGATCCCTCAAACAGCTGAGTCAGGGAAAAACGCAGCACAAACACACACACACACACACACATGGCTGAATACAGACACTGAACATCGACACACTCACGAATATACTGCTACACACTGCACAAACACATTTTTAAAATTCAAACACGCATCCGTGTTAACAAGGATCTGTTGAGACAAACATACGGATGTTGTACAGCTGATGACATAGAAATAACACACACACACACACGTTGCTCAACACACCGGTGGAACTGCTGACTTATGACAAGGCCAAATTACTCCAAACAGAATATTCATACGTTTTTCCCGTAGAGAGCCCTCTCTGAGGTGAGCTTATGAATGTTGTTTGTCCTTTTACAGCGACATTAGTTTTCTAGTCATGCTGGTGGGATCGAGAAAGAGGAAATGGCGTAGTCAGCAGGGTGGTCGGATCTAATGGCCTTGACCCAGGAGCCAGGAAAGCATTTGCTGATGTTGACAACACTGACTTGTGCTTTTGTGTGGCTCTTCATTCGTGTGAAATCCTTGTGTGGTCAAAAGAAAGGAGCAGACTGGTGAAGTGATGGATAGCATCGCTTGAACTTTTAGTCAGACCGATTTTCAAGTTAATTGGTCTTACTGATTGAGGTCTTGATTGAATGCAAGCGACAGGGCACCGGGGATAAAGAAAGCTCTGTGGCTGGCTGCGAGTGTACGGCTGCATGTATCTAGGGTTAGAAGAAACAGCAGGGGCATCATTTCTGAATGAACGTAACGGAAATAGGACTTAATGCTCCACACAACAAATGGCTGGCTTTGATGCTCGGTGGTTTTGCTCCATGCAGCACCGCTCATGGCTGGATGGATCCTACTTCCTCAAAAGCAAGGTCAAGGTACTTTACGTAGCATGAAATCAAGTTAACAACAATAAGGCCGAGGGTCAAAACAATAAGGCTCATGTAATGAAATACCTGAAAAAAAGTATTTGAATGGAAAAGGTGTCTCCGTCCAGGGAAGGAAGACATTGAAACAAGTACCTTACAGAATATTTTTTAAACAGTTCAGAGTTAAGACATTTAACAAACACGCCTGGTGGACTCTGGGGCATTTAAGGATGATGGTATTAATAAAGACATTATTTTCTTCTATTTCTGGCACATTGTTCTGGAGCACTGGCCCATGTTTCTGAGCGGTCGCCAGGCCCAGAGCGAAATCTGTCCAGTACTCTCTGTCCTTCAAATGAAATTCTCCGGTTTACTGTGTTTATTAAAGTATCAGCCTCTGTGATTTTCAATAAGACACAAAGAAACAGAACTAACTGAGACACAGAAAAAGAGATAATAGCCCCTGAAGCTTCTCCCAGAGTATGTTTATTATTTTTTCAGCAGGTGGATGCATGTTTCATATTTAATAACGGAGGTTTTATGTCTATCAGCTGCTATTGTAAGCGGTTTGCGTCTGTGTTCATACATTAATCTGCTTTTAAAAGATATTTTTACCAATTGATGCAGATGAAAAAAATTAGCAATAAAAAGTCAAAAAATCAAAACCAACCGTAATTTTGGAGCCTCATCAGAATTTTTTTAATAATTTGCCTGAGTTAGTGTAGCCCAGAAATCTTCGACAGCTGGTAAAGTAGAAGGTCTCTTATAGGTCTAGGGATTTAAGGGGATTTATTGGCTGAATAGGAATATGTGATACCTGTCTATGTTTCCATTAGTGTGTAATGACATGGAACTAAGAATCACTGTGTTTGTGGGATCTTAAATGAGGATGAGGATGGATGAGCCAATTCACATTTACATGGCGAGCGGGTTCTCATCACAGTATCCTGTATCTTGTGTTTTATCATTTGTCTGTTATGTAATCACCTTTTACTTCAAAAACCAAAATTTCTTTTTTGCAATCAATGATTCTGCAGGAATTTTTCTGAAATAATTTATTATTAAAATGATTAATTAAAAAAAATATCAATGACATAAAATCTTTTCATTTGTGTATCATGTTTGTTCAGATTTGAAAGACTCAAAAAACAAACTAAACTAAAAGAAGCTAAATCATCATGCCAAACTGCAACAGCTTATCATTGCCTTCATCTCACGCAGTGTTTTCCTTCCTTAACTCTGCCGTGCTTCCCCAGGGTGCACTCAGTTTGAAAACATCTGCAGGGTGCAAACATCTGCTTTAGACTATTCAACAGAACACATTTCTGAAATCTATTTCGCTGCAAATGCTTATAACTAATCTCTGTTGTCTTCTTCCCTGTGTTCACTGTAGCAGATGTTTTATTAAGTAAATATTTTGGCTGTTTTTCTAAACTGAATTTAAATTGGTTGGCTGTGGAACCGTCAACCATTACTCTCTCCGAACATTCGACAGGCCACGTGTCACCTGGAATGACCTGCATGCTGTCAGCACTGTGGACATTTACAAATGGCCTTCTGCTTTCCCACCATAAACAAAATACCCTGCTTACACTTTTTGCCCTTGAGTCAGCTGTGTCTTCCCCAAACAGTTTTTTACCTTATCCTCCCAATCTCTTCTTCCAGCCATTTCTCCATCCATCACTCCTTTCTCTGTCGGGTTCAGTGAGCCGTGAAGAGATTTACAGCCCACAAACCCCAACTCTGTGTCCATGTTTGCCAGTGTCTGCTTCTTGTGTTTTCTACACAACTTAATATTTTGATATGCCTGTATGGTACTAGTAAATAGGGGGGCTAATTGTTTTGTTTAATGTAGCCTACCAACTAGTTGTCATTCCCAACTCGTCACATATTGAAGCCTGTGTCTTGACTCTTGATGTCACTCCCCAGGTTGCTGGGGTTGGAATAAACATGTGGTTAACTTTGGGAAACTTTACAAAAGCATTGAGGTTTAGGTCACAAAACTTCTTTTGATGCTTTTTCACCGGTTTGCTTAAAACAAACTGGTCGGTTTGCTTGGTTAACGGGGTTCATTTGGGCAGAAAGGAAAAGCTATCAATCAAACCCCAAATTAGAACGTTTAAAGATTATCCCGCTGAGGTTTGCTGAAATTCTCAATGGAATCGCGTCTAGAAAGTCCCTGATTATGACCTTCTCCAATTTCATGTTATTTTGGGTGACTAAACTATTAAGGGTTATAATTAGTAAGATTTTGAGCCAAAAATACATTGCTGCTCAGCAAACCTGTTATGAAAAGTGTTATATTAAAACGGGTGATGATCTGGTGATGTCACCTTCAACTTGTTTAATACATGTTGATGTGAATACCTTTCCAGCACAAATAGACGTACATCCAAATACAATGAACTGCAGTTGGCACAGTGTCACCCGACATTGCTAAAGCATTATTACACTTGAAGAGTTAATACGCAAGACATCAACACAGATGACATCATTACCAGTTCAATCATGACTCACGTAAGCCCTTTGTGATTAGTAATCCATATTTATGAGATATTAAAAAAAGGGATCTTTTTTTTAAATATCTCTAGATTTCTAGGCTTTGAGAAACAAATTGAAATTAAGAAGTCTTAGCAGACAAAAAAAGAACTCTGGATATTTTACACATACGTAATGACGCTGCACGTACCAGGTTATTTATCAACTCAGGAGTGTCGGTTATTCAGTGAGGTTCCCAAAAAACGTTTCTAAAGAACAACATTCTGAGGAGCTGTGGGGCACAAAGTGATAACACAGCTGTGTGAGTGTTTCTCTGTGCGTCTGTGTGTGTGTGTTTGTATGGCTGCATACATCTGTGTGTGTTACCTAATGCAAATACCTCATATGCCCGCCTATTTGTGTGTGTGTGTCCCTTAATGAAGGGACTCTGTCCCTCAGATGTGATCATGTATGTAGACTGAAGCCTGGAGGGGAGAGCGGGCCTGACAGAACAAGCCTCTCATCACAGCCCACTGGATGGTGACCAGAGGTGCAGGGAAGGAGGCCCTCAGGGGGGATGGATGCATGCGCACAGAGGGTAAAGTGATGGACAGCGAGAAAGCAGTGTTTGAGTGGGACGCCTGGAGCTGGGATGAGATTGAATGACAAAAGAGGCAGCTATTTCTAGGTGAGGACAGATTAACTGAGGGGTTAAGTGCAAATGCTTCACTCTTCATTTTCCCCACTTGCCTCCCAGCTTATTATCTAAAAGCCTGTCGGTTTATGTGTCAGTTTCTCTGTCGCTCCTCTACGGATGGTGCTCTCTCCGTGTCCTCTCCCTGTCAATTTAATTGATTGACATTGGCTCTTGTGCTGCTTTGCTCTCCTTACCACACAGTCCCCCTCAGTTCACTTCATTGTATTCCCCTTGGCCTTTATCTGCAGATGATGAACACTACCATTTCACACTACAGGAAGGAATCTGTAAGAAATCAGTCTTTTGAAGAAAACAACAGAGAAGTACACCTATCAATTCAGGTGCCACCTGAACCTTTTTACCCTCCCACCAACATGGTCGCTTGGTGTTGCTGTGGCATGACGATACTGTGATAGATTTGCCGAAGTGCCTCAGACGGTGTATCATTGTCATATCAGGGATGGAGATTACGAGTGTTTGAGAGCTGGTGCAGGTGATACGAATCAGGTGGAGGTGATTTAGCCCCCATCCACACCGAGCTCAACACTAGCACCAGCAGGATGTGAGGAAGGGCATCCGGCGTGAAACCTTTTCCAACTTAGATATGCGGATGAAGAAAAAAAAAAAAAACTTGTTGAAGGCCAACCGGATGAAAATAAACAATTTGCTTGAAACAAAAAAAAAGAAGAAAACCATTCCCATAGTTGCTGAATAAACATTGTATAGATGTAAAAGGTCAGCATGCCCTCATTGAGAAATGCAGAGAGATATGCGCACACACCCTGCAGGCTCACCCACATGCTAATCACAGCTGACTGTGGCAGAAGTGGAATGCGATGCTGGGTTGTAATGGAGATGTTGGCCCACATGCTGATCACAACGCTGCAGCTCCCACCAGAGCAAAACAACTTGGCAGCACCGAGCCCCTTTTCTAACTGCTTTTCATTACTTTACACTTTTCAGCCAGGAATTATTTACACATGTTTTTATTAGCTATGCATTTGAAATATTTGGCAGTTGGCTGCATTCACTATTTGAACTGAGGAACAAAACAACCAGATGAAGTTGAAAACATTTATGTTTAATCATGACCCCTGATTTGAGCTCACAGCGACTTCTTTATTCTCTGTGCAACAAGCCATTCATCTCTATTTTCAATCACACTTTGATAGATTGCAGTGTAAACATACGCTAACATCATAGTTTACTGCATTTTGCTGCTTTTGATTTCAACATCAAAGCCTGTCTGTACAATCTCTGTCTTCATCATGCTGTGTGTCATGCATTTAGTACAAAGAGGAAACAAATAGGATTCTGTACAAGCCACAAAGAACGTTGTATGTAATATCAATCCCCGTTAACAGATGCTGCACTCCAGTCCTTCCTGTAACGTCTGACTTTAGCAGGCCGCAGCCCACATGCCCCCTTTTCTCTTTATTTATCCTGTTGATGAAGGGGTGAGTTGTTTGGTCATGTCGGCTCACACATGCAGGCACACACACACACACACACACACACACACACACACACACACACACACACACACACACACACACACACACACACAGATGGCCCTCTCTGGTGTGATGTAGCCCTGTTCACACCATTGTTGGTGGATGCACCGGGCATAATTAAGAACACGGTCCTCTCTCTGTCTGTCGTGGGTTTTTCGCTGCAAAGCTGGATCTGGAATGCGAGCGTGAATTTGCATCGGCCTCCTGTACTCGGATGTCATTGTGTGCCCCGGTTCCTGGATACCTGCCTGTTAGCCTGTCAGCTCTGTAGCTGCGCTGTATACAGTTATTTTCTTTAGCTTCCTCTGTTATTTTCTCTGAGAGTGACAGATGCTCTTTGTACAGAGTTGCAGCACCTGCAGAGCTCCGCATCACTTTTGTCTCCATTTGAAGCATTTCAGACACTTGGTTTGTGTTGCGGTTGCTTTTATGTGAGGGCACCATATATGTGTGTATTTGGTGAGTGTGAGCTGTGTAGTCAGATTATCTGGTTCTATTTGAGTCCTATAATAACAATAACAATTCATATTATGTACTTTACACATTATTCAGAAATAACTTTGTACAAAATAGATTATTATATACCAGATTATTTCAAATCTTTTACCAACAACAGTGCGATTGACCAAAAAACATTTTCACTCTAAAAGCCGAGATACTTTAGCAAGAAATGGTTAGAAGTTGCCTGTGTATCAGTTGCGTGACTGTGAATTTGGCAACTGCATCAGAAACCGCTTGTGTACCAGTACGTCAGAGGACAGGTATTTCTTATGGCAGTGAGCCAAGAGATTGAAACTGCAGGAAGGATGTTTGTTGATGGCTATTTAAACAGAATGACGGGAAGACATTGAGGGGGATTTAGAAAAGATAATACAATTGCGTTGTTACATCCATACCCAAAGCAAAATACCTTTGTTTAAGGTTTCAAATTTGGCATTACGATGCTTTTAGGCCACAACGGTCCACTGCATAAATCACACCTTCCACCTTTCTGTAAATATATAAAGCAGCAGTAAATCCTCTCGAGAGATTTGAGTTGAAGAAAGAAGAACTTGTGAAGGGAAGAGGAATTTGATTTAAATGAAACAGCTGTTGCAGCGTGTCCTTGATCTACTAGCATGAGCATCAGGTTACATTTGGTTAGGAGACGGATGGTCACATTTAACCAGGTGGAAGTGACTTTGCACACGCTGTCTTTCATCTGTTTGTTGTGCCAGCAAGAATGAGATTTAGGCTGTTAAAAATAAGATGGATGTTAAATCTGAAGTCATTAGAGAGTGAACAAGGCTTTGTCTGACAGACTGTGACCAGGCTCGTCTGCCTGCCACCGTTCGTCCTTGGGATGCAGAGACAATGAGAGAAGCGAAAAGGGACATGAACGGCTGTTATTATGCCAAGAAAAGCACATTTCCTCCCTACCCTCCAAGTGGTCTGGACAACAGATCAAAGCCATACCCAATGTCACCCTTTGGACATTCATTTCAGATTTGTTTTTAAAAATGTTAGGAATCTGTTTGTCAAGCAGAGCAGAGATGGCACAGCTGAAATTGATTCAATGGGTTGCATTTCTTCCTGAGACCCGAGTCCTCAAATCAGGCCCAGCCAGTGCAAAAAATGCAATAAAATGAAATTGGTCAATTGTGTGGTAGAGGCAGAAAGCAGAATAATGAGAAAATGAGACACAGACAAAAGATGGAGTTAAGTGCATCTAAAGAAAAACACCCTGGAGGTAAAGTGCTAAATTACAGACATGCGTAGAGCGCCCCCATGTTTGTCTTAAGATCGCCTCCCCTCATCTCCTTTTTCTTGCTCAACCACACACTTGATATGCACACACACACGCACGCACGCACGCACACGCACACGCACACATAGCTAAGTGAAGCATTTGGGCCCGGCCCATACCGGCCAGTCAGGATTTGGTCAAAGTAATAATTGAATGTGAATCAAACAACTCCTTTCTCCACTGCTATCAACTATCTGTAGAATGAGTCTGTGATGGTTCTTTTCAATCAGGTATGTCTTGCAATTAATACATTTAGAATTCACTGAAAAATATTGGAATTTGGATGTCAACAAGCCAATCACCAACCCTTTTAATCCCACCCAAATGATTTCAAATGGACTGAAGAAGAGCCAGACCCCCTTTTACACCAGGACTAGAGGGAGCGTCACATTTTGATCTATTAAACATACATTTTTAAAGCACATAATTGAAGGTTGAAGTGTGTTTGACGTAAGCATGATATATTTTGTTACCTATGTTGAAATACAATAAAAATGATTTATAGCTTTTGCTCAGGATTCTTCTGTCCATTTGAGTTATTGGGGGATCTAAATGTCACCAGAAGGGAAATAGGGAAATGTATGGGCATGAAGAGATTTCTCCTCAGGAGGCTTCAAGCATTCGGTTTTCTGGAAACGGTGAACGGTGACGGTGAAACTGATAAAAGATATGAAATTTGTTTTATTCTTCGGTTTGATTGAGCCATTTATGAAGAATAAATACTCATATGATTAATAACTGTTAAAAAATTTTCATTGGTATTGAAAAAAACCCCATAAAAAACATTACAATTTTAAACAGTAACATTTTCATGCTGGAAAACAATTGAAATTCTAATAGCTCAGGTATTTTCTTTTCTTTAGCCTCTCAGATTCGTAATACAACATCATGCTGTGGCTGCTAACAATAATGTGCCTATGTGGCAAACTAAACAAGGGCACTTAGACCTAATTACTGAGGAAACAGTCTCCCCGCCTTATGGGTGGGAGTGTGGAAAAAGGAATAATCCCCCCTAATTCAGGCTGAAGATAAGGGCATTCGTTAAATAAAGAAATCCTAATAATAATAGGACACTTTCTTGGGGCAAAACCCCACTAAGCTCCCCCGAATCCGATTACGCTGCATCATAAGAGTGTGAATGTATTCATGTGAAGGTCTTTTAGGAGCAATTGCTCCCCCTCTTCCTCCGCATGTCCTCCTGCCACCTTGTTGCCCCCCTGCTGCACTCTCCTCTGATTGGATCAGCCCACACCGGCTGCACGCTGACCTTGAGTACCATTGGTCGGGCCGTAAGGTTTGAAACCTCCTTCATCAGGCGTTGAATCCAAGTAGTAAGTATTTTCTCCGGCACTCACACAACAAAACTATTTATTGTAATAATCCTTACAATAGCCAGATTTGAGTTTGGTATGTTTCATCACTGTAACGTGAGTTTGCGCTGCCATGTTACTCTATGTGTGTGTGTGTGTGTGTATGTGCGTGATGGGGTGTTCACAGGTGTGTCTGGAGTACCAGGGGCATGTTACTGGTGACTTCCACCATGTGGAGGTGGGTCAGCTTGTGGTTTGTGTGCTCTAAGGGCGATGCAGAATTATGCAGCTTGCCACACCTTGATGAACACACACACCTCCAATAAATCATGTTGATATGCCAACCTAACCTTCACTCCTTACCTCATCATTCACCTCAATGAGACCCCAGTGGTGTGTTTTCTTTAAGGTTTGGTATTGCTCCGAATTCCTAACATTACAATATTAGGAGACTCAACAAGTGCCAATTAGGTTGTGTAATCCAATTTGATGAGAAACAACACACACAGACCTAATAATACATTCGTAGGAGCTCATAAAAGCAAGAGAACATTCATACAAACAAATTAGAGCATCAGTCTTTTCAAAGAGTGGCCCGAAATGACATGTTTGGATTGAAGTAACACATTCTTCTGGTGGCCGTCTTTAACCTACATCTAATCAGACCTGCCCTTAGTGACATCATTAAGGTTTTTACTAATGTCTTAAGAGTAGTACCGGTAATTGTATCGTATGCAATAAGACATCTTATAGAAGCTAACATACTACGACAACTAATATATTACATTTATATATCTATGTATCAGCCACACAATGTGTCTGCTGTACCTTGATGTTTAGTGTGTGTGGGGGTATTGTGTCACACTTTCATGTCTTGTCCACCTCATATTGTTCTGTGTCTTTGTTTAGGGAATAAACACAGTACCATGCCCCTGAGGTGGAGAGGCATGCCTGTGCAGATTTTCCTCTTTACTGCCTCGCTCATCTCTCCGGCCCCCTAACCCTTAGCCTTCGACCTTTAACTCCATATATACTGACTGCCAAATAACAGGTTACTTTCAGGGACTAAATGTAAGTTAAAATCACATTGTTGCTTAACAGAAAAAACGTGTGACAATCCCATTTCAGCATTTAAGATAGCTTGTATGTTTCAGTGTCTTATGAAAAACATGTGATCATGCTTCATGATCTTACGCCTGAACAACCCTACCTAACCCTATCAACATGACCATCTAAAAGTGTTGACACTGGAGGATGAATCACAGAATTAAATGTCGAGGGTGTCTTCAAAGTGTTGATTTACCTTTGCACCTGCGACGGCTTCTCTTCTGTTCTCCCGGCCTCCGTAGTCTGGCCCACACCAAGTAAGTTTTGACCGTGCTTCCCCGGGGCGAGATTAGCTCACAGGTAATTTCCCCTCAATTCTTCCCTTCCCGTCGGCCAAACAGGACTCTACTTGTTCAGGTGAGCCAATATAATGCTGCTTGGAACTTTACTCTTAAACAATGACCCTTAGAATCATGTTATAAGAAATTATGGTAGTGTGACATTCTGTATAATATGTTAAAATACTGTAAATTACAAATGGGTTTTCAATGTTCATAAAAATTCTATTAACACTAGGAATTATTGATATATTCACAATATATTCCGAACCACAAAAGGGCATATTTTGTTTTCCAGCACATAATATGACATAAAAAACACAATGTTTTTTTTGTTTGAAGTTAATACTTAATCCATATCTCTGTGAAACAGGGATTACAGGTAATTGATGATATTTAAATATGGTGATGATAAAGCCATAACTTCTTCATAGTTGCGGGCATCTACAGTTTGAGATTTATTGTGCTTTTGTGCTGAATATTTCCCCAACGTGTAATTTTATCCAAAGCTTTTTTCAATTCCATGAAGTCATTAAATTTCAAGTACAAAAGCTAAGTGGATTTGCTTTTGAAGTCTGAGGACCAGCCTAATGTTGCAACCTTCCTTTAATGTTTTCCAAGCTAAAGGTATCTTAGTTTCACCAGAGATTGGCATCAAGCATGAAACCAGTAAAACAATCTGTTTTCCTTTATCAGTCATGGTGTTGAAAGCATGTGGAAGACTTCCTGGATACTTTTTCTGCCACTTTTGTTTCACCGTGGTTGTAAATGTGACATTGAAGATTTGTTTGACGGTTGGAATGTCCCCCAAATAAATTGTAAATGGATCCGCGCTTGACCTAAACATCCTATACTATTAATTATCTGTGACAAAACATGTCATAAATCGTTTTTTGTGCCTTTTCCTGGTTCTATTCTTAGTCACAAATGCTCTATATTTATATAGAAACTTCTAAACAGTTTGGTCATGAATGATTGTTGTCATTTTCGATACACTTATAGCTGTCAATATTAAAACATAACTGTAATTTAGCTGTTTAAAAAAAGATTACATTGCCAGGCATCACATTGACAAATACCACATTTCTGTCAATCTTATTTACAACATTCTGAAATACCTCATAAGGATGCTGAAAGTAAACTCACCCATTTCCAACATGATTTGACGGTTAATGCCTCAAATTTAAATCCAACATAAAAAAGACCCTGAAATGAAACCACAAATAAACTGAATTTATGTCATCAACTGACAAACCTCTTGAGTTAGTTGTTGCCTTCTAACTTACACACATATTTTAAATGTACCTGCTCCAGCCCCATTCTATTAATCAATTTCAACCTCCATTACAGCGAGATTCATAGTCCTGTCAGTGCTGAAAGGTTTATTGAGCCTCGTGGGTTCAGCCCAGCTCCTTCCGTGATGAAATAAGTTGGATGAGTGAGAGGATGCATCTGAGGGTCATTGAGGAGCAGGAGGGGGGGACACTCTCCCTCACATGTACACACATGCACAGATATGCTTGTGTATTCACATAAAACACACACACACTGTACATGCACACAAGCCACAGCATGCTGAGTCACACATATCAATCATGCAGGTTACGATGTTTGTTGTGGTGAATTGCATTGAAATACTGTTCTGGAAACTGAATTCAGTGACACTATTTTCTAGGTGATTTTGTACCTATTTTGTTAACTGTTGCCCTCTTGTATCCAACCCCCCTCACTCTTTACATACATGAAGACTGTACGCCATGAAGCTCTGCAGCGTTGTGCTCAATAGCCTCAGGTTACAAAGCACCAAAAAGCTGATATTGTTTAATGTAAATTGGGGGTATGCACATTTCTTAACGTTAATGGAATATCATTTGATAATAGGAAAAGGATACAGGAATTATTTTGTGCAACCTACAATATTTTATTGAGAGGAAACGACATGTTGAACATTACAAGTGAAAGCCAATGTGAGTGATTAAACAGACTTAGTCTGAGGAACGCTTAGCACAACGGGTTAAAGACTAATACCTCGACTAAAAACAGAAAGACCACCAGGGAATACATTTATAAAACACTTTTAATCTTTGGTAAAAAAAAAAAACTAGAATAATTTATAAAAATCCGTCTTCTGCTCAGCTAAAATCCAATTAAAGATTGTCTGGCCCAAGTTCCCATCCAGCAGCAATACTCCGTAATCGTCTTTATTGTTCGATGCCTTCGACTCCCGATGACGAGAGCGTGCTCAGGCCGACACTTTCCGTTACGGGCCCATGCGTCTCGGTCCGTCCCCGTCCTCCGCCTATAGTCCTCTTCCTCCGTTCCCCTCTTGGTGGTGGCTGCTGGCTCTTTTTACCTTCCACTAATCAGCCACACTGTAATAATCTGTAACATTTCTGCCAATGAATGAATGAATAAAAACATGCCATCTGAGGTAAGGTATTTCAACAGAAAACAAAAAAACGTATGGAAGACTGAATAACAAAGACCAATTCTACTACTCTACTTCTATCGTCTGCATTTTAAAGCTAATTAAAAAAAGGAGCCTTGGAAATGGAAGTTACCTTAGTTAAGTTGATAAAAAATGTTTTCACCAACCAGCACGCTGCTGCAAACAGTAAGCTGTCAGAGTCCGACGGAAATATAATGATAGGAAAAACAACTTGACATGAATCTTGACGTAAATAGACGTAAAGTGCTTCCTGACACTGGCCTCGTCTCCATTAAGCTTTGTGCTGTGTGTGAGAGCGAGAAAGCGCCTACTCTGCAGGAAGCGTCTGACCTTCATTTAAACCCACGTGGAGTGATGCAGTTCAAACAAATCAGCTCACCAACAGTGGGTGTGTGATTTGTGCTTACATCATCACACTGTGTAGAATCCACACAAAATTCTTTATGGACGTGGCAAGGCAGGTAAAAGGGTGGCCTATTAGGACCCAGGTTAAGGGGCAGAGCCTATAAAAGGGGTGGAAGCTCACCTGGGCATTTTATCCTGGTGATCAACACACCTGAGGCCAGCTGATTGGATAAGCGCTCATTTATACCTGCCCAAAAGCAGGATTTTAATACGGAATATCTTTTAGTTAATAACATTAATACATTTTGTATGAGTCTTGCTTGCCGGAGGGGAAATTACCTCAATCACCTGCTCCAACTGGGGGAAAGGGTCCGTGAGCAAGGACACACAGGTAGATGACTCTGTGAATACACGCAACATGAGATGTTTGGTAAAATGTTCTCTTAAATGGAAATGTCTTTATTTTGTTTTAAACAGACAACTACTGTTGTCCACTTATTGACGTATGTTAGGCCAGTTGCATGTGCCTTTTTTCTTGTTTTATTTCTGCTGTGTGGAAGTGACCCAGTGATAAAGCAGCCATCTTGCATGTGTTCCTTGAATTGTGTGGTTTATTTTAGTCATCTTATTTGCTGTGATTTAAATTTGGTTTGAAGTGTTTTTCTTTTATACTTGATATATTCTATACTATTGACTTTATGTCTAACACTTTACACTGACCTCCTGAATGGTAAAAGTTAGTTCAGCAGGGTCAATTTTCAATGTTGGTTTTGTTTGGTCTAGATATCAAGTGAATAGTATTTGACGAGTTCATTTATTGGTAATTTAATAAACAGTTTTCGCCATAATAGTCTCTGGCTCCAGTTTATTCTGGCTCTTGTGCGTAGAATATTACTATTATTATCACATGTACATACAAGCTAAGTAAAAAATACAGTGTCCTTTCAACACACCGGGTGTAGGAAGTGTGCTGGTCGATATCACTGATGACAACGACTTTTGATGTGAGATCAAAGGTTGACTTATATATTTTACAATTGAAAAGTGCACGTGGAAAAGTCCATTATATTATATATATATATTTTATAATTATACATAATTCCTCAGACACTTATTTCCTACAATGTGGCTCGACCATCTGCGTCTAAAAATGCTTCTTAAAAATGTTTCTAAGCGTGTTTCTGCTTGAAGGCTCGTGGATTTTGAAACAAAGACGTTTTTCAGATTCTTAACTTTTTTCCAAAACTAAGAAGAAATCTTATTTCCTACAAACGTCTCAGAGAGCTGGGCTCACTTAACTTGTTGGGGCTCGCCAGGAAACATAATTCACAGACATTCTGGGAGCAAGAAAACTGTTGATGTTTTAGGAACACTTATTTAATTCCTAAAAGAAAATGTCAACAGCATCTCAAAGCAAACACCACAATAACGCTCGTTATCTGTTTTTGATTTTTTTTTTTTTTACCACCACATGAACGCAAGCAGGTGTAGCTTTCACTAATTTGACATATTGTGAGAAGTTTAAGGTCCGCTGCTCTCTCTTGCTCACACACGCACTGCGCTTGCACGACAAAAAGGAAAAGTTTCTATTAAAAAAAAACCGACAAGAAAGGGAAAGAAAAGGGCCGGTGTTTGTTTGGAAAGGAAACGCGGCAGAGCAGAACCGCCAGCTGAATATGAATCCAGAAAGGAGAGAGTGGAGAGGTGAAAGCAGGCGAGACACAGGAGGAAATAGTGTGTGTGTGTGTGTGTGTGTGTGTGTGTGTGTGTGTGTGTGTGATAAAAGAGAAGCAGGAGGTGTGTGTTTTAGGGGTGAGAGGAAGAACTGGAGGTCAGACCTCCCCCTGGTAAGTGGACGGGTAAAGACCACACAGTTTACAAGAGATCCTGACAGATCACATGTGTGAAATCGCTGCTGTTGTGAAAAAATGGTGAAGTTGAAGCTGATTTTTTTTGGGCTGTGTGGTATCTGATGTTTTCACTTTAAGGGCCGTCCAAGTGGGAAAATTATTCAAAGACTTCTTCAGAACCATTTAGTAGAGGGGACATGAGGTCACATGGTCCTTCATCGCTTCAAGTCCAAAGAACCTTCACGGATAAATTGACTCTTTCCTCTGAGAGAAATGATGTCATGTTACTAATGTTTATGCAAGGATTTAAAACCATTTAGCAACGATGCCTAATGCAAAATTGGAGCCAAATTGTGAAATAGACTCAAACGGAACACACACTTATCTTAAAACCTTGAACTGAGAAAGGCAAGTCCACCAGAGGAGAGGGAAGCATTAGTCACTTCATCATGGATGTTAACTATTCATTAGTGAATTCTTGCCTTTCTCCTCGGAGACAACACACCATTCAGTACTCTCTAGGCATGTATGGTCAATGGGTCTGAATTTCTACACCTTCACAAGTCATTTCTTGCAAGCAGTGATGGGCCATTAACACTGAATGGCACGTGCATGAGTGTGCGTGTTGTACACGTACCTGCTCATGCATGTGTTAGTCACAGCAGTAGTGTGCCTGTGCTCACGCTGCATGGCGTGAGATAACAATGCAGCGGTTATTGAGCCTGAGGACAGCTGCAAAACATTTGAGAACCAAGTAAAAGTAACTTCGTATTGACACGTGGTATAACTTTGGCAGGTGTACGGGTTGTAAGTGATATTTAGTTGCGTTTTAAAGCCAAAGTGAGGACAGGTCCTTAAAGATATTTATGAAAGACATGCGCAATCCAACATGTAGTGGTGTCTCCCATGTATTAATGTAAAGTAATTATTCATTTATATCTGCTCTAGATACAGCACAAATATAGCCGTGTCCTTGGATGTGGAGGGATGGAAGGTTCAGCAGGTTGGGGCCGGAATGACTAAAATAAAATAGTTTTTTGGGGACTCTTATCTATACAGCTGCAGACAGACTGTGAGAGCCAAAGGAGTAAAAGGGAGGTTAGAGGCGTAATGAGCGATTTAAGAGGAGAGAGAGAAAAGCTTAAAAAGAGACAGGATAAAGGGACACAGTGAAGAAGTCCCCCTCATGGCAAACATGTACAAAAGAAACAAGTCTAGACCGTGTTTTTTATCCACGAAATGCGCATTTACCGGTTCCAATGATGGCTCCGTTATCTGAATGCATGCACAGCTTTATGCATGACTGAGTTTATATTGCATGAAATATTCAGGCCACACATACATGTGTCTGTCTGCATGTATGTATCTCAGGAATTTGGGCAAGCTTTTACATAAGCACAGTAATGTCTGACATTTTTCCAATGTCAGGGCATATTTGTTTCTTTTTTGTTCAGTCATGGAAACATGTAGAGAGCTTTTTACTACTATCTAGAATCAAACTGCCCTAATTCACTGATAAGCAAAACCTATGCACCATGTTACAGTACTTCATCTCTATTCAAATGGTTACAATGCAAATTAATCTTATATCTCATTATCTTAACTTTAACACATTTCTTTCAACACTGTATATTTCAAAATACCCCCACGCAGTGTCTTATTCATCAAAATATAGTTCATAATAGTTCTTCTATATGATAAAATGAATTAGGAATTACTGTTTTACAAAAAGGTCCTATATTTTGAAAAGACAAGTCCTTACATTCTTGGAGTTTCTCCTGACTCAACCAGTTCAGAAGCTACTTTTAGCCTCTGGGTTCGTCCCTGAACACTGATGACTCACTGCAGAGAAGTCACTGGTCAGACTGAAAGCAGTTTGGTGAGACAGACAGAAAAAAAGTTTGTGTGAGGGAAATGCAAAAAGGAAACAATGGAGAAAGAGGGATGGTGACTTTTTCACCTTATTGCTAATGGATGAAGCAGGCAAGCATCCACTTTAGCCATGTGGCATGAAGTCATGTCTGTGATATTTTTTGCACTGCTTTAGCAGGTCAACCATAAAACCAATGTGATGGCGATGACATGTGGGTAGTTGACTAAGAAGAGAAAAATAAAGTAATGACACTTGAAATTAAATGAAGGACAATTGGACCGAGACAGAAGATACAAGGGGAAAAGGCCGAGAGTTAATTCATGTGCCAGGATTGGTTGGGAAAAGTTATACAAGTTTCACTTTGTCTCCCATTGGCTCCAAAATGGCGTAAAAGAATAAGGCCCACTGAACACCTTATTGTATCCTTGATATATTCTGCTGCAATGCTGTGCTTGAGCAAAAAAACTAACTAAAGGAGACTTTTAAATAAACAATTACCTGATAAGGTCACACCTGAGACTCATCTAAGTAAAGCATGTTAATACATAGCTGGTACTGTACATTCATGTGCATCCGCTCCACTGATCTCTTTTGTTTGGGGTTTAACCTCAACAAAAAAAAACAACAGCAGCCATGGAGGCCAGCAGTAAACAGCATTTGGATTCACACCACAAATGATCCGGCCACGAGCGGCACATGGTGTCATGTGGCGCCGGGCCGCCTCCCGTCTGGCCTTACTCCCAAGTGACATTAATCAAAAGGGACGGAAGCTGGGAAGAGAGCAACAAATTAGTTCAACAGATTTAAAGGAAAAGGTCCAAGAAAAGCATAAAGATGGAATTCATCCAAAACATATGCAGCCAAAAATGCATATATATAAACAGCCAGATATATTTTAAACAAATGGTTAAGATTAAGGCTTCAGATAAGAGATTCCGATTTTTATGAATGCCATGAGGTAATATTCAAGGTTCGTTTATTGTTATTATGCAACACCGTGGTTGCACAACAGAATTCAACAGATTATATAATACAACAAACACGTGATGAACAAACTTAACCAAACTAATCAAATCAAATGACAGTAGTTCATTTGAGTAACTTAATCAATTTGTATCATAAGTAATATATCAATAGCTGCAGAAACAAGAACAAGGTTTGCCAGTATGGACTAAAAGGGCAGAGTATTGTAGGGTGGGAAAATGAAGAGGGGCAAAATAGGTAAAAGTTCCAGAGGAGTGTATTGTATTTTCACTCGATAAAGACGGCGTAGGACGAGGATAGTTTGTTGATTCTTTATGGTTTAAATGTATGTTTAAGTAAAAAAAAAAAAAAAGGGAGAAATACATACTGCATAGTTTGCCTTAAAAATGACAATTTCTATTCTTTTGACTGAAATGATTGTTAAAGACAGGACCGTAACGTGAATCCACGTTTAATTCACTTGTAGTCAAGAATACACACAATAATGAGGGGATTACTGACTGGCTTGGAGTGCAATTTATTCCCATGTTTATTCCCACACTAAAATAAAGTAAAATTGCGAAAAATAAATGATGTATATTTGTACATGTATCTGAAATCGATAAATCACTGACAATGTCAGAATAATGCCCAATTGACCCGATGAGAATTAGCCGTACAGAAGCTAATGTTGTGTAGACTTTGAATAATATGGGTTTTCCTGCAAAGCTTCGTGAAAAGGACAACATGGATGAACGATGGGAGGTTCGCTTTAAGCTGCTGACAGTGTAAAAATTCTAGATGTCCAACTAAAAACGGGCAGAGCGTGTAATAGCACCACACCACAACCAATCAGGGTGAGAGGTACAGTCCTCTCACAGGTCAGGTATTCCACAAGGCCCTCCAAACCAATCTGCACGTACTTACTGTGCATTTGTCAGCGTCAGCGGTAGACAGGTAGTGACAGATTTACAGCAGACGTTGCACTCTGTTAAGCCTCGTAGTGCTGTTCCAATGTGTTGCTGCTTCATTTGACTTTCAAGAAATACACAGAGCAGAGCTCTTTTAAAAAAATATATTGTTTAAACCTTCAAAAATTTCAAAGGCAGTTATTTTTTTACACAATTAGTTCTGTTTTATTCATGAGCAAGGAAAAACCTAATAATGAATTCTGTGTAATCAGAGTGCAGATTGAAAGCAGAGGGAGAGGCAAGAGGTAAAATAAGGAGAAGGCAACAGTTCAAAGAAGAATACGAATATAAAAAATGTAAATAACACGAGTAGTTTGAGGGAGATGACTGTGTGTGTTAATGATAATCTGACAGTCAAAATGAAAGTTTATTATAAAACAGGGTCACAGACTTTTTCCCCCTGCTAGAAAGGAGGAAGTGGAACGGATGGAGGAACTGAGACAGAGAGGCAAGCAGGAGCAACTTAACAAGGGAGTTGAAGGGAGTAGCACAGATGGAGGAGAGACATACAATAACCATACATGAAAGATATGCGTAACCAGAGGAAATGTGCAATTCTTCAGTTTGGGTTCTCTGCTAATTAGTGGAACCAGGAAATCTAAATTTGGAAAGGAGTTTGATGTGGTGCGTGGTGAGCAAAACATATGGATGACATACACAAATGTTGAAGGACATCTTGGTTAAACTCTCCCTGTATAGATGTAGATCTTAGTTTTCTACAAATTAAGGTCTGCTGTTCCTTTTACTATCCCGTCTCTTTGCAAGTAAAGACTTATCATTCATTGTAATGATAATCGCTGACGCGTTGCAAAAATACCTTATTTGAAACCTTTGTTTAAATATTGCTTTGGAGAAACCCTCATTACTTATGAGTTCAGTACATCTCTATAGATTGGAACCAATACCGTAAGAGCCGCATAGATTGTTTTACAGGTCGGCTGTAATGCACTCCATGAACTCACCATAAGAGTGTAAGAAACACTGTGACATTGTTCAGAAGTCAGGACTTTGGTTAGGGCTCATTAGAAGCAGGCGGCTGCTCTATGGACTCATACGAGGGGTCTTGGTGTTCTGGTTGGACCTGGATCACATTTTCAGGCCCATCAAACTCTGAAAGGAAATTATTGTTATGGGGTCTTGTGAAACAGTTGCAAAACTGTCATCTGGAATTGTGTTTTAGAAGTAAAAGCTGCGTTTACCTTTTTATGGGGTGTGCATAATATGGTACACGTGCATGAGCACACGCGCACACACACACACACACACACACACACACACACACACACACACACAAAGCTCTCCCTGAGGGGCTGCAGGCAGCGAAGGAGGTGACCTTGAGCAAACTATAAAGATGAAGGGTTGCACATTGGAATATAGAAGCAGCGTGAAGGGATGAGAAAGACGCGTGGTTTCCTTCAATGAGTCATTGTTCCCTCCAATTGGTGAGGACACGCTACAGAAATGACAGTCTCATGGGTCAAGAATGAAGTGGGTGGTTGTGACTAATAACCGATGCGGCTGTACTGCTTTGTTTATGAGGGTTGTCGCAAGGGATCAATGCTGCTGTTCCAACGTGTGACTGTTGATGCCACTGGCATTTGTTTTGAAGGTAACAATCTTCATGTTCACATAGAGGATGTGTTGACCCAAATTAAAGGTTTGACAGTGCAACTTCCTCCCTTTCCCGTTTAATTTGCCTTTGAGTGTTACTCTGTCATCTGTTGCTCGGTCTGTGGTGTTAGTTTTTTCATTGTCGGCCCTATTGTGTATCACCAGACAATACGTCACCATGGCACGTGGAATTCAATACAAGGAACGAGGCGACTGCTTCACGCGGCGCAATCACACAGGTTCTTTGTTTTTTTATTGGAGTCAGAATATGATATATTTTTTTCTGTGGACATCTTTTGTTTGTGTGTGTGTGCTTGAGAAAGTGTAGCTGCGTTTCACCTCTCACCTCCGGCGTGCAGGTGGGGAAATGAGGGAAGGATAGTTAGAAAGCATTTGAAAAAAATATATGCCGGAGGAAAAAAAAAATAAGATTTTAATTAGGGCCGGGACTTTAGCGCGTTAATTACGATTAATTAATTACAATGTGAATTAAGATTAATTAATTGCACAAAAAACAACACATTAAACATTTTTTACGCATTTTTACACTTATTTTTTGCACCGCGGAACTTTTCTCACTCGATGAGTTTCGGAGGACCGATTATACTGGAGCACCAACTAGCGTTCATGACTTCAGACAACAAACCACAGTGAACATGAACGAAGAAGCTGACAAGACCGTGTCGGGTGGCCCCGTGAATGGGAAATCGTATTATAATAAACACACGGATGGAAGCGTCGATAAGAGCATGGTTGTGTGCAAGCTGTGCAACAAGGAATTCACATCGAGCCTCAAGTATCACCTCAACGCAAAACGATTAGCAGCTAGCGTGGACGTTAGCCCGACTACGAGTACAAGGACCCACACCCAACCCACACTGCACCAGATGACTGGTTTAAGGACCAGGGTAACTAAGTCCACGTCTGATAAAATAACCAATGTTCTGAATGTACTTGAAAGTATTGGTCTACTTAAAAAAATATAGTTTACAGAAGGTCTACTTACCTATAGGCTACCTGAATTTCTGAAAGTACTATATTTCTAAATATGCTATTTCTACACTTGTCTGCTGGAATTGGTTGAACAAAAATAAAAATCCATGTGAAAAAAATTACTTCTCACTGTTCTCAGGTCAAATATTTATGCAATTAAAATGCGATTAATTTCGATTAATTAATTACAAAGCCTCTAATTAATTAGATTAATATTTTTAATCGAGTCCCGGGCCTAATTTTAATATTAATGAAATTCTTTAGCTTTAGCTTGAGACTCGTTTCTTGTTAAAACAATGGATGATACCTCATACTCTGTTTTTTGATGCTCATGGTCTTTGTTGCACGACATCAGCTGAATGTGGATCGATTACATTACACTCAACTGAGCAATACATAACTTCTTTATTTGAATTTGAGTGTTTTTATTCATTTTAGTTTGAAATGGTTCTTTTCTTCTTTTCTTTTCTATTCTCCTCTTCTATTTTCTAATCTTTGGCCCTTCTTTGTAATGTAAATCTTCAGGTTTGGGTTTAATCCACGCATGGGAACCTGATCCAGTTCATCTGCTTGTTTTACCATTATCACCCTATTGATTCATATTATATTTCCACACCGTGTCTCTGTATGAGCATTTCTGTTTGTGTTTGCAGAAAGTGTCTCTGCCTTTGTCCTTTGTCTCGTGGGAGAGGTCTGGGACACTGGCCAGCACGTCACTGGTCTTGCGTGTACATGCGTGTGCATTCAAACGGCCATGACTCTTGTATCTCTCTGCAGTGCCCTTACATAAGCCTATTTAGCCACCTAAGGGGATCCTCACCTTCCTCCTCATCTTGCTCCCTTCCCCCCCCCCCCTCCCTGCCCTCTTTCCCTCCTGATCCCACTAACCCACCCACTCATCCCTTTAGCGCACAGACTTCAGCAAAGGCTTTTACCCGTGCTTAAGGTTTTTTTGGCCAAGACTTTAATCATGTTTGGCACAAGTTCCCAGTCTTGAACAATGGTGATGCCTATCCATAGTACCACTATATCTGTCTCTCTCTGCTCTCCATCTTTTCTACTGTCTCCATCTCTCATCGGATCCATCTGGCAGCCATTCTCTCCCCTCTAGGTCACTTTCTTATCCTGTCTGCAGACATCTCATCCTCCATAAAAGCCTATTCATCCTACCTTTGCCTCTATCTATGCACCCTCCCACCCAGCATTTACCTTCCACCCCGCCCTCCAGTTCTTAGGCTCAATCCCTCCATCCTCTCGTATCCCTGCAGCACTCCCATACAGCTGCTCCCTCATTCCCCCCTTTGTTTGGGCTTTTTGGGGATTATATCAACCCTTACTCATTTCTATTCATCATTCACTTTATAGGCTGTATAGATTTCATTTGGGAATGCTACACATAACTCCTTTAATTCTCTTAACTTTCCATATTAAGTTCCCTATCCTTCCATGTGTCTTGAGTCTTTTGTATGAACCATCATGCCTCCTCCAACAATGTTCCCATCATTACCGTTTCCACTTCCAAACACAACTGCAGTTGGAAGATGGAGAAGGACTATATGAATATGCACAGCTCTGAGCAGTTGTATTCAGGGTTTAGGATGATTAGACTTCAGTGCTGAGAGACTGGACCGAAAGCTGGAGTGGAATCGGGTAGTGTGGCTGAACCTGCTCCAAACTGAGTTCTTCAAATTATAACCCCTTAAAAAGTATTATGGTTTCATTATCTGGTCTATTACATTAAATAATCTAAATGACACCAAATCAAAAGTGTCTCATTGCAAACAATTTCCGCCTCCTATCATACAACACACTCTCTTCATATGTATAATGAGTGAAGTTAATTGCAGCTGCAATAAGAAACAACCATATATTCTATAAGCATGTCAATATTAATGCCAAAAAATTAAATCAAGGAAAACTGAAGCACTACTATTAGTATTTCAAAGAAAATATTCACTGAAAGGAATCAACCACAGCATTTAAAAAAGAAGGCAGCCAAAAAAAGCATTGCTATGTTTATCTAGCCTTTTAAGCTTGCTAACCTTATTCAAAACCTTATATCAAATGTGTGTTTAGAGATAACAGTTAAATAGATCCAGGCACTGAAAGGATTGTGTCCAGCTGTAGTTTGACGCTAAACGTTCTCATACTACTTAGTACTGGGTTAATTCAGGATTTATACATGTCTGTGTATAATATGTATACATACAAACTTATGTACATATATGAATACGCATACTAACACACTCATTAGCATTAGTTTTTCGTTAGCTTCCACAGTCGACTGTGCATGCGTGATGTGACTTGTGATTTCTCTTCATCAATGGCAGGCCATCTACTGCTTATCGACCGGTCGTTTGAAATTGACCTATTGAGCTGTGACTTGGTTTTAAAGACCTGATTAGAATAAGGTTTAGGTAAGGGTGATAGGGGGTCCTCACAAGTACAGTAAGACATATTCTGTGTGTGTGTGTGTGTGTGTGTGTGTGTGTGTGTGTAAGTGGGTGTGTCTGTCCGTCACAGTGTGAGACGCTGTGGCTGACTGCTCTCAAGGTTTCTAGGTGTGGGGCTGTTGTGTCGTGCCACTTATCAGCGTTTACATGTCCTTGAGTAACACTGAAAAACACACGCAGACATATCCATGTCCACATTTTGAAGCAAATTGAAACATAATTCAGTTTTGAAAAGAGGTGAACCATAAAGAAAAGATCGGGCCGCATAGGAGTATCTATAACAAAAGCACAGACAACGACAATTTGGCTGGACAAGGATAAATAAAGAAGCATAGCTCACACACACACACAACGTTGAACACACACTCTAGTTTCCCACGACGCAGTGGAAGTGTATTTGGTCTGCAAGCGCCATGCTTATCTGTCTGTCTTGTCATAACAGCTCTGTGCGTATCTATGTATGTGTGTGTGTGTGTGTGTGTGTGTGTGTGTTTGTGGTAGCCAGGGTAGATGAATGCATACAAACCTAAGATGCAGAGAAGCTTGAGCACTTGGTCTATGAAAAGGTCAAAGTGGCCTCACACAGGAAGTAATATTACAGCAACAGATTGCAAAACTTCCTGACAAGATATTGGGATCCACACAAAAATATACACACACACACAAACACAAAGAGGGAATCAGCTTCCATCTTTCGAAAAGCCTTAAAACAATTACTTTAAGGACACACCTTTGTAACAAGTGCTCCATGTCACGCATACTAATAGGATCGTTTTTTTTTTTAATCACACCTCTGTCCTCATTAGTCTTTTAATACTGCTTCGATTGGATGTTCTCAAATTATTGTTGATTTGGTGTGCTGTTATTCTTTATTAAAAAAAGGAAATAAAAATATAAGCACATCCGTCAATAGGTGCTTGGAAAACCTTTTCCGGTACCGACAGCTGATTTTTCAAGGAAAACTATGAGAACTGAAAGCAGTCAAGAGCTGACCCAGACAAAGAGAAACTTTCCATCTTGTCCTTCTTTCAGTTGTGTAGACCTTTTTGTTTCACATCAGAATACTGTGAGAAGAAGAAGTTGCGCATAATTCAGTTCAATATCTTAGAGAGAGAAAAAAGTAGAATTGACAACAAGGAACCAAGGTTGGTTTGACACATTTGCAATTTTCAAATAGAAAACCAGTGAAAATTGTCTCCTGAGCTGGGCTTTTCCATTACTTTAAAAAGAGAAAAACTTCTGAGCAAATGAACTGGGATCAGTAAAGGTTTTGATTCCTCTCAGACTTCAGTACAACCTTTTCAGCCCCATTTGATCACAGCATAAGACAGAAATACTGGTGGACAGGAAATACAGAGGGAGACGGACCGAGGGAGGAGCAATAGGAAGGAAGAAGACATTTAACGATGGTGATGGATGGATGAGTGAGGGCTTGGGGGTGATAAGAGGTGTACAGCGCCCGGCTCTCCAGTCCACTTGGTCTGGAAGAACAAAAGATAAGCAACATGGAAATAGCTCTGACCTGCCGAGTCTATCTGCTGCAACGGAACATTCACAATCACCAAAAGACGATGGAACATAATGGCACGGGTTTTAAAATGTTAAAATGCACTGGGCTGCTGGTTCCATCATTTGTTGTCTCACCACATTATTTGTCTGCTGCTTTGTTGTCCCGTCCAAACACTCCTCCCTACATGGACCATGTCACACTTCAACAACATCTTTCTTCTTACTACAGTCGTTTGTCACTAGAACCTAAACACATGTTGCTGGACAGTTGCTGAAATGTCTTTCCGTTGAGAAGGTCTTTGTATAATAACGGGTTTAAGGGCAAGCTGAGGAGATAATTTAAGAGCGTAGATGGATGGAGGGATGGAGGGGAGGGGAGCTGGAGCGGTGGAGTTCAGATACTACAAGCTACTGATTTCACTGTTTGGACAGGCAGTTTATCTAATTAGAGGGGCCCTGAGCCATGAGCAATGGAGGGAGTGAAGGATGCTCAGCCGAGTGTTTACCTTCGGACGCCACAGGACTCCTGTCCTCCCTTTAGTGAGCAGTGAGAAATGAGACGCCCGCTGTGCTCTGAAAGTATCTCCAGCACGTTGCCAACAACAATGTGATTATTGAAGGTACCAAATAACCTCCTTCACACTGCAGAAACCTTTGAAAAAAAAGAAGAAATCCAACCTGCATTTTGTTTATTTGTGACTTTCTGTAGTTCCTGGGTGCTTCCCAGCCTGGTCAAATAGAGCCAAAAGATACCAATGCGATTTTGCTCTTAACAGTTTCTCGACTCACTTTGCACATAATGTGCTCTGCCGGTTAGATTTCCCTTAAGTGCCATTGTCTTTCAGTTCTGTGCTGTGGATCACTGGCTCTTGGTTCTGCTACTTGGTTGACCTTAAATCCCGGGAGAATTGCCCAGAACACAGAAACCGCTTTGTCCTGCCCTCTCTCCTCCTCATTCTTTCATTTATCTCTCTGTCTCTTGGTCTTTTTTAATGGAAGCAGAGCTAGAGAGAGAGAAAGAGAGATAGAGAGAGGGGGGCCAGATTTCTGTGGTCTCAAATGTCAGAAAGTCATGACTTTCCCAGCCAAGCAATTCCACAGACAGCAGGGCAACGGCGGCTCATGTGCGACAAACAACAACAACACACATAGTCAACCACAAGATTTTAGAAAAAAAAGTCTACTCGTGCATACTTTCCTGTTGCCTCCTGTCACTCACACAGAGGGATGTACACACACACACACACACACATTCAGGTGTTTTTTCAATCAACGCAGCTGTGTGCTCTCCAAAGCAGTAAAATGGCTTTTAGGTCCAGTGTTCGCAGGCTTTGATGAATCCAACACACCACTGAGCTCTGGTTCATTCTATCTGCCTACAAAGGCTCTGACAGATGGCTGCTTGACTGTTATTAGGCGCTGCAACTGCACCTGCTTCACGTGTGTGAGCGCACAAGCACACATGCATCCATTCAAATACATTTTTACAGATCATGGGAGAGAGGAGTACAAAGCAAAAGGAATTTGCTCCACCCCGGGCCTTGAAAATGTGCTTTCCTGGCCATTCAATAATTTTCAAAGTGTTTAGATTTAAAGAGTTTTTCAAATCCAAATTTTCTCCAATATGCTAAACCTAAAATAATCTGTTTCGGCTTTGGCTCCTAACGTTACTAACATTTCATAGTCCATAGAATACTTTTTCTTGCCAGGTCTGCTATAGTGATGTGTTCATCAATGTACACAATTTTAGGAGTAACATAAGTTGTCCATTGAATTGTCTTTCTGAGGCAATATTCACATCCAATTCTCTTTTATGCTCTCCTTTTGGTTTAAAAAAACTCATCTTTTTAAAATGACTTGTTTTATTACTGTAAATGTACAAATGTAAAGGAAAACTCTGTGAAAGGACACTTGCTGGTTCATTTCTATCCTCTTTTGATATTGACATGAATATACATGAGAGCCTCTGCAGTATCTGTGTTCTGGTCCAGCAGGAAGCTACAAGAGTGTTTTGGAGGTCAGAATCTATCAGCTTCTCTCTTCTCATCTTCATGACTTAAATCATTAATGAGATGTGTGTGTGTGTGTGTGTGTATCTACCAGCCTCTCTTTCTGGTCAGTCCCGGGCCTGCAGTGCACAGCAGTGTGTGTGTGTTTGTGCGTGTGTGTGTGTGAGATTGTGTACCAATCCACCTCTGTATGCTTCTAAATGAGCTGCTTTATGCTTGTATATCCATTTGCGTGTGTTTGTAGGTGTGAGCATGATTCTTTTTACGTGACTATATTGTGTCTGTGTGTGTGTGTGCTTTATCACGTGTACGTGTTTTTATTTTTGTGTGTGTGCATGTGTGTGCGAACAAGGGAGTGATGCATACACTGGGCTCTTTGAAGTGTAAAGAAACAACCCTTTTTAAGTTTTGGATTTGAAATATTAATATGTTGAGGAGTGCTTTGGGAGGGCGAGTTGAGAGAATGGAAGGAGAGGACAAAGGAATGAACTTGTGTTTAAACAAAAAATAAGTAAAGATACACACTGCCCTGCATAGTACTGACAGATGTGATTGTGTCCCATTTGTATATTGATTTGTCTTTTATCATAACTATTGTTTTTAATTTGTGCAAAATTTTACATTTTCTGTCGGTTGGTGAAGATAAAAATAAATATTATCGTAATAATGATAATACTAATATCTTAATGAAGCTTACCAATATTTTGGGTTATTCACAACGTTATAAAGCAGTTAGTCTTTAAGGGGTACACAGTTGTCAATGAAATTACAAAAATATTTACCTTCAAAGTTAAATTGAGTGCTGATATACTTCCACCTGCAAAAATAACTCATACTAGCTTCAAAGGGAATATTTTAAATAAATTCATGATGGTGATTTCTTATTGAACCTAAATCAGTTGTAGGCAAAGCTGATTGGTAGAATTCATGGAGCTTTGTGGCTTTTCAACGAGATATAAGTCAGTTTATTATCACATTTCCCATGTAGCTATAATTCCAATGAACCCTCTCAATGATGTTGACACCAGATGATTAACCCCCAATTTGTCATTGTTAAACTATTTTTTATTTTTTTTATTCTTTCAAAATTCTTTTCAACATCCCCCCATGGCCTCTGAGGCACGTTTAAGCTTTGAGTAAAACCGTAAAACCTCTTACTGTTACTCTTCTCGCTGCATTACAATATCCTGTCAATCTAAATGAATGAATGCAGGCATGAAAAGAGTTCGCGGATGGCGACCCGGTGAACTTGGCACTCGGTGTGTGTGTGTGTGTATTGAAGGAGTGGCAAAGAATGAACTGGGCGATTAGACGACAGGACAAAGGAGAGAAGAGGCAGCGACCTTTGTAGGAGGCCAAGTGTAATTTCGGGTGCATGTTTATGAGTTTGTGGGTTCATGTGTTCATGTTCGAGCATGAGTCTCGCTGCGTGTGTGAGGCCAGATGTCAGCATTGACAATAGCCCGTTGAGACCTGGGAGGAGACGGGCTCCGTTGAAAGTGGCCTTGAACAAACAGAGAATAGAGACGGAAGGATAGAGGAAGGTAGGGAGGGAGGGAGGGAGGGAGGGATGGGCTCAGGGGCAGCATTTTGTAAAGAGAAAGAGAGCTGGAACAAATGGAGGGAATGTGGGAGAACATGTTGGAATGAGGGAAATGCGGATGAATGGAGTCGAGGTGGAAATGTGAAAGAAGAAATACTAGATTTGCATGGAGAGCTGTATATGTGTAAAAATGGAGGGAAATGGGAATAGGTGGAAGAGGGGAGGAGTTAAACAAAAACTAATTGGAAGCAAGGGGGGGAGAGGAGGGATTAGGAAGTGAATGATTAAAGGTTGAGGAATGAACAGAGATTTGAGGGAAGAAAGCAGGGGACAAAAGAAGGGTGGGCTGAAAAATAAATGGGCAAAAGGAAAATGAGATGGATGGATGGATGGAAAAATGGAAGGATTTAAAATGGCAGGAGGACATTTTAGATAAAGGAAGGAATAGAAAGGGAAACCACAGGGTTCTCTCAGTAAAGGTTAGCTTTGATGGAAGAAAGAGGCCACAGGGTTAAGTGTGTCTGTGTGTGTGTGTGTGTGTGTGTGTGTGAGAGAGAGAAAGATACACAAAAAAATGCACATACTTCCATGTTTATGTGTGAAAAAAAGGGAGGGAAAGGGAGTGTTGCTGATACGTGTGTGTGTGTGTGCGTGTGAGTGTGTGCGTGTGAGTGAGTGTGTATGTGTGTGTGTGTGTGTGTGTGTGAGAATGTCTACACACTCGCTGGAGTAGTAGGCGTATGAAATCAATAATTGATAAATAAATTATTAGCCAAAAAATTTGAAAAGGCACCAGCAAAACAAATGATTCAAGTACTCACAGGATACGAGATATGTGTGTGTGTGTGTGTGTGTGTGTGTGTGTGTGTGTGTTTGTGTGTATCTTTTGCTGCATGTGCCAGATCAGTCGTGCCGATGTTTTCAGCACGGCGTGACACGCCTGCGTCCGGTCTGTGATATCAGAGAGAGTTTTACGGGCTTATCAGCCTGTGTATCTGGGGTCAGGTATCCCTTTTATGTGAAAAACAAAACTCCTTCACACATGAGAAACATTTTTTGGCAGTGCACATGTGTTAAAGTAAGAAACAGAGTAGTACGACAAAAGTACGGAAACAATAAACCCACCAAGAAGATGCAGATCCCTAATGGATGCTTCTTATAATACTTTAAAATGACCATATACAATTTTGCATACTTATTTCATAAACAAAATAATAATCTGTATGCTATCCGCTGTATTATTCTCTAATAATAATTTAACTCTGAAAAGCCATAGTAAGTAAGTCTTTGCAAAGATGGTTTTGATACTGTATTCAAAATAGTGAAGGCTTGGGAATGGCAAGTAGTAATAAAACAAAGAAAGTGGCCAGCAGAAACTATGCATGCTTTCATAAAATATTAACCAAGACAAATATTATTTTCTAAATCCTATTTTATTGGGATCGTTATATCATTCATTTTTTATATCAAATTTTCTAAATTAAAATCAATCGAACATATGCAAACAAATGATAGAATTCTAAATGTATAAATTGCTGTAACCTTTGGTCCATATTACCAAAAGTCTATTTGAACTGTCCTGGTGGGACAAAATGTTGCTTTAGTCAGCACAGCTGGGTGAAAATATGTGCACACATCTGTTTATAACTGTATAGTATTAGCATTTCATTTCTTTCTGATTCCATCTTCTACTTATTATCTCAAGTAATTCTACTCTATTTCACTCTTCATCCTTCTGTTGTATTTCAAACGCTAGTGGAGAAAGGGACACAGCAGCAGTTCACCAGTTCTCTACATAGACACACACACACACACACACACACACACACACACACACACACACACACACACACACACACACACACACACACACACACACACACACACTTCTCTCAGTCTCCAAGGACCGACCGTGGGCTTATGTGTGGGTGATAATGAAAGCTGCTGACTGGCCGTAGCGATTGGCTTCCTCTGCAGCCTCTAGAGACGGCCGTCTCAATGGTGCCAGCTAGACGCCAGACAGACGGCACGCGGTGTGTTTACGCGTGTGTGTGATATGGACAGTGTGTTTCCACGCACTTGCGCTTACATGAATGTCCCGTCAGCAGGTGTATGTGGTTGTATGTGTAAATGAGTGAGTGTAGAGTGTAGAGTGTGTGTGTGTTTGTGTGTGTGTGTGTGTGTGTGTGTGCATGGGTGCATCGCTGATACTGCGCCGCGCCCCTCTGTCTGGGGCCTGATTATAAATACAATAAATGAGTCCATGTTGTGTTGTAAAATGTAGGCTTTCACCCGGCTTCACGCTGTCTCTGTTTGAATTTCTCTGTCTCTGTCCCTTCTTCTCTATCTTTCTCCCTCATAGATTCTCATTCATGTAAATATCCTGACGCCGCTCCTGATCTCATGAGTACAGTATATAACTAACAGGGCAATGGTGGTGGATGTAGTCGCAGGGTGCGCTGGGAGCCACAAGGTTGGTGGTTTGAATCCCAGCTGCCCCATGTGCCATGTCGTAGTGTCCCTGAGCAAGACACCTGACCCCTAATTGCTCCCCAGGCAAGATGTAAGCAATGGGTTTAAAAATGTAATGTAAGTTGCTTTGGATAAACGTGTCAGCTAAATGACATGTATTCTAATGTAACCGTGTGCATGTTAAAATGATGATAAACACCTGAATAATTGTCAACTCATTCTTGTTTTACAGAGTGGACAATCACATTGAACCTTAAACCCGTCCCTCAATTTCATAAACCAGTATAGAAAACCCCACAGTGGAATTGTGGGATGCCATTTCATCCAAGTAAGCTAAATTGACAAATTGACCCCATTAATAACATCTCAGCTCATTTTCAGTGTGGCTACTTCAGTGTCACATGACTGCGTCCTCAAACCAACCATTTTTTTCCCATCATACGGGGAATTCGCGTTTGGCCCAAATCCCAATTTTGTGGCAAAGCAGAGAGGTAAAGATCAAGGGTGTTGGCCGTGGACCTTGTTTTTCAAGTAACGTGAGAACACTGATCTCATGGATGATTTGCCATTTCAAAGGGTTTAGTTTAAATGAAATGCTTAGGTGTTAAGTGCACCCTTATCCCAATCAAACTGGGATCCGTGTCACGACCAGATCTGCCAACGGTTTGCTGGATCAGTACCGACACACAACAGTGAGCCTTTGGTGATGAGCCGTGTTGGAACACAACAGAAGGAGAAAGACACTGCGGCTGGGTGACACAGCAATGATGTGCTTCTACCTCTGGACTGTAGCAGAGGGAGTGGCATTAAAGAGGAGTGTGTGTGTGTGTGTGTGTGTGTCATAATGAGAGAGAGCTTTGCTTTCATGCCTGAGCAGTGAAAGAGTATCACTCACAGAGCACAAGCCAAAGGAGAACAAGTAAAGTTAGGCGGAAAGAAAGAGACGCGAGGAGGGGGGACAGAAAGGGGAGAAAGAAAAGACAGAGAAAGAGTTGGCTGAAAGCAGCTTCTGTCTTACGTCCCACCCCCTGAGTGTCTTCCCCTCCTCTCTGCCCGGCCGGCCCGGGAGCGGCAGGGAAAAGAAAAGGAGTGCAGAGAGAGAGAGGGATAGAGAGAGAGAGGGAGAGATACAGAGGGAGCTCAAGCACGCTCGCTCTTTAGCGCAGGACTTTCAGGACCTTTGGAGTGGGGCGCCAACTCACACTGACACTAACACGTGCTGCTTTTATTGTTACTGATACACATCTCAGAGGGACTCAAGGAGGGAGAAAAAGGAACACAAGGAGACCGAGAACATTAGAAATAGTCCATCCCAGCCAGTTCCTGTGGACTATTTGACCACGATGGCACCTGCCAGAGGGGAGAGTGACTAGGAGGGGCTGAGGAACAGAACCAGGACGCAGGCAGGGAGGAAGCTGCCGATGAAGAGGTGAGGGTTTCATTCTCTGAACAGTGAACAGTGTCCATGTCCATGTGAGCACAAACTTTCATTACAGTTTTAACTCATGGAACTACGGAGGAAGGCGTGTGTTTGAATGTGGTGGTGTGAATACAAAAGGGAAGTGTCTATTCAGTGCGTTTCTGTATTTATTTATTGAATGGATTTTAAGAGCTGAGCCTAAAAAGTGGGATGATTTCAGTTTCCTGGACTCTCTGGAGGTTTTTGTGATCGAGTTACTCCGCTCAGGATGTGTGTAAACTGCTGGTTTGGTTTCCTATCAGTGTTGATCATTATGGTGATTTCCTTGGTAACACGATAGCACGGCTGGACAAAGTCAACTGAGCTTAAATCAGGAAAGGAGATCTGGAGGTCTGTTGTATGTTGGGGGAATGTGTGTCTTGGATGTTTTATTTCCTGATGGTCAACCAGCACAAGTTGGGGATTTAAGGGGAATTCTTTTTTTGCAGAGAATCTTTTTCGGATGGAATTGGTTAGACACACCTGAAGTTGTGTTTTCAGTCTGCGAACACAACAAAATGTCTAACGTTGAAGGCTCAATTAAGCATTGTATGACGTTTAACAGAGAATCAGTGTTTATTAAAGGCACCAGTGGACATATAGAAGATTAGAAGTCCTTGGTCCTTCCACCTGCGCTCATTGTGTTTCGCATCCCTCCACTCCTCCATGCTCGACCCTCCATGCTGCCACACTGACACTTTTGTTCCCTAATCTCATTTACGTCTGCCTTTTTCTGCAGGTTTCCGCTGAAATCCCACAACTAATGACAGAGGCTTATCCCGTGCCACTCTGCCTTACTCTCATCCTTTCTACCACCCCTCTCTTTTCTCCCCTTCATCCTCTGTTTGACAATCCATCTTTTTTATTTTTTATAAAGCTTTAAATATCTGTTCTCTTTCATGCTATTTGTAGTATCAGCATCTTCTTTTTATAGCCTTCACCAGCATGTTTTGTGTGTGAGTGGGTGTATACGTGATTTAAACCTCACAGGTGTGCATTTTGTCTGTCATCTCTCCTATTCAGTGTAGTAATCCCACGTCTGACTGGTCTGTATAACCCCTCCACCCAAAACCTACTTCAACCATGCACAGTAACCCCCCACCACTATGCCATTGAACCACACATTAACCCCTCTACCTTTGCACTGAGGTGTGTTATGTCTGCACTAGATGGTCCAACAAGGCCCTCTTAGTTGCTTGAATGGAAACCTGTTTTTACGCATCAAGTTTACAGGTCAACAATGCTGTTTAACGCCTGGTACGCTCTCCGCGGTGTAAAAGTGTGACAAATGTCCTTCAGTGTCACTGGAGTCAGCGCAGGTCGGGGTGTTTAAGGTTTACCAGACCTCCTCAGCTGCCTGACAATGATTTTTCTCATTCAAAATGGTGTCGGTGGAGTCACTTAAAACAAAGATCCTCACACTATCAGGCCTGTAGAGATCCATGACGGATTGCACATGTTCATTACTGAAGATACAAACTTGAACTACATCAAAATAAAAATTAAGAAAGAAACATGGTTCTGATTTAATTTAAAAACACAGGCTTTGGTTAATAGTTGCCACAGTGGTTATAGTTATATAACTGTTTATGACTTGGTAAACTCTTAGCACGAGTTCAGTTTGTTACCTTCACTTTTGAGAAGTTACTCTGAAGAGAAAAATGTACCATTTATAAAGTATGTGTTTGCACCGCACTTTGGACTTTGAGAGCCCTTTCATCTTTGCCACAGTGATCTGTGCACCTGCGACTTGGTTAACTTTGGGAAAGATTATGAGTTAAATTGAGTTGGAAATGCTTGGTTAAATTCAGGCAAAAAAATCGAACCAACTACGTTTGGGTTAAAATAAGAACTGAAAGGTGCTACTACTAGGGATAGATCTTTATACGCCGTTTTTTCCTAGTTTAGGATTACGTTGATTATTGGTTGAATATGGGTGCAAAACATTTTGTACTCGTTGCTACAAACAAGTTTACTATATTTATTGTATACGGCCTCTGTTCTTTCACTGCATTGGGGGCTAACCAATTGCCAGCTATTCTTCCATTATCCCTTAAACACTGCCGCAACTGCAAATGAAGACAGGCGGGGGGGGGGGGGGGGGGGGTTTAAAACAGCATATGAACAATAGCTTTTACCACCTGGTCACAGGTTGCATTCAGTCTTTAAGTTTGTTCAAGTCATGTGACAAGAGAGAGCACCAAAGTGGACATGTATTTAACCCAAAAGCTACCATGGGTTCAAGGTGCGTCTGCTGATTGCCTGGTGATGAATTGACCAATGAGGTAACTTTATGGTTAAAATGGCTTCACACTGATCCACTGCCACACCTTAAAACCATTAACCCCCATCTCAACCCTTCCCCACGGGAAAAAGTCATTAACCTTCCTCTTAACCCTTTCCGCAGCCTGAAATATCTACCTAGTCAGCAGAAAGTAGAGATCAAAATGTTCAGATTCAGGACAGTGATAAGGTACCTTATATGTATGTATGTGCATATACTATAGACCACGGGAAAAAAGTGTCCTTTTGTTTTTATCATTTCAAGTACGAATGATATGAATATTTTGACGAGTAAAGAGAGATTTTACAGAGAAATGAAAGAGAGAGAGAGAGAGAGAGAGAGATTGGGTAGCGATGCAGGTCTTTGTTTGAAATATTTAATGAGTGTCTCTGCTCTCTTGAAATATTGACTTTTTCCCGTATAGCCAGAGGGGACAGACCGTAGCAGAGGTTGTTCCCTAATTTAAATAAAAAGCAAAAGACTGTTGGCATCAAACTTTCAGTAGATTCTTACAGTTATTTATTTTATTATTTTCGTTTACAATGTAAAAAAAAAATGGCAATGGAACTTGGTTTGAATGTAGCAGTTAAAAATTGTGTTGTGTTTTATGTGTGTGAAAGGGAGAAAGTATGTGTAGACTTTCTAATTGTGTGTTTTGCCATGTATGAGACTATGGCCTAATGACTATGACTGCACAAGCGTGTCTTTATTTTTGTGTATGCTCCTCTGGTGTCATTCAGGTTCTTTTGTTCAAAAGGTGTAGTTTCCACACTCATACCATGAGCAGAAAGGTATAATGGTACTTGTGACATGATGAAAAAAAAGGAAGGCAGATTTGTGTTCTGATGTTCGCCATTTCCTGCGATGCTGAATTTGAATGTCAAATTTGAACCTCTAGCTGCAAGGTCAGCTCTACAAAGTAAGCACAAAAATATATGAATACAAAATATGAATGAATAGATGAATGCGCTGGATAGCAGAGCAAGGTGCTGATATATTTGCAGTTTTTACTAGTAATAAACTGTAAGTGCCTTAGTGCATATGTGCATGTTTGTGTTGCGCTAGCAAGTGCTGTTATATATTTAATCAAAGATTTGTTTGTACTTCTTAACTTCACAACCGTTGCATTAGCTTTACATGACAACTGATAGCTGATGCGGAAGATGTAGAATAAGATAGCAGATAATATATCCCATGTTTTAATAGCGTCATTTGATATGCACAGATAACATCAACACATGGACGGATGGATTACCAAAGAGTTGAACCTGAGGTCAACGAAAACTCTCAAAGTCATCACTTTGTTAAAAAGTCTGGTCTGACGTAAATGAAAAGGTGAAAAACACTTTAGCCGATGTCAAGCATCAACTACCTAAGGTGAGGCGGTTATTAAATGATAGAGAAAGAGGATTCGCATGAGAGAACACAAGCTGAAATTAGACAGAAAACTGCATTTTGTCTGGCAGACCAAACTCTGCTTGAGCACAACTCGGATGCTCCTCTTACTTCGTTATGTTTACACTGACTTCCATCCCCACACAACCTTCTTCCACACATGTTTTTAGGAATTCAATTATATTTCATGATCTATTTTGGTTTCTTTTAAATATTTGAATATATGAATATATACTTATAGCAATAGTTGCTTGAAAATAGCTTGCACATTCATAAATAAAACGTTTTGAGATCCATTCATGAATCTGGATATATTTCCGTAACAGATGCAGAGAGGAACTGGTCCGAAACAGATTTATTTCACAGCAGACCTTCTGATGGTGCGTTGCAGGGCAAACAGGCGTGTAATTAATGAGATAAATGATTGCCCTGTTCAATTAAAGAGTATCAGGGCATGCTGACTCACTGGAATGGCTGTGATACAGCGGGTATATAATTAATTTGATCAATTACAACTGTGTTGACCCTGATGATACATTAATAAGGTTGCTGTGGTTCTATTGGTCGGCAAACTCTCGCTCCAGTTACAGCTTCGCAATGCTGTGCTTTTTAGTGTGACGTTATTATGGTTCTAGTAATGTATAATATCCTGTGACCCTTCATTATTCATCCCAACATTAAAAAGATTTTAATGGTCAAATGTCAAACATCCATTACTGACCTTTTTGGTCCTTACGTGTCAAATTATCAGGTATAGACAAAAAGCACATTAAATATGGTACAATATGTATGTGGGGTTTCTGCTCCTCTAAGGATACTTTCTTTGTGCTCCTTTTCTTACCTTACCTCACCCTCCTCTCCCCCTCCTCACCCACACACCGACATCCCATCACACGCACACACACCCTTCCTGTCTTTCCTCATTTCTTTTTCCCTCCTTGAATGCTCATGTCTGCGTAGCGCTGTAGCAGAAAAAACCCTCCGTTGCCAGACTGACCTGTAATTGCACTCTCAATTTGTGTAGATATAAGCGTGTGTGTGTGTGTGTGTGTGTGTGTGTGTGTGACAGCGAAAGTTTGCCCGTCCTGTCCCATCACCTTGAGCGGTCACGCAGTGTTGAAGGTGAGCTGGAATTAGGAGGCTTTACACAGGAAGATAGGAAAATAACGAGATTCTCTCCATCCTGTTCAAAAACACACACACATACAAATAAGCACCCTTATAGTTTAAGCAAAAGTCTCCCTCTAACTGCCCCCCCCCCGCCGCTCTACCCCCAGAGGGGTGCTAGAGGGGCTTATTCAGGGGATTTTGCTGTTCTGCAGTGTGCCTGTCAGATAAGGAAGGAGACGCAGGCCTGCCTGGTGACACGCTACTAAGCGCATGCTGTACAGCCTCCTCTCCTTCCTGTTCCCTTTTTAACCTGTCACTCAAATCCCCTGCCACCCTGTGCTGCTACTGGCAATGACACCACACACACACACACACACACACACACACACACACACATACACACAGGCTGGCATCTCATTTGGGAACTAGTAAACGTACACATTCACAGCCATTCCTTTGTTTCGATTTTTCTCACTTTGACTCTCTAGCTTCTTTGTTTTTAGTTTTTTTAGCCCCACCCCTTGAACAACTCCCGATTACGTTGTGACTTCGCGACTACCTCCTTTTTCCTCCTCTTCTTTAAAAAGGGCTAAACAGCCTTCTTTTCCCCGTGCTTTTTCTCCGGGTTTGCCCTCCATTCCCTGGAACTCCATCTCTTCTCCTCGCCTGTAGTGCTGCTTACTGCTGCTCCGGATCACAGAGACCGATTGAAAGACACGAGAGGAAAAGCACTTTGAAAGAGCATTTATTGCTGTTTTTACCTCAAAATAGTTTTCATTATCCAAGGTCTTTGTCTGATGACCAAGGCTGGGACATGAATGATTGATCTGGGTCGAGATGAGGTGCTTGGTGAGCCCTTCCAACCTCTAACCACCAGCTCCCCATCCACTCTTCTGCAGTGCAGCTGCTGTTTACAGTGCTTACACACTAGAAGCCCACCAGTTCCCCATCCTATGTGAGGAATCGGAGCGAGGTCATGATGTGCATCTGACTTTCGATGAACTGAGAGACCTGATCCAAAGTTGACATTCCCTCTCTCTATGGAAGCATATAGTGCACAGCCTGAGAGGAAATTGAATGATTACATTGTTGCTCCTACTTCTTCCTCCTGAAGGTATTAATGGTAAATTCCACCTTTTTCTGCTTTGATGTCCTTGCAATGTATATGATGCCTTGCAAGCCCTCTGTTGGCTAGTTTCCGTCCACAGCCGCCCACTCTACCATAAAACCCTCCTCGCCGACGCCCTGGGCCCATCTTGACTACCCAGCACCTCCGTCACCGCCAACCTCTTTACCGACACCATCCCCCAGCCCTTCAGCCTCTTGGCAGCTCTTACAGGCAGGCTAATTGACTCAGTCCCAGGAGGGGGGATCATGCCACATTTCTAATTTGGCTTCCCCTCCTACAGATAAAAGCTACATCTCTCTATCCTTCAACCCCCCCTCGCTTCAACCCCTCGGTATCTAGCCCTTTTCTTCTTTTTTCCTTTTTGCACTTTACATTTTTTATAGTTTAGAATGAATAACTTACATTTTCAGGTGTGTAAAAAGCATGATCTTTTGAGGTTGTTTTTTTTTTTCCAAATGACTGCCAGTCACAAAAACAGACATAATAGACAACTGAATACATGAAAGGACAGATACACAACTCTCAGAGGACAGCACCTCACATTGGCTCACCATGGGGCTCACCTTCAGAGAGCTCCAGCTCCACCAGCCACACCCGGGGACTACGACGGCGTGTGCCAATGTGTGTGTGTGTGTGTGTGTGTGTGTGTGTGCCTGCACACGTGTGTGCCTATGGACTGTGCCCCATCGCCCTAAGAAGCCGATAGACAATGAATAAAGACATTTTGTTCACTGATTGCATCACGCTGCAGAATCACAAGAAGTAAAATGTCTTCATTTCTGCCCAGATTAGAAATTAAAGAGTTAAAGATGTGTTGTGAGCATATAAGTTGTGTATAGTGCACAGGCTTATGTTTAATTATACATGTTTTAAGGTTCCACGTGTCTTTGCCTCCATAAAAAAGGAGAGCATGTGATTTAGATGATGAACTCATGTATATGTGTGTGTTTGAAGAAAAGCATATAAGGCATATTATTTTATTTACAAAAGAGAATTGACCCAAGTTCCATGATATAGCTGATATACAACTACAAATGCAAACACACACACACTCTGAGTGTACACTCCAGCAGCACAGCATGAGTCGGGCATCCTGACAGATTTCTGTGCAGGAAGCATGTTTGGTATGTAGCAGTAGCTGCGGCTTTTAGGAAAATGGTCTTTTCAGATGGACAGATAAGGTATTTTAGCTGGAGGCTTTGGGTCCTCTGGTCTTGTGGAAAAGACATTTGACACGTAGAGAGTTGTTACCTTCAGTGCAGTATGTGGAAAGATTTCAGGGCTGTTGGTGGAAAATCCATCCCCATTTTCAAATAACAAGTGAGACCCTTTTCCCTACAATCAAACAGATGCACCGACGAGGTTATTATTTACTTTAGACGTGAATGTAATGTTCAAATTTTGAGTTATGTTTTCCCCTATTCCCCTCCAACCCCCCCGACCTCCTCCCTACACAAACTTACAGGAATGTTGACACAGCAAAATGTATTGATTGTAGCGATACGACAAACATATGACAGTTTTAAGAGGAAAAGCTTATCCTGTAACACAGAGGACATGGGACGTACTGTTCTGGACCCTCTGAGACATTTGTCACAGGCCTCTTCTCTTCCTCTAATACCTTCCGGTGCTATAAAGCCTGGGAATGCACATCTTAAATGAGCGGCATTAGCAGATAAACCCATTGAAGATTGAAATTCAAATTTGCTTTCATTGCCATGGATGGGAAGTTCCCCTCCTCCAATAGGGAGCTGACAGTCTTTGATGTGACCAGTGATTAGTAACTGGAACTTCGGGGAGAATTGGCTGATGTCTTATGTTTGGGTGAGGGGGCTTCAAACAGATCAGTCTTTTATGCTTCAGACCCCATATGCTTATTTACTGCTCACCGCATCCCTCATTAGCCATGGTGTTGCGTGTGGCTCTTTGGGAGAAAACAGGACAGTCTGCTCACAAATTGCCTACATACATTTGGTTTTGTATGTATATTTTATGCATGCTTCTATATGCATGATTTGGGACAAAAAAAATTTAATTGCTTACTTAAATATTACCTGTGACTGCTCATTGTTGTTGTAGAAAGAGCAGAGGAAGTAAGAGGACAGAGAGAAACAGAGATTAGGAGGTGGTAGAGAATGAGGGAGGTGGAATGGATTTTGGATGAATGTGAAATGTGCTGCTGGAGATTGTTTCCATAAGGTAATGATGATAGAGAAAGACAGGCTTATATAATAGGAGCTACTGATGTAATGATGTAAAAATGTAAGTAAAGTAATTTCATCATGTTAACATGACATTTCTTCTCTGCCTTTATTTTGGTTTTCTCTTCAACCTTATCTTATCAATATCAATTTTGTAACACTTATTATTTAGTTTGCCACCTATTTTTCTGTAATGAAAGATCAATGGAATAAACTCACAGGAAGTCTCGGAGCATCAGAGGAAAGATGGAAAGGGATGGTAATGAGGCAGGAACAAAAAGGGTCAAAGATTTGGACCTCTTGGCTGAAAAGGTCAGTCAGAGGTTGGTAGCTGATGAGCGTATCTACCTGAGGGCAACATGGACACACCCATGTCACTTATTTATACCTTTACTGCATTTTGCGCTTTGACGTTTCCCACCTTTTTTTTTTTTGCACACAAGTGTAGTTAATGAAGTCTAGTTTGAGGTCATGGATCAGTCTTAATAACGGAAAAGCTTTGTTTGCCTCTACAGCTCCGTCTAGCTTCTGACAGTAATGATGATAGATGAAAGGCAGCGACATAATGACTGACCAGCACAGAGTTTAGTGTGTGTTCTGGAAATATCAGTGCAGCAAAGAAAAGAGCAGGCCGTGGCATGAACAACAGTTGTTTTCAACCAACATGCCTGGACACACATTCACTCAACACACAGAAACAATGTAAAGCCCCTTTAAAGCTGGCTGGGCTTGTACTTTCCTTTAAATGAATGAAAGACAAGAATTTTCATTTTTACCATTGACCTAATCTGTTTTTCTTCATAATCCAATTGGATACATTTCAGTATTGTTTGATAAAATAAAAATAGTAACAAACATCAGACACATCTTGTTATTTCGGTAAGATGATGGTTGGATCAGGACGTTGTGACTTGTCGTGGCTAAAAATGTCAGTATTTTAGTACAAATAAATTGTGTAGAAAAAAAGATGATTAAATGAATACATAAGTGACTCCGTTGATCCTAGATAAGTACACTGCTGGCTCAGTCCTTCAGTCCTTTGGGGCTGCTGCGCGGCAGAGGAGGTTTAACAGCGGGACGCAGATGCTCACTGACACGCTGATGCTCGCTTCCTGAAGGGAGGAAAGAAGAGTTATCAGCCAAATAAGAGACACCTCTCCGAAAACCAATGAAGCGTAGGTTGTAAAAGTAAAACCACTTCTATCCCATGCTGCGTGTTTAGATCTCTCAGTTTGCTTTATATGAGGTCCTGTCATTCATCCCCCATGAACCCCCATGAACCTCCACACTCTGTCAAGTTGTCAGTTCCTCTGTGCAACACTCTCACCAAGATTTATTGGGCTTGAAATTGCTCAAGATTGTTTTTGTAGCCAAATTCCTGAGGCAAAACTGTATGAATGAATGGGTACAATGACTAAGCTACCCTATGATTTGCAGTGACCAACTACAATAAGCAAAATAATTTGCTTTGGTCTGGGATTTGGTGTTTGGTATCAAAATATGTGGAATCGCAACTGTCCAAAATGTGGTGGTACTGATGTGTCTTTTTGTTAGGAACACAACAAAACGAAATAACTATGATTTGAACTCAACACTCAACACAACATGCAAAACAGAGTCCAACTTATACAGGATGGGACAGCACCATACATGGGGTGATGGAGAAATTTGAATTAATCTTAATTTGGGTGAAAACTCTTGCATTTAATATAAGCTTTGTGAACAGTGTAATGAAACATTTTAGTCAAGGTTTTCAGGATTATTTCTTAGTTATTAATTAGATTGAATATCAAAACAAGCTTAAACTGCATGCAAACATTGAAAGAGGACAATTTGAGATTGGATTCGATGAAGATTGAAATCCTGACTTGATCTAAATCGTAAACCGTGAATTAAAACTTAATCCCTGTTTACCACTGGCAAAAAGACCAAACGTACCACTGAGCCTGTCAGTCAAAAATTGAACAGCAACCACAAACTTCGACCAACTATAGAATATGAAAAGGAAAGGAAGCATTCGGAGGAACCCGGTGAATCCAGCAGCGTTCTGCTTCTGTCTGCTTGTCGTCCTCTACGCTCTCGCTTCCATTCGGACATGAAATAGTCATTAGGTGAAGGGGTTATTCCGCCTAGCCGTCTTTCCACATTAGCTAATGTGAATCACAGACGTTTGGAGAGTGTGTGTGTGTGTGTGTCATGTATTCGTGGACACAGTATCTGGAACCTAGAGTATGTGGGTCTGCATACGTCAGCATTCAGAAGTGTGTGGTTCTGTCAGGACTACAGCTGCTGTGTGTGTGTGTGTGTGTGTGTGTGTCTACGTCAGATGGTTCGCCTGACAAGGTTTTCTGTTTTATACAGTCGACAGGTGCTAAATAATGAAAGCACAGAGAACAAGTTAGAGAAGATGAAAATAAAGGAGAGCAGTACATGAAGACACGAGGAGAGGCAACTAAAGAAGGAGGAAAATAAAGTGGGATGAGGAAAGACAGGAAGGAAAGGAGGAAGCAAAAAGTGCAATTTGCTCAACTATGGAACAGAACGTCTTCCCTTTGTTCAGGTTGCATCACTCTCTCCCATCAGAGCAGTGGCAAGCAGCAGAGCCCTTCTACTTATGGAACGAATAGCGGCGCTGAAGGCCATATCTGATGGTTTGTTGGCATTGTGTGTCTTATTTGTGGAGATTTTGAAACACAACAAACTCCAGCAATAAAGTGAGAATGATGGAAAGAAGGTGCTGTGGCAGAAAAAAAGAAAAAAGACAGGAAAGGAGACGTCACAAGGGGGACATTTAAAGTCAGGTGTCTGTGACTGTCGCCTCTCTGTCTGTATTGTGTGTGCGTTTGTGTGTATAAAAAAGGAGCGGTTTAATGTAATGTGTAACTTAGTCACATGATTATTACAATACTCTTACTACATTTTCATTTTAAAAAGTTGTATTCAGCCTGTATCCACTTGAATGTTATTTTGCTCCGTAATAAACTGAGTTTATGATGACAGTGTGTCAACAGAATGTGTCCTCTATCTGCCAGGGTTGCTTCTCATTGATTTATGCAGGTCTGAGACAGCTGTAGTAACTCTATACCTAGCGCGCGCACACACACACACACACACACACATGCACACTAAGAGACACACACCTGGGCAGAGTGAATCCTACCCCAAGGGCAGCTTTTAAGGAGGAGCTGTCTCTTAGAAGATAAACTACAGGAAGAGATACGCGTTCCAGAGACAGCGAGCAGCGTCCACTCTGCAGCACTACTGACTACTACTAACCCAAATCAATCTATCTATTGCATGACTTTCAAAACATTTTCATTAAAACACTGCTGAGAGCCACGTTAACACAAGGATACCCCCCTTTTTTTTAAACGAATCACTTGGACTAGAATTCGTGCCCTAACACATCTCATCAAGTGTCACGGTTTGGGTTCTTGTCTTGTTTTATTTTGTAGTTTCATGTCTCTTGTGTTCCTGGGTAACTTCACTTCCTGCCTTGTCCTGTCTTCCCCTGTGATTGTCTGCCGTGCCTGATCGTTTCCAGGTGTGTCCAATCACCTGCACCTCCCTTGTGTATTTAAGCCTTGTGAGTCTCTTGTCGCGTCGTTGTCTTCGGTTGTCTACAGTTGTAGTCTCGTCTCGCCTCGCCTTGTCCTCGCCACGCCACGCCACGCCACGCCACGCCACGCCACGCCACGCCACGCCACGCCATGTTGTTCCGTTTGTAAGATCTTTGTTTTTTCCCTCCTTCCCCTTTTTCTCGGGTGGAGTGGTTTTGAGTTTAGTTTTGATTCTTTGACTATTAAAGTCCGTTTGTTTTTGTATAACTCCGCGTCTGGGTCCTCCCTCCTTGCCCAAGATCGGCCAGCATTGACATCAAGTCATTTTTGTAGTGTGCCGAGCTGAGAGTGATGCAGGTTGCCCGGGAAAAGCAAGAGTGGTCCTATGGAGCACTGTGCAAACACAATGCCTGGCGTGTGTGTGTGTGTGTGTGTGTTTGGCCAAGGCCGGTTGAGTAGGCTGAACATCGAGGCAATTAACAGAATTCCTGACTGCATTCTTTCTTTCTTTGAAAAAACTCTCACACACACCAAAATATTCTCCCCGGTCCACTCTCTCTGCGTCGTTCCCCTGCACGCTCATTCACACGTTCACATGCACGCCTCTCTTCCCATGGCCGATAAACTCATCAGTCCGTCCCACCATCGGGTTGTCTGTCTCACACCCTGTATTCTGCTTGTCTATACGTCCCCAGTTCTTTGCTTTTTGACACAAAGCGGGAGAGAGACAGAAAAGAAGGCGAGAGAAGATGTGACCCCCAATATCCTCCAATCGCATGTGTGTGTGTGTGTGTGTGAATCCTCTCCCTTGTGACAGCAGCACACAGTGTGAGGCTTTTCACATTCTTGCTGACTACATCTCTGAGTGTGTGTGTTGCGTTCTTTAATGACTCTTGAGCTCATATGCTTCTTTCTTTAGCGGGGTAGGCCGATGTCAGATCCCTGCACATTAAATTAACACAAGCCACATTTGTCAAATGGCTGTGCTGCAACATTAGTTGCAGTATGAATACTGTATGTGTAATTTGCAAAACTCCTGCGTCAAATCTCTCGGCTCCAACTTTGTGTCTCCCGGTGAGACGTCAGGCGTGTTGGCACTTATGGAAATGAACTGAGCCGAGGGTAAGGGGATTTGTTACCAATCCCATCTGTCATCTTCCTAAGTGGACTCAAATCCCAGTTTGCGCTGTTGGATTATATGCTAGTTCCTGTGAGAGGATGACAAGCTAACGTGGGGCCAAAGCCATTTACAGGTACAGGATTCACTTCCCATCCGGCTTCATGGCGCAAAAGGAATTGTTTGGAGGAGTTCTGTACGAAGGTATTTTATTTTGCACAGTTTAAGTAAAATGTTGCACATCGGCCAGTTGCAGCGTTCGCTTACACACAGTAGAATATTTTTTCCTAATTCCTACGTCAGATCTCATGTGGTGTAACGTCTAAGAAGACAAAAATGCGTCAAACATCTTGTCACTTTAGGAAAGGAAGTGAGCCAAAGCTGCCTTGGATCTGTAGTCCATCAAGCTGTGACATTTTTAGGCTGTAGTGTCGTCCTGTAGTAACGTAGGACCATGACTTTTGAAGTCGAGGGCCGTAAATTCAATTTCAATACATGCTTACAACTGCTCCACCTGTTTGGCTCCAACCTTAAAATATATAGTTTTTTAATAACGATGGTTTTGTGGAATCTAATGAAAGTTGAAGTGCTGCCTGACTGCAGACAATGTGGGCAGTGCATGGACTACTTAACTTCATTTTGAAAGGATTATGGATGATAAACCATCATTTACCCTTGAAATGACCTACTATTTTCCACATTTAGTGAAAATATCAAAACCTCCTACTCTGGTATTCTATGTGCTATTTGATTGTGCAGTTCATATTGTTCAAAATTTACATTTTCATTAATTTTGCTTATTGCCCTGATAAATTGGGCAAATAAATGGGAAGGGAGTGGAGTAGAAATATCAGGAGAATTCTCAAGAGGGGTGTGTTCTCACACACACACACATTTCACAAAGTGTTTCTACATTGTGGAACTTATGATCACAGTTGACCTTCAGTTTGCCTACAAAGCTTCGCTCTCTTTGCTCGCATTCCTCGCTTTGGTCACTGGGGCCGAGGGGACATTTGGGCTACGTTAGCCTCTAGCTGCTCCGTTTTGGTTTCAATGAGGAATCGTGACCTCGACACGACACATGAGAACAAATGGACACACTTTTATGTTGAGGATGATGATGATGATAGGACGTTTTGCTTAACCTCCCATCTAGTAACATGATAGAACATGATTTTGTCTTTTCTTAATAGCTTTACTTTGGCAGAGAGACAGAGGTATATTTTCTGATCTTACCTCACCATCGTCTAATTCGCCCAAAATCAGGGACAGGAGCCATAGTGAGTCTGAACTGGCAGACTGTGGTGGTTAATTGGCGAATTAAGTCTATGAAGCCCCAATCAAAGAGCCAGTTAGCATGGGACACATGCATTTGACATGGCCAATTAGCAGCAGTGTTCAGACTGAACTCGTTAAGTATGAACTGGTTAATGGTGTCCATTAATTAGACGGGGTGAACAGGGTACCACTCCCACTCCGCTTTCTGCCTGACATTCACACACTGAGGCCTCAAGCCTGTGTGCTTGTATTTTGATAGAAAATAATGTAAGAATTATCCACATAAATACGGAATGCAGGGTGTATTAGAATTTTTTTGCGACTTCAAATTAGTTTTTACTTCGTGTGCAGTAAAGGAAATATGGTTTTAGTTCAATCATGACCAGACATACTGTTAGGTAAAGCTTTCTGCTCCATGAGTCTCTTTGTGAACTACTCATGTGTAAAGCTGAGAGAAATGTGTGTGTGTGGGTTGCATTTACTGTAGTTCATTGGTTTACAGATGAAGCGTTAACCAGAGCGGTTCAGCTATACAAGGTCAGGTTGTTTTTTTTCTCCCCATGTTTACGATAAATACTTAATTTGACTTGTCACAGGAACAAAAAATAACCAGATCATAAGCAGGTCCGTGTGAATATAAATGAATTTTTTAGAAACCTTTACGCTAACTTCTCTTTTTAAAGATAAACTGATACGTCGACAATAACTTCTTACGGGCACTCTGGGGTACTGTGGTGTTTTAACACTTTTCATAAAACATTTGTGGTTACTGAAACGGCACCAAAACTACCAGACGCCGCTAAGTCGCTGCTCATCGTGATGCTGCAACAGTCTCAAAGTGGAACAATATGTGTGATTTTCACTCAGCAGTACCTGTCATGATCTGGTTACAGTTTATTTTACACAGTTTTGAAATAAAGTAGGATTCCAGACATTTACAATATACATGTCACGGATCGTTACTCAAACCGATGTAATTATGAGATGTGAGTGAGATGCGGCCGTTTGGCAGGAGGATGGCAGAGGAATGACAAGTGTTCTCAGGAGGGAAGAGAAAGATGAAATGGTTTATGAGCAGGCAGTATTATTCCTTCCTCAGTTATTCCTCTCGGGTATTCCTCTCTTTTCTCCACTTCTTTCCTTCCTGGTTTTATTATCCTCTCGTCTTTGTCCCCCCCCCCCCTCACACACACACACCCTTCTGTCTACAGTGCACACGGTGTTTGACTAACCTCATTAACTGTGTCTGGCCTACAGCTCAGCTCCTCGTTGAAACACACTGCAGATAGTATTCATAGTGGCTCCATTAAATTACCCATCAGCCATTACAACACAGGCGGGAGTAATCACATTATAGAGAAAAGCATGGATCAGGAAATTACAGCAAAAGGTGGCCTTAAACTGAGAGAACTGAGGCGGACACTTTAGAAATGATTCATTGCACCAATTCAAATATAATTCAATTACAATTACAAGATGTATCAGATTCAAAGGTACTTAACCTTATTCTCAGGGCAGCATGTGTGTCACAATGGTTAGGAGAAAGATGTTCTTTCTGCTCTCCAATGAACATCCAACCAATTTAGCCTTCACATATAAAGCATATGAGTTATTGTCTTTAAATGTTCTGACTCACTACTTCTTTAAAACGCATTGCAGTGTAAGAAAAACCAGAGAATCCGACTCGTTTGAGCGGAATAACTGAAATCCTTTTGTCTAATGTTGACAGATCCCTGTTGCAGGTGCGGTGTGTTTATCCAGCTTTTGGCCGAGTGCAGATAATACTGGCTGTAAGCAGAACTCATGGCGTCTGATGTGTTTCCCATCTGAGGGATCGACTGGATGTGCTGGCAGGAGGCGGCAGTAAGGAAAATCTGTTGCAATGAGAAGAAGAAAAAATTGACCGCAGTGGTTACAAGCTGCTTTCGCAGTTAGTTTAATTCAGGCCTGTTTTATTTGGTATTATTCTATTATCTGTTTCTGTGGAAAAGAAATGAGAAAGAGGAGATAGAGGTCATGGAGGATGGAAAGTCGATTGAGGATAAAGGAAAAGGGGGGAAGAAGAGAGAGATAGAGATAAAGAAAATAATGTAATAATTCATGAAAAGAGGTGATGAAGGGAGATGAAATGAATGAGGAGGTGTAACAGGAAAAAACAAGAAAAGGAAAGAAGGAGATCCCACTCAGAGCTCGTCCGAATGGTTGAGGACTGCTGCCAAACTGTGAATGTGTCTGTGGCTTCCCTGACCAATGATTTACTCATTCACAACTTTGCTCCCTCATACTTTCCTCTAACCAGTGGAGTCCTGACCACAAATGTACAATGTTGAAGTGCACCACCTACTTTACACGTTTGCTGCTGTGTGTATTTGCGTACATATGTATATATGTGGCCTGCTCATAATAAAACCGTAGTGTGTTGTTTCTGCTGCAGATACACACATGAGATTAGGAAAAAGCACTAACATGCCGACATACTTTTTCAGTGTTTATAGGGCACAATACCACTTTACAATCCTCATCTCCTGATAAACCAAATTCCAAAATATATGCATGGAAATAAAGTTTAAAATGACCTAACAGCTTGATAAAACATAAAAGAAACAGAACTAAGCACACCTGAGTAAGGACAAATAAGCATGCCAACAACTTTGCATCTCATGAACATTTTGTCAGTGAAAGAAAAAAAAAATATTATATTAATTTGTTATTCATGTATTTGTTGTTTAACCACAGGCAATGTTCCTAATACAGGGTTATATGAGGTAGCATACAATACACACATGCTCACAAGAACGTAAATACTATATGCACACACACATATCTCACATGCCACTCCAGATAAGAGAAATGTGAAGTAATTTTGTGCATCACATTGTGTTCCGCCAACATTTCTTAGAAACCCGTGTTAAACGTCTTTGCTTAATGCCGTTTTTGTTAAAAGTTAGCAACATTGCAATTGTATGAGAAAGCACAGCTTTGCCAAAAGGGGAAGTGAGTATAAAGAGTGCAGAAGCAACAGCAAGCATGCGAGACAGAAAGCAGGACAGAGAAAGAACGTATCAGAGGGAGAATCCCACTAATGATCAACAGATGTGTGAGACATCAAACTGTTCAATTTGATACTGAGAACAGTCAGACATACTTAGACAAAAAATACAAGGAAAACTCATTTAAGTATTACTTCTCTTTGCTACTTACTTGCTGTATGATGGCAATTAAAAGCCGGCCGGCAGAATACTGAAACGGTTGTAGCCATGAAAGTTGCTTCTCAGTTGGGAATACAAGGAGTTATTCATGCTGTGAGAAAGTAAAGCATCGTTCACTGGTGGGTAAGAACGATCTTGGTTGTTGAAAACAAGCTTAAGCAACTCTTTTTACCTGCTTGGTAAGAGTTGTCTACTTTAATCACGGACCAATAAGTCTTTTATTGTTTAGCAGTACGTCATTTTGGACACATCAAAGTGAGAAGAGGATTGAAAGATGTGTTCTATCTTATTGCTCAGAAAGGCGCACTAATCTGAACCGGAATAGAACAAAGCCCTTCATCCGAACAGAAGGCCTTTTCAGGAGAGCTTTTTATTCCTTAGTCCTCAACAAGCACTTGATAGGCAGGCATTTTAGTTTTCAGAAGTACAAAGCAGTGCATATACAGTGACTCAGCCCACATGGACATTTATAGTAATTAATTACACATGTGGAGAAGGACTATGCTGTTGTCTTCTTTCTATTTAGTGTGTCCAGTTGGCGGAGCTGGTTGCACCGCGTCGGACTAAATCAGTTGCACAGAAAGAGGGGCGGAGTGGCCATTTATCTACCATATGATGCAAATCAGTGGTCAAAACCAGGTGTCCATCTTGGGAGTGATGGCTTGAGAATCCTTGCATTTGGAAAAAAAATGGCATTTTGATTTAAAAGGAAACTATTTTCATTGGAAATACCTAAAAGTATAGAGCAAAAGCCCATCCCATGTGTGTGTGTGTGTGTGTGTGTGTGAAGATGAATTTGGCTTGTTAACACAAGCATAAAAGCAGGATTATTGTAAAATGACTCAATTGTTAAAATGTTTTTGGTTCCCTATTTTGCAGCATGACGTATGTACTAAAGAAGCACTGTTTTGCAGGAATTAACTTCAGGCTCAGCATTTGGGTTTTAGCTCACTTGTTCTAGAACGTCTCTAGAACTGAAACACTTCTTTCATGTGGAGATAGCAAAGATACAATTCAGACATTCCTATTTCTTCCCTATGTTTTGTCCCTCCTTCATCCCTCTCTCTGTTACTTTCGCCCTTCCTCCTCCGGCTTTTCATGCTGCCCAGAGTTTAAACAGCTTTGTTTTTTTTCCCCTTGACACGTTGGCTCTGAAAAGGAGGAGGAGTGGAAGGAGGGAAGGAAAGCAGGGGTGGAGGGAGAAGACGAGCCGAGCCAAAAACAGAGCAATGACGGTTTGTTTGGGGACGGCAGCCTATTACTTCGAATGCTCTAATCTCCTCCACCTGTAACCTCAAACCAAACACACAGAAACAGAAACCGAGGCTGTGGGGTAGAAATGATTTCAATATGTGTGTGGCCTATATTTGACCCAATTTAGCACCATAAATAGAATTTAATACCAGGTTCTGCTTGAAATAGACTCAGCAGAATATTTCCATACATTTAAGTTTCAAAATAGGTGAAACACAGCTTTTAAAAGGTAAAAGCACTGCAAATGTTTTTATTATTTGGTGAAATAAGGAATTGCATAATAATGTAGAAGCATTTATAGGATTTCAACATTTCTATTGAAGCTCCAGGTTGAGTTCATGTTTTAATGCACTATTTTTAGTTGAAAATAGTTTAGTTTAGTTTGAAAATTTAAGTCCATGCACATTTCTTAAACATAAATCACACATTTTATTTGAAAGCCTTCTGACCTTTTTAGTGTGTCTGCGTGTGTTTGCTCTTTGTGATGTTGGGGCGACGATAATGACAGCTGTTGCCTCAATGATAACGAGGTGATTTCCCCGCGTTGCCCTGGCAACCCTAAATCACACAAATGTGTGTGTGTGTGTGTGTGTGTGTGTGTGAGAGGCTGACTGAGAGACTGTTTTTGCCCTTCTTTGTGTCTGGAATGAACCTGGGCTGAATTGTTCTTGTGTAGCTTTGTCACGTAGCCGAGTGTTTGTGCTTTGTGCTTTCCAGGATTTCTATCAAACTTTTGAAGCCTAACAGTTCTAAACAGTCAGGGGCCACATTTCAATTCTTACATGAAGTCATTTTTCCATGGTTCCTTAGAAAAGAGTTTTTTTGCAGTTCAATAGAAAACGAATGGATGTGACATTGCACTGTGAGAAATTGTAGAATATTTTTTACAGGAAAAAGTTAGAAGCTCTTGCATTACCAGGGAGTCCTGGACACAAAAACAACAAAGCACATTCATTTTGGCCCCAAATCACCTTCTTCTGCAGGAAGAATGTTGGTCTTCTTGAATCAAAAATTTGCCAGTTGCTGCACAAAGGAGCATGGTTACCTGGTAACGGGTTAATAACTTTAACCGCAAGTGAAGACCAAAGCTTTGTGACCACACACACAACCATATGATTCTGTTGGTGGAAAGCCAGAGAGGGAACATGTACTTGTCACCGCATTCGTGTCCCCTTTGGGTTTATTGGAGCACATGCACATTTGAAGTTGGATCGGAGTTTGCAGCACAGACATTTAAATAGTCACAATGTGCACGCAATGAGAATTGTCCATTTTTTTAATTGTTGTTTCAACACAAAGGAAATGGACAATTAATGTTGCTCGGCAAGACATCAATCTATTGGTTTGACCTGTGTTGCAGGTGGATGGTGTTGTAAAGGTGAAATACAGTCCACTCGTTGTGCAGCGTTCCCTTGGACAACATGGAAATGGGCTGCAGTCCAAAAGGAAGGGGACGATTTTGTTCTGCAACAAGGTAAAAAGGGCTCTGTGGGTTTCTTTGTATGCTGCCATCTCCTCCCCTTCCTCATCATCATTTCACGTTTTTAAGCTTTATGAGACTCCCAGGTTTTTGCTTCCAAAAATAAACAACTCATCAGGTGCCTTTGTGGGTGGCCTTAGTGGGAAATCAAACTTTAAACTTGGCAGTGTGCGTAACTTGTGTCGGCGAGGGATTCGTATGTTGTGTAGTCGTCTCGCAGCTAAGAAGAAGCATCCAACCTTTCATTCATCACCCTCCCCCCCCTCACACCCCTCAATAACTGGTTGATGGAGGGGATTTCTGGCCCACCAGACACAGACAGCACTCAGAACACCTGAGAGATCTGTGCATTTGTGCGTGTGTGTGTGTGTGTGTGTGTGTGTGTGTGTGTGTGTGTGTGTGTGTGTGTGTGTGTGTGTGTGTATGCGCGCGAGTGTTAAGCGTTTGATGCAAGCAGCTGTTTTGAGAGCCTAATTTTGAAAGTGAATTCACAATTATGGAAAAGCGGAAAGTACTTTCAGCACTTGTGTAATTGGACTGTGTATGTGCATGCATTTGCATGTGTGTGTGTGTGTGTGTTTGTGTGTGTGTAGTTGTTCTGCTTGTCTGACAAAGCAACGTGAGCAGCTGCATTTTTTGCATTCTTCAATGTGTGTGTGTGTGTTTTTTTTAAGAAAAGGAACCTAAATAGAAAATGTTCTATTTTGAACTCTTTAAAAGGTTCTATAGTGTAAAAAGTGAGAAGTCTCTAACAAACAAATCACACAGCACATGTTCAGAAACACTTAATACACGTTAATACAGGAAAGTGTTGAATGCACTTGTATTGAGGCAGAATGAGTCAAAAGTAAACACATTCAAATACAATTATGAACCTTAAAATGAGCATAATATGTCTTCTTTTAGAGCTTTCAGAAGTATCTTAGCAATTGGTTTGACGGGTTCAAACAGAAGTTTCTGGACCTGTCTAAGTAACCAACTTAGTTCTCAGGCCTGACACTGATTGAACACAAAGGCTTCACAAACGTTTGTGTGAAGCGGCATAAAAAACGTGTTCAAAGTAAAACTAGATATAGCTTTGCATTTTTTTCACTTGACAGCAAAAGTGGAGAGACTCATTAAATTAGCTCCTGCATCACATTCTTTGTTGAGCTTCATTCTTGCAAACAGGGAAACAAAGCCATTCATTGACAATGTCTTAACTTTGCTTGATGGGTTTTAGGTTTACTACCCGATGAGGTTGAAATGTTAAAAGTAACAAAAACAGAAAACTCAAAAACAATTATATTTTCATATAATGTGATCCATACCCACTGTGCTTACACTGCAGCAGTTAGATTGTGTGTGTGTGTGTGTGTGTGTGTGTGTGTGTGTGTGTGTGTGTGTGTGTGTGTGTGTGTGTGTGTGTGTGCACGTTCCACATAGCAACAAGCAGAATCACCTCTGTGTCAAAACCACTGACATTCTCATGAAACCTGCTCATTTCTGAGATGGGCTCAGATTTCCCCTGGGGGGTCTAAAGCATGTGCCCGCTCACGCACTAATAATGTCTCAACAACTCCTTGGAAAGTGTGTGTGTTTCTTTACGTGTGTGTGTGCAGTTAATCTGCCATAGTGCTGAGAACAGCTTGTCTGTTTGGATCAGTGCCCATCAGGATCAGGAATCGTTTCGTTGGGTCTGCTCACTGCTATCACATCTCAGGCCTTAATGAGACAGCGCAGCACCACTGCTGGATGTGAGTGTGTGCCGTTACACACACACACACACATATACACACACACCGTATGCCTAATCTGCCTGCTTTTCCGCAAAATATGTCTTTCAGATCCAAATGCTTCTGAATCTATTTTAACGGCAGTTTGTTTTTGATGTTTAGTCTTTATATTCATGAGACTGAAAAAAATCACATTACGTTTACATATACAACATAAAACCTTGTGCAATGATCAAAGACAGAATTTAGTGTCAGGAACGGATGTTTGCGTTGGCTTTTAGGAACTGTCAATTTCAGTGTGTGTGCGGGCTGAACTTTGAAGCTTCTATCTTTTAGTAGGTGATTTCCCACAGATCACAGTGTTTCATCCTTTCACACTGTGATCTGTCCGGAATTCTCTTATGTAGCAATAAGAAGCAATGTAACATCCCAGGTCTGATTAAAGTGAAGCTGTGAATTACAGGGTACCTGGCTCAAAACCAGCCTTGGCTTGCTTGCATTCTATAACTATTTAATTCCATATGGTACTTGATGAAAATAATGCTGAAAAGAGAGGGACAGTTTAGTTTATAGTTAGGTCTGACTTTGCCAGTGTACACATTTATATTATATTTTGTCATTCTTTAATTATGCAATAATTATGCGATGCGTATCTTAATACAAATGTGATGACGGATTTAGCTGGTGAAGTTCTCTCTGAGTCGCAGACATAAAGAAATGTCCCCATCTAGTAGAAGCAGGCCTTCATTATCTAGTGATCAGCCAGCTAGATATAATATGGGTGGGAACTAGTGGAGCAGTGTGCATTCCACCCAGAAAATACTGCTTATTGTAAGTGTGTGAGAAAGAAACAAAGCTGTGTTAATGCAAGGTGCTGTAATCCACTCGGTGACCTTCAGAACCTGCTCGGAGGTGTGTGTGTGTGTGTGTGTGAGAGAAAATGTGTCACTTAAAGCTCATGCTTGAAGGTGGTCTTATCCACCCAGTGACCCTCAGAGCCAGATGGTGTGTGACTGTGTGCCTGTGAGAGTGTGTGTCCCACCTATGAGCCTCCTGGCAACAGAGTCCCCCCCCCCCCCCTCCCCGATCCACCCACCCACCCACCCCGTACTGCCCTCCTGACGGGCCAAACAACCCCCTCTCTCTTTATCCTCCATCCTTTCACTTGGGTGTGATCACATCAAAGTAAAACAGGGAGGATTACAGGTTGGTGCCCCTCAGGGTTCCCAAGCAAGACCTCTCCCTCTCTAACCGTGGCACCCTCTCTCTTTCTTTTCCATTCCTGCCACTCTCCAACGGGAACCCCGATAATCCCCGTGGTGTCAGGAGGCCAGGGCACCGTGTCATGGACGACCTGTCAGGACACATATAATACGGCTGGATATGGAGCCCCAGCTCGCTCAGAGAAGCCCAGCTAGCCTTTTAGAAGTCTCACACATTTTTCACATCTTTAATGCATTTCATTGTTTTCTTCTTCTTTTTACTTCACCTTTTTCTTTTAAATGTCTGGCCTTGCAGCTCCACTACCTTGACAATACCCTAGCGCCAGTTAAGCATGAAGCCCCAAATGAAACCAAAGTGGCTTTTTGTTGAACCCAGCTATTCAACTCCTGACCCACTGCTGTGGATGCTATTAATAAAATAATGCAACCCACACATGCACAAAAACACACACACCTCACCCTCGCATAGATGAGATAAGTATGTGGTTACAGCTGGCAGTACGAGCTCCATAGTTGCGATGATGCTATTGATCCACTCCATACTGGAATGTGTTTTATGTTGGGTCAGCAGCTCTGGGTATTTCTGCATCTGTTGAGGAAATGTTTATAATGCAACACATGTAATGTTGGCAGATGTCATGCTAACACAGTGTCACACTGATTTCACCGCTTGGTCAGCCCGCCTTCACATGCCGGTTGAATCTGTGGTGCCTTCCTTTTGAAGAATCTGCATCTGTTCTGCGGGATTCCTCATCGAGGTGCAGCAACGATGCAAAGTGTCTCCTTAAATTTAGCCCAGTCAAATCAAAAACTATGTGAAATTAGTGTAGACCATACATAGCAGTAGGTCAAACTGAATTAGTCCAACTGAAAAGTGAAATGTCTCTTTCAAAGAAAGTATCGTCCAAAAAAAGGTCCACATCTGAATTATGATACTTATCATTGTTCTAGTCCATTTACGTGGCAAAATCTTCAGAGGCCATTGTGAAATGCTTACCACTACAGTCATGCCGGCTTCTGGACTTTACGAGGCTGAGGGCAGGACGTGGGATGACACCAATTGTCAATCCGCTGTTGTGCATTTTCAGCCAAATCCTCCATCTAATAAAAGCCACTGAGTGTTCGGCCATCCGTCAGAATTGATATTTGGTTAGAGATTTTTAAAAATACTGAAGCATGTCCTCCAAGACAATTTAATGTTATTTTTAAGGTTTCCTTAAATCATTAACTTGTATGTTCATTTTCATACAATATGCTATAACAGCTGGACTGTTTATGGGGCTTGACTATACATTGTCATTACGTACCAGAAGTAGAAGTAAGCTGAGTTACCTGCCGGCTGCCATTAGGCAGTTATGCTCATTATTGCAGCTTAGTGGATTCTAAAATATAATGTGTACGTATAAAATACGGAAGCGCTATAGAAGCGCAATGATGTAATGCAATGAATGGCAATGCATTAGCAGGGCGGATCCAGAATGAGAACGTGTTTCTGGTGGTGCTGGTACATAATGAGCCCTACATGGCCAATAAAGACAATTCTGATTCTGATTACATAACAAACACGGTTAAATTATTCATCTTACACGACTCAGTCTTTGGATCTGTCCTATATGTTCTATATATTTTCATGCAAAGCCTTATTGACAAAGACCACAGGGGGAGACTCCAACATGGGAAACACCATCCTGAGTTCAGGGCAATCCAAAGATCCTTTTGGTTCATTGATTTGCGATTGACTAAGAAGCTATTAGGAAACCGAGCCTTCGTCGGTTTCTAAAGAACAGAGGCTTGCGCTGAGACAAAAGCCTTTGTCAGGATCACAGCGCTCACTCTGCAGTCTGTAGAGACGTCAGGCTGCTTTATGACAGACAGGTCAGCGGGGGCCGGGCAACGGGCTGAAGAAAAACTACACAAGCAGAAACACACAATGAGTCACGAACACCAATAGTTTTAAGTGTGCTCAAGTGCATGTGCTCAAATGTTTAGAAATGCAAGCAAATTTGAAGACAGCACACACATACTGCAATCAACCCCCTGATGTGAGACCCATGACCTCTGCATAGGGACCCTGGTGAGAGTTTGTAGGTCGATCACTGCACCTGTCAATGGAATGAACATCTAAGGACTTTGGCGGGTGGAGAAAAGATGGACTGACAGTGCTGAAACAAGCAGTACACAAAACGAGGATTCAGGCTTCAAATGTAATGCTGATGCATGATCATTTAATTTCACTGGATATTTTTCTATAAACTCATAACTTGTATTATTTAACTGCTGCAGAGTTATTTCACGTGTTGAATGGATGCTTTCATACTTTTCTTTTCCCTCGTGGAAACTTCTCATCAAAGGAATACATTGTGACTGACTGTGTTGAAGCAAATGTCCGTAAGATAAGAAAATACATAAAAGTCAAGACAAACTCTAAAGATCTTTCCACTGGCACAGTGAGACCCTTTTGAAAACATTTTAAAACTTCATATCAGTGAAACTTTTCTCCTTTCGTTTGAAGCTTCCCACACATTCATATGTTCAGATGCTGGTAGTCGTGATACTATACTTCCTCCTTTATTTGTGTACAGGATGGTGTAAGCCCTCATGTGTTATAAATCTCTACAAATTACCCTCTTACTGTACGTACAATGTCTTATCAGACGACATGCTGTACACACCACCATGCCGTCATTTTACTGTGCCAGGACATCTGTCCTGCTTTTGAGTCTTTGGATAAGAGTGATGCCTACGTCAGAGTAGGGGTGAAGCCAGGCCTCTGGCCTCACGTCTCATGGCAGTTACTCCCAAATCTCAAGACTCATCTTTGTCACTTGAGGCTTCTGCACGCTGTGTACCGACAGTGTTCTCTGTTCGTCCCGTATCACACTGTTCGGGAGATGGCCAGGAAAACCTCGCTCGCAGTGTGTCGAGTGGAGGCCTATCGGGCGGTACTTGAACTCTGCAAGCTTGCACCTGGTTGGGAGGATGTAACATGTTGTTGACGTTGTGAAGAAAACATTGTGTGTGAGTACGCTTTGAATGTAAAGCACTCCAATGCACCATGTGACTCTGTGGGGTTGTTTTCGTTTTCACTCAGGACACTAACAACGGTCTCCTGAGTGAAACCTCTGTGTTGGCTTTGTCTAAAGAGTACGCGGCGTTTCACTCACAATTTTTAACTTCTCAACCGGGACAGCCCCAAATAACAGGGTGAATGGATGGTTCAGATTACCAGAGGGAAGGTTACGGTTAAGGCGTTATGGTTAAACTCTCATTAAAGTCACCGATGGTAGAAGTAGAAGTTATGGACAGGTATCAGTACAACTCCACAGTAGCACACACACATTGAAAATAGCACATTGCATGTCCCTGCCCCTTTCCACTCCCCTCACCTCCCACCTTCCCCTCCTCTCTTCAAGCCCTCCCTCACTCTCTGTCTCTCTCCCCCTCTTGAATTAAGTCCATTATTACTGCCTGCTCTCCCTCTGAGCACTTCTCCTTTGCTCAGCTTCTGTGACAACGGTGTGTGTGTGTGTGTGCGTGCGTGCGTGCATGTGTGTGCGTGTGAACTCGTCTCGTGTGTGTGTTAAGAAGAGTTTTATGTGTGTGCACAGGGGCTGTGTGCTTTTCTAAGTGGAGTGCAGCCGTTCATCAGTGGAGCTGACTGCAGAGAGGGGGATACTCTGATCTCACTGCGCAGCTTTTTAATTCGCACACCGGCTGCTTTTTGGACTTTTTTAAGACCCGCTGGACTTTTTGCACCAAAGCGGGACTCTGCCGCTGCTCTCTTTCTGCCCTCCAGGCACCGTTCCCATCACTGGAATTACTGAAGCTTTTACCCCGCTGCGGTCTGAAAAACAACTAAATCTATTGATCATTTCAAAATAGTTCTTTTCAACATTATTATTCATCGGCCGTTCCGAGGACTTTCAAATTTCGGGATTCAGCCCCACATCCTTTTGCATTCTTATTGAATCGATGCATCACTCATTTGAGAGCTCGTAGGTGTGTATTTAGCGATCCACTGTGATAGTATATAATCCGGTTTGTCTCATATGGATGTGTTTTTCATAAGGCAATGGAAAGATTATTAGATCAAACACAGAGAAGCAGTGCAGTAACCGTCCGAGGCATGTTTGGCTGATCCTGACTCGGGATCTTCTGAGCTTTCCTTGGAAATTAAATTCTCCTGGAAACTGATGGACAGGTGAGTTGATATTAACTTTTCCAGTCAAGAACGTTCATGATCACTGTTTACTTTTAATCATCATCCAAATTATGATTCAGATAATAAATGCGTCACAAGGAAGATTTGGGGATTTCTGGCATTACCACACTGTAATAGATTTACTGGTCTTGATTTTATTAGCTACATACTTGCGTCATTTGTGGTCAAGTGCAGCTCTAGTGATAGCGATCCATTTCAAATCCAAATATCTCTTAATGATCTCCTGACATGTGGACTTCGTACTCAGGTTTGAAAGTGAGTTGTCTTCTCTCAGAGAAGCCTTCTGGAAAAGCTCCAGTAAGGAGACGTCTGGATCTGCTTCTGGATCCAACACGGCCAAATGGTACCAGCTCCCAGCAGGGGGCCACTGCCTTAGCGGCTCTTTCGTCGTCTCTTTTTTTTTTTTCAGAACTTCTTTGATGGGAGCTTTTCAGCATTCTTGTGACCCGCAGGGAGGCAGTTCTTCTGTGGCCAATTCAGGCTGTGCGAGCTTAATTGATTAAAACAAACATATTGAAAGGATATCAAAAGTGAGAGATATGATGTTTAATGATACATCAACAATGAGTGCGAGAGCTTGGGTTTGGTAGCGTGCACTTGCATTTTAGGCAGCTATCAACGGGTTCACAAGCTAGGAAACTTTCCATTAATGGTCACCGGGCCAAGTGGCTCGGCCCCAGCAACCGACATAGAGAAGTAACCTCCCTGCCTCTTTCATTCACCCCGTGTCCTGTAGAACTGTGCAGCTCACAAGCCCCCAGTCTCGCTTTCCTTCTCTCGCTTTGTTTTTTTTTCAGTTCTAATCCCATAAAGAACACGAATCACTTTTGACTTATAGCTGCTTTTTCTTTGACGGTTGTGTGTGTGTGAAAACTTGCATTTGCTCCTGTAACAAGGTTAGTCCCAAGACCCTCCACTGAAAACAACGCTGTACTTCTATAATCCATAGTGCACGGAAGACTTTTCATGTGACTGAGCTTTTTTCACCATAAAGGCTTGTTCTATAACGTTATCAAGCTTTTCTCAGCTCTGAAACCAAATGAATTAGTGCTTTTATAAACTTGTTTTTCAAAGTCTGCAGTGTGTTGTCCTGCAGCCAAGCCGCCCGGCATCACCTGCTCATCCTCTCTCACATCTCTCTGCACATATTGAGGGGTCTGGCTTTCATGTGTTATCGTTTTTCATTTCTCAAGGATTATTTTTAACAGCCAAGGTTGGAATGCAGCGAGTTCGGATGTCCAACCTTCACTGCACTCGTACTTTTATTTAATCCTCGTGAAGAAAACGCATTTATGCGCACATGCTGATCACAACCAACCATTTGTTCATCTGTCAACTTTGGGGTTTTCTCAACTTTATCCCAAAAATAAAACTTGTAACATTGGGGTAAATGGTCGACCTTGTGTGATTCAAATCTAAAATGATCCCCAGATGGGAGGTTAGTCTTGAAAATGTGATTAATACGCAGCTTGCACGCAGATCACTACTGCTGTGGGCAAAATAGTATAAGAGCAAAATAATAACTTTGGAATGGATAATGTGCATACAGTTCCTATGCATGTCAAATAGGATTTAAAATTACTTTTCAATTTAACTGTAGTGAGTGGAATAACAACTTTTTAGAGAAAATGTTAACACTTTCACGGTAGAAGTTGAAAAGAACTCGACCTGTTTCCCACTGCTCCCCTTTATCTGCTCCTTTTACATGTCAAACCTCCACTCATCTGTGTGTTTAAAAGATCATTTAGCAGGGACAAATCCTCAATTAAGGCAGGAAGTGTACACAAGGAAATGAACAGATCTGTTATTTCAGGGATTCACACCACGATTCAACAAATGAAGAACGAATAACAATCACAGGCACTTCACACGTTTCCATGTATAGTCTTTTAGGCATTTTGTCTCCATAATTTGCTTTAATCCCCCTGCCCTTCCCACCCCCCCCCACCCCTCCAGCCTCCCCGCCCCCCACGCCCCTCTCCATCAGACAAACTGGTGCAAAAGCCACGAGCAACCTGCTGTTTCAGTAATTTTGTTCTGTAAAGAGCCCCCCCCTCCTCCTCACCCTCTCCCCTCACACTCATTCTTCCTCTTCCTCCCTCCGTCCATCCCTCCTTCCTTTCATTTCTCCTTCGCAGGGAGGCTTAGACTTGTTGGTAACAGGCCAGGGAAACTCTTTTCTCCCTGCAGGCGAAAACAATTGGCTCCTTTCTGTACACCACCTCTCGCCTCGTTCATTTCTCCTCCCTCCCTCCCTTGGATTCTCTTTTTCCGTGGGACAGGGCCGTAGGGGTGTGACGTCTGTATATTGCTCCGTCCCTTCTACGTTTATCGTCTACCTCTGGCCTCCCCCATCTCTTGTTTATTCTGTCTCGCAGTCTTCTCCGCTCCCCTAGAAAAGGACACTTCCTTATCAGCTTCCTAAAATTCCTAAATGACTCCCTCCTCTCACACTCACTGTTTCTTGCGTTTTTTATCCACAATTCATCTTCCTTTTTTGACTTTTCTTTTGCCAATCGTGTCTTCCTTCCTAACATCACCTTTCCCATCCCATTTTGTGCTTGTCTTACTATCCCACATCACTCCTTTTACCCCAGTTTCTCCTTCACTTCACCTCTCTCCACTTTTCCCTCCTCTTTCTACCAAACACCCTTCATATTGATCATATTGCTCCTTGCCTCCAACAATACGTCCTTTCTCCGTCACTAACAGCTTGTTGAGCGATGGTGGCGCACTGGGAACCGCAAGGTTGGCAGTTTAAATCCCCATGTCAAAGTGTCCCTGAGCAAGACATGCAACCCCTAATTGCTCCCCAGGAAAAATGTAAACCACGGGTTAAAATGCAATGTAAGTTGCTTTGGATAAAATGCTAAATGGCCTGCAATGTTCCCGTCTCTTCTCTCCTTTTGTATCTCCCTCTGTCGGTTACTCTCTATTAGCCCCTCGGTGTCTATTCCTCTCTTCATCTCTTGCTCTGTAGCCGGTGATGGTGAAGGGCTACATGTCAAACTGCTGATAAACATTCATTACCTTGTGTTGTACTGTAGGCCTGCTCTTTAACCTGCATCTGAAAAGCCCGTCTCACCCTGGAGTCTCACCCTGGCTGCTTTGTCTCTTTGCCTCTGTCTATTTAGGCTTTTCTTTAACAGGATGGCTTCCCCCCCCCCCCTTTATTTTTAATCCACTCCCTCTTGGCACGCGGCTCCATGTCTATTGAAGCTGAAGAATGCAAGTGTCAGTGGGCCCAATGGCTTTTTTTTTTTATTAAGATGCATTATGTAGCATGCAAGTTTTTGTATTTGTGTGTGTGTGTGTGAGTGTTTGTGTTTGTGTTGGCTGATCTAAAGTGCTGAGAAGCAGGGGTTTGCATAAAAGTATGTATGTTCCTGGAATATAATTGTGTGTGTGCCCGCTCAAGGCTTTGTGATGATACAAGGATGTGTACGAGACAATAAGGGTCTCTTAAACTCATAATAGCAGTATTGGAAGAAACACATGATGCGACACACACTCACACAGCTCGGAGAGACTGGGAGGAACAATGGGACCGTCGTCCGTTCCTTTTATAGCAACCCACGGGAGGGAAAGGGCCTCAACGCTGCCCCTGTCACTCCCAAGACCTGTGACGTAAACGCTCCGTGTGCGTGTTTCTGTTTGTGTGTCACCGAGCTGCAGCTGACGAAAGCGCTGACGTCCCTCTCCTTGAAATACTGCGGCGTCTTTGCAGCAACGTGCGAACCGTGAGACTCTCTCTCTCACACACACACACACACACACACAGAGTCACAGTCTTTATTCTGCCGCAGACACAAATATTCTGCAACGCACCTGATTTCAGCAGAGCAAAACTATAAAAGTCACCCAGGAAATTCACACCTGCCTCTATGTGCAGTGCTGAAACATACGGCTGTGTGTACATTTGTCCGTGTGTGTGTGTGTGTGTGTTTGTGCATGTGTGTGCAGGTTACGTGGGAGTTGATGCTCCTGCTCAGCTCCGGCCTGTTGTGTCGTGGCCTGGGAGCCGTGAGTTTATGAGAGCTCTCCTGTCTTCACGCTTCAATAGCTCCATTATTCATTATTCACTCCGTGAGTGTACTTTGGTGTGTATGTGTGTGTGTGTGTATGTGCCATTTGTGTGCCTACTGCATCTTTTTTTGTATTTCAGTATGCACATGTGTGCTTGAAAAGAATCACCGCAGCTTTCAGAAGTATTCACACCAGATATTTGAACAAATGAAAAGCATAAGATGAACGAGGTCGATGACGTGAGTCAAAGCCGTACTTCACCCATCCTCATCCTCACCAGGATGTCCATCAAACCTCTCTACTAATCATGAAAATAATATATATATATATATATTGTGATAAATCTTTGTTCTTATGCTACCGAAGTTCAACACATATGTGACTCCAAGGCTTGAAAAGAGGTTCTTGGGGCCAAAGGGCCCGTTTTTTCAAACACAGGCTCCTTTAAATGATTTCGAAGAATTCATGAACCATATGAAGAAAGTTAATGACTGTTCTTCTGTCCCTGGTATTGGCCCAATCACTAACAGATCAGATCCAGTTGTTGGGAGGAGAATTAGAAAGAAGAAAGAATGAAAGGGAACGAGGGGGGGGGAAGCAGAACGTCTGCCTGTTCCTGACTCAGTGCCAACTGTGAGGTGTAATATAATAAAGGAGACTGTTTCTACTGAAAGGCTTTATTGTCACGGCCGACCGCAGGGTCCAAAGTACTGCAAGAGAGGCGTGTGAGAGTGTGTGTCTGTCCAGTGTACACTTTGACTACACAGCATTCATATACGTGTAAGCTTACAAACCAGTGACCTCATTCCCGCCCCAGCTGTGGTAGAGCTGTGGTTTAACACACTCGCGAGCAAAGAACAAAGTTATTGGGGCTTTTTCCTGCGAAACAATATCAAATCTGCCACTCCAAATGTGACTCCCGTTCTCAAATGACTTCATTTTTCTGTACTCCGTGATAATGCTAAATTGACACAAAATCCCAATAGACTGAAACAGAGAAAGTGCACATTAAAGGAGCCGTGTGTAGAGAGCATTATAAAAGCCAACAGTTTGAGGCTTTGAATAAATTATAATGAATTGTATCTACTAGTGCGTAATTCAATACTGACTCAATATTGACTGTAATCCTATTTTCCTGAGGGACACAACTTTATTATCTGGATTTTCTCACAAGCAACAGTGGACTCTTGGTTGGCTCATCATGTCCTCGGCAATGAAGAGATCTCATCTGGGGACATGGTCTGCCAGTGTGGAGACAGAGAGAGCGAGGGACAAAGAGAAAGAAAGGGACTTTGAGCTGGCAGTGCCACAGACAGGACACTCACACACACACACTCACACACACACACACAGAGTCCTAATTATCATGGTCAGCGTGTGTATTTTGGATACTGTCCCTGGGTCTCTTTGTAATGTGAAGAGATTATAGTGGTGTTGCCATAATGGAGGCTGGCGTTAACACAGCCTGGGGAGGGCATACATCTGACTGACTAAATATACCTTGGATGCCAATGCTTGTGTGTGAGTGTGTTTGTGTGAGTATGTGTGCAGGGGCATCCCTGGCACATGCAAACAAATGCTGGTACTTTCCAATTCTAAATCCTCTCCCTTTCTGTCTCTATTTTTAGGTCTCTGTGCCCATGTGTGACGTTTTTGTCTCGTCTTGGAGGTGAGAGGGAACTTGGTCGTCCTTCACAAGTTGAGCAGTAAATCGGCTTCGAGGGACTCCTTTGGAAGCAAGGAGGGTGTTATAAAGATTACGCTGAATATTAAGATCTTGAAAGGAAGCCAAGGAGAGCCGTGCTTCAGCAAACGCCAAGACAGAGAATCTGTTTTGGAATTATAGTGGCGAGCTCATACTGAGGAACTGAGCCCAAACCAAGGAAGGTGGACTGCTTACAAAGAAGAGGACTTTTAGCTCTAAATCAGAACCAAACCAACAAAATAACTACCAACATTTTACATTAAAGCTGACAGGAATCTAGGCTGAATACTACCACCAGGTCACTTTGCATACCTCACCTTTAAGTTGACTTTAAGAAAAGAGCTTGCTCTGAGCGAGCCGAGATGATGACCATGATGATGATGACGGTAGCCATGATGGTCACCTGCAGCTCTCTCTTCCTGCTGGGTCTTGCCACGGCCCATACTTCCTCCGGCACCTCTACATCTTCATCCTCCTCCTCGGCTGCTTCCTCCTCGCCACGCATGAAGCTCTCATACAAAGGTAAGATGCAAGGTTTTGAGAAGGAAAGAAGGGGAATTTCTTGTGTACTTTGGAGTTCATGTCTACGGCACATAATCTATACGTTTGTTTTGCATGCAGTACGTGCACAGACACACACACTTTTTCATGCATCACCCAGCTTCCACAATATCCCTTTTTAAACGGTCAACTGTCAACAGTCTTAAACAGCAGCAAGCTGTAATTTGCGGTTAGTGTGATTAACAGCAACACAAAGGCGAACGCACACACACACACACACACACACACACACACACACACAGCTTAAACACAGTGGTGGGGTTTGAGTTTCATCTCGAGCATTGTGAGTTAGAAGAAGGCAACTCGAAGCCCAGCACAACCACACAAACCAGGGACATGTTCCATCACTCAGAGCTGGCACTTACAGCCTGAACCGGCCAACAGCGTGACGCCCGCTGAGGGCCGTCTGACACATGCGCTCCCTTCACTTTAGGCGGACAGTACCATGTAGGGCACGGGATGGAAAGTGGAATGTCTTTGATTTAATAGACGCACAAAGGGCTGAAGGAGAGCTTGACAGCCTTGCGTATCGCTGAAATGTGTGTGTAGATCAAATTGAGCTGCTAGGGGTCTAACGTCTGACCGGTGGTTTTGCTGTGAGGCCTTTTGTGAGGAGCTGAGGAAACGGTGAGGGATCATTGTGTGTCTTCTCTGGGACTCAGGTTATTATCATCATATTGGGGCTGGATAATAGCATCTTTGCTAAAAAACAGAGACAAAACAAGAGCGGTAGGCCTGCAGTCCCTGATGTCATCCTCCCAACTGCTGGGTGGGGTTTGAGTCCTAATAAAATCAGAACAAGGGCAGACTAATAAAGCCATTTTAAGGTCTAAGCAGAGCGTAGGCCAGCAGGGCAGGACGCAGTCCTTTTATTTCTTCTTTCTTTTCCATGACTTTGGTTAACTATTATAGCTTAAAGTAAAACATATAAGCTGCATTTTCCTCGGCACTGTTTCCCCCAGAGTCTGTTCGTGGAAGCTTGGAAAAAGCAAGGAAAGTCACTTTTTCCATAGAAAGCAATAGTCTCATTACTGTCAGAGGTTTGTCCTGCTGGTTCATAAGTCACTGGACCAGCCCAGTTAAAATCCACCATCTAATCTGAAGACTGATGATTTGAGGTTGTTTTGGTATTGCAACTTCGCTCACGACATCTTTATCTTCAGGACACTGTTAATTGTTACTTGTAACTTTATTGAGGACTTAATAAGCAATGAATGAGTAAACGGATAATGGCGGTAAATACGTTTTCCCTTCTGACAACACACACATTTTGTTGCTGACTCACATTTAATCAACAAATTGAAGATACAACATCAACAGCCCGGAGATGATACATTTTACAATAGTGACTAGAATCTTGCAAAGGTTTCTCAGGTCTAATCAAAGGTTTCTATGTCTGTACCTACTGTACCGATTGTCCTGTCTACCTGTGCGGTGGCTAGAGTTGCAGCAGTTCCACGGGGTGCGGCGGTTCGAGTTGGAGCGCTCGTGCTGCTTCAGCGCTCTGCTGTTGGATGAAGAGCGAGGCCGCCTCTTCGTCGGGGCAAAGAACTTCCTGCTGTCGCTCTCGTTGGACAACATCGCCAAGCAGGAGCACAAGGTCGGTCAGCACCAAACTCCGTCACACACAACATTAAGTCGGCCAAGTCGGAACTTGTTAAAAAATATGAAAGTAGGGAATGAAATACCTTTTAACTCTGTTTTATTCCACATTGTGTTAGTGGACTACAATATGTTAATAACTGACATGAGCTTCTCTTGGTGTGTCTCCAAAACACAGCAGTCATAACTTTGCTTCTGCTCTGTGCTTCATTAGTTACCATATGTGCCTCTTATCATTGGATCATATTTATGACTTTAGTTCGTGTTAACAACAAACTACAGAGAGGAGATTACACGGACATTGGATGGAAATCATGAAGTGTTTTTACCACCACTGCCATTATGTCTGATTTCTAAGAATAATTTGTTACTCTTTGCTAAGCCAAATGTGCTTCATGGGTTTGTTTTCAAAGGCACAGAGGAAAGAGAAATATTGTGGGCACTGTGGACGCTTCTTACAAATAGGCTCCTTTGAAACTGACAGAATCATATTTCTTGCACATGTGTGATCAGTTAAATGAGCGGCTTTAAGTCAAACAATAGAAGAAAGATCGACGTGGGATTGATAGAGGAAGGTAGAAAGGAGCTGGAATGAGATGAAAAGACAGAATTCATACCAAAAAAACCTCATTGTGATTGATGTCTAACTGACATCAGTTTATTGAAACCTTTGCCTTTGGAGTATGTAGTCATAGCCTCTTGAATACACATGAGCACACACATACATGAACACTAAAATGTACACACTACCAATACAATTAGCGCACTTAAATGCATAAAGGACCATAGATACAAACACAGCCCACTACAAACATCTGCTCACAGCTGTGTGGAATAAATTACACGTATGTCCCTGCTGCGTTGGATGTGAAGCCCGTGTTGGGTCGGGATTTATGGGTGGGTTTGATTTATGACCTGGCTGTGATTGGTAACCATATTGAAGCTGTTTTTCAATGTGGTCGGGTCATCCTTCTTTACATGAGAGGGGAGAGTCAGGAGGTGTCTTATTATTATGCTCAGGGGCATATTAGTCATTAAGAGGGAACAAAGGCGTGTTGTTTTTACTGTTTGAAATTGTAAGATTTGATATATTTCATCAAAATGTACTTCTAACACCCACATAATGAACTCAGATTTCAGGGACTGAATAATCTGACCTCTTTTGGCTCTTTTGTTTCAGATCTACTGGCCAGCTCCTGTCGACTGGAGGGAGGAGTGCAACTGGGCTGGCAAGGACATCTCTGTGAGTCTCTTCACGCCTCTTAAACTGTGTATGAGCGCATTAGATAACCTTTTAGGGGAAATGTTAAGCTTTATGTAGTCAGAAACAACCTGTATGAATCCTAACTTTTTGTGGACATACATTGCGCTGGAGATGAAGAACAAGGCTGAGGAGCTCCTAACTGGCACAACACAATGCTACCTTTTAATCCACTGGAGTCATGGGAGGGATCACAAGACAGAAACACCACGTTTAAACTGATAACATGTTATAATAGGTGCAACACTCCTCCTTTTGGTCCGACCCTGTGGTGCAATCACACCCTCCAAACCCTCTGTTTCAACCCTTTCTGACTGGCTTTATCTCATTTGTGTTTTCCAGTTGCATTTACACTCAGGCTTTTATTGTGTCTTTTGGCTTGATGAAAGAAACACATTTTTTAGATCCTTTTGTGTTGAGGGAACATAGGGAGCTGACACACTAAGTTAGCAAATGTATTTTAATATTGGACCGCAAAAAACAACCACTGTTTCAGGTTAACACAACATTGGTAAAACAATAATCCCAAATTGCTAAGGTAGAGCGACTATTTTTACTTAAACAATTAGATGAATCTAGTTAAAAACAGTTAGTTATATTCTAGTAAAACCTGATTACTCGGCCATGTACACTTATATGTTTGAGTTTTAAGCTTACAAGTTGAAGTTTTAACTTGAGAAACATACAATAGAGACAGGAAGTATTGCTGTAAAAGCAATGCAAAGAAACAAGAGCAAAAATTGGAAATAAACTTTAGAGTGAAATGGGCACTGGCTTCTAGAGGACTACAGTATTCCCCTCTAAGTCTAAACAGTTAAATATAGAAGCATCACAAAACACTAATAAAGTCCAAGCACAGTAATTAAGACATGATGAAGACAAAATGAGGTACTGGACAAATCTGTTAATTGACCCACTGCATGTAAACACGTGTTATGTGAGGCTGCAGTGTGGCTTTAATTAACTGTTATTTTACGAGGGAGGCACGGTCGAGACTAAGAGTGGTTTTTCAGGACAAAAAACATTAATCAAAATATTACAATAAACACAAAATATGCTATCAAGCTATCATTTAATAATTTATGACTTAATTCAAGCCAACATGAGGTAACAGCGTAACATTAAGATAAGTATGAAAGTGAGTGAGCATGGAGGGACTTGACTGACAGCATGAACGGTGGGATTTAACTCATGACCTAATGCTCCTAAGACTGTTACTTAAATCTTTTATTGGTGGCTTTTCTTTTGATTCTCTATTTTGAGCTACCCAAAACTAGTATTTAGTTACCAAGAATATGTCGGGTCAACACCAAATGTGACGATTGTGTGTCTAAATGGGCAGAGCGGGCTCGGCTTCACTGACCGACATACAGAGGCCACCAGGAGCCCGTAGACCACCCAGGACTGCATCACACACAATTAGCCAACGCATATAGTTTGTGCACTGCGTAGGTGTGTGCATGTGTGTGCAACGGTAACTTCCCATCAATGCTTCGGACACGCCACAAATCTGCCAAATCTGCCTTTATTGATGTATAAATACGGGTAAAATAAGTGATAAATATAGTTCTATATTTATATTATTTAAGTATTGGATGTGTGTGCGTCTGTCTATGTGTGTGTAGAACAAACCCTTCATCAGTGTGATTACACAGCTGTAGCAGACGCACAACGAGCTCCATTCATTCAAAGCCCCAGTGTCCAGTTTCACCTGACCAGGAGTCTGTCTGACGCTGCGTTCAGGTTTCTGTGTGTGTGTGTGTGTGTGTGTGTGAGAAAGAGACGGCAGGAGAGTGATGGAGAAAAATAATACAATTGCTCCAGAGGAAGAAGGGAAGTAGAGGTGGAGGGAGAATGAGATGAATGTAATTAAACACAATTAGGGGAAATTTTGAAGACAAAAGTTACACTGAAAGGAGCTGTCCCCTGGTCAGTTATTATTCTGGCCTTTCTGGCCTTTGTTATTTGTATCCTTCATTTAACACACTCCCTTTGACTTTTGGTACCTTTGTGAACACTTACCCACACACAGAGAGCTGACCTGACCTCACACCCTAATTACAGAGAAGTGTTTCTTTCCCCCCACTGGATCTGTTCTCTCCCACTTCCCCCTTCTCCTGCTCTCTTCCCATGCTCGCTCTCTATCTCATATGAGCTGTTTCTCATGTTGTTTACGACCCCCTTAGTCCTCCCATTGTCCCTTTGTACATGCTCAAGGGATCTTTCCTTCGTCATGGCCAGTTAGCCTGATATCAGCCGTGTGTTGGAGCAATCTTTTTTACACAAAACCTGAAACGTTAGTTGAAGCAGACATTTGATGTAAATTGGCCTTTATTCTGTTACTTTAAGAGCCGGAAAGGTTTGCTGTGGTCATATCCAGTACAGTATGTGTGTGTGTGTGTATTTTGTGATACATTCACTGTGATAAATTCAACTGCCACCTACCTCAGAAAATGTACCTACCTATAACTTTTCCATTCTAGTAGACACGTTTATGGGATTTCTCCACACTAAAAAAACTGACAACTAAGAACACTTCTGCGCACACACACACACCCCTATATTACAGAAAAGAAGCCAGGTAACATGCCTACAGACACACTAACACAAACACAGACACATGGACCTAAACACAGTAAGACAGTGACTGGAGAGCTGCAACCTTATTTAGGTCTAAAAATGTGTTTCATTGTGTTTAAGCTGTCACGTTAGCATCAATTAAGAGAAGATTACCTGTTAAAATCCATTGACAGAGGAGGACGTTGTGGAAAAGGAGGTTAATGTTGAGGTTGAGCGATGGCGTACACTTATAACATGAAACCGTCCGCCCCACAAAGATAACGGCATTGGTTGTTGAAAAGGCAACACTTTCACATTTTCTTTTCATGGCAGTATAGCTTTCCTTGCAAGAAGAAGAATTTGAATTAATGTCAATGTCTGCAATGTTTGACCCTGAATAACGAAGCTTGTGTCCTCTGATCTCCGCTGAAAACATTTTGGGAAAAGAAGAATCTACAGTCATGTCATGCTCACATTAACGTGCTGATTTGGTTTAGCATATATATAAGTTTACAATATTCACCCACTTTTTTTAGTGTGGAGGATTAACCAGATTTCCTGGTAAGTCCTACTAAAGCTCTGCAGACATTTCACTCAAAAGCCTCTATGAGAATCTGAATTGCCCATCCAGCCATTAGTGAGATATTTCTGTCGTGACTATCGCCGCCAAAAAACTGACCAACATTGTTATATACATTTGTCTTTTTGGGAGGAACGAAATATCCTATATTTAGTCCTTTAGGTAGTAGGACCTATTGTGTCCCTAAACAAGGGCGTTAACCCTCAACTACGAGGTGAAGCAGCTTAGTGGCCTCCTATGTGGAAATGTGAAGCCACTGATTATTAGACTTTTACTGAATATAATCACTGAGTAGTTCACCACTGGGAGGATAAGTCCCTTTGCACACTCAACAATTCAGTGTTTCCACCCAAATAAACGAGAAAAAAAAAGTATTTCCTGCCCCACCTTGATGTGTTACTTAGTGATATTATTACAGCTGAACAGATTGTTGGTCAGAGTGCAGAAATCATTCTTTGGCAGGACAAAAGTCCACGCGGCTTTGCATTGTCGTTTTCAGCAGAAAGCAATCACAAGCTTCCCTGGGATAACACACAGCGCTGTGTTCAGTGTCTAATGGCCGTTTAACCCGTGTGTTCAGTCAGAGGCTCTGAGCCATTAACTCTATCCACTCAACAGCGGCTCTTTTTCTATCAAATCCTTCAATATAATCGGGTAAAATATCTGGAGATGACTGCTTAGATGGGTCGAGAGAATATGAGGGCCAAATAAAAGGGAAGAAAATGAGGGACGTTGTTTTCAAATAAATATCTGGAGTCCTGGGTCACATTAGCCTGTAAATGTCTAAAAATACAACTAATTAGATTCTAATACATCAAAGGAACAAAAACGTAAGAACTTGGGGAACTTCCTTTTTTAACGGTTCTCACAATATTTAGAAGCTGTACTTTCCCTTTGACTGAATCAATCGGTGACGTAATGCTTGAATGAAAGCCCAGCTAATGGGAGAAAGACAGAGGTGGAGGCAGGGAGCAGATAGTGGCTGATATAATAAATAGGTAGATCGGGTTAATCATTTCTAGAACGGAATGGATGGAGGAAGAAAAGGTTAAAAGACATCCACCGAGGAACAATTCCACTTTATAAGACATGAGGGCGAGGACATAGAGCTCAGGCCGCAGTGAGGTCAGAGCCTGCATTTTGCTCACAGTTTCAACAAATGAGTCAGTGGTGGGTCAAAGGTTAGCCAGTGAACCCTTACACACCCACACAGACCCACCCACCCAACCACACACACACACACACTGAGGATACGTGATGGCTGGCATAATTCACCTCCCTTGTCCTCCTACTTCCTTTCTGATCTTTTCAAGGTCTTTCAAGCGTCTTCTTACCTTTTCTTTTCTTCCTTTTCGTCGCATCAAAGGAGTTACTTTGTCAAACTAGTGTTCCGCTGACTCCTTCACCTTCCTCTGCCCCCCCCCCCAACACAGACGAACACACACTGAGGGCTTGAAATACAATGAGAGTGAGATGGAGCAGGACAGGTCTTCTTCAGACACACACACACACACACACACACACACACACACACACGGAATCATGGCAAAAAAGCTTGATTGAAACGTGGAATCGAGGAAGCCGCCGAGGTGTGTTTGTTCATTCATTGCTCTGATATCCTTGTGTCAGCCTGAAGGGTAGAGGCAAGAGTCAAGAGTGTGTGCACGTCGTCCTTTCATGGGAAACAGAGGTCTCCTGTGTTTGTCAACAGCTTCATCGGCCTGTCGATTGGTTGGACGCCTTCACATGGTCACACATGGAAACATGTATGCAATCACACACACCAAGCACTCAGACTTTAACCCCTAGTGGTTTTCAAAGGCTGAAAAGCAGGCCTTTGTTCTAAACCACTGAGGTGAGTGTGTGTATTGTGCACGTTTAGGTGTGTGTGTGTTTCCAGGCCTAATGAGCCATAATTCCGCTTGCTGCCGCTTTCACAACCCAGGCCTGTCCGTCACCCTCAGGTGACATTTACAGAGACTGAACACATTCCCCATGAATGGAAGTTGATTAAAGAAGAGAGTTGAGATAACATCAGATGGAGAAATCGCAATAAAACATTATGCATTATAATATTTATTAACATTATTATCTAGCAAATGTATTTGGATTGAAAAAAAAATGAAGTGAGTCTGCAGACTTTGTAAGCAGTGCAACTGTTAATTGACAGATTCATGTATTCATGAACCTCTTCTCCAGTCGGTCCCGGGGGTTCAACATCGTCTGTAACTTGATCCACAGACCGATGTTACGATGGCCGGTCTGGAGAATAATGGAGAGCAGAGAAAGGGAGATGGGAGAGCCAGCATTTCACAGACACAAAAAAGGATGAATGCTGAAAGTTGAATACATGGAGGATTAAACAGGAAAAGATGAACAATATTTTCACCAAACTATGAAGAATTCATTAAATGCTAATGGTCACATCGTACATCAAACACATTTGAAATAATAACTGTACTAAGTTATTTGTATTTTACGTCATGAGGTGTGATTCATTGGCCTATATGAACTTTCCTACAATGGTTTGGCCATGTAGATATACATATCATATCCATACTAAGTGAGTTAACAAGTAACATTGTGTGGTTCTTTTTATACCTTTGACTGTTGTGTGTGTGTTCCATTGGAGCCTCGTATGTGTAGACGCACACAGACTGTAGGCATGTGTGTGTTCAGCCATAACACAAAGGCTGTCACAACAGTGTGTCGGAGGCGGAGCTGAGGACTCGACAGTGTTGTCACAGGCAGCGAGGGTGAGATGAGCTATGTGAGGAATGTTCATCACTAACCCTAAAAAAAAGAGAGCCAGAGTTTTGTTAGTTGTTCTAGTATTTAAGTCTCTTTTCTTTTGCGGTCATGGTTTCGCGTTTTAATGCGTTTAAATTGAGTTGCAAATAACTGTAAATCGCACTTTCTTGGTGTTTTTCAAGTCATTTCTAGTTTTAGTGAACTCATGTGACATTTTGACATTTCGACATATAGATTTATGTAAGAAGGTGCGCAGTATTTATCTAACATTATGGACCTCCTGCGTGTGTTTAAACCCCTGAGCAGCATAAACTAAAACTCTATCTATGTTTGTGTTGCAGTCCGACTGTGTGAACTATGTGAAGATTGTGCACCACTTTAACCGCACCCATCTCTACGCCTGTGGAACTGGGGCCTTCCACCCCACCTGTGCCTTCGTGGAGGTGGGACACAGGATGGAGGTGAGAAAAACACAAAGCTAAAGCCAACACACTAACTTTGGAACCGCAGTATTACTGATGTTATTCTTGATTATTTAATTACATAATACGATATATGTAGTCTATAGAAACAATTTCTCAAACAACATTGTGCTCCTGCCATCCGTCCCTTTGAGTGATAACTCAACCCCAAAACTACATGTAAGGACCTCAAAACACAAAATGCATGTTTAAAAAGATATTATGCTGACAGCCAACTTTTAGCTTTTAGAGTTTTAGCTTGGAAAGCTAAGCATAGCAAACTTTACTCAAACATGCGGCAATCTACACCGGCACTAAAGAAAAGGTGAACAATGGCTGCCGACAAATCTTTTAAGCCTTGCTCAAGTTCCTGATATTTCAACCCCAAAATGATTGTAGCAAACAAAATGTAGCTGTAATATGACTTTAAAACATTCCTCCATGTCCTCTCGCTCCGTCAGGACCATGTGTTCAGGATTGACCCCTCCAAGGTCGAGGATGGCAAAGGGAAGAGTCCGTATGATCCTCGGCACAACGCTGCATCTGTTCTCGTTGGTAACTAATGCACCTTACAATGCACTTCAATAGGAGCTGGCTACCCAGAAAATGCTTTTATTTAAAACTGGTTTGAAATAAACAGTTTAAATCCTTTCCGAACATTTTCCTGCTGTATTTTGAGTCGATTGTGATGGATGATTCCTTCTGTCTCCTAGGTGACGAGCTATATGCAGGCGTGGCCACAGACTTAATGGGACGGGACTTTACCATCTTCAGAAGCCTGGGGAAACGTCCCTCCATCCGCACAGAGCAGCACGACTCCCGCTGGCTCAATGGTCTGTGTGTGTTTTAATGATGAAGAAATCACTTCCTTTTTCAGTTTAGTTCATTTCATGTCATAACAACTTGATGGAGAAACTCACACTGTTTATCTCTGTTTTTGCTCGAACCAGAACCAAAGTTTGTTGGTTCCTTTTGGGTCCCAGAAAGTGAAAACCTGGACGATGACAAGGTTTTTTTCTTCTTCCGCGAGACGGCGGTCGAGGCCCAGGGGCTGGGAAAGTCCACCTACTCCCGCATTGGACAACTCTGCAGGGTGAGAGATAATATTCTATTTAAAGCCGGTGCGATGACAAATGATTACAGTTATTCTGTTAAAATGACTTTTCAATTCTTTTGTCTCGAATAAGAACGACATGGGCGGTCAGCGAAGTCTGGTGAACAAGTGGACGACATTCCTCAAGACCCGTCTGATCTGCTCGGTGCCAGGAGCCGACGGCAGCGACACGTACTTTGATGAGCTGCGTGAGTTCACTTTTCTACTTGATCCACGTGTCTATGACTACAGCGTTATTACATGTCACATGTTGTTAAACATAGCATGTGATGTCATAGCGATTGGCCCTACACAGTAAAGTGAATGTCCTCATATGTGCATTTTTGGGGCAGAACGAACTCACATCGACTCCAGTGACAAGGGCTTGAATGTGTGTAGGTTGCTCGTTAGAAGGAGCTAAACAAATAGCATTCTGTTCAGTTGACCGGTGCAAACTCTGTGGGTGTAAAGAAAGATAAATTCAAAGAAAAGCTTTCTGAACTCAGAGGAAGCATTGAGACATTCTTGCCCACATTTCTGATGACTTAAAGAAATTTAAGAGTTGTTGGAAATAGATTCTGGCCTGGTCCAAGGGGAAAGTATCAGTATAAAGAGGGTGGTGAATCTATCACATTTTTGAGTCTTGTGGCTTAGAAGAGAAAGTTTTTTATAGTGGAGAATTTCAATTTCAATGTACATAAGGAATGCCAATGGGATGAGATAAAAACATCTGACAAAGACAAACACAGATCCTCCATTCATGTTGTCTGCACACCAGCACGTTTTTGATTCACCTTTCTAAACAGTCCTTTGGGCCATAACATGACATGTTGTGATGCAGTGAAAGGTGAACCAAGTGGAAGAATCCGTCATGACCCATTAGACAAGGTCTGAGTCCATCTCATTGCCTCCTGTGAACAATGAGTCTCTTACTGAGGCCATATTTAGCAAACTAGTTCAAATCAAAAAGAGCAGTAGACTTTTCTTCTACTGCAGCATTGCATGACACATGCGCCAGCATCTTGATGAAAAATGAAAATAATCCACTGCCCGAGGCTGTGGGGAATTTGGTTCCATGTTATGACAGATATTTGCGAAATACCTGTTTAAAGTAAATATTGCCATAGGGCTTTGCTTATCTTTCTCTTAACCTTCGACCTCTGGACTACCACCACCTGACCTGTGTGCGTTTGTGTCTGTGTGTGTGTGTGTGTCCTCAGGCGACGTCTTCTTGCTGCAGACGAGGGACAGAAAGAACCCTCTTGTCTACACAGTCTTCTCTACTTCTAGGTCAGAATCTATTCACATTGCGTGTGTTTGTGCAAAAGAGGGAAAAAAGAGAGGAAGTCAAGTGTGTGTGTGTGTGTGTGTGTTCATGACTTGTGGGGACATTAGTCTGATTACACATTCACAGTGTCGTGACAAAATCTACATCATTAAATCTTATGGTGAAGACTTGGTTTAATGTTAGAGTAAGGCAAGATTTCTCCTTAAAACTTAATGTCAAGTTAAGGTTTAGGATTAGGCTGGTAGTGATTACGTTTGGGTTTGGGTAATTCTCAGGTTAATGAATGTAAGTCAATGTAATGTTCCCAAAAGTCACGTGTGTACGTGTGCAATGAATGTTTCTAACCCAGCTCCCCCTGTTCCTCAGTAGCAGTGTATTTAAAGGCTCGGCTGTGTGTGTCTACTCCATGAATGACATCCGGAGGGCCTTCCTGGGGCCCTTTGCTCATAAAGAGGGGCCCAACTACCAGTGGGTCCCCTTCCAGGGAAAAGTCCCCTATCCACGACCAGGAATGGTATGTCGATTTGACCTCCTGGTTTCTGATATTTCCGTTATTTTCATTTCGTTTCATTTTAATACATTAAACTCATGTAATATCCTTGTCTTAACAGCACTCATTTTACAGTATTAGACCTAAATTAATCCAAAAGCTCTTCCCAGCCTTCTCAATCAATGTGTTCTTATTAGGGCTCTTACATTCTTCCAGCACTGCCAGCATAGCGTCAGAAGAATTTGTTATGCAAAGCTTCAGCCTCAGCAGAACAATCGCCATTGTGTGACCGCAGAATAGTAATTGCACTTGACCTACAGTAAACCAGCTATCACGCCATCATCGACTCACCGGGTTGTACAATTAGCAGAAATTATCAGATTAAAAGAAACAGGCCGAGCTTTGACGAAATTAATCAAAACTGCATAGAAAGTAGATTCAGAGTGCATGAAGCAGATGATGGGTTTTTACACTTTATGTACGAGCGTTGCACACAATGAAAAAGTAAGAAAACTGCATGATACCACAGGTTGGTATGCTTAGAGAGGGACCTGAGGAGGAGATAATATCTCACACCTTTGAGACCTGTTCCACCATAACACCTCTTTGTGGCCTGATAAGAAATGTGAGTGAAAAGTCTTTTTTTTCCCACAGTGTCCCAGCAAAACCTTTGGCAGTTTTGAGTCCACAAAGGGTTTCCCAGACGATGTGATCCAGTTTGCACGTCACCACCCTCTGATGTACAACCCGGTCTACCCAATGAGCAGACGGCCCGTCTTTGTCAGAACTAACGTGGATTACAGCTTCACGCAGATCGCCGTGGACAGAGTCAACGCGGCCGATGGACAATATGACGTCATGTTTATTGGCACAGGTGAATAACGTGTTGCAGTCTTTACTTTAGCTTTAAACCTGAAAATAAAGACATGTGGTTGTGGTTTGACATGAATAATGTATTTCAGACAAAGGGACAGTACTAAAGGTGATCAATGTCCCCAAGGAGAGCTGGAACAACATGGAGGAACTCCTTCTGGAAGAGCTCGAAGTCTTCAAAGTGAGAAAACTATGATGGAAGCTAATTGGTTGTAAAAATCAAGCAAAAACTCTGGCTGCATATTGAGAGCATCTTAAAATACCTATTTTTTAATAATGCAAGTGTATTCTTTTTGTGCGTCGCATAGTAGTTAATTTGCTCTGTCTTGTGTGTTCTAAAGGACGTCTCATCTATTATCGACATGCAGATCTCCTCCAAACGGGTAGGTTTGTTTTAACCTCAACATCATTGATGTTAATTGGATCTAAGGTCTTCAGGCCCAGGCAGCCCCTGGACACAGGGGCGATGGGATGAGCCTTTAGCTGTTAGTAAGGGGAAGCTGATTGTAGAGGACACAGAGGCAAGAAGAAGCTTCTAAGAGCCGTCCTGAAGGAAATGCGGGGCGTGGATGAGTTGAGAAAGTGTGGAAAATTCAGTTAGAGGGAAGTACTGGGCAACAAGTCTGGCAAATAAAGTAGACAAGGTCCTGTTGACATTCAGGTACAGCTTCCCAGAGTCTAGTAACAGTTTCTCAGTGTGCTCCTGTCCTTTGCTTTGGTGACAGTGAAAGCAATAAATACAGGTTAGTTAACTATTGCATTTCTTGCTATGGTGAATTTGCAGCATAACCATATCACAAACAACAATGATGCAAGACCTGGAGGCAAGCGTTCATTCTGGAGTTCAAATCAGTGTGTGCTCCTGAATCCTCAAACTGGTCCCTCCCCTCTGTGTCCTCACAGCAACAGCTGTATTTGGGCTCAGACACGGGCATCGCCCAGGTTCCCCTTCACCGCTGCAGCGTGTACGGGAAGGCCTGCGCCGAGTGCTGCCTGGCCAGAGACCCCTACTGCGCCTGGGACGGAACATCCTGCACTCGCTACCTGCCAAACACCAAGAGGTCCGTGACACCAACGTTATTCGTTGTTTCAACCAGGAAAAGAAAAAACATCATTTCATGAGTGTGAATTCCTAATGTTGAAGTCATTTTTTTTCAATGGACTCCATTTACAGACGTTTCCGTCGCCAGGACGTAAGAAACGGAGACCCCAACACCTTGTGCTCTGGAGGTATTTATCAAAGACTCTTGTTATTTGTTTCGTTGTTTAATCCAATGCAAACACAAAACCCCACCAGCTGTTAGCAGTATTTTTTAGATGACTGAGGGTATTCAAAATGAAAGCTTTACCCTGATCCTGCTCTGACTCAGAGACACTTGAGGCTTTATTATAGATTATTATTATAACACCTCTATTGAACTAAGAACTTCTGTGGTGTACATATATACATATACGTTTTTACACTATAACTATTTCTTAAATGTAGTCTTTAGAGATTAGATATATATTTTGAAATATATTAGACTTCACTTAAGCTTAAGCTGCCTTCTTTCCCGGGTCTGACCTGCTCTGGGCTTTACTTCCCTGTTCAGCTCCTCTATCTGCCCTGTCCTGCCCTCTCCTGGCTTTTTAATTCTTGAAGGTCCTGGATTGTTAAAAGTGAGCAGATGCCCTTGGTTACAATAGATCTCCTCATGCCCTTGTCTCTGCTGCCCCCTGCAGACCACCATAAGCACCGCGTTGCAGAGAGGAAGCTGTACGGAGTTGAGGGAAGCAGCACTTTCTTGGAGTGTATCCCAAAATCCCTTCAGGCCAGTGTCACCTGGACGTTTCAGAAACATCTCCAGAACCCACGTGAACAGGTGAGAGGGATGGCGGAGGGGTTACAACTAAGATTTCTGATGGCTTTGACTAGACACTAAAAAGGTTTTACCTGACTGTATATATTTCACAATATGTAAACATGTATTGTGAGTCATCTTTATGTTTAACATTGTTTTGTCCTCCATTACATTGTTGTCATTCAGTTCTATTCTGCTCTTGCAGTTAATGTGGGATTTAAAAGGATGCCTTTAAATGGCATATTCAGCTCCAACATATTGCTGAAGTGGTTTCTGGTTCTCCAGGTGCGTGTGGATGACCGCATTCTCCAGACAGACAGAGGCCTTCTCATTCGACGTGTGCTGAAGCGAGATGTGGGCGTCTACCAGTGCCATGCCATGGAACACGGCTTCACCCAAACATTGCTAGGCATCACCTTGGAAATTGTACCTTCAACTTCCTCCTCAGTCTCCAATCTACCCTCCGAGGCCCCTGTCCGATTGGACCCCCGCAGTGGAGCTGGGCCCCCAACGACCAATCAAAAGCTCTGGTATCGGGACTTCATGCAGCTGGTGGACCACCCTAACCTGAGCACTGTTGACCAGATTTGTGAGCAGGTTTGGGCACGAAAGAATGCCGGCAGTGAGCAAGGAGATAAGGCCTTCGCTGCTCCGGGGAAGGAGGCCCCTCTCCTGGGCCCCGCTGCCCGCCCAGTTAACAAGAAGTGGAAGCTTTTCCAGGAGAAACGAAAGGGGAGGAACCGCCGGACCCACGACGGGAAGCCGAATCCTCGGGCGCCTCGCAGCGCAGGGGAGTAACACCGCCAAGAAAGACACGGAGGGGGAAAAGAATGACTAATACAAGAAAGGAAAGAGGAGAGACTGAGAGACCAAGAACTCCTGGAGGCGTTCACACATACAGACACAACCACATACAGAAGAGCACACACACACACTCTGTACCTCCTCTATTGTGTATAGATATCCATGGATGCCCCCACTAAACGGTACCCGAATCTCTGGTCCTCGTCCCACTGGCCAGCTCCTGCATGTGTTGCCTTACAGCCCAAATTCATTCTGCACGATCCCTTTACACTGTTCCACTAGCTTAGTCAAGGTTACATGCAGGTACATGGGAGTGAACCCACCTGTATCTGCGGGAAATAGACCTTTACTCACCTGTCTTCCCTGCTGCCGCTGACTATATATGGAGAGTCCCCAATCTGTTATATGTGGGTAGTAACTCATAGTATGAACATCTAAGCTTCGGACTGCACCGCTCTGAAAAAAAGAAAACAGCCCCCAAAGAGTGGGATAAACTCTGCTCACCACTTTCCTCGCCTAAGGATTTCACAACGACGTAGACAATGGGGGGTGTTAGTGCTGCACATATTTGAGAGGGAATGGAGAACCTGGAATATACTGGAACGGATCAGCATGTTGCAAAACTGGTTATATTATATCGTTTTTTTATGGTTTCCTTGGGCACATTGAGGTATGTTGCAGCAAAATAAATCACACAATACAATGCAATTATGGTTAGAGAGCGGTCGATTCTGGCAAGATATAATTATATTGCTTTACTGGTCTAAAAGATATTCCAGGTGGTGAGGGAAAGATGAGATGTTTACACTAAACAGAAAAGGCAGAAGCACAAATGATGAAATCTGTAGAAGCAAATAAAGCCCAAACACACCTGGATTCTAGACACCTTGAAACATATTTCACAGCTTTGATATGATCTGAACTCTCTAAAATGAGCTATTTATTGTTTCTGTTTCTGGCTGTGTTTAATGTTTTGTGCATTAACATGAAAGATAAATCCCAAACATGGTGGTTTTGGTGGGGAAGGTTGATATGATGGGAGGTAGAGGGAAGCTGACTAATAAGACAACCCATGTTTCTGGGCTACAGGACAATATATATACAGTATATATATATATAAAATATTAGCATGATATTTAAGTTAAACTATGATTTTCTTTTGTATTCTAAGCGGTAATTCAACTCCTCGCTCTTTTACACTGTTCTTGCATATGTTGTTTGTGATGAATAGCTATATTCAAAATGATATGAGACGAGCCTCCTGATAACTCCTCATTCAACATGGTAAAATGTACCGAAAGCTGTTCTCTGCTACCCATAATGCATTTCAATCTCCCTCAACAACCAAACTTTCATCTGACTTGGTACACTGCCCTTCTCAGTGTAGTGCAACAGTCCCTAATAACATGGCCTTTTGCTGATTAATGATGTCATCTTTTCCCTATGGACAGTTAGTATGACACAGTCTTCCTTTTCTCCGTCTAGAGTCCATTCTCTCTGTGTATTATCTGTAAAGAAAGCTTTTTGTTGCTTGTCTGTGTTTAAATGTAGTATGTGCCTGCCTCCTCCTGTGTACAGGCTCGGATGAGGAGCCCACCTTTAGTACCGTACTTTATAATATCATAGTCTGAAAGAAAACAACTGGCCATGTTAGACACAACATGAATTTGTGTTTTTTTGCATTTATAACTCAAGGTAATCTCTATGATGAATTCATGGTAGTTTCGTGGTACGGTTTTCAGCATAATGCAATTGGTGAAACTTAGCTGAGTCCCTGACAACAGCGGCATCACAAGCTAGGTCTGCGAGTTACTTCTAGATGTATGCATTTATTGTCATTGTTATTTATGTACCTTCTTTATAGAGATCTAATTAACTCTTTAAACTGAACTGAACTGACCTAACTGGCTCCTGCAAAAAGGACACTCTGCACTTTGACACCACATCCAGAATTGAAAACAAAACGTTTGAACATGAAGATGCTGCTTTACTGCATTTAATCCGTAGAATGAATTTGGGATATAGGCTAAAATTAGATTATTAGTTGCGTACTGCTTTTGTTTAATGACACGTTATTTACAACGGTTGTGATGTCAAATTAGTTTGAGTGTCTTTTTTAAGCCAGCAGTTTTGTGCTCTTTTGAAATTGCATGACCAATTCTGGTGGCTAACGCGTTTGACAATGGTGCGGTGGCAAGAAAGAGTGGGAGAAAGAAAGCACAATGTTAAATATTATTATCATTCCTTTGTATTTATGTGCAAAGCTAAGCTGATGTGTTGTGGTGGATTTTTATTTTTTATTACACATTTATTGTTCGTGTCCTCTGAAAATGACTAGTCCTCAAAAAACAATTGGACACTGCAGCCAATGGTAAAAAAAAAAAGAAGAAAAATGCTTTGTTGTTCACATAGTCCTCCATTCAACACTCCTGTTGTAACCCATGTCATGTGACGCAGCCCTGCAAGACAGCTCACAAGAAGAGGCTTACGTGTGCACGTGTGTGTAAGAGAAAGAGAGAAATGTGTGCTTGTGTTTCTATGTGTGTGAGTTTTGGGGAAAGCCGATCTCTGTATATAATGGCAAAGGGAACAGTAGTGTGTGTGTATCTGTGTAGAGAAGTCTAAAGTTGAAAGTTCAAAGGTCGAAGGCCAAAGTTAGCGTGGTGCACTGTAATACTCCCAGAGGTCTTTGTGAAATGTCATGTCAGATTGTTTTCGAATTAACACAATAAAATGATGCAGTTACTTTAAAATCCAATCGCTGATCTCTTTTGTAAGACAGTGTGGGAAAAGTGATGACACAATGTCTGCATGTTCACAATTCACTGCTTATTGTTGTACGCCAATTTTACTGGCTACCTTTGCCATTAATGTGTTCTTGTGCTCTTGTCCTCAGTGAGGACATTTCAACAAAAAGTAGTTGGAGCATTATTTAAGTATTATTTCTTTAAATAATTCAAGTTACATTTATTTTATTGTATCAAAATAAAAACCTTAAAATAAAGGCTGATTTCGATATCCGATTAGAGATTAGAGAGCGATTAGAGAGAGAAAACAAGGGATGAGATCATTTTTAGTACTTTAAATTCCCACTGTGACCCAAATATGGTTTCAACTGCACTTGGTGTATGAATAAACTATTGCTCCACTGCTTGCTGGATGGTTCCGGTTAAGTGTTAAAGGTGTATCCTTTTGATTGCATCCCTGTCATGTACAACAAACAAGCCGGAGGATTCATGTAAAGCACTTTCAATGAACCATTAAAAAACAAACTTGACCTTATTCTTAGAGCAGTTGCTATCACGCTCATGTCTGGTCTTAACAATTAATAATAAATATATTTATAATATCACATAAAGCTGAGCCACAAAAAAATCATTTCTGTTGTCTTTACTCTTGGAAAGCAAAAAAAAAAAGATCAACCCTTTCTTGCTCTTATTTTGCCTGCATATACAATACAAAAGTACACACACACGGACACACACACACATACACACACACACACACACTAGCTATCACGCAGTGAAATAGGCCGACAGGTCAAATGATTGATGATCCTAATTAACCGTAATTACTTCAGTGATTATCCTCAGCAAGCCAGAGAGCCTGTTGACACAAAGGAGACAGAGGTCCCACTAACTAACCACGGTCACTCATTCTCTCACCCCCCCCCCACACACACACACACACGAGCCCACACACAAACACACACACACCCACACATACATACAGACTTGACCACAGCTTGATTTACGGTGATGTAGCCCTACCAGCTTGAAACCCCAAACAAACCCACCGCTAATTGCTTCTATAGATAAACAAATAGCTTAGACACAAACAAGGAAAGAAAGAAAAATGTCGTTGCCTAGTTTCTCCTGACACACATCAGTTACCTCCAGTTACCTCCAGTTACCACCTAGCACCAGCCGAGTCCTTTCATTACAGTTTCCAGTGCGGTACCACAGGGAGAGGGAGTGTGGTGCGTTGCTTCATCACCTACCAGCGCCTCCACGTCTCTGTTGTGTCAGGGGTCGGCACGACAGCACACACTTTAAATAACAGACGGTTATCGAGCTCTGTTTAATAAGAAGGCATGCAGACTGCTGACATGGGTGCACTGCTCGAGTCAGATGTCCCCTGAACCAAAACCCGCTTGTTTCATTCTTTGTGCATGTGAAATGGCGGGCCGCGTCCTTGAATCACACCTCATTCAATCCCCTGTAGACACAGAAAAGTTATGGCTCAGGTCTCATGCCTTAATGACAAAATACTTTGGCCCGTTTGTCAGCGCCTCCCGAATCCGTCCATGTGACTGTGTTCCTTGGGTTGAATATGAGAACATCAAATGAACGTTCTTACAACTTTAACTACATAAGTGTGTGTGTGAATGAAAAGGTCTCAGGTGGGCAGTTCCGGAGGTGCCTGCTCTGTTATCCAGTGCAGCTGCAGTAGTAATCACACACACACACACACACACACAGTCTCAGGAAGGTCATTACCTTTGACAATATAAAGGCAATCTGGGAAAGGGACAAAATCAAGCATTGGCAATGTTCCTAAACAGGAAAAGGAAGTGAACCATAAGTGTGTGTAGCAGTAAACAACCTGTGGTATGCGAGTTATTCACCCGACTCTCAGCTAAACTGAGCTCAACATTTTGCATGCGGTCGTGTGTTGCTGCACGGTTTACTTCCACCTCTAAATAACCAGGTGCCCCCGTCCTCTTCAGTTGTTGATTCCTCTCTGAGAAAAAGCAGCACCTCTCACTCCATCACTTTCCCATATGGATGACTTTCTCTGCAACATAACATGAAACACATGTTCTCCTTTAGATTGCAGCCCCGCGAATTACATTTTTTTCTTTTATTAGTAGAAAAGGACGTTGTTAGTACTAGGATTAGGCCCTCGATGACAGGCCTCGTCATAATAACGGGGGCGATGCACACCAGCCAGTGGATCATCTGATGAAAACGAGCTGACGCCGATGGGGGGGGCAATCATCGCTGAATAAATGATGGCGAGGAACAGACAGAAAGGACAAGGTCGATTCGTTGAGAATGAGTGGCTTCATGCGGCGTTACAAGACGCATGGAGAGAGAAAGTCCATAAGTTAGAAGTTGTTAACCACATGAACTGATTCATGCTACGCACACAGCTCTGTGTTTTTTTTGTTTATTTTAGGGGTCCATGTGTTGATTCCTCCCCTGGATAAATTACAGTCAAAATAGGCTTAAAGTGAGGATTTCATTCATAGATTGAACTACAGATTGCTGACATAGATTGCATGTTGCATATCTATTTATTTATATATATATACTGTATAAGTCTGTAGTATTGGTAGTGGTGGAAGAGAGCATACTAAGTGTGAACACAGGAGCACGCTGTCTCTCTGTGTTATCACTCATTATATTACTATTTCATGTGTGTAACTGACAAGCCTCGAGAGGACTCAACAAAAAAACGGATATCTGGTTCATCCTTAAAATAGGTTTTTAGATTATAAATGTCAAACATCATGACCAGCAACACCAGTAGGCAAGAAATAAAATATTTTAGTCCTTTGAACTGGTCGTTTTCTCTGATCTTTAACGCAAATGGACTTTCAATGTCATGTGTTAGTTGCCAGATTTAGATACAGAACTTATAAGTTAAAATGAACTAACAATTATAAGCTCCCATGCCAAAATTTGAGCTGTGAAATGAAAAAGAATAATTAAACCCAGGTTGTGGAAAGTCTGCACTGAGTCAGTGTGAGACTGATTCTGTCCAGCACACAGACCTAAAAGGAAAACCTCATGCCTCCAATCAGGATCAATGAGTTCAACGGGTCCAGTGGGTACAATTCCGAACAGAATGAGAAAAAAAAGAGGTTGAACAAGAGGAAACTTGTTCGTAGTCAACCAGAAATAAAATACACCGACAGTGGCCAATAGGCCGACGGGGAAGACTGCCTCTTAGAGCAATAACACTGTGATGTGCTGCAATAAACATAAATCAGAGGTTATAAAACTGCTTTGTCCAACAGCTTTGAATGTTAAAAATGTTTTAAATACACCGAGACCAACCCTTGGACACGGGACTGCGGTTTCATACGTCTTGAGAACACATCAGAGACAAGAACACAACATTTTTTTGGTTTTGGGAGGCAAAAGGAAGTATCGTGAACCCATGAGGTAATATGTCCATGCAACATTTAGAAGTTTAGTCACTTTTATAGCTTTCTTTTTGGAACATCCAGCCATCTGCTGCAGTATTTTCAGTGGAACTTGAATTAAGCCTCATAATGTGTGTTTCTTACTCTCTCATTAGCTAACTTTTTTTTACTTTAGACAGCCACAAAACGTTGTAAATACGACCTGGAAGTATTGCCCCAGACTAAATAAAAAAACAAACTCAGCTGCTTAATAGAAACAGTTAACTAAGTAGAGGAAGTCTGCCAAGTTTGGTAATATCCTGTATTAAGTCCGGGGTCAAACCCTCATCCTTAACCCAAACCTTCATTTTCAACCATCAATCACAATAAACGTTTGCACCCCCGCAAAAAGACAGCCGCTCAGGCAAAATGGCGTGGTAGGCTTGTGGAGCGGGATTTCCTTGCACAGGTGATAGTGTATAACTTAGGTAAAGTTCATAAGCTTGCTTGCTCCCTCACTCAGATTCTAGCCAACATTAGATATGAATTCCTTCTTCTCACGTACTCGTGAGCTTCTCCCCCCGAGCCCAACATCCAAGTAGCTTGCTCAGCTTTACCACATTCACTGGCATCATTACAGGACGTTAGTGGTAAAGCCCACCGAAATTTAAAATATTTCTAACTTTAATGAAATGCACACAGCAAAAGAGAATTGCTCCTAACAGGCACGCTATACCATAGGGACGTAAAAAAAGGGAGCTGCAATTCCAGTGTGAGAGAACTCACGACAGTCTTTGACCTAATAAAGACTAAATGTTCCCCACAAGATGGAATCCCCAAATCAGTACTGCATGAAAGTGAAACTACATGTAATTTATACTTCAACATATCCATACATCACTGTGTCATGACAGATCATCTGGCAGACCACAATCTTTTAGAAGCAGAGAATCCAGTCCCAAACGGTCGTCTTATACAATAGTAACAGCTAAAACACAGTTGTGGCGTACTTATCATGTTACATTCTTATATGTAGAAATAATGGGCTGGCTTTCCAGCTGTGGTTAAAGCCAAGGAATACTTATCCTGACAGCCACTGAGTCATCAGCTCAACTGTCTGTTGAGTTGCTGTGTTTCCAAGTACATTTTACATTTTACACAAGCAATACTTCCTCAAATATCTTGTAAGCACAGAAATGACAAATAGTAAAGATAGGTGCCGATATCAAAGTGAGGACAGATGCCCATATTTAAAACATGACAGTCCAGCATTCAATTCCTTAGTTACTGTTTTCTTGAAAAGACAATTGTGGTGGAAATGCGCTTAAAAAACACTTCCAGGAAATTTCGGGATTGTGGACATGAAATCCCCTCTTGGCCCAAACTCGACTCCGATCTTCCTCTGAAGCAGCTCCAATGTAATCCACCCAAAGGAGGAGTACATTAATATGGATTCATCAGCATCAGCCCTCCCTCATGGGCTCCATGAATGTATCAAACGGTCTTATCGTGAAGCCATATTCTTCATGTTCTTACACAGGAGTAAAGTTTGTACCGAGTGCACAGGGAAAGGCCCTGTCCAACCTAACTGTAAGGTGGGTTTGTGTACTAAGACAGGGTTGTTGCATAGCTCTGTGTTGCAGGCTGTGTAGCCGGGGTGGTTTTTGTGTATATTGTCTCATAAATGTCTAATAAAGTTGGCACTCATACATGCAATGTGTTTTTTTGCACTAATGAGGTGAATGAGTCTGAAGACCTTAACCGACATGTTAACAAAATGATGACTTATTTGAGTTTTAGTATTAACTGAACTTTAATAGTTTTTTGCAGTTTATTGGTAAATACATTTAGAAAAACATAACGTTCTGTTTGGTGTTAAACATTCTAAAAGGTCACCAAAAATACAAAGATCTATCTAGCCGTATGGCCCGCCCCCCCCCATCGCATATCCTTTTACTGGTCTGGCCCCGCTTGAGATCAAAGTGGGAAGTGTGTGGCCCATTACCTAAAATGCCCTAAAATCCCCCCTAGTGTACCATTTAAAAAAAAAGGAGAAATGTCGTCTTCCTCTGCTGGCAGTGGGAGAAATGCCACTGTAAATGGATCCTTAAGACATGGCTCCAGGTGATGTGGCTGCATCTCCTCCATCCCCACGATGTTCTCACCATTGATCATTGATCATCTTGTTTACTACGAAACTTCCTCTGAATGTTCTTTGTATCTCAAGCACACATTCAAGTCACTATCCGTGGGTGATTCTCAGGATGAAGGATTCTGAGCTCATTCCACACTCCTAGCTGCTGCTCCATCGATATGGTTTCACCCCTTCACAACCCCGGGTTGAGATAGGTTTAATCAGCACTGTGTGACCTCATTTCCAGAGCCTGAATGTGAGAGACATCTATATGTAGAAGGCACGCACTCCAGCTTCATGTGGGCACGCCAAACAGGATCCTGGCTCTGATTCAACATCGCCAAACAAATTATCATTCCTTCAAAACAGCATCCTTCTGAAAAGCATTTCCTTCCCCCCCCCCCAAAAATAAATTAAGTTAAAGCAGCATGCTGCCAGACACCTGTTTTAACTCAGGCCTTTGGCTCCTAATGAGGTGTGACTATCCCCCCCCCCCACACACACACACACACTAATTATTACAATCAAAGCCACAGGTTGTTCTGCATAGTGCAGTGAGGGGGCTGACATAAATGAACACATGCAAATGGCTGAAACAGGCGGCGACATTGTCCGGATTGGCTTTAAAGGGTCGGGAAACATCATGCAGCGAGGCTCACTCTGTGTTTGGGAAACACGACTCAGGCAGCGATTCAAGGCAACTGTTGAATTAAACACTTGTGCTGAATCACAATCGGATCACATATTGAAAAAGTAAAGGGGTGAATGAAATGAATTTGAACAAAGAAATAATCTCAGAACGCATTTAAAGATATTTCTGCTGGATCGCCTGCCTGCCGTGTCCCATTTGATCAGCACGACTAACCCGACACACTAAATCTGTGTTATTCATACGTCAAATGTAGCGTGGTGTTGTTCCTCTGCTGACAAACCTCTGAATGTGAAACTGAGAGGAGCAGAAGGAGAGGTAAAGATTGAGCAAGGTGGACTATTGCGCGTCGTTTTTATGTCATTATGTAATTGAACATGCATACATGTACATACACAATGCTGAAAAGGAAGAACCAGTAGAGCTACGACTGAGAAGCCCAAGAGAGAATCCGCTGTAGAGTGGGCTGTCTAATCAATCAATTCTCAAACACAATCCAGCAAAGCACCTCGTAAAAAGAACCAAAATTCCACCTCCTGCTTTTGTTAATGAATCTGTGGTTTCACTTCAATCAAAACTTTGAAAAGGACACCGTCTCACTTTAGAGAGTGAGATCATCCTACTGACTTCCATTGGAATTTGTCAACAGTTTGAAATGCAATGTGTGTGGAGCCTGTGTGGGTTCAGAGACTTGCTCGGGGGGGGGCGGGGTTTGGTTACTTGGTGACTCTAATTTGCCTGGATGTGTGTGAATGTGAGAGTGAGCGGTTGTTTTATTCTATGTCAGCCCAGATTGACTGACGACCAGTCAGGGGGGCACCCCGCCTTTTCCTACTTGAACTACATTGGGAAAGAGACGCATTTAACTCAGTGGATTATTAATACCTTCCTATACAAACATTTGAGTTGCTCTTAACTATGCAAATGAGCTTGAGACGGAGCGGCAGCGTTAAGAGAAATTCTAGTGAAGTGGATCTATTGGACTGTGGATGAAAACGATCCGGGTCCAAGGCCCCTCCTGTAGGGCTGTATTTGTTGTCATCCATGGTTCCCCTCCACCATTGATGTATTCACTGCTGTTCTTTTTTGACCCATGCTGTGTAAAACATCAACACTTGAATTGGAAACCATAAGGGTTGTATAGGCCAATGTGCATGAACATATACAGTGGTATGAAAAAGTTTGGGCACCTCTGATCATTTTCAAGATTATAGGATTTACAGAAAGTGTGCAAAAATTACTTAAAAAGTAGGCAGGTGCATACACTTGGGCACCCCAACAGAAAAATTACATACATATTTAGTAGATCCACCTTTTGCAGAAATAACAGCCTCTAACACCTCTAGAACTTCATTACACTTCTTAAATATAACTGTTTGTCTGCTATATGATATATTGATACATAAAGGAAAATCGTGAAAATGATCAGTGGTGCCCAAACTTTTTCATACCACTGTACGTACTTGTGGGTCTTAGTAGATACATTGGTCCTGCTTTTGTGTTACACTCGTGTCGTTGTGTTAATCGTCGGTGTGTGAAGTCGTTTTAGTAGATTGTTCTTTTGCAGGTTTGTTTTTTTATGAGATGGTCTGTTTGCTGCAGCGACACACAGCTTTTGTTACTGAACATTTTCCCAGATGTTTATTGCCCAATTACCCTCCAATCACATGCTTGGCCAGACCCAGTAACAGGGTAACGTAATGGGCCGACACTGGGTCCGTAAATCTGCAATCACACAATGACGTTCCCATTTCCTCCTGCTGAGAGTACCTTTGAGGGTGTGCACAGTCACACAAAGCAAAGTAAAATACCACAACGTTTGCACTGACATACATTTGTTGTTGCGTTCGCTTGACAGCAAGCGAAACGTCCGGGCCCGTTCTACACAACACCCGCCAAGCGGATGGCCCGCAGACATCGCTGCTCCCTTTAAGGAGCACTGGTGTCTAGACTGGTAACGAGCCAGCGTGGGTTTTATGAATCAAAATCACACAATGCGGCAGTGGTCGTTACAGACACACAGCACCTGGATCTGCACTTTCCTTACGGACATTTCTTTCCTAAACACAAGGGTTCCAGGAGTTGATGCTAAACCTTTGTATGTATAAAAAGAAGAGACAATGACATGAACAAACAGAAATACTAAGTGAAAGCAGACACGGAGCATAAAGCCAGTCTATTTAACCCTTGAATTAAATACCATGCCGTCGTGTTGCAGGTGTACAGTTCACATATTGTTAACTTGTTTGTTTGAGGTCACTGCTGTCTCTGTTGGAACCGTTAAAACACACAATAAAATCCCTCGCTCCCTTCTGAAACAAATGATTATAAACAGATTATGAATACAAAACCCAGTCAGGGACCACCTCCTGTATGTTAGAAAACAAATATTTTAATGCTGTTAAATTGCATACAAGTACATAGCATGCATGGTAGAAAGACACTTAAATAAAAACATAAATATGCATTTAAATTAGGCTCTGTCAGAGACCCCCACAACCAGCACAACTTACAGTTCAATACAAAGCACAGATCTCAAAGTTTATATTTATATATATCAAAGGATCCAAAACCTTTTAGCCTAAATTCTACATTGAGCATGTTGATGACTGCATGTGCAGTAAGATGATCTGATTTTTGCAGCAAAACCTTATTCTTGATGGAGCTTTGGAATTGTTTCGTTGGACTGCTGACTTTCCAAGTTTGTTTTCCGTAGTTCTGAATATATGAAATACCCTTTTTTTGACTGATGATCAAAGTATTGACAAACTTCTCTGAACTAGCTATAGAGAGAGATGGCCCACAACAACACGCTTTATACACAAATACTGCATTTCAATGTGTGCTTTGAACATTAAAAGATAAATGTAATATTTCCAAAAATAGCACAAACTACGGATATTTTCTGATGTATGATTTTTTTTTGTTAAGTCCCATAACACTGTCCAGCCAAAAAAGGGTCAGTATTTATCTTTTTGGTTCCATAATGACAATTGCCGTAAGATGGAAACAAGCTACTTGCACAATTTCACACACTTTACGTTTACAATCATAGTTATAGTAGTTATATCTTAAACAGTTTCATGGGACATTAAAGAGGAATAATTACAACAAAGAAAATATCATCTTCAGGAGCAGAGCAGACAAAGTAATCATGAAGCCATTTCCAATACAAAAAGTACAATATATAATTAAGTTAAAACAATTCTTTAAAATCTTTTCTTCCCTACCATTGGTCTCTTCATTTCATGCATGCCCTTCTCCTGTGACACACTCTTATCATTTTCCTTGCGTCTAGATCAAATTAGGAGCAATATTTGTGAAGAAAACACCATTAGCTTTGTCTAATAACCTATAGTCTACTTATCCTCAAACCAAGAAAATAAACTCAAATGCATCCAGGGCTGTAATTACTGGGGGAAACCATGTCATCATTTGAAATACTCTCTGCGTGCTGATGGATTGTACTAATAAAACAAATTATTATGAAGTTGCAAATACAGCCTTTTACAAGATGCTTATAGTACCTTAATTTCTTTTTACAAAATCTCCCTCTCCTTCATTCTCCTCATGTTCAGTCCTTTCCTCTTTTTTGTTGTCCTTTAAGAAGACATTCACACGCCATGAAGGTTACAATAAGTTCAACAAGTTCACTGGTGTTAATGTTGTTTCCTGGCTACTTTTAAACAATGGCAGGGCTCCGAGAAGATCTGTACCATCTTCCATATGTACAAATATTGGATCGCACCCTACGGCGGCCTTATTGGAGGTCCTCCTCAGCAACAGGCTATTTGTGCTCCTGACTGTTTGTAGCACTTCCAAAGAATGTGTCGCTTAAGATCTCCCCACAACTACATGTAACTGATCTGATTACAAATGTAGACAGTATTTTATCTACAGAGACTTGTGCTCGGACAAATATAAAAAAGTTCATAATGAAGTGATATCAAGTAATTCATCTGGCAACTTTCTACTCTGGACAAACTATAGCCATGTTTTTGTGTTTCTTTATTAGGTACACTATGAGTAACCAATGATTTGCACTGTTCTCCTCTTGACCTCCAAAGAAGCCAGAGGTCACCAGTCTAGTGATTCAAGTCCAAATTCTTCTCATTTTTAGGTATGGAATATAGGTTAAAGCAATACTTAAAATAAGTTCACAATTTATTAGTCTTCTTCAGTCTATGATTATTTTTACTACTCGAAAATGTCTCAATGCCCTCCACACACACTCTGTGTTTGTTCTCCTGTTTGTGACCTGCAGCTCACCTAAATTAAGTGTTTTCCCATTTTTTTGATGTTTTTTTTTCTGTAGAAATAAAACCTTCCTTGAATTCAGTTGCCATGAAGGTTATACAACTAAAGTGAGCCGTCATAAAACCAGTGTTTACAAAGCAGAAAGCACAGGAGGAATTGGCCTTTTCACCTAAACCCTCATACAGGAACTGTGGGAAACAGAGTTGTGTGGGTGCTTGAAGTGTGAGGTGAGCCTATAACACAGGGTCAAGGCATGTTGTTTATCCTTTAATGGAGGAATCTTGAGTATTGTTCAGAGAGAAAAAATGACCACAGTAATTGCTTAAATTTAGACAAAACAATTCTCTACTCAACCATTTGCAAATAATCATCATTTGGAGGCAGTCTTGCTGATTGCTGTTAAAGTCTCACAGACAACAGAGCTGAGTCACCGACACATTCCCATGAAAGCGAAGATTGGCGATTGAGTAGAGCCATTAGGTACATTCCTGTTACGGTATGGGCCCAAAAGGATCAAAGTAAGCCACTGTGAAATATCCTTTTATGGGTCGGTGAGGGGGAATCTTTATCTGTAGCCCGTGTCAATGGAACGTTTACCCACAGCAGTAACAATAAAGCAATACGCCTTTAATCTGTTGAACCATCAACAGTCGTCTCATGGTAGCTTGCAGCTGGAGCTACTTGAGCTCATGCATTCAGTGTAACGGGTGAGCGAGTTTTCAGTTTATGTAAAGGTGTGTCTTTGTGCATGTGGGTGTGTGTGTGTGTGTGTGTGTTTGTGTGTGCATGAACAGTGGCAAGATCAGGTTAGATTAGCAGTGTCTTGTTTCCACTGCAAACTTTGGGCTCGGCACGACTGAACGTACTTTTGATAACGGGTACCGCCTCAGTGTGCTGGTCCTCACAGAGGCAAACACCGCTGTCACATCAGCTTTGACGCACAACGTCACGCGTCGCTCACTCCGTCCAGCTCACGCTGCTTTGATCAACAGACCGAAAAGAGTAACTTCCGTCCAGAACAGTTTTTTGGCTGCTTATGACATGTGAAAGAGTCAGCTCAGCCTGCAACCTTAATCAGGGTGGTGTCCAAACCAGACCACAGAAATGTAACATGTTTATCAATGAGTCAAAGCAAACCTTTGTCAAGAATGGTGGGGACAACTCCCCACCTGCCCCACCTATGCATAAAAAGCAATAAGTGCTCTCCCCAACTTTTGCAAATGGAAAACGCCGAATGAAGGGTTGAACGCTAGAGATGAGTCGAGCCGTGCCGTGCCATGGAGTGGAAACGCGTCGCAGCCTGGTTGCATTAGTTGCATAAATACAGTACAAACTCAGTTATGTCTCGAGCTTGAGTCACACATGAATAACAGAGCAAGGCAAGACACATGAAGCGTTAAATATTAAGTGAGAATGAGAGGAATCCAGTGATTGTATTGTCTGAAATGTGACCAAATCAATGGGAGGTAAGTGCACGTGTCAATGTGTGTCAGAGCAACACTGGCTCTGACACACATTGAACACATAGACAAACTCGCTATTCTGAAGGGCCAACACAGTCAGTCCGTAGGCATGTGTACATTTAGTAAATCTGACGTTTGTGAAGCTTTTGTATGACTTGATGAAATCAAAACAGTGTCTGCCCTTTTCAACCGTGAAAGAGTCCGAGGGCAAAGGTGTGTGAGGGAAGGAGGAGACCTCGGGAATCAAGGCTTGGTTTTAAAGCGTCCTCAGAGTGTCGCTCTCTATATCAACGACCTGTTCCGTCTCTTTCTCTGCCGTTGTGTCTGTGTTGTCTGTCTTTCAAGACTGTATCCCGAGCCAACCCCTAACACCTGATCTACACATATACTGATTTGCTAAATATCCACTCTGCTCGGTTTGGGATGGGATCCACCTCATTCTTTCAAGTCCACGTGGCAAAGTTTCCACCGTCTTTTTGCTGCCTCATTCGTTTTGTCCTGTTCTCTAATCTTTGTCCCTTCTTTCATTCTCTCCTTCTCCCCCCCCCCCCGCCCTCCCGCCCACCTGCCTTCCCTCCGTTACTCCTCCCACGCGCTGAGATCTCTCGGCGTCCGGTTGCGTTCGCCGGAGCTCTTGCCTCGCGCCTTCCTGGCGCTCTCCTGTGCTTGCCGGTACTTCTCCAACATGCCCTTGTGTTTCCTCCTCAGCTTGTCGTTGCACCACATCCTCTCGCAGTACTCCTCCACGTGCGGCAGGTTCGACGACCCAATCAGCTGCATGATGTCCTTGAACCATGTGCGCGATTGGCCGATTTGGCCCGATGAGCCGCCCCTGCTGAACGCACTGCAAGGCATCCAGGCCCTGTAGCTCCCCGCGGACCGGTCCTTGAATGACTCGGAGAGGCCGGCGCCGTCGCGGGCCATGAGCTCGTCCACGGTGTCCCCCTGGAGGACTTCGAGGGGGAGCCGGGCCAGGGTCTGTGTGAAGCCGTGCTCTCGAGAGCGGCAGATGTACACGCCTTCGTCCTGGTGGAGGAGTCGACGAAACAGGAGGCCCTGCTCCGTGGACATCACGCGGTCGTCCAGTTTCACCTGAGTGAGGGAGAATAGGCTTCTATTTTTAGCCAATACTTTAACACACTGTTAAAAACACAGAGGATTCTACTGTGCTACTCTTTCACAATGGACAGTGATTATGTAGTGACACACTGCAATTGAGTACAAAAGAAGCATCTGGGACACAGTTAGGCTGTTTCACTTTTAAACACCAGAGACTTTGCCAAATTTCAAACTAAGTGTGTTATTTCTAAAAATCAAACAAAATGTAGTTTTGCAAACGGTTCCATTCATCAGACATTTGCATTTGTAGTGTGAAATGCCAGTGATTAAGTGGATGAACTGGAAGAATTCAGTGACATAAAAGTATGTGCATATGTAACTTCTTTTAAACTACTCTCATAGATGATGTTTTTTTGTGTGGAATTATTCTGGTGAGTATTGTGTTTTCAATTTGACTCAAGACAAGAGCGTATTGTCCACTTCATAGAAAAAAAGGGTGAACTTTGTGCCGTTTTCTCAGTATCAAAAGAACCTGCAAACATAAAACCATAAAATCTGTCAATATTTCTGCTTTTCGGAGTCTGTCTTGCTTTTCTTACTCCACCCTAGTCTGTCATCTATTTATTTATACGGTCTCTTATATTTTTACCTCCTACCCCCCCCCTCTTCAGATTCCATTCCTCCGCTTGTTGAACTGTGCCAACATAAACATGGCAGCCTTGTCAGCTGGAGTGGCAGCCAAATGTTTATTTGCACGGAATGGAGAAGAGTGGTAATGCCTTTATACTTGCATGGTTGACCGAGGGTCTGGGTTAAGCTTGAAAAACATGCCCTAAAACAAATGAATGATTACTGTGGGCGTGGGCACCCCCAGCAACATTTTCTCAGCAGCGCCTTAACATGCCGCTGCCCTCGCGGTGTTTGGTCACAGTGGCAGACAGCCATTGAGTGACACCTGGGCTTTTAATGTATGTGCTCCAGTATTACATTCACTGTTTGTCCAATACAAAGAGTGGTTGTGCACTGCACGTCCCTTTGAAATACAAGTTCTATCAACCATGTGTCCAATGGCTGTCAAATGTGTCAACCACGTGCCAAATTCAAACACAAATGTCACATCAAAAGAGAAGTACTCTGGCCATTGTTGACTGGCCCCCCCTGTCTCCCAGAGCTTCCCTCCTCTCCCAATAATATATTGATATTTATATATTTTATTACCACAATTGTGACTGATCGACCTGATGGCTCTTTACATCTCATCTTACCTCCTCCTTGCGGTCTTCTCGTTGGATGAGCCATGTAACCGTAGCTTGTGGCGAGCGAGGAACACACTCCAGGAAGGTGCTGTTGTTCTCGGTCCCATACACCACCCTGTCTTCTGTCACATCAAAGTCCTCTGGTGGATTTATTTAAGAAAGAAAGACGTAAAGGAAGGCAAAAGCAAAAGAATGAACTCATACTCAGACTCTTGCTGTATGGTTAACATACATCCACCTGTTCAATAAATTGTAGGTTGAATTTGAAATGTACTTTTTGAGAATGTTGTATTCACTTGTTTGCTAAGAATGAGATAAGAAGAGATATAAAACTACAGCATGCAGCCACACTGCTTGGCCAAGAAATCGCCTTGCATAACAAATAAAGAATTGAAATAAGTCCCACGTACCGCTGAGGTTCTGATCCACACACTGCAGCACAGGGTTTCCGTGCCTGATGTCCTGTCTGCGGAAGCGCCGTTTGCTGTTGGGCATGTACCTGGCGCACAGTGACCCGTCCCAGGCGCAGTAAGGGTCTCTGGCCAGGCAGCACTCGGCGCAGGCCTTCCCGTAGGTCTCACAGCGGTGCAGCTTGACCTGCGCCACGCCGGCTGGAGAGCCCACGTACAGCGCTTGCTGTTTGAAACGATGATGGAAGGAGAAAAACAGGCGTAAGGAAAGATGTTGGCAACAAAAGGATCATTGGAGTGAGCATTGGCTAATAGCCTTCATACAAACGTACCCTTTTTACAGATATGTCCATCGATGTAATTGGAGTTGGTACCTGCAATAATGAAAATTAGTCAGTTATTAAAAAGTTTAACATTAGAAAAGCAAAATGATTTCCTTAAGAACAAGGAGAAAATAATGTGATATTTCTGTGGTTGCTAATCTGTTAATTACAAAGAGATTCAGTGAAAGAAATATAAAGAATTGGCTGCTTCTTCAATATGGCATAAAAATATATATATTTGGATCGTTTAAAAGAGACATGATGGAGTAAAACTTACTTTGAAGACTTGTAGCTCCTCCAGCGTGACCTCCTCCGTGTCCAGGCTGTTCCCACTGTGCAAGGCTATGACCTTCAATACTGTGCCAACATCTGAAAGACACACATCAAGGTTACACAACATAGCACAAAGGCCTCTCTGACACAATTATCCAGGGTCACCAGGGGCCTTCACTCCGCTCCATCCTCACATCACCTGTGCCGATGAACATGACGTCGTACTGCCCGTCCTCGGCCTCGACCCGGTCCACCACGATTTGTTTCAGCCTGTAAGGAATGTTCGCCTTGACAAGCACAGGCTGGCGCAGAGCGGGATGCACCGGGCGCCACATCAACGGGTGGCCGCGGGCAAACTGCAGCACTGAATCCGGGAAGTCCTTGGTGCTGCCAAACTCTCTGCCTGGCTGGTTGGTGATTTTACTCGGGCACTGAAGAACAGATGTGGAGAGCAGAGGGAAAAGGGGCGAGAGGTTTTTAAACATGTTTGAAAGCATGGTGGGAAAATCCTCTGCAGCTGCTGCGCTGGAAGAGAAGCCTGAAAACATTGGATGAAAGTTCAAAACCAGAGTTAAGTTACGTGGTTGGGAACAGCTCTGTTTGTGGCTGGTTAAAGGTTCTCCCATATGTGTTACAGTAGAAATGAGAAGATGAATGTGTTACTGTACCCTACTACTGCACCTACTACTTTATTGCAAGAATGGTCACGTTTTGTTTTGCATTGAAAAAAGAACTCAAGAAGCTTTTGAGGATTGTATCGTACTCATTGGAAATATAACAAGCTTTAAAATCCTTCAGAATGACCTGAGAAATCGACAATAGTTTTATAAATGGGGAAGTTGAGGTGACTGATAGATGTGCTGTGTTGCTTTCCTTTACTTTCACAGCAGCTGGGAGTGCCTAAAATGGAAGCATGTGTCAAATTCATGAGCTGACAATTTTCATAAATTAAGACTTAGAGATCAACGAGAGTTTATACAGCAGTTTGTCATTTGAATACTTGGTATTTGTATAATTCTCAATATTGCTATTCCAGCCTCTGCTTCCACATGGTAGACATCTTCTGACTCCTGTTAATCACAGCAGCAACTGATCCACACAATAGCCCTTTAATGGTCTGCCTTCAATTTCAATTTCAGAGGCGGATCTAAACTGTGCAGAAACATTAGACTTGGATCTGCACAAACTAGTGATGTATGATAGAACACTCTTCTCAGCATGGATTACTTAATGGCGCCAATTACAATTTATTCCAGAAGGTGTGGAATAACAAATAACTACAAATGCTTTCTTAAAATGTACATTTACAGTTGAATCTTCCCTATTAGGAGCTTAAGGGATTATTCTTTTTTTTTAATGTATTCATACAAGATTTTTATCAACACTCATCCTTGATACGTCAGGGTTTTAAGTTGCTCCTAAAAACATTTTTCCTCAGCTTTTAAAGCTTAATATGGAATATTAATATTAATATATTAATATGGAATATCTCCGAAATCTGTTGTCAATTCATCCAAACTTTTCGGCAGCCAGTCTTCTGTTTTCAATTTGCAACTGAGAGCCAAAGTACGGATTAATGACAGGGAAAGTGGAGGTGAGCATGTTTGGCAGACTTCTATTCATGACCATTATAACTATGTAAATGTGGTGGTGGTTGTGAAGCACAGTGTGCATTGTGTAAGTCATTTTTTATTGCATTAAAATACAATTATTCCATTATAAAAAATGGACCCAGCAAAGAAAACGAGGTATTAGCTGGCGGTAAAATCCTGGGAAATTACGTTCTTCATTTTTACAGGAACCCCTGTAGGTCGGCTTTGCTCTATTGGAATTGTTGAAAACTAACACAACATAATCCATTGTGAGAGTGAATTAACATATTGACATAGTACATATACTATGAAAATATAATAGAAAAAACACCCAGAAGTCATATGGATCATGAAAGATAATGGTAGCGACTCTATTCTTTGCCATTTAAGGATCAAACATGAAGCTTTCATGATGGAAATACATGTGGATGGAAGGTGGGAATAAAGCTTTGATAAATGTGCAGTCAGGATATCCCATCATTTCTTCTATTACAGAATGCGGTGATTCAATCCAAGATAAACATCTTGGGAGGATAAAGCCCCTTAATCTCTCCTACCACTCCAGAGAACAGTTTGACAGGTGAGGAAGCAGACTGAGGGCTATTACACAGGATATCGTTTCAATGAAACAGAACTTCATGTTCAGTCTGGATCCAGGGAGACAAAACCCAAGAGACAACGGCCATGTCTCTGGGAAAATATCTCATAAAACGTGGCTTCTACTGTGTGACTATTTGACCTTTACATCACGCAAATAAGACAACACAATTGTATGTTTTATTAAAACTGCTTTACAAGAGAATAGGGTGAATATTTTAACTCTAGCCAAACATGCATGAAAGAAAGCCGTTCTTTAAAGGAGTCTTCTCACTCGTCTCTCTTTACTCTTTACTCTTCTGCCTTCATTCCCAAGTCATCACACGATCCCCGTTTCCTTTCCATTTCCCTTTCTTTCTATCTTACGCCCTGAGTTCGGGGCCAAGGAATTCCCGTTAATCCGAGACTCGAGCAGAGCCAAACCACCGAGGTGTCTTTTCTGTTCTCATTGACATTCTCTCTGCTTCCATATGCCTCCTGCACTGTGCTAATGAGGCTTAATTACAAGAGTGTGTGTGTGTTTCCCTATCCGCGTGTGTTTAGATCAGGACTGGACTGCAGTGTTGTGGTTGAGAGAGCGTGACAGAGCTCCGCTGGGAGGCAGGAGGTAAACCAGGAGGAGGCTCTGTGCGATGCAGCTGCACTGCCGCATACAGTCGTTTACTTTAGTAACAAGAAACCTTTCTACACCACATTTTTCATCTTCTTATGACCATTTCTGTTTTTAGCGCATGCGGTAGGCCTAGCAAACACTCCTCCTAAGATGCACATTCGTACACAACTACAGCTAAATATACAGTATGTTGAGGAGGTTTTAAGTGTCTTCCACATCATGTCTAAATTAAATCAAAGTCAGAACTAGACAGAACTAAGTCAGTTATTGACGGTTTCATTCTTGTTGGAGGGGTCCTTTGCTCACGTTTTCGGTGGTGCTTTATTCTGAGTTAAATGTTCTTATTATTGATCCAATATTGTGGTCCTGTTGGCAGGTAGCAGTGTCGGGCACGGGGAGCAGTGGTTTCACTCACCACGCCTGGCCTTGGATAGGGCACCCTCCCTTCGTAGGCCCCCCACTGGTAGTCGGGGCCCTCCTTGTGAGCGAAGGGTCCATTGAAGGCTTCTCTGATGTCGGCCATACGGTAAACGCACACGGCAAAGCCCTGGAACACATTGCTGTGGGGGAGAGAGGGGAGAAATGCAAATAATTGTTTTATTTGTACTATGTATGCAACAACAAAGATGGGATTGATTGAGTTACACTTCAAGGAAAAACGTCAACTTGAAAGATAAAAATGAACACACACCAGGCTTATAATCAGGCATGTCTGACGGGGGATGCTATGATAACTCAGTAGTTACACCCAACGGTGACTCATTCACGCTTGAGTACACAAATGCAGCTGATGATATGTTGTTCTTATACAGTATGTGATAGTTGAGATAGTTTTAACCACAACGGGGGCTACTCCAAAGCCAGGACACGCGTTTTGAATAGAAATTCCACAAAGTGCATTGTTTTAGGAACTCCATGGTAGATAACATCAAGGTAAAATAAACAGCATACATACATATTTGTAGTAAACACTGCAAAAAGTTTGTGGATATTCACCTGATGGTGCTGAAGATTGCATAGACATCTGGGTTCCTCTCGTCCTTGGTCCTCAGCAGGAACACATCCTCTGTTTTGTTTTTTTTAAAAGGCCTTTTAGTATGTGTGTTGGATACTGAGGACGGAGAGTAAAGTGTGCCTTGTGTGTCTCACCGAGTTGGTTGAAGTGTGTGTCGATGCCGTGAGGTCCTGGCACGGAGCAGACCAGTCTGGCCTTGATGAAGGTACTCCATTTGTTCACCAGAACTCTCTGGCCTCCGACATCGTTCTGGCAAAAATGACATTAGGCAAAATCTATAAAATACAGCTGCATATTTATTTCCAAACAAACACTTTTTTTTATCGTTCTGGCTGGTTTCGAATTTTTTGGGACATTTCATGCACTTTTCCAAATCGCTTCCAGTTACGGCTTCTCAGATGGTGCTCTGTAACAAGCCATCTGGGGGTGTCAGGTTAGGAAAAGAGTGTTGAGGAGGAAACACTACAACATGTGTGGGAAGGGGAGAGAAAGAGAGACAGATGGGGAGAAAGAGGAGTAAGAGAGCTGCACGAACACGGCTTTAAGGAAATACACGGCTGGGTATATGTGTGTATTTGCGTGCATTCTTCTGTGCATATTTGTGGATGGTTCATGCAGCACACATGTTTTTTAAGACAAATCAATGCGTGAGAGGATAACGGAGCAGATGGGGATTACAGATGGCAGATTCGACAGCTGTGTGGGTTTTGGAAGGAAAAAAAAGTTCTTATTATTCTGAATAACACGATGCCTTCACAGTCGGTTTTCAGAAATGTAAAAATCGTATTGCTCAAAATGATATTTGCCTCATACACGAGAGGGTTTGGATCTCATAAAACAAATACCTCATGTCCATGGAAGCAGACATTTAAATGGGACCATGCAGAAAAGGCTGTGTTGTCATCTAACTCGGGTGGACTGGAGTGGGAATGTGAATATGTTCCTTAGCCTGAAAGGCCAGGTGGACACTCAAAATGTCCCAAAGGCGTCTTTCAGAAAACAACCAGTCCCAACGTCCCCTTCTAAAGCACCCATGCAGATGTCTCAGTCCTGGAGCTGCAAACATCTGTGTCCAACTAGACTCTTTACTAAATTAACCTGAGTAAGTGGGGTGGCTGTCCCTGGTTCTGATGAGTTTTTAATCTCATGACCGCTAAGTAAAAGTATCTAAATAGCAGTTGCCTGTTTTAATTATAATGTACTTCAAAAATAAGTGCGTTTGTATAAGCAGTTTATCAAGGAACTCACCGCACAAACTCGTCCGACTCGTGTGTGTATGGCCCCCTCCCTGTCCCCCGGCTCCGTGGCCTTCTCAGTGAAGAAGAAATACACTTTGTCGTTGTCTCTATCGTCGTTGTCTGGGATGAGGTGGGCAGCGATGAACTTTGGGTCTGCAGGGGAGGACGTAAGGAAGGATGGAGAGTTGGTGATGACTTTAAAAAGACAAAATATGATGAAGATATGATGAAAAGGTTAACAAAAGGAGTCCAACATTACCGTGGAGAAGTTTCTGGTCAGTCTCGGTTCTCATGGTGGAGCGAGCTCCCATGCTCCTGAAGATCACAGAGTCCCTCCCAAGGAAATCCGCCGTCAGTCCTGTATACAGCTCGCCACCTAGAGAGGGGCAAGACAGAGGTGGTGGGAGACGGAGCATTACTTTAAGAGTAAGGAAGAAAAGGAGAAAAAAAACAATAAGTACAACAGGAAAGAGGGAAGAAAGTGGAAGGGAATTTATAGAAAGGAGCAGATGTGAAGAAACAGCAGCAGAGATGACAAAGGGATGAGCTCAAAACATTTAGAAACCATGGGCTAAAGAAAGTACAAAAGTAGGTCGAGCAAATGAGGAAGGGAGAGAAAGAGGAAATATAATATATGCAATTTACTGTAGACAACAAAACCCTGACATACATTTTATGGAGATTTATTTAATATCCCTCCCTGCACAGTGAGAAAAGGGAATCTGACAATAGACAGTGATCTCATGGGATGAATGTATTCTCATCTCATTTGGATGCAATCATAGTATTAGAAACGCAAACAAATTATTTACCTTACGCACACAAAGGCACAGTAAAGAGGCCTGTTGAGCATAGTGTATTTTGGGAGATTACCCCGAGGAGAGCTTCATCGGGTTGACAGCTTCTCTTGTTTGTCATCACATCGCCGGTGGAGCTCTATTTGTGAGTACTTGTGTTGCTGAACGTATGTGTACACGCTCTGTCGCCCCTATATTCCTTTCTTATTTTACAGATTAGTTTCAAGGCTGAAGTACTTAACATCAGAGGGATAATACAGATGGGAGTGCTGCACAGGCCAATAGGAGCAGATTTGTTTCGACACACCATCGATCTCTGATGAGAGGAATCCATCGAGAGGTCAGTGGTCACGGCCTCTTTCGAGGATTCAAAATCTGTCTCCATCTGCCTGTCTTTCAAAATGTTACTTATTAAGGACTAATGACATTCCTCAACACCTCTGTGTACATTGCTCTCTCTCTCTCTCTCTCTCTCTCTCTTTCTGTCTCTGAGTTTCAACGTTTGCTCCTGCTGAAGTCCAACCGATTCAGTTCTTGGCTGTAATTGAATGAGTTCCTGCCAAATGCAATGCTTCATGGGATGAATTATGATGCTCAAAGCACCCAAAGCAGCTGCAAAGAGAGGGGGAACACAGCTCCTCTCTTTGCAGACCTCTCGCCTCAGTCACTCCCAAGATTGTCCGTCGACGTTATGAATCAGCGTCATATTGCAAATTAAATGTTTAATGGCATTCGGAGAGACTCACCCAGAACTGTTTAACCGATTCAGTGCGAGTGTGTGTCGGTGGATGGTGTCAGAGCCAAAGAAGGTTAGCAGAGAAAGACGTTTGTTTTGTGTTCTGTGTCTAAATAGCTGTGGAAAATAACGATAAAGAATTCCAAGCAACAAAATGTCTTCAGTCAATATCTTTGACTGGTTATAAGACATTGAACATATAATGCTTATGCCTCTGTGACTACTAAACAAGACCTACAACAACAGTATTGGTTATTTTTATGAAGCTATTAGTGATGGCTGTCATCATGTGGGATTCCCCACGAAATCAGCCAAAATGATTCAAGGCTCTTAGATTAAAGCCCTTCAGCTCAAACAGACCCACATCCGGTTTCACTGCAGCCCTCTAAGGAGGAGGATTCCTTGATGCCGTGAAACAAGACAAGGGGGAGGGGTAGGACTAGGAGGATTGGCCAAATTACCTTTGGAACGTGCATTATTACACTTATTAGCTCCATGAGCCACCTGGGGATTTCTGGTGTCCTAATCAGAGACATGTCAACATTGGACTTACCAGTGAAGGTGCTAGCGAATGGCAGGCTGGGGTCATGTGGAACTTTGCCTCTTCCATTCTCCACATTCGTAGGATCTATGGTGAACACGTGCTGAGGGAGAAGATAACACAGGGAGGATTCTAAGTTAGTCGATAATTCCTGCATGTGGTCCGTGAGATGAAATGTATCCAAACTTCAGTTTCAGATGTATTTGTCCTCCCACTGAACTCTGCTTCTGTCTGAGAACTAAGACACAGTCTGAGGGACGAGGAAATGCAGGATCACAGTTGCCAGAATCAGAAAGAGTTTCCCACATGGTTCTGAGTAAAGATCAACCCAGAGAGCTGAACTGAAGAGATAATACGGTAATAACGGAAAACAGACTACAAATACAATCCAAGCTTCATCAACAAAAAAACACGTGAGAACAAGATTTGTGACTTTTAGCTTCCTAAACTCACTCAAAGCATACTGTGCGGTAAGTGAAGAAAACGGGTCGTAACGACGTGGACATTTGTTTTCACTCGTTCACGACTATTTGACGGAACCAAAAACATATGTATTTGCTGCCCCTTTATTTGTTTTAAATGATTCTTCATGTTGGATAGGAGATGATGTCATTCATGTGTTCACCAACGGCAAACTGAAGAATAGAAAAGTGGACTTGGCTTTTTTTAATCAAAAACGCAAATACCTAAAGAAGGTGCCTGAGGGAAAGTTCGTGGAAATACCTTCCTGGATCTCTATCAAACATCCAAGTACAGTGAAGCCATAATTTCTCTCCGACTCCATCAGTGGAGACATAAGGAAGAAATTAAAAACAATCGAGTGGTTCTTCCTTTGTCCTCCACTAGCAGAGTTCACCTGACGAACACCGGCCACATCCTTGGATTGTTTGATTTGCCGGGGTCAAAACAGGGTCACTGTGGACAAAAGACATTTTGTTCCTAGCCTTTCTTCTCCCACTTCAACGTCATCAGTGTACCGGGCCGCTGGGTCCGATGAGTCCGAGCGCCGTCGACGTCCATAAGTCACAAAGGGGACGCAAGGCGACAGTGAGACGTCCTGTTTGATTCCACCGTAACGATTTAAGTGTCCTTACAGCGAACCCTGCGTGTGTGTGACTCTGTTCCTCTTACAGACAATGGAGCATTGTTATTGGGAGGGTGCAGAGATCACAGGGGAGATGAAGAATAACGTTAAATAAAGCACAGAAAACAATATGTACACCCACGCACACCCAGTTGTGTACGTGCATCCGCACACACCTGCATGTGGTCGGCAACGTGGACACGGCGAATTCAAAGTGTCAGACGCACAAAGTAAGATCATAGTTGCACTAGTATATTCAACAGGTCTCAAGAAATATGGTGAGGCAGTTTATTTCTTAATATTCACATGTAGCTTTTTTTAATGACCATAGAAGGATTTGAATGAGTTTTAATGGTGTCAATGTGCACACACACACACACACACACACACACACACGCACGCACACACACACTCTCACACCACTTAGACACACTTACACTTTTGTTGAGGGGTGTTTACGTTTACGTCAATGGGATGTATCAAGATTTTAGTCATTTTCACTTTTCTTCTATATGCACAGAATTAATATGTATTAATTTATTGTGTTTCTTTCAAAATTGTAAAAGCACTATTTGAAGACAAACTACATTTACTGACCAGATTACAGCAGAGCCATATATGATTACTTTTGTGCTAAAATGATGTTTTTATAATCATACACAAACACTCAGCCTTTTCCTTTCCTTCTTCCATCTATTTAACCCTTTTTTCCTGCTTCCCTTTCATGCTCTGTGTGCCATTCTCTGTCGAGGTCTTTTAGCCCATTCGTTAGTCATCCATAATCTCTCAGCACCTCTTTGCTCATATGTTACTGTAGTCACTAAGTCGCTGTGTGCCTCATCTGAGTGTGTGTGTGTGTGTGTGCACTTCTATGCCCAGTTTCCCCCTGTGCACTAGTGTATCTTATACATGCAGTGTAGGCTTTATGTGTGTGTTATCATGTTAAGATCCTGAGGAATGGCGTGGCTGCCTTTGCAGCTGATTAGACTGTCACATTCATTTTGGCCAAACTCGGCCAAGATAAATAGCAAGTGATTCAATACACCGAGAGAGAAGACATCCAGAACACTTTGGACTCAGCTGTGCCAAGCAAAATACATCAGGAGCCCCACTATGTAACCCTTTAGACAGGTGACTACTGACACACATACGCACGTGTCACACATGCACATTGGTATCATTTTCAACATGTGAGTAACTTCGTTTTGTCATTCATCAGCTTCTTTCCGTTTATTATTTGTATGGTATACAACCGTATAATTTACAAATCTGTATAAACAGATTTAGCATTCATAAACTGAATCGTATGGCAAGGGAACAGGATGGGGCCCATTGTTATGGAAGAAGTGTTGACCAATCATGTTGAGCAGGATTGGAGCTGGCTGTCGTCTGATGGTGATTTAGATTTTTATTTTAAAGAAACTTAAAGAAAGGTTACTGTAAACGATGAGCAATGTAGGAAAGAAAGTCTTGGCCCATCCACTAGCTGCAGTATATCAAACCAGAAGACATAGATAGTTCCTCTCCCAAAGAGGCTTATGGTTGGACCAGTAGCAGATGGTTCAGAGATTGCCCATTTTCAAATTCAAAACCTAATGTCAGCTACAATACAGACCGCAAATCTGTCTTGAAGTGAGATTAAATATAACTCCTCCTCATACAAGTAAACAGGTTGAACTTATTTGCAATAGAAGGCTCCCTATTTATGTACCCAGGGCGACAGTGATTGCTGCCCAGCTGAATAATATTGTCTTATTTCAAGAAGATGACAGAAGAAGGTATCCCTTATTGATGCCTGTGGCAAATTGTTTCTCAGCATCTAACCCATCCCACACAGTGGGAGCAGCGTGATGCCGAAGAGGCGCCCGGGGAGCAGCTAGAGGTTAAGTGTCTTGCTCACGGATACTTCAACATGGGACATGGGAGTAAATGAGTAGGTTAAAGGAGTAATGCTGCCTAAAACGCCTTATTCCCCTACTTATAGTGGCCTCAATAGACTAGATGCATTGTAGCATTTATACACAATACTTGACAAACTTGACCTACTGGGTCGATCAAAGCTGACATCCACCTTTTGTTCTCATATCTCCTGAGCTTCAAGAGTGAAGGGTATAAAGCATCCATCAGGAGTCACGGCTTTTATCTTCTGTTTTTTTTTATTTCATTCAAGCTTATTAAACGGGTTTGATGTCATAAAGTCAAGGGAGGTAATGACTGACCTCAAGCATCCTGAAGGCAACTCGGCCAACCAACAGACCCCGATAGAAATGTTATACTTGGCCTTTCCTCACTGCACAGTCAAATAATGGCTGGGATCCTTTTCTCACCACGTAAAGCATGCGAGGCTTGTTTTCTCTTTAAATCTCTTTGTTCTTCGTCCTTCTCCATTGGAAGAGCATAAGACACTGTGAGACAGAACAAGAGCTGTCTGTCTAAGAGCGATGGTAACGATAACAAAAGATTATGTGAATGGGGCAAAGATTCCAGAAAAGGTAAAAGCCGTAAAATAAGTCTTCATTTATCTTCAAATTGTGGGATTTGGATCCAATGTCAACATTGGAATAAATACAAATGCAAATGATTTATAATGAAATGTATTTTTGATTAGGCTTTAAATCTTTTTTGTTCTCTCTTTGTATCCACCCCAAAGCAATAGCCTTTTTTTGAAAAGTATCCCATGATGTGTAGCACTCACTAACGTTGCCAGTGAGTTACTCTAAGTTCTATCCGAGGGCCAGAAAGCTGAGCTGCAAAGTAAAAGTAGGCTTTTACTGAGAAACGGAGCACCTGACCTGCTTCAGTTTACAATACTGAGAGGGCCGGTCAGCTCTTTTTTGAAATCAATCAGTTGTTGTAAAATAAATCTGCTTTCCTGTATATTTTTCAATCTGCGTGTCTTTCTACACATTTGCTTCTATATATTTAGGTTTATGCCTGACTGTGCATGTCTGTCATCATGTTTGTGTGTTTCTGTCAGAATGTGTTTTGCACCTTTCTTTCTGTGTGTGTGTGTGTGTGTGGGTGTGTATGTGTGTGTGTGTGTTTGTAGTAATGCTTGTGTGTACATGTGGGATCTAGTCCTCTGTAGAGCCTCACTGTAAAATGGTGGTTTATTGTCACATCTATGACACTGCTCAGGCAGCTGTGTCACTCACCATGGCCGCTCCAGTGTGTGTGTGTGTGTGTGTGTGTGTGTGTGTGTGTGTGAGAGAGAGTTGGACAAAGCAAGAATGACATAGAACCAAGGAAGATTTAAAGTTTATATTACTGTGGTAAGTAATATAAACACCATGTGGGGAGAATTAACTTAAATATTGTTTTCAATATTTGAAGAAAGACAATAAAGTAATGGCTACACATTGATGGATGCACAGCTTTTTGCAATTAACCTAATGACATGTATTACTATTGCACAACAACTGTATGATAATAATAATGTGGGCAATTCTGAAATGTTCTTTTAAAAGACTCCCCAAAAGTATTAGAACTACTGACGCTGGTTTTCAGCACAACTGCACGTCAATCGGGGGAATACTACAATATAGCTAAATGAATCCATTTATTTGCTTTCTTTCGATGAAACCATGAACTAAAGATTAGCTGACTAGAGAACAGTAACCTCTTCATGACATTTCCAGGGAAGGGAAGCTTATTTTTCACTTCAACACAGCCAATGTAAAATGAGCTTCATCCACATATTACACACTATATTATAGTGGCATTTCGTGCTACATTCATACGTTTGTATGACCAACGGATCCGAAACGGAGAAAAGCTGGCAGGAGAAAGACACCAAGAGTTTGTTTCTGTCTGCCCCTCACTGAGATGTAACACCTAGGTTCAAAGGTCATCCCACCCAGAGTCTGGTCCGAGTGCTCGCAGCTCCGCTTCCCTCGAGAGGTCAGACAAACAGACGGGTGGGTGTGTGTTCTCCACCAGTTAACGATTGGTTAAATAAATGGACAGGCTCCCTGCGGTGTCGTCCATTCACACACACACTCTGACTCGCTGAAAGGTCGGAGTTGTGGTCGGAGTGATGGAGGGACACACACACACACACTCAAATACACATGAGCGGGGCGTAAACTGGTGTCTTAACAGCAGGCAGGACAGCTAACACAAGCTGGGACTATATTTCTATCATAAGCACGGTCCCTCGTGTAATTTATACAAATGCAGCAGTGTTTGGTAAAAAAGCGACACCACCATCTCCATCATGAACCAGTGAACAACAGACTGGAGGCCCTTCCTCAGTCTTACTCCTGTACCCACACACATTTGTGAACGCGCTCCACCGCAAACCCTAAACATTGTAAAAAGTCGGGCTTGTTTTGGGAGCATGAACCACGTCCTACAGCGCTTACCGTTCAACAACAATAACCACATGCAAACCTGCAAGCTTCAAGGTCCTCCTCCAGTAAACAGTAACTGTGACAAGCCCACCTCTCAAAACACGGCAACGCTGTCCTTCACTTACTGACGCTTGTGCGCCGTCTCTCATGATGTGCAATGAAGCCGTGCAAAAACCCACACAGGGCGACAGATTGAGGGTGACAGAAAATCACAACAAAGAGAGCACACACACTGCGACAAGCAACTAAATCTGCTTGAGGTAAAAAAAAAAAAAAAGGCTCCTTCTGTAATTTATGTGCACACGAGGTCCACTACAAACACTCTCCCCCCAAAAAACGTTGGCAGTCTCCCACCCCAATGTCTCACTTCCCTTTCCTGAGCCAATATTCAGATGTCCTCCATCCTCATATCTAGTTTGACCCCTCCACCCCCCCCCCCCCGCTGGGCCACACTGGGCGGCACACTGGGCGGCACACTGGGCTGCGATCGGAGCAGAGGAGTCTGCCTTAATGGCTCCTTTCATTCACTATTGTCTTGTCAAATGCCTCGAGTAGCGAGCCTCAGCAGAGGGCCGCCCTGAGCCCAGCGGCTGTGTGGAGGGCCATCGTGTGCGGGTGGAGGGACGCGTGGAGGACCCAGCGCTGCGGCCAAGGAGCCGCCTGCCGAGGCTTAACCTTGAACCCCCCCGAGGATCTGAGCGCAGAGCAGGGCCAGTCTGGCATTTTGGCACCAGCCATATTGGTTGCATTACCCTGGTTTCCTGCACATGATTGCTTAAAGGCCCCCCCCCCCCCTGCTGATTCCCTCATCATAGCGTACGCACAGCACTTCAAATGTGTTATGATACAGTGGCATCCTGTCTCTGTCCTGCAATAATAATGCAGATATTCGCACTGTGAACTAGTTAAACAGACGTTCCTTGGAAACTTCAGCAAAATAAACTTTTACTTTAGTATAAATAGTCGTTACCAACTTGCTAAGGAGTGACACTGGAACTATGCTCAGTTTATGTCGATGTAAACTCCACAGGCCAAATTGAGCAGGCTCTGTAAAAGCTACACAGATCATAAAAAGTTTAACTCACAGTTACCGAACATTTCTCTTTGCAAATGACGAGGAATCGCAGTACGTCTGCATGTGTACAATAAAATAAAGGTCTTCAACAACTGTTATAGTTGTAAATCACATTGTTTTTCTCAAAAACCCCAACTGGAAAACAGTTGCACGCATTTCTCTGTTTGTGTGTGTTCATGCATGACTAATGTAAAGAGACCGTTCCCCTGCCATGATCTTCGGTGGGCTCCCTCAGTTCCCCCCCTGCAGACGCCCCAACCCACGTCTTCAGGCCGGCTTACCTCTCCTCTGTGCCCCACGTAGACGAAGGCACACATGGGCTGGAAGGCTCCGGTGCCACAGGCCAGGATGTGGGTGCGGTTGAACGGCTGCAGGAGACGGACAAAGTTGGCACACTCCGTCTGCAATACACAAACACACAGAAAGTCCAATCTTGCTTCACAAATTAGTAAAACGTATGTTATATACATATTATTATTATTTTATGGACGATTGCTTATCAAAAAAACAACATAGACCAAAGTTGATTACTCTGACTACTCTGGAGTTTCACCCACATCCTCTCAATTAAAATACTCGTTTTCACCTCAGCTCATGAACATTGTTTTTACCCTCCACCATTTAACTACTGCACATGTGCCTCAACCGAGGCGAGAAGGAAGAGAGGTGACTCACTTTTAGTAAACAATGATTTACTTTAACATTGTTCCATATTACTATTCTTGGGAAATGGGGCATCCTTTTTGTTGCACAACACACACACAACAGAAAATGGCCTGAATAAATCTATCTCAGTGTCCGAGGTTACTGGTCATCCAAATGCAGATAAGTTCATTTTCACAACTTATCTGCATTTCTAAAGAGAAACAAAATGATTTCTCAACAGGACTCATCATTCCCACATGTTTGCAATGGAGGCCAAGAAAAGCACTTTGTTAGATGAATTGTGATATCCTTTGTGTCCGCACTGGACTTGTAGCTCAGATTTGTTGGATTTCAGCCGACGTAAAATGTTTCATCACATTTGGGTCAAAGGGACGTGGTCAAGATTTCTAAAGCATCAAAAAGGGATCATCTGGATGGGAGATGTGAGATGTGAGTCATAACGGATGTGAAGACATTCAAATAAAAGGTGTTGACAGGCCCAACAATGAAACACAGATAAGAGAACAAGGGAAGGACTAAGGACACGAGTATTAAGACATTTCTGTACTTCACAGAGGAAGCAGCGGGCCGGACTACTTCCTGTCTGCAACAGCAGACTCTGATAAAATGGGTGTCAGCGGCAAAGGAAGGGATTAGCCGGCTGTCATTTGCTCAAGTTGAGGAGGTCAAACTCATATCTGCTCAATAAGCGCCTGGTGTGTCTCTGTTCCCAAATGTGTGCACACACAGTGTGTGTTGGTGTTGAATTAAATGGTGCAAACTTCCAGTGCGTTCGGGCACAGTTCTTTGCCGTAGCATCTCTCTGTCTAACTCCTCCTTTATATGCATGTGCACTAGTATCTTGGTGCCTCTACAAGTGTGCACATTGTAAGTGAACAAGTCTGTGTGTGGCCTTTGTCCCTCTCATATTCTCAGTAACTCTTACTCGCTGTAGACCTGATGTAAACCATTTCAATGCAGTACGAGTAATAGTTTACATCGTTCTGCTCTCCTGCAGGCTAATTTCTCTCCCCAAACATGACCAGGCCAGTAACAAAGTAAACACATTTGTATTGAGAATGCATTTGATCTGTTCAAACGAAGGAGCAGCTGGAAAGTCCAGGAGTGCTTCACAAGTGGACTGAGAATGAAGATAAATTTGTCGTTACTATGCTTCTGTTCTCGGTGAGACCCGAGGAGAAGAAGTGGAATGAATGTAGAAAGGAGGAAATACGGCTGTGCTCTCCCACCCCGGGCTTCTAAATATCTGTATGGTCTCCCTGAGATTACGTGGCATAAAGGGAGAGGCGAGAAATGGAAAACTGATTACTGAATCTGGTTTTGTCTCAGAGTATTTAGGGAGTAGTCTTAACAACGCATTGATCGGGGTAAAAGCTCACAATGCTCATTTATTAACATTGTTTTATCAAGGGGAGGTCAGCTGACCACATATGCTCCTTCCCAGAAGTATTACGCTTTTCCTTCATGCTGTAGAAAATTTTAATTTGACCGCCGAAACCATAGCTTTTTGTCTTGGGAAGTGAAAAAAGGTTATTAATGCACTTGCTCGGAGACATATGTGTAATTAACATAAACAAACAAGAACATTGCCAAGACCTCTGGCCACCATTCCTAGCATTGGCAATTTGCAAGACCAGGGGTATGATGATATGGGGATTTTGGAGCTCACAATAGGATGATTGTGTGGCCCCAAAGGGAGCTTTAGGATTTAAAGGTTCAATGGCACATAAAGATTTGAAACAGCAACAGAAAAATGGGTTTCTTAGACGTTAATTAACAAGTCAAACATTTGTCCTAATGGTTGAGGGTTATGTCCAGTCCAGCAGATTAATGAAGTGTTTACTTTACATCGGAGTACTCTGGATGGAGAAGCCGAGGGCGTGACTCCAGAGAGCGCGAGTGGAGACAAATGTTTTCTTCGGGACAGAAAAACCAGAATATATTGGAAAATGTGGTCTTTATTTGAGAAATATGAGACGTACCACAAGCTACAAATCATTTTACTCGATGCACGGTCAGATTTGTTGACAGTAAGTGCAGCATAGCGTCATGTTTTGGCGGGCACACATTCACTTTTTGAATATGCCACGTCTAAATGAAGTCAAGAGCTGTGCTCAAGGAACAACAACATGTTTTTCTCATATGTTTTTTTCTCCAAGTTTGCCTTGGGTTATGCCAATAATTAGAGATGTCCAAACGAGTGCAGTGATTCATTGCTGTGAAACCAGAAATGAATTGAACAAAAAGATGGCATTTTGATGTCACATTTCAAAAGAAATTACCCAACTTACCAGCAAAATCTACACGTCTCACACTTTGCTAAATGCCAATCGATTCTTGTTTCCAATCTGAGACCAAATCCGCTGTGCATTTCCAGCATCTGCGTAATCAGCACGCTGGCCTTGTTGCTGTTGTTCTGGGAGACGGTGGCATGGAGATGGAGGCCGCTTGGACAACCGCAGAGCTGCTGCTTTGATAATCCTACTTGACGGGATTTTGACTTCTGCGGTTGTTGCCAGTTGATTATTTCCGTGGGGCAGAGTGGTAGAGCGAGAATGGAGCTAACAACAAAGCCAAACATGTTGTATGAAAAGTGACCCGAGCAGGGAGAGGCAAGTTTGGACGTGAAGAGCCGTCTCCAGGATAAACAGCCAATGTTTAGTGGAGAGACCTCGTATTTTCTAATACTAACAGGAAATTTGAACCAACACACTCACTCACACATGTAATTGTACCAGACTAAACTCAACGGTACCCCAAACCACCAACACACACAAATAAGGTCTATAAAGCTGCTCATAGCAGGACAGCTGGGTGAGGTAACCCTTCAAAGTACCAAAGCTTTGTTTATTTCAGTCCTTAAAATAAAGGCAAGTTACCATATCATCCCACATCTGTATTACTGCATTACACCACTGAAAACAGAAACAATGTGATTTCAGCCTCAAAAGGTTGAAACTAAGCTCTTTTTTCTTTCAAATTGATTTGTGGGTACTATGTTAAGGACAAGGAAACAATGAAAGAAACCAACATTAAAAGGTAATAGGTTTCCTGCACTCAGACACCAAACGACAAACACTATTCAAATGCAGGGGAACGGATCACAGCTCCACTAATAAAGCCAAACCCTGTTCAAAGCAAGAATACTATCAAGCTTGTCATGAAATAAATGACGCGCGTAAGTGGCCGTAAAAAGAAGGAGCTCTCGAAGAAATGAAAGTAACACACAAATCCTCTCTCTCTCTCTCTCTTTCGCTAAGCTTTTCTCTGCTATGATCGCTACTCTGTGCTCAAAAAGTGCTGTTTTTGCACACACCCAAAAAATAATTCACAAGACATTAGAGATGTCTTAACATAATTAGTCCGAATGTGAACAAAAGATGCAGATAGATGGAGCAGAAAAATGTGTTAATAGCAGGAGCAAGACCCTGCATGCATGGCTGAAGTAACCGAGTGCCTCCCCTCGGCCTGTTGTTTGTTTTTGTGAGCTGTAATTAATGATGGGGAAGGTTATGAGGTTGTAACTTTGGCAGGAGACACAATCAGTAAGAACATGTTTAAGGTGGTCGACACATGTCAGATGAAGGCAGTGGAGACAGAGGCTTTCTTTAAAGAGATAAGAAAAGAACTGGTTGTCACTTATCATTTTTCATTCTGTCTCTGTCTTATGTGTGTTCCTCTCTATCACCAAACATACACACTAAAGTAAAAAAACAACAATGTGAAGACCTTTCACCTTTAAACCCCTGCTACGTTTTGTCAAACTCAGTTATGACAAACAGACGCAGACTGCAAACAAAGGAGATGAAACGTGTGTGTGTGTGTGTGTGTGTGTGTGTGTGTGTGTGTGTGTGTGTGTGCCTCGTTTGCTTGGTAGATGCCAGAGGACTTTGGAACATAGACGTGAAGGAGTGGAGAAAAGATGCCAGGGTAGTTTAACAAAAGGAGACAAATATCTCTGTTACTCAAACTATTCCCTACACACACAGACACACACACACACACAGATATGCAAACACACTTTCTTTATGACTACTTTGGCACAAGTAAGGTAGAATCTCACACTTCCTGTTTTAAGAGCCATCTCAGAAGGCATTTTTCCTCTCCTCCATGCACGCTACAGTAGTGCACAGCTGGCGTTGTGTGAGCCCTGTGCGGAGGAAACACGGGGAAGACACCTGCCTTTTAAAATATAGAGAACATACAGCCTACGCATAGAGACACACACACACACACACCTTCTGACTAGCTCCAGATGGCTGTGGCTGTCCATCACAAAAAAGTCACATTCATTTAAAAACGTTTTTTAAAACAGTGTTTGAGTTATGTTTTTGTGTGTTTGTTTTGTCTGTCTGTGTGTGTGTGTGTCAACCAGTAATTGGTGCCATGTTTTTTATTCGGAGCTTTACTGAAGCCACTGAGTGCTTTTTCTCTCCGATTGGGACCCAATTTGACGACGTCTCAGCACATCCAAGAAAAGAGACACAAATGTCTCCCTCCCTCCTCCGCTTTTCTTCCCCCTCCTTTCTTTTTGTGTTTTTCTTGGTTATGATCTATTGCCTGCTTTCTTTGTTAATGTCGTCATATTAACAAGATAAATAGCTCTGGGATGCTGAACTTCACACAATGACCTCGGTGTTAGTGTAGCGATTTACATGTGCAATTAAACTTCACTCTCAATGAACACATATTACATTCATGTGTACAATCCGCAGGATTGGGCACGCGATTTTGGCATCGAACACCTTCTGGTTTCTTTTTGTTGTCCTGGTAGCATGGACCAGTCACGTTGAAGCAGGCTTTGGTTGAATGCAGGTTGACAGTCGGTGTGTAGGCTGAGAGACGCGGTTTGGACTTATCTTGTAAAACATTGTAACTAAAGTTCCTAATCGGACTGTAATTAATGAGCAGCACGGGGGGGGGGGGGGAAGAATTGGCCTACGGACACCGAGACTGATTACCTGCAAACAAACAACACATGTTAAGGCTTATTATGGGGCAGAGTCTTGGAGTTTTATCCTCTTGGGACCATGAATATCTACACAGCATTTCCCTTAAGTAGTGAACTCCTGATGATGGTTGCACTACCTCCTTCAGAGAATGTGGAGAACACATGTGCCCTAAAGAGAGAAATCTCTCCGCTCGGTATCTTTGCAGAATGTGTACAGCTGCTCAACAGCTAAGGTCAACACAGTCACTTTATTTATGGTAAAGGCAGGGTCTGTTTGTTAGATTTATGACCCCATTATATGTCAGAGTAAAAGTCACTGGAAACGGTAAACTCCATCCAAGTGGAGTCACCAAGCTCAGCTGGTAGGATAAAATACTGACGAAATCGGCAGGCGGCCAAGGCCTGGCAAACAAACCCAACCATCAGTCAACGAGGGGAACGTTGGCAACAGACCTGATTATCAAGTACAGGCAGGAAACAGCAGCAAAGCATGGATAACATGGGTTATCCTGCGAAGCCTTTCCTCTATACATTCTGTTTTACTCCAAGACGTGTTTGAAGAGTAGCAGCTTGAAGGCAGATGAGTGGAAACTTCCACAGAGTGACTTTGGGTATATTTGGACACATGTTTGGGGCTGTTCTGACAAACATTTGTTTGTAATCCATCTCATCTTGGAACGGGAAATAAGTCTTGAAACAGTAAGTCTATGGTGGTAAAATGGGTTTGATGGGTTCAAAAACGCAGCCGCTCTTTGTGTCTGGTGTAAAACCACAAATCAGCTTCAATTTATTTGGTATGTGCCCTCCAAACCGAAGGGATGCCCCTTTGTATGAGGATACGTTGCCAAACGAAATGTGTTAAAACAAGCAACAATTGAAGCATACCTGTGGTTCCTTCCCCGTTTGAATGCAGTCCTCTCTGTTGCCAGGTAATGGAGGCCAGTGGATCTATGAGGGAAGAAAAGAAGATGATTAATGAACTCTTATCTTTAAAAAAATGCAAACAACCCCCTAATTCAGCCATATTGCAGTGTGTAGTTGCCTTGTTGAACCCGCAGTCTCGATGTGAGTCTGAAAATGTAATCAAAAGATACTTAACAGCCCATGTGTGGTTAAATTGGAATTATTTTCCCTACAAAAGCAACTCTGGCGCAAAAAGAGTGTTTTGTGCATGAAGGGAAATGAAAGCTTTGGCCATCAGGACTCAGACCTCCCGCCACACTAACTCATCAACAGAGCCCTGGTCCTGACTGACTCGCACTCTGCATGCACATACACTCTGCAGTCACCGTCACTGTCTGTTAGCTGGTGCACTTTATCTTTATTTTTATTTTAAAATTGTAGCTTTATTTCTTAACTCACTAACCCATAGCTTTAGCGTACTAACCGATAGCATACATTTTATTATATTTTATCTTATTTCTGCACTACGTTGTCTGTTGCCCATTATTTTACTGTCTGCGTCACGCATCAACCGCCAAGTCAGATTCCATGTATGTCTGACATATGATGGCAATAAACGTTTCCTGATTCCTGATACAAGCAGGAAGGTTGTGCTCAGACCATCTGGAGCTTAAAACTGCAAATAAATTAAAGTATTTTTCGGGCTCAAGTTCTCACACTATAAATCTAACATTTGCTGATTAGGAAAGTCCCAAAGTGTTCCTCTCATTCTGCCATTGAAACACGCAGAGCTGAATCTCAGAAGAACGTGACGTATCATTTGGATCTAAAACAATGGGACTAGTTTTCACCTTGCTCTCAAAAAAGGAAAAATTACATCTAATTGCCACTGAGGAGGAAAGTCAGTCTCGGTCTTTACAGACGTGTGTGGTAATGTTTAGTTTTCTGAGGACCAGAGAACTTCTCAGACACAATAGCTCATTGTTCGGTCCTGACTTGCATTACAATGTCTGATTAAATTCAGTGCGTATGGAAAGCATGTGTCTAGAGGGGCCTCTGTGGTGTGACAATGGGAGTTGAGTTCAAATGTGAATGTTTGTCCTTGCTCCTCATACCCTCAATCTCATATCAACAGCTACATTTGATACAACTCGTTTCTTAATGCCAACACATCACAGGCATCACTGTAAATGAGGATGAGTGAGAAACCCAGCTCACAAAGATTTGGGATTTTGTAAAACATCCTGAATAGAAAAGGATGTGACTTTGGAGTGCTTGGAAATACTTTAACCTCCCTAATGTAATAATAACAGTTTAACATTTACTCCCAACTAGAAAACAATTGTGTTTATTCCTCTGAAAATGTAAAACTGTGACTGTGAATATGAAGACAACAACAAAAAAAAGTTTCTAGCGACATGTATTTTCTTGAAAACTCGTTTTGAAAAGACTGCTCCTCCCTCACATCTGACACCTGCAATACAGCAACGTTTTCTAAAATCTGTCTAAATGTGGAAATCCATGAGAATCAACTGTTTGTTTCATGCCTGTCAAGAATGAATAAAAACATTAGGGCCGTTCTAAAACTTGGCATCAGCTCGTCCTAAACTCCCTAAACCCGATATGAATGCTCACACATGCAGTTTGACCTACGGAGGCCCGACAACGTGCCTGACTGACTACTGATACGCTGTGAAATCAGGCCGGCCTCAGATCTGGCTCACAGCGTTGTGAGTCAGAGGGGTGCAGTATTCAATCTGTGGTCCAGGAGTCGTGTTCTGCACGCTTATCGAAACATGGCCAACCTTTCACTCTCCGTTTAACTATTTCCCGACACTTCATCAGTGCTCTTTCATTTACAAACAAATCATGTTAACCATTGTCTTTGATCGAACTTGGAATAGAGTTTACTTCAGCAGGTGAGGCTCAAATCACTGTCTGCTGTTGTTTCTCCTGGTAAACTAACATCGGTCCAAACAGTCCTACTTTCCCGGTCCGTTTCAGGCAGAACCGGATCCAGTTTGAGCAGACGGTTCAGTTGTTTTTCAAACAAAGTTTAGAATTACGCCTCACTCCCTTTTCCATGTTAATGTGTAACAGCTTGCAGACAATAGGTATTTATTCCAAAGACATACTGCTGACGGTGCCGAGCAGAGTTTGAGGCGGACAGCAACAAACAAGAGAAGAAAAGTTGCTTTACAACTTCATTCCTCTGGTGAAAACACCCAGAAGATGCCGTTTACATTTGTATCAGGTGGAAAATAAGAAGTGTGTGAATGGTTCAAGGCGGATCTTCCCGAGTGCAACGCATGGCGTTATGCCAATTATTTCCCTCCTCTCTGAATTTTGGAAGACGCCGAGTAGAAACACATCAGTCACATACGATTTTCTGCCAACTAGCGAGATGCCATTTTACCAAAATGAATTCGAAAGAACAGTTAACAAGTTTGGGACGTACTTGTCTTCCCTTCCTGTCCAAAAGTGAGATGAGACACAACAATTTCATAATAATGCGTCCAGTCCGGAGACCCAGTTAGTCCTTCTCAACACGATGAGTTGGAGCAGTGAAAGTTACGATCTCTGCCCTAACCCCAGAATGCCCCTATAGCAGCACCTTTGACGACTCATAAATAACATGTTGCAGCTCGTTCTTCCAACACATTGAGTGGTTTTAGTGGCTCTGTGGGGTTGGAAGGCATACCTGTGATCCACTGGAGAGAGCCAGGCTTGCTGTCTCCTGTTCTCATGCTATGCTAAGCTATGCTAAGCTAAGCCGATTGACTACTGGCTCTCGTTCAGCTGCCCTCCAGGTGTTTACAACATGTATTGTGTTCTGTTCTTTTTGCTTCTTTCAGCGTCGGATTACTTGGCAGATGTGTTTCATCTATTGGACCTTTGTCTCACTGGACTGGCTTCACATTTTCATCACTGCTGGCTCGGCTAGAAGGCCCGGGCGTCAAAGCTCAAACAGCTCGCAGCAAGCTTCATATGTGATCATCATCTGAGACACAGAGCAGTGAGAGGAGGCTAAGACAGGAACAATAGGGCGGATTAAGGTGGGCGACGTGCTGGTTCTCTGTCTACATGAACTCCCCGTTCACTCGTGCACTTTGTGTCATCAGTGCCTTCCGTGTAGGAGCACAGATACCCTCCCACACACACTGAAACACTGCTGAATGTGTACCGCTGAAGCACTCGGGGGTCTTTTGTTTCAGTTATTTTGGTTCTTTCTCAACCAGTTTAATGGAAGATTGAGTATAAGCACCCAGCTGGAATGTGAAATATAAAATAACATTTTCCCATAACTATTCTTCGACAGATATGGATATGACTTTTTTTTTAAATCTGTTTATTTCCTCAACTCGAAGCCCTACAAAAAGAATGATTCTGAGAAAATAACATGGTCTTTTTATTCCAGTCTGATATGAGATTTCTACAATTGTTAACATACTATTCTAGCACTGCATCACAGTGACATACATTCTGATTGTTGAAATAAATTATTTTTATTTCAACAGTTTGAATTGAAAATGAAAGATCCAAACTCTGAAATAATAACTCTGTTAGTCTGAGTGTGAGTGTGTGACGACAGTGGAAATGTGCAGCTCAGGTAACGGATCTGACTTCTGGATCGTTATTTATCTCTTCTGTCTTTCTGGCAAACATAATATACAATGACTTACGCTGCATAACCACAGTGTTTGAAAAGTTTGAATGATGAATGAAACATACAGATTAAAAGGTGATAGACGTAAAACTAGGTTTGATTTACGACCAGCAGCACTTTTATGGTTGTGAGATTGGCAACGAAATCCAGATGTTACGATGGCTTGTTTAGGTCAGAACAAACTTTTATAGAACAAGAAGGTGCAAAACCTAAAATGTTACTGCAATAAATGCAATGAATCCATCAACTTGTGTCTTTACTGTATGTGTGTGTTTATATGCATATATATATGGTGTTTTAAATTGTTTTATTGTGAAAACAAAGACTTTTCAGCTATTGTGTGAATGTGTACAGCAGTAAAATGGAATAGAAATGACTGGTCAGATTCTAGTTTACATGTCGATGGTTAATCTTTGACTGTAAGATTCCTTAAACAGATGTTGGGTTTTGAGCAAGAAACACAAAATTGCATAACCCCCACCACGTCCAGTCTTAAAAAGCCTCACCTCTTTGGACTCGGTGCTGACGGGTCCCAGCATGAGAGAGTAGAGGATATCTTTCCCCCCCAGGAAGAGGCGGTCGCGGTACTCGTCCAGGAAGACGGCGGTAAGAGAGAGCTGGTCATGATGCCCGCTGAAGATGGACGACCTGTTGGTGGACAGCAGGTCTGCAGAGATGGAGGAGGAGAAAAGGGTGAGCAATGTCATCAGTTCTATTTTCACTTAAAGAGATTCCTTTTGAGCGTAAAATCCCAGCAGGAGAAGATTAACAAGGAGAAAGCTGTGGGTCATGATAGTGATGACGAGGCATGTCTTCTCTTCTTCAAAAGATTTATCACAGATTTATTTTAAAACGTCGTCTATTTTCATGTTGAAACTATAAGGCTTGTTTCCGGTTCTGATCAACTATAAATACATTTTTCCAACCGCTTTAACGTTATTTGATAGCGATTTCTACAGAATTGGTCACATGTAGCAACCAAGCCTTTTGTTCTGCTCCTGTGGCTGCTGCAAACACATAATGCCTGTGCATTAAAGGATGATCCCGAAAAGACCTAACAGATGAGAACAGGACGTTTATGGGAGCACACACACACACACACACACACACACACATAAGTCACCATGTATCAGCGGGGGAACACAGTCGGTTTGCACTAACCAGCATGCACCTGGCTCTCCTCTCTGATCTTGCAGGAGCTTTAAAAGTCCAAAGATTGATGCAACTACTCTGCAGGAGTGGAAGGGGCCGGGTTGACTTTAAGTTCAGCTAGACACGGGGTGTCGTACACACACACACACACACACACACATTTCCACAGCTTAGAAAATCGTCCACTTTCTCAACACCTATCGACCTCCCCTACAAACCCTTCTTAACTCTTCTCCCCTTCTCCCCCTCTCCTTCTCTCCTTCTCTCCTCCTCTCTAACAAGCTGAGGAGAGAAACCCTTGTGTGAGAAGACGTCTCGGGTATGCCAAACACTCAGTGGAGTATTTCGGATGAACTGGTTTTCCGTTTGCCTCTCATCACTCGTCCGTCGCACTCGATATTCCACTCTCTACTTTTGACTCTTTCCAACACACACACACACACACGCACACACATGTGTTTAGAAAGGAGGCCCAGTCACTCACCACTCAGTAGAGTATTAACTGAGTGAAGCACAGAGGGCCTCCTGTACCAGCAGCACCTTGTCCATCACTGAGGCCTCGCAGACACACAGATGATCTGTTTTTATTAGAAATATCTGTTTCTCAAACTCACAAGCTTCCACACACACACACACACACGCACAGACATAAAGCTTCACCCTGGATCACCGTCATTAGCAGTGCAGAAGAAACTTTCAACAGTTTAGCATTTATCATGACCCACTTCAAAGCGTTAAAAATGTTGTTACAAAAAATTCTGTAGATAATTATAGTGGGAATCGTTTCATAAGAACAACTTAAAGCTGCTGGCAAGAAAATAATGAGAGGACGCACAAGCAGGCAGACATTGGGGATGTTCTGAGGGGAGACAGGGAGTTGGAAGATAAAGTCGGAGGGGGAAGGGAGGGGGGGTGTTGTGGCTTTTAGCGGCGGGTAAAAGTCAGAAAATAATGAGTAGGACGGGAGATATGCGGGTTGAGAAAAACCACATGACAGAGATTGTCGAGATGTATGATGGATTTATTGTGACCGACAAGGCAAGCAGAGCAAGATCAGCTCTAGATCTGTTTTACGTTCGCTGTGGAATTATTTGGCATTTTCATACCAAAACTATATTTTCTCAGTGCAGTTTGAACGCATAGATTGTAGCTTTTGACACTGAACACATGGGCAACGTTTTAATAACGACTGATAAATTTACAATACACAACCAGGGGGCACAAATCCAACATTAACGCACATACACTCATGTCTGCCGATGCAGAGGTCAGGATGTTGTAGATAAGTGTTTTCATGACACGGTTTATCAGTAGAACATGCAGGCAGCTCCAGACGTGGTCCGCTGATGACTGTCTGTCCCTCAAGTACAACAGTTGAGCCCCGAGATGACCTCCAGCTGGAGAGTGGCTGATGAAGGATGACAAGAGATGAAACTGTGTGTGTGTGTGTGTGTGTGTGTGTGTGTGTGTGTGTGTGTGTGTGTGTGTGTGTGTGTGTGTGTGTGTGTGTTTGTGTGATGAACGGGTGGTTTTGTGTGTTCAACAGATACTGTGGGACGGTCTTAGATCTGGTGTTCACGCCACACGTCTTTGTTTTGACAGGAAAGATTGCAGAAGATGGGTAATGTCATAGTGGGTTAGGGCTGGAAGGCAGCAAAATAAATGGTCATGTCCTACTTAAAGACCTTTAAGGGTGACTGGTGGAATAATAATTAAAAATAGACATTCCGGCCATAGATTTCTTCAACAAATGACATTATAAATCATCAAAGAATTTTTCCTAAGTTTCAGTCGGCAACACAAATGTAAACCTCACGCTGGCTAGAAGTCAGGGCATCACTAAATGAGGAAGGATTCAACCTCTGGGGACCATGGAGGTGTCTATAAAATGTCGTAGCAGTCCATCAAGCGGGTGCTGAGATGATCGATCAGGACTCAAGTGGTTATTGGTGTTACTTGTGCAGACCTATGGAAAAAAAAAAAAAAAGTTGCAAGGGAGAACCCGACTTGTATTTAAAATGCGTAAAATACGTTTGGCTAAGCTCATCCCAACTCTTTCAGTATTTGATATGCAACTACAGGTGTGTCTCAGTTCATTTTCACAATTTTTATTTTACTTATCTATCATCTATCTGTCAACAATTGTTTTTATTCTGAAATTAATCAATAATTCTTTCACTTGTTTTCACAATTAAAATCCTGTTTGATGTCTCTTTTTCTTTCCCAAATAACTCAAATGTTCACGCATAAATATACAAGACACACACACACAGAAAGACACAATGGGAAAGGTGAGCCAACAGCTTCTATCTGCAGCTTGTTATCGCTCCGCCAGCTCATCGCCTCACTGAAGAAACCTCGCCACCGTCTCCTGCTGTCCAACCGTCTCTGCGATCCGTCCGCTTAACCTCTCTCGACTCTTCTTTCCATCCATCTTTGACATCCTCTCTTTCCCCTCTTTGAGTCCCTTCTAAACGCGGCTAGAATTTCATCTCCGACGTTCGTGCATCCTTCTTCCTGTCTCCGCTCTCCCCTGCTCGATGTCTCTCTCTCTCTCTCTCTCTCTCGTCTCTCTCTCTCTCTTCCATCTTGTGTCCCGGGACTCAAAGTACATCTACATCTCCACGGGGGAAACTTCATACATCTGTCTCCAATGAGCCTAAAGGCAGCGGGGCCCGACGCCGCGTTGACAAACCGCCAAAGCGAAGCGACACGCGGAGGGGCATCTGGTTTCACTGGACGTGTCGGGCCTCGGCCATCAGGCCGTCTCAGCCACTTCAAACACTCGTACGCCGTGATATATTTTGAGATGTGTTCACCTCGTCAATGTCCCGCTTATGCAGCCTCGGGCGTGTCCCGCTGTCCGTCAAACGGGACGTCCGACATGTCTCCGAGTGTGCAATATCTTTGAGTGCTGCTGTCGAAAGACTTTTTGCCTATTTGCATATTTTGGATTGATGTGGGAGCTTGCATGGGTCTTTCATCACCCGAGGCCATCCAAAGTAAACTTCTGATTATAGATTACAAAACAGTTTGATGAAACCGAAGGCAACATTACTGCAAAAATCCGTTCGGCAAAAAAAAAAAGGGAAAATGTTGCAAATGAAAGATCAGCACTGACAAGTCTGGAAAACAAACAAATAGAAGTGAGCAGAGAACGAAAATATGTTATCTTCCAGATCCCTTTTGGACACCTCTAATGTACAAATTGGTCACAAGCAGAGTGTAAGCTGTGTTAAGCTGCAGACACGCACACATTGCATGTAACTAGGCACACACTCACACACACACACACACAATAGCATCAGTGTTATCGTTGGCTCAGTGGGAGAGGGGGACACATCTGAAGCCTATTAGACCTCCTGTGCTACAAAATACATACCAGAAACACATGCACACACACACACACACACACAGGTCCCTGGTTCAATCACACCTATTCACGCCTCAGCCGACAAAACTCACCGTCAGTCTGCTATTCGCAAATATAGCCGCGTTGACATTTAGTTTTCATGTGCTCTGACACGCACACACCTACACACACACACACACACACACAGACACACACACATACACACACACACACACACACAAACACACACACACACATCCATTAGACTCATTACACCGGTGCTTCCCAGCGTATCATTAGATTTCGGCTGTATATTGTTGCAGCGAGGCGAGTATTTCTGGAATCTGCCGCATGCACAAAAAGTCATCTGCTTCTCCTCCTCAGCCTCCTCTCCTCCCGGGTCTCATATTCCTTCTCATCTTCCTCTGTCTGCCTGCACGGTATGTTGGGACATGTCCATCAGGGATCGACAAGTTACCTTCATTATGGAGAGCTTGCGGCCCTACAGCTTTTCACACGTATACTGTATTTATCGCAGTACAGAAAATGCAAAGAATAAATCATGAAACCTGATATTTTGCTTTACTGTTGAATTGTTGTTCTGTTGAGGCAAACGTGACAATTTCTCTCCTTGTAGAATGTAGTTCATATTTCAAAATAGTGAGTGTGTTAATAAGTGCAGAAATTGAAAATACTAAACATTGTAGGGTGTTAACGTCATATACTAATAATTATTCCCTATTTTCCCCTCCGAGAGCACCCAGTGAGAGTGACTGAATGGCAAAGTGCACATATTATGAATTACATATGGTTGTCTTGATCTTGAAACAGGTGTTTCTAATGTTGTGTACATTACCAACACGCTGCAAGGGGCTGTGTGTTGGGGTTTAACTTATGTTGCTTTAATACAGTCGTATTAAATGAACGGTATTACTGTAGTCGAGATGTTTGCATGTCAAAGTGTCAATTCACAGCTATAAGACCTACAGATATCTGTTTCCATTCTTTAAATTCACAGCGATATTTCCTGGAGAGAGGCCAGACTCACTGACACACTAAGTCCAGGGATTTCCTACCAACCTGTTAGGGCTCCTCATTGGATGTCATTTCCCACACTCAACTTGCTTAACACTTGATCATTTGATAAAACCGAGAAAAGAGAGATGAGCGCCTAAAAGGGAGTGCACAAAGAACATCTGGTGACTTTACGTTCAGACTCTTTTTTTTATTTCTTAATCCTCCTCTCATGAGCAGAAACCGACCATAACGAGAGTTGTCTCTCCTGTCTGCGTCGTCTCTGGAGGCCGATCAGAGTTGGTGATCCCTGAGCTTCCCTGCTGGGCCAATAAAAACAGCACATTGTGTTACCTCATCGCCGTTGATCCTTATCAACCCTCGGCCTCCCTTTACCTCTTTTCATCATCTCCCCCCCCCTCTCTTTTCTCTACCCAGTTTTTCTTTCTCGCTGACGGACAGTTGTTTTCTCTCTATCCATCTTTCCCTTCCGTCCACTCACATCTCTTCTTTTCTCCCGTTTTGAATCTCTTGTTCCATTACTCACCCGTACCACACACACTCCTCTGTCATCCAAAATGATGCACCACATCCATACTCCTCTTACCCTTCCTTCTCAGAAGCGTGTTATCCTCCCTTCTCATCCATTTCTCTTGCATTAGTCCTACAGATAAAATGTATTTCTTTGTGAACAAAGTCTGATGTTCTTCTATTTCCTTCGTCTCTTCTTAAACCTTAGTCTGTTGTTCTTTTACTTTCAGCCCTTCCTCCCTCAATGTCTCATCCGAGGCCTCCAGCTCTCTATTCAATCATCTGTTGGCTGTGTGTCCTCACACACACACACACACACACACACACGTTTATTGAATGCTACAAAGTGCCCATTAAATTTAATTATGTTTAGTCAAAACTATTAAGAGTCTTTTATATATGGTCACATTTATTAATTTGTTTGGTATTTTGTCTGTTAAAGGAAAATAAACTTTCAGCTCTGGTAATTCCAGGAACATTTTAAAAAAACGTCATGATTATTTGCACTTTCTTCAAGATAAGATTCTAAAATGGACTGAACAAAATCCCACTGGAGCCCAGTTGTGCAGCAAATGAGGTACGGCGAGGTTTGTTTTTGACTGCATTTGTCAGCTGAGGTCTAATAGATACATCAGCATAGACTGCTGAGCTCAGCTCTCCTTGTTAGCAGCGCCGGTGGAACTAATTGATTCGGTTTGTTTCTGTGGAAGGAGGAGCAGCCCCTCAGTGTGTGTGACATGTCCCGCATTAGCGAAGGTTCCCATCACCCTGAGCCTGTTTCTCTCTTCGCATTGGTTCTGAGCCAAAGTTTAAATTTGTAGGACAATGAATCTTATGTATGTTTGTATGTGTGTGTGTGTGTGTGTGGGCATATTTAATCAATTCTGTGGGGACCTAAATCTGTTAAGGCAATCACATTTGGACACTTATTTTTGGGAAAAATACAGGGACAGCACGTTTTTTTTCATTTAAGCTAAATCATCAGATAAAATGGTGAGGACTTTAAATTAAGGTTAGGGTGAGTTTAAGGGTTAGTATTAAGATGATATCAGTATTAGTTCAGTCTCCAAGAATGAAATGCATCTTATGACTCTATATGCGTGTGTGCATGTGCTCTCAATCCCAGTAGGTGTTTTATTCTGCTTTTCTTTCTCTTTATGCTTGCTGCTCTCTGCAGGATAATCCAGCTGTATTGAGTATTTATTTGCCGGTAATCCTTTAATGTCTCCAGTGAAAAAATACACATGCAGCGCTGATGGTGTTTATCCATCTCACAGAGAGCGGTGGGACGGCGCTTCTCTCTCCAGTTGGAACAGTGTGACTTCTTATATAATACTGGCAAGTCCTATGTCACTACGGCACCATGAACCAGCATGCACTTGGCGGTCACAGACGTGCAGGAGGAGGCCAAGCTCAACATTAGTCCAACGGAGTACAACGTTTTCACAAGGTGTGATTGTGAGACTGGAATTTGTTGAAAGAATTAAAAGCTTTGGGTGGACGTGAAGAGCAGATGGTCACGTGAGTCCAACCCGGGACAGGAGGCCACAGCAGAACAGACATCCACGGAACAGCCTTCACCTCTTTATTGAAGAGCAAAAAATATCGCGCTGTGTGCAGGACCCTACAGACTAGCTTCTTGTTCAATGACGGTGATGACTTTCCCTCACGATAACCACCTGGATATGTTGTGTTTTTAGGGTGGGCTGACCTCCGGAGGTGTGCAGGGAGAAGAGCTGGTGCGCTTGCCAAGATGTTTAAACCCCCCCCTTGGTGAACATCCACTGCTGGGACGTTTGCATCACTCATGTTAAAATAACGGCCCTCGCATTGAGGACTGCAGTTGGGCTGGCCTCTTAGCACACATGCACATCTATTCTTTAACTTCCACATGCTGGTCAAACAAGGGTGAATGATTTCACAAAGGACGAAGACACAGGATACCCCCACAATGCACACAAGACACACATACACAGAGACGCACACATCTCCCATAGCTCCAGTGTGTAAGTGGGCTACTTAGTAATCTACATGACAGATGGTCAAAGCCACATTGTTGGGACTTGAACCCTCAACCTTTGCTTCTCAAAGGGACCAGTGTCTTTCAGCCTTCAGGTTAGCCTCTCTGATCCTTTTATCCACCTTTCCATCATCCCATCTCCCCCATCTTTCACACTATTCTACCCATCAGTCTTTTCTTTCCATTTCTTGGCCTCTGTCAGTCTTTGTTTTTTTTGTTGCTCCATCTATCTCTCTCCAGCACGGGACCATGACCCCTTTAATCTGTACTTTAATCTCCATCTAATGCTCTTTTTTCCCTCTCTTCATTCACTCTTTCATGGATCCATCATTTGTTTTCTCGCCGCATTCACAGATCTTTCATTCATCGCTTCCCTCCGCTTCCCTTCTCCCTCTGTATTCTTCGAAATTCATTGATGTTCCTTCTCTTTCATGGACATTCCCCTCCACTATTCACCCTTCCGTTTGTTGATTCATGCCAGCATTTCGGGGCACATGTTTTAATTCTCAGTGTAGTCCTGGTTCAGATAGTTGAGCCTTGTAGAGGCCTGTGTGCAATGACCTTTAAGGGCCATCAATGCAGCGTTTATCTGGACATTTATCCGTCTGTGCTGGGACTTTAAGGGTCACGGTGGGCTTTATCTCTCAGGGGTAGTTAGGTGTTCGTCCATTACAAGGCCAGACTTACAATTTATCATTTGTATAGATTACTTTCTAACAATTGTATACTATATAAGACGTGCTAGAAGGTGATAACGGGCCTAGTCTGTTGTTGGTCACATGGGGGATGCTGTTTGCACACACATCTCTCTCTCGCTCTCTCTATGACACACAATCTCCCACACAGGGTCATTTTGTTTCACATTTTATATATTCATTGTATTTATGGAAACCTACACAGATATTTTGAAAATAGCTTTATTGCTCAATAACACCTACGGGCTGAGGTCTATTATAGTTCTCTGTATCCCACATACTCACTTTGGCTTCCTCTTGTCTCTAACAAACACTCATTCTCCATCACGCCCACGGTGTCAGAAACCTTTTGAGTATTTCCTGTCAGCAGGTCCACTGCCACACAAACCTCTCAACAGAGGCTTTGTAGCCTTCCAATTAAATATGGCTGGTTACTTGTGTGCCTCTTATAGTACAGCAGGTAGGCTGTAATATAAAAACACAGGTAAATGAATCAGAAAATGACGTGCTCTACAATGTTGTGTTTGAACAGATTTTGGTTGCATTAATCTGTTTTTGTAAAACGTGTATACAAACCTAAGAAACTTGAGCTGACCTCAAACTCTTTCAACTTCATGAAAATAAATCTCCTAATCACTAACGTGGGAAGCTCAAATCCATAGAGGATTACAATCGCCTTTATTTACTTTCTTTTCATTCCTTTCACCTTTATTATTAAAATATGTGGACTATTGTTCACAAACTATAAAGATTGGCTACAGAGCCTGCAACACCTTACACAAACATTTCAAATTCAAACACGTCAACCATTAAACCACTAAAACCTCTCTTCTTGACAACCACAAGGGTGGGACTTTTCCTTTTCTTTTCGTAGAGCTGAAGCTTGTCTACATTCTTTTGGGTAAACAACATGTGGCTAACCAGCCAATTGGCTTGGCTACTAACACTTTAACCTTTCCTCTTTTTCTTTCCTTTACTGGCTTTTAGATCAACCCGGGGGGGCCTGGGAGCACTTAAACTGAACTGGGGGGGGGGGGGGAGAACTGGGGTTGCATTAAACAAGCTAATATGTGGAGCAGGGAGGGAGAGTGATGCCTGAAAAAAGAAGAATGGAGAAAGAAAGGGAAGGAGCCGGGGGGATAAAAGGACGCGAGACGCCCTACATTGGAGCAGCCCTCGAGTCTCCAACAGACTCCCGGTGACAGATTAGCCGGCTCACGCCCGTCTGTACGTACGTGCGCATCTGGGCCACGCCGACTGAGAAAACAAACTCATTAATTCACAGGCTGGAAGCGAAAACAAACAGAACCTCTCCCTCTTAGAACTAATGCAATCCCATCAAAATGGGACATTGATGTGTGCGTTGGTGTTTTCCAGTGCCCCCACCTCCCCCCTCCCTGACTTCAGCGAGACAAAGTGAATATTGTATGAGACGCAGAGTGTGCGGCAAAAGTCTGTGTGTGTTTTTTTTGTGCGGGCGAGCTCACCCTTGGACACAGGGAATTCAAATGAGTAAAGACGCAGGCAGAAAGACAAAGCCAGAGGACAGACATACACAGACAGATGGAGAAAGGCAGAGAGAGATGCATGATGGGAGGTTGGTAGAGATGCTTGGCAGAGGGCCGGGAGTGCAGCCAACCACGCACGCACACACACACACACACAAACACACACACACACACATCACATACCGCCACGCATCAATGTCTCACACACACACACACACACATCACATACCGCCACACATCAATGTCTCACACACACACACACACACACACATACCGCGACGCATCAATGTCACGCCGTTACACACACACACACACACACATACTTTATTTGTCAAGAGATTGAATTGCAAATTCTTCTGTTTTTTTATATGGACTGGTATTTGATTCAAACATGTTAATATTTAAGCAGTATCTGAGTGAATGGTGAAAGCAAATAGGAACAATTAAACTAATAAATGAAGTTCAAAAAAAGTTCCACAAAGGATTTTTTTCCAGGTCAAAAGCCGCCCTGGTGTACAAGTTAAAACTGAGATGCACCTGATGGAAATGTTTTGTCTAAGTTTGTTTCAGCATTTCCTTTTACCGGCAACTGATTACATCAACGTGCGACACTCAAAGTTAACATCAACAGATTAGAGCACTTTAATAGTTCGGAGGTATTTTCTTCTTCCTGCTTGAACTAATTGATTGAAATGAGATAATGACAGCTTTTCCTGCCGTTAAATTACCTCCACATCCTCCTGGGAATACTAGTGCCCTCTGGGCTTTTCAGGGATATAATGAAAGAAGGACCGAACGATGGAGAGACACACAAACAAAGAAGAAAGAGCCCTGAGGGGATACAAGAGAAATTCAAATTTACACTAAAGAGTGAGAAGATGACACACGTGGACCCATGTGGAATCGTTTAGCATTGAAAAGTTAGGTGAGGAAAAGAGAGACTTGAGTCAAGGGGGAAATCATGTAAAAAAAAAAAAGGGCAGACTATGAGGTCAAATCTGAGGTCATCTGAAAGGAAGCAAGAAATTGCTTCACAAATGAGAAATGTATAAGCAGAGTTTCTTCCCACACTCATAATGCTTGTAAATTAGAGTGTATTCTGATGGCATGTAATGAAGAAAACTGCTTCTATATAACGCTGTCTGGTTCTGTAGCAAAGTGAAAAGGGTTCGTGTTTGCCCAGGCCACAATATGTCTGTTCACCAACTGAGGCTCCCTCCACATTGTCGTCACAAGAGGGCACATGTTACAAAACAACTAAATCGAATTTGTCTAGCAGGCCTGAGACTTGAAATGTTCCATTTGTTCTGACACTTGCCAATTGTCAAGGTTAATTGTAGTTAGTTCTTCTGGTCTAAAGGGGCATTGCACGGGGGAAACCTCACTGAAAAAGGGATTCAGTTCTTTCTCTGCATCGATGAAAAGGTGAGGAAAGCATTAGGTTGCCTCCTTTAGGGATATGAATATTACTCAGTGACACAATAACCCACCGACACGTTCACCCTTAAGCCCTAATATTACAAAAGTATTTTGCAGCCTAGTTGGTGAGAACATATGCAGTGCCTTTGTTCTCCCTAGTGTTCCTCTCCTGAGCACTATTTCCAGTAGACGCCAACAGGAAGAACACAACACTCAGCTGGTGACTTTTCTCCTGAAAACAGGGATCTGAACAGGAGGAAATCCTGTGTGATATCAATCGCTGACGATGACTGCAGAGCCGCTGCAGCCTCGGTGGAATCAAACAATGAGGAAGGATTGGCAACAACACACACACACACAGTCCTCCACCCCCTTATTCCTATTAAACTTGAGTGAGTCAAGTCCAACAACAGGGTTGTGATTAGAGAGAGGAAGGCGGCATGTGAATGGGCCAAAAAGATGGTAATGTTTGAATACCACTCATTTAAAGTATACACAGACTATAAACATGATGCGATCACTCAGGGCAACTTAATGCCACATTCACCTGACATTAGAGGCACTTTTCAATGGCCACTGTACGTGTTTTTAATGACACCACATACGTGAACGTGCCGCAGTATAAACGGTAATTGCGTAACATCGTTCCGCGGTATTTGCGTAGCGGCTCCTAATAAAAGGCCTTGAGTGAGCCGATCGCGCCTCAGTGAAACCCTCCGCGGGGCGATGCACTCCGGCCAAAGCCTCCTGCGGCGGGACAGCGTGGAAACCAGCAGCCCACGAGTGCGTTCCCCTTAAAACAAATAAACCACCCCGAAAACAGAAGCCAAAACACCGCCCCGGGTTTAACGGCCGCAGCTCGGACCACCGGGAAGAGTCATTGGTGCGAGACAAATATACACGCAAGACAAATAATACGCATTAAAAGGTCACGAATGTGTTAAGCTAAATTATTTACATAAGGGGGGGGGAGATATTTGAGGGAAAGATAAGGAAGACCCCAAATACTGCGCACGAGACGGTCAAATCCCGCAATTAATGCCACCTGTAGGGCAGGCGCGCGCACCGAGCAACGTGAACGCGAACAGCTGCGTGAACAAGATAGAGAGATGATGGATGGATTCCTTAATTACCTTTATGTGATATTCTCAGCCGCGGGACATTGAACTTGTTCGATGAGACGGCGGCGACAAGTAGTGCGACGGAAATCACGTGGAGGAAAGGTGTAAATCCCTCCATTCTGCCGCGGAGACGCACTAACTAACTAATCCAAACTAAACTTCAGAAATACGTTGCCCACTATCAGGCAGTATGTTCCGAGATCGCCTGACGTGGGGACAGTTGTTGGAGCCTTGTTCCCAGTCACAGTGGCAACATTCGCGCTTCCAGGTGGGATCCCCCCGCTGCGTGATGAGTCCTCTCCGCGGACTGACTGCAGCTGTGATTCACTCCGCTCCGCTTCAGATCACTGCCCAACACGAGTCTGACTCGCTCAGGGAGAGAGGGAGAGAGGGAGCGAGGGAGACACCACGCCTTAACACACAGAGAGAGAGAGACAGAGGAGGGGGGGGGGGGGGGGGGGGAGCAGTAGCGCTTCCAGTGAGCTGCCCTCTTTTACGCACTGCAGACTCTTTCTAGTAAAGACGCACTTAGAGGCTCGGAGTTACAGATGATTTAGAACTTCATTTCGACATCTAGTGAAATTAAGTTCTTCGTGCTTTGAAAAGCTTTTATAGAGCCCACGTATCATTTCTATAGTATATAAACCTCACCTGAATAGTTTGCAAAGCATTAATATGTTGACATTTAAAGTGTATGAATACTACATCAACGCATAACACACCATGTTTTATTGTAAGACATTTAGATAAAATTCAGCCCAAGATATTCTGAACAGTTGAAGAAAGGTGTTCTTCTTAAATACATTTCAAAACAAAACTACTTGCACAAAAAATACTAACTAAACCTAAATTAGATTTCTTTCTTCATATATTCCTCTACTTTTGGGGAACTAGCCTTTGTGGTACACCTAGAGAATACTTTTTCAAGATTTTGAATAAATCAAGAAGCTCTGTGAATTTATGGGCTATAACTGAATGAATAACATCTGAATCTCCACATTTCTCACCACTCTGGGGCATGTGCATACTTGAACTTTCTTAACCCTCTCAGTACCAATGGGACGTGTTCAGTGCCTTAATTAAGTTGTAGGAAATAACCGCCCTCCCCCTCCCTCCCGTGTGAGTCTATTCACAAGCAAGCCTGCAAATAAACAGAGGGGTCTCAGCAGGATGAGTGAGAGCCACTCAAGGTGTCAGTGTTACTGGGACCCAGAGTACTTTGGGAGCATTTGTTTTGCAGCAAGAAAGAGGCTCCCATACATGTTTCATAAAGACTGAGAGGATGGAGAAGTGGCTGCTGAGTGCTTGAGAGGACATTGTGCCCCCGCTGGGCGTGCCGAGGGCTTGTTTGTGCCGCGGAAGGGACCCTTCAAGCTCTGGTTTCATCGGGAAGCTCGTCATGTTCATGCAGATCAGTGGAGTGAAAAGTGATTCCCTTCTCTTAAGTCCGGCCTCACATGCATCACTGTTTTGTAGTAGTTTTGTTAGGATTGTGATGAAATATGTCTTGTTTTGCTGTAGTGTCTTGCAGAATCGATGTATTTCTCAAACAACAAGATAACAAATGCTTTATATATGGATACAACACATGCTAAACGTGTATCCTTGGGCCCTATTTGACTTAAACCTCAAATTAAAAATGGAGTTTACAAATATATCTAATCATAGAAAATGTGTTGTAGCTCCTAACTCTCCTGTTATTTTTTTTTTCTTTAAACTGTATGGGAGACCGATCAGAACCTTAAAAATGGAATGTGAAATATTTTGTATATGAATACTGTTGGTAAGAAAATGATGAAACTACCTTAGTTTAAGGTTTAAGGAAACCGTGGCGCTGACTCATTCCAGCGGTATTGTGCTCCTTCAAATTATGATCATGTTTCAAGTAAACACTGATTTTTGCTGATGAAATAAATATGTAGCTTTTGGTATGTGCAATGTGCAAAGTCCAAAAGTGGCTTTCTCTTATAAAATGCAATATTACAAAGTATATTTCAACAGTACATTTCCAATTAATCAAAAAAGATCTGCACATGCATGTGGTGTGCAATGATAAGAATGCATCTTATTGGAAACATCCAAACTGAGTTTGCCCCTGGCTGTGATTGAAGTTGTTCTGATTGGTGCTTTTGTTCCCGTGAAGTGCTCTCAGTCCTCATGGCTCACGGTTGGACAGCCTTCTCAAGGACACACAGACATGCTCAAGAGCTGAATTCATTCATTTATCAAAACACCATGTGAATAAATGTACCCTGGATTTTACTGATATGTAGAAGTGACCTGAGAGGAAGAACTGCTTCTCTAACCGTGACGTACGTTGTCGGAGGAACATGAGGAGCTGGGCCGATGAAGCAAAATGAATTTACACTCCTTTTTTCTTTCTCCCTTTAAAGTCCCCAGTGTCGTTACCAATAAACACTCGTGCGAAGTCTCAAACATGGTGCTTGCTTTTAAAACTCCAGCGAAGGATCTTTTGTCTTGGACAACATCTTCAGACTTTAATTCAACCCGAAAGGAAATTCATACTTCTCTGAATTCCTGAATCTATTGTCTGATTGAATTGTAGTGTCTGAGCGAAGGACCTTCTCTGCATCTCACAAAATCCTCCCGGGGCGGAATCATGCACTTCAAGCTGTCAGTGGAGATGAAACGTAAGACCACTTACCAGCATCTTGACATTGCGTCACTTTGACAAATCAGACCGGTGCTCTTTGAGGGGTGATTGGGAATGGCAGCACGGGGGGGGTTCATGAATTCACAATGTAGGAGGAGAAGAACTCCGGAGCAGACAGCTGGTACGTTTGTGCGTGCGCCTCGGGGTTCATACATTTTTCATCTTTCCTGGCAATAGGAGCAGAACACCGGATAATGGAGGGGACACAAATAGACACAAAGTCAATGACAAAGAGACTCAGGAAAGTCAGAACGAGTGGAGTGAGATGTAGGAATCTGATGCACGGAGCGACAGAACTCCACTGAGGGGGGCCCGGTGTGGGTCAAGCTAAAAAAAAATACACTCATCATCTGTGCATCAAAACTAACCTAACTCAAAGCTAGTTATATCAGGTCAAATAGAGAACAGTGAGATTATATCTTCTAGATGTTTTGGTAGCTCCTTTTCGGAGGCCTTTGCTTAGAAATATTGAAAATCGTTTAGGCAGAGTCACGTTGAATTTCCCTTAATTTCCCACATTTCTCTTGAGGCTGACATTTCCATATTAATAGTCACATTCATGGGGCTTCTGTTATCTGGTCCAACATGCACAATACCTACACCCTTCAACAGAATCTGAATTATTTCCGTTACACCGAAAGTTAAAACATCTTTTCAGAAAAAGGTTGATTAGAATCCTTTTGAGAGGAGCTGACTGAGGGGTGAGTGCAATGGGATCTAACCCCAGAACCATCGATCTGTTCTAGGGGACACAGAGTGAGTTTGTTGTCTATTTGTCAAATATCAAAATGTACCAGAAGAGTAGCTACTTCACACTACATCAGATAAGGATTTGGTTAGCATACAAATGTCTCTATATATCTATAAACTATTTGTTATTTAGGGTTGGAGGCTTTTGTTTTATGCCCCCATTGTTTGATTCCAAACCGAGGTCACAAATTGTTTTATTAACATCATATGTATTCCACTCGAAATCAAATCCACATGCAGAAAAAGTTTGCACACAGTATTTCACCTGATGTCTCAGGACAAGCATCAGTGATGATAATAGTCAATTTAAACGCAATATGTTTGTGTCATGCTTAATCATTTTCCTGATTCTATGAGGCCCAAAAGCTGGAAAACATCATCTGCACGTCATGCTTTGCCTTCGCACACCATTTTAAGGGAGGTGGATTGTACCACTAATGGGTGTGATGAAATATGGAGGCTATCAAACCAGCAGTGATTCTATTCAAAAAATGTGCAATAGGACTTTATGTTACCGTTGCACATAAGTGCCGGAAAAGTTACAAACCAGAAGGACCAGTGACCTCCATCACTTTTCTCCATGGATTAATTGGCTTTTGGAGAATTTTATTGGCTGTTAGGGACGGTTCATAAAATGTAAAAAAAAAAAAACTTTCACAAACACACCTGGAATCATTTTCTCCTCCGTCATCCAAGTCCAGGAAATCAAAAAAGAAGTCATCACTTTACTCCCGGAAGAACTGTATTAATGCTCCATCCGCTGCATTATTACCACCAGCATTATTACCACAGGCTTTAGGGTGTGAATGTAACGTATGCAGCCAGAATGAAATATCAAACATTGAATGGTTCCCTGAGGATGGGTCCCTTGATCCCTTACAAGACCAATGACCCCATCTCAATTTGTACTTTTGCTTTACTGCAAATAAAATCGCTATAAAACTGATGATAACAGTCTTATGTTATACGTTATATCACATATATACGTTATGGTTTTTTACTTTGGGCACTCTTCCCACTGACGTTTTTTTGGGTTAGTGAGAGGAATTTGGTATCTAAGAAAATCAAGAAACAATATTTAAATGAAATGTTATGCCAGAGATAAAAAAAAACATAATTATTTAAAAATGCAAAATGAGGAAAGAGAACTGCCTTATAAGATGTGCTGAGTATAAAGAGAAGAAAAGAGGCAGACACACTGATATTTGGCCTTTAACACATGTGGCCTGTGCCAAAGGCGGACCTTTTAATTTGGTTTGGTTTGGGACCTTTGTGCCAGTGAACACACACACACACACACACACACAAACACAAGCACCTACGTTCACACACACACACACACACACACACACACACACACAAACACAAGCACCTATGCTCACACACACACACACAGACACAAGCACCTACGCTCACACACACACACACGCACACACACATATGCAGACCGCTTTTGGGGCCTTTACATGCCCCGAGTTACAATTTAGACTGATTGGAGACTGACCTTAGCAGTGAACTCTCACACACAGGACTCCTGCCTGTCCTGATTAAGATGTGACCCTGCCGCTGACCACTGGACACTAAACACTCCCAGACCAAGATAAAACACAGCTGACGAAGACGAGACCACATGGGGACTTCCCATTATAGGGAAAAAGAAAAAAACTAATCCGTGCAACTGCATGAGGAAGTCATTTAAAGCTCCTTGTTCTGCTCAAACTGTGCGTCATTTTGTTCACTGAAGTGCAAAAGTTTCCTACAGAAGGACATTCTGTTCTTTGACACTCCAAACATGACATAAAACGTGCTATCAATTACTTGCTTTGCTGGTTTCATATTCAGAACCCTTTCGGTTTCATTTGAATTACTTTTTAAGTGTACCCACTACATTGGTTGTCGCTTTATTTGACTCTTTTAATACGTTTCTCCCTTACAAAAAACAGTAAAATACAATTCAAATGAAATAATTTGAAACATATAAATTGCTTTCCTACCAGTCATATTTTGGGAGGGTGTTTGTTGTCATTTCCAAACACCGCAATAAAAGGCTCTCATTGCATTCATTGTGTGGTCAACTTCTCAGACTTCTAAAAAAATTTCATTTGAAAAGAACAGATTAGTATATCTTATCCTATTGCTCAGTTATTGGCATTTAATGGAACTACTGGATATATTCTTGATATAATAATTTCTAATGCGTGCATGTGTCTCTCTAAATTCAATGTGTCTCTCTGATGTTCCCAGAGATGATTTTATCAATTCAATTCATAACTTACTCAACTGGGTTGTGTCCTCTAATGGGAGGAACAACGTCATGGAAGACAAACATCTTCATTCTGCTGCCAAACACCTGAACCCTTCAGAAACACAAGTGCACAGGAAGACTGTCCCCAACCCGATCCAAACCAGATGTAATCCTCCATCCTTGAGTCCTAAATAGCACCTTAAAGTGAGAACAAACCAAAGGATTTCTGTCTTACTACCTCTGTGTAAGGATATATGAAGGACAAACCCAAATCACAATTAAGCAACTGTCTTCACGCTTCTTTCTCTCCTCTGAGTCACCTCCCTTGTTTCCTCCCTCCTCTCCCCCGCAGTGAGCGCTGCCTGGTTCCAGTCTAATGTATAAAACAGCCTGTGAGGGGAGAAACTAGCAGTGACAACAGAAATGCCCACATACAATGTCTTCATGGTTCCTGCAGCTATTCCTCAGCCCAAAAATACTTAGATTATGGTTGCAGGGATGCTTCAAGCACTGCAGCAGTGATTCACGTATTCCTCTAATAAAATGTTGCTTGGAAATAGTTAGCATAATAACAGTATTTCATGACAAATACTTGAATCGAGAAAAAAACAGCACATTGATACCATATGGCTTTCTGTTTTACTTCTACTTGCTGCTCCCCTCGCAGTCACTCCGCTCCGTACTTCTCACTGTTTACCCTCCACCGAAGCAGAGAAGACTTAAACAATAACCATTCAATTAAAGCCAACCGCCCGCTCGTGTGCGCCCACTCTCTTAGGACAAAGTGAGACTGTTTGTGTGGTGTTCCTTCAGCATGCCCGAGGTCGCGACCCCTGCACCAGAGGTTGGGATCCCTTAATGTGGTTGATCAGCACGGTGGTGTCATTAACACTTACACACAGTCAGACGTTGGCCAGTCTGCAACCTCTCGGCCCCTACATCACGGTGCCAGATGTTTATGTGTTGTTTCTCTCCATCCATCATCACTGTCAGAGTGGAGGAAGGAGTATGTGTGTGTAGACTGTAGCATCATTGGTTCCCATTGTTATGCTCTGTAGTCATTATGAAGCTCTAATAATGCAAAAGTCGACATGGGTGATCCTGTTGTGTGCCTGTGCTATTGAACTTGACTAATTGGAGTTTTGGACCGAGAGGGGAGGAAATATTACCCTGAAAGGTCAGGGTAATATTTAGAATTATTTTGGGGCTAGGATTCGTTCCAGGTTGGGCTTTGGCATGTCGATGTAATACTGAGATTGAGGGATAGAAAAGGCAATAAATCAATGATGGTGTTTGCATTGGTGCGTAAGATAGATGAGTTGCAAATACATCTTAATATTATTTAGCTCTCTGACCTTTACTCCCCTGCGGACAACACACACACACACACACTCCCAGACGACTAAATCATTTCTGTCATGAGTTAAACGTACTGTACATATTTTAGGTTGTATAATCCATATACATGACATCTATTGCAGTCTGTCCATCCCGGGAGAGGGACCCCTCCTCAGCCGTTCTCCCTGAGCTTTTGTTCTTTATTCTTTCATTTTTGGGGGAGTTTTTCTTGTGCCGATTTGAGCGAGTTTTTTTTTGGAACTGACGATATTGCATGTGTGGCAGACTGTAAAGCCCTCTGAGGCTAATTTGTAATTAAAAAAATTTAATGAATTGAACTGAGTTAAATACACACATTCAAGACAAATGAAAAACACTGAAAAGCTGAAATAAAAGTTGTGTCTCAGGAATACCTCAAACACCCCAAATTCTACTCTGAGGATGTTTGATGCATTTTATGTTGTCTTTTGTTTTTAAAGTGTAAGTTACTTGTACAACGCCTGTGTATTTCTTATCTTCTTCAATCAGTGATTTTATATCATCGATTATTCTACAATCCCCAGCCCTCAGCAAGCAATCACTCAACAGAGGTGTTTAATTAAGAAGATGACAGCGAGATATTTGCTTTGTGGAGTTTTACTTCCTCTCTTAAACCAGAGATTTCCTGATGTTTTTTTGCTTCCAACAGACACGTTTAAGGTGCATAATACACAGCTGTTAATTTGGGGACATTTATGCTTTGGCAAGCATGCTACGAGCTATTAATGCGTTATTTTTAATTACTCTGGTTTTGTTTTATCTGATAAGTTCTAAGTGGTCTTCTACCAAACCTGACTCTGCTGTTCAAACAACAGTGATGTCATCTGTTGCTGTATTTCCAATTGTGTGGAAGTCATTAATCCAAAACCAACAACAAAAGTGGATTGACTGAAATAATATTTTTCCAACAGAGAGCACACGCTGCAGAGCCAAAACACCCCCCGGCGCTGACTGGCCAAGCAAATTAAAGCCGTCGAGCATATTGACGAATGAAAACATTCCTTTTTAAACAAACTTCTCACTTTCGATTAAGAGGAAAATTTCAAACATTTAATTCTGCCTGGAGATGAGGCTCGGTGTTTTAAAGGTGGGATGTTTAATGTCCCGTATTCTTCACTTTGTAATGTTTTTTAAAACCTTTGAAATAAGGAAAACAAGGTGCCACCTTAAAATACATATATGAGAGATTATATTTGCTCCTCATTAAATTGCCGTCAATCCATCATCAAAATAATCACCAAGTCTGTAAAGCAGCTTAAATACTGCATTTGTTGAGGATAAAATGTTTTATGTGTGTGTCTAACTGTTCTTCAGATTAGGAAGAAATAAATGATGCACTTTCTCTCTCTTTGTGTTGAGATACGTTTTCTTTCACTCTTTCTTCATATAGTAGTAGTAGCAGTCATTCATCCTCTGAGTCATGTCTCCAAGCACAGTGCAGGTTAAGTGGTTTCACATATATAGAATAAAGGGCGGAGTGGAGTGCGGATTCAACAAGAAGCTCTTCCGGTGACTTGGACACTTTGTCTGCAGGCTCCTGTACGATGGCCGTCACCCCTCGTTTGATCTGATGAAGAAATTCACTTCCATCTCTCCATGTTTCACTTTCCCACCCTCGTGTGACTCTCCTCTTGTCTCAGTTCTAAACCCTCGAATAAAGAGTCTCCATGCTTGGCTGACGTCCTTCCTCTCCTCTCTGAGGCGCGCGCCGCCCTCCCCTGAGCGGATGCTGCAGAGCCCAGTGGAGCCCGATTACAGCTCCCAGCGGCTTCTGACAAGTCCAAACGAACACAGTTTGTAAAGCTCAGCTCAGAGTCACCACCGCCCGCTTTTCCTGCCAGGATTTACGTCACACTCTTTTTTAACATGGTGGAACTTTCCCGCGATGAGGATTCAGAGAGACCCTTGTTGCCAACATGGCAGCTTTTACCCAAAGCTGCCACTATTCTCAGAGGAAGCCTGAGTTTGGAAGAAACCCATTGTTTTTTTTGATCGTACTTATCTGTTCATGAACTTATTTGATAGCAAAAGTAAAGTAAAAGTCTGAGTTAAAGTGCCAAAGGGAACTTTAGTACTTTTGGTTGTGCGTTTCCTCGCCTGTCATGGACCTGGACTCTGTGCTGTGTGCTGCAGAGTTTGGTGTTTGGCCATCACACTGACATTATTTGTCAGTACATGTTTACATTGTTTGTCTATACATATGTCCAACGTCATTTTGAGAAACTCATAGGTTACGTGACAACCTGTATTATTGTCGTTTATGTTGGTTAAACATGCGTTGTGCACTTTTCTCTCTTCTTGCACTCATCTGGCTCACTCACTGTTCTTCTTCTTCTTTTCTTTTTGGTGCCAATGGTTTTTCTCCGTTTAGTTTCTTTCTCTGTCCCTGCCAGCCTCTCTTTGACCCCATTCGTCTCTTTCCTTTCATCACATGCTATTCCTCTGATGTCTCCTGCGTTTCCTTCCTTCCTCTCTCTGTTCCCCCTTGTCCTCCCCTTCTTCTTTTATCACCCACTTTCCTTTTTTGCTGTTCTCATTAGCCTGTCTCCATGTTTTACTTTTCATCCAACATCCACCACATCTTCACTGTCTGGATACGCACAAAGACATACACACACCACTTTGGGTCCATTTACCATGCACATTGAATATCACATGTCCACCTCATGGTGTCTTTACTATTACTTGAATGCAGAGTCAAAGGAATTAATTGAAGAATCAGACAAATCTGAAATATATCATTCTCATTATACCTATTGATTCATAGTTATTATTCTTATTAACCTTGCTTTTCTTTGTTCGTTTGAAAACAAACCAAAATCAGGTTGAGCAGCATGATAATTGATGCATCTGAAGTTTCCAGTTATTTGTAATGTATATCTGAAACCGTTGACGTGTTTGTCACGTCTTCGCTTTTCTTTCCCTTTATCTCTGATCTTTCTCTCTGTGGCGCTTTGTCTTCTGTAGCCTGCACGACTTGCCCCACATGGCATCAATCCGTTTAACCATCGTGGTGCATTACACTGTGTGTTGTGGGCTGCTGGGGGGGGCACATTCAGACTCTGAAAGTGAGATGGTGAAAAAGAAATAAACTCCCATTATAAGAACTTAAACCCTCAGTGATTTACAATTGGTGTCAGGTCCAATTACCTCTTCAATGTCCTCACTTCCCCCTCTCTATCCCCTTTTATCCCCCTGTCTCTCTCACACACACACACACACACACTCCCCTCAAACTTTACTACACCTCTTACTACACCTGAGAGACCTAGGGCACAATGTTTACAACTTTAGGTAGAAAGGTGGGTTAGAGGAATGGTGAAGTAACAGAGAGACAGATGGAGTTGAATACTCTGATTTGCACTAATAACCCAATGGAAACCAAATATTTGAATCCCTCGTTTCTCTGCTTGTTCATCCTCTCAAACGATGGTACCAAACCGATCTGGATTCCTTGATCAAATCAAGAAATACGGTGGTGAATAAACACAAAACACATTATTGATGGCATTTTTTTGTTATAACTGTTGTGCCAGTTAAACCATGTAATGCTGTGAGTGGAACTTATTATCATATGTGAGCAAAGACTCGATTTCAAACTGCTTCCCAGCAGCTTTTAATCATTAATTGGTGGTTTACCAATAAAATGTTCTGATGAGATGGGTAAAACCACCATCATTAAATTAAGAGTGAGATTTAATGAGCAGCATTACCCACATACACCTAAATGTGTTTAACCGCAGATTTAAAAAATATATATAAATATGGGATTGTTTTCTGTGTTTTGACACTTCTTCTGATCCTGCCACTGCTGATGAAGCACAGACCGCCCCTTTAATCCCTCAAAGCCCCCTTACCTCACCTTTTTCAAGGCCGGCTTTTATCGCCAACATAACTCACCGCCTGGACCCTTAAAGTGTTCTTCCTGTGAATGAGGCCTATTTAATCCCCGTCAGAAGGTCACATGATGAAGCGAATGTTGCAGAACACACACACAAACATCCACATTAAATATACATGCAGGCCCAGAAAACTCTCCAAATGGGCAACAAAACCACACACGATGGTCTGCAACAAAGTATGTGCATCTTGTATGTATGACTGGTTTCGGATAGCAGTGGTGTAGTGAGGGAATCAGTTAACACAGAAGATAGTAGATGAGTCTGCATGAGGGGCTTCAACTTCAAATGATATAGGATTTTCAAAGGCTGCCAAGTATTTCTCCTTCAATTCAAACGGGTAATTCTTTGAAGTCAAGAACGAATTTATTTGGCCTGTTGAGGGCATTGAAAGCAATTTATTTTTTTACAGCAATGACAGGTCATTTCCTTTATATGTTGAACTTGTTGAACAGTTGCTTTTTTACGTATCCCTCAGCTGTGGAGCGATATTGTTTTTTTCTGGCCAACTGATAAATTCAATATTTAATCTAATTCAGCTCAGTTTTGGGTCTGTAACAACTTCACATGAAATGTGGCTTTTTAGATGCTAGAATCTCCACTATAGCCACCGGCTCACTACTGATAGTCGCTTCTTTACACTGTTTTTTTTAAGCTTTTCCTGAAAACTGCTGCCTGACAGCGGCACTAAAAGATGGGGGACACGCAACCAAAACATTTACGTTGTGACCAAACAGCTAAACAATTAGCAAAAAGCGACGCACACTGGTTCTGTTTACACGTCCTGGAGGTTAGCTCACCGTCCTTGTGCATCTTTTAACTGCATGTGAAGATAAAATCGGTGGGTGGGTCCTCACAGAGGCTGAAAAAGGCTGAGGTTCACTGAAGATGAATCAGTAGCAGAACTCTACAAATGGCTCCCGGTCGTATTTGCATACACTATCTTCAAGTGTAGTTTAGAAAACATGTTGGGATTTTTTGGCTTTTAGCCATACACACACACACATTATAGCACATTCATCAATTTGCATTATTGAGCACACACAAACTTCTTTTCAGCCCTCAGGCTAATCTACTATTTCCACGCAGCGCCTTGCACTAATCCTTGGTTTGACCCGTCTGAAATCGCTCCTCAAGCTAAATTGTCCACACACAAACGCACTCTTTGCACACACAAACACACAAAGACTGCAGCCTTCCCACCAGCAGCCCCGAGGACGTCCTGTGAGCCTATTCGACCTCCTCGATGCAGATGTGCTCGGGTTGTGAGGTCGTTTTAGGTAAATATCATTATGGACTTTGCTTGGAAAGTTATTAATGATCTGATACTTTGCAAACATTGCAATGTTTGAAAACAGGCAACATTAATCTAACCATTGCCCTGCATGTGAAGCTTTTACAGTTGCTGGGAAAAACACACAAAACATTACATGTACATTTATAAGCTCGCAATAATCCATACACGCTCTGATTCTTGCTTAGATTCAAACCACTCTCAGTCCGTGCTGGGTCTTGCACACGTTAGCTTCCTCTCTAGAGTACCAAGCAGCCTTTGTGTTGATGCAAACAGCCATTGCACGCCGGTTGGTGACTCCAGCCATTCAGTCGTCTAATTGGCTGCTAGAGGAATGAAATGTGAGGCCCGTGATCTGGTGATATTTTAGTTTCTCGCTAGGACAGATCGTTTAATGAGAAGGAAGAAACGCACGTTTCAAGCAGCAACAACACAGATCCACACCGGGACATCGCCCACTCGGCACAACGGGGGGGGGAGAGGAAGAAAAGATTCCTCCGCTCATGAAACGGTCGAAAACCATCTCCCCCAAATGGAGAAACTAGCACACATCACGCACAACATTCTGTAAACAAAACCCAAATCGGTACTCCCCACTTCCTGATGTGATAAGTCTTAATCACGACTCAATGGAGCAGTCAAGAGTCCGAGAGGCAGCTAGGTGTGCACAGTAGTAGGTCTGACACCACTCATGCGCACACATAATTCATTCAATTCATTGAGGGACCCCGATGCAGTGGTGGGCTCTGCAGACTCCCTGGGGACTCGCAGATTAGCCTTTGCCAAAGCCACTAATCTCCTCACATACCTACACACGGCCTCAGACAGAGCCTCTGCCCTGCGCTGGCCACATGCAGTCTCATTCAAATGAGTGACTGAAAGTTGAGAGGGAGCCACTTCAGAGTGGTCTAACACACACACACACACACACACAGGCAGAAGAAATAAGGGATGGAAACTGAGAGAGGGAGGGAAAGAGCCGAGGGGGTTTGTCTCCAGTGGGTTGACTGAAACCACTGGCTCTACCTTTAACCTTTTGTTGCTTCTGCCATCTGAAGGAATCCATGTGGGGAGGAGAGGAACACCTTTAAAGTGCTTTCTGAGTATTGTGCGGCTCTGATGCATCAGTAGAATCAATGATCCATATTTTAATATCCTCTCATGGCTCTGCAGGAATGCATGGGCAGGGGAAAATGTGGCTCACTGTAAGATTTCTAGTCCAAAGTTGACAGGAGTATCAGAGCTGATGGAGTAGTCACAACTTTGTTTACGAGATCACAAGAATGTTGAAAGAAATCCTGCATGATTTATTCCGAGTTATTCTCCTGAGTGAAAACAAATCAAAACTGTTCCAAATAAAAAAGGAGATTTTTATTTTTTATAATGCAATTAAGTTTTAAATGGATGAATCACCAAACTGGAATAGAGCCTGCAGAACTCACAGTATTTCCAAAAGAGTGGCACTGTGTTAAAAGCAGTGCACAGCCATCCAGCTGCACTTCACTCAGGTTTAACAACACGTAATCACTCCCCGGCTACAACTTTACCGATGGATTCACAGCGGCTAAGCTAACTGCGCCGTAACTAAGACGAGGTCACGAGGTCAAAGGTTAAAACCACACTGGCTCCTACTCAGAGATTCAGTTTCCTAATGTCTGTGTGTGTGTGTGTGTGTGTGTGTGTGTGTGTGTGTGTGTGTGTGTGTGTGTGTGTGTGTGTGTGTGTGTGTGTAGGTGTGTGTGTGTGTGTGTGTGTGTGTGTGTGTAGGTGTGTGTGTGTGTGTTCCTTGTTTAGCCACCATAGCGTAACAATCCCTCTCCTCCCGTCTCAATATCCTGTGTGGTTTGCTATGTTGGTTCGGAGATGTTTGCTTCTTTTCTTCTCCGTCTCTTTATCCATGAAACATTTTTTTTCTTATTTGCTTTGTCATTCCATCCGTTGCTCTCTCATTATTAAGGTCTATCCCGAGTGATACAGGAAATATTTCATTAAGATCAGTTAGTCTCTCTCTCTCGTTCTCGTTTCACCTATTGTGTTTCTTCCTTTCTTGCATTCTCCTCCTCTTACAATCGGCATTTACATTTTTCCACTTGAGCACTCAATCCATCATGTAGACCGGCTCTGAGATCCCTCCGTCCCTATTGGGGTGAAAAACCCCAGCACCAAACTCAAAGCAGATTACACTTCCTTCTTAAAACGGGAAGATGAAGAGCGAGAGAACAAGAGCTGGGCCACTTTAAAGGATTACTGGTCTCAGGCCCTGAAGAAAGAAAGGGATACCCTTCCAATTTGAAAGGATTACCTTTAAAACTGGACAATGCCCACGAAGAAGAAGAAATCTGCCCTGTAGGTTTGGGTTTACTAACAAGTATCTACACATTTTTCTTCAGGATTATCATTGCATTCAACCTTTTTCGACAGGTCAGTTTAAAACATCGCCGGGATTTGCAATACATGATCATCATTGTGCACCAACATGTCCCTTATAGTACAAAAAATGAAATAGATGGGAGAGTTTGAAAAATAACGAGTGTGTGGAGTGTTCCTGATGCGAATAGGGAAAAAAGTTTAGAACGATGATAAAGAGGAGGAAGAGGATGAGAAAGGAGAATGTTAAGGCAGTGTGAAGGCCCTTGGTATCCAGGGAGGTAAATAATGAGAATCTCATGACACAGGGCCTCCAGGAGCGCGTCCCACTTTCCTCCCATTCCGCCCCTCCTCTTCTTCTCCTCTCCCCCCTGTTTTCCTCCGTGCCCTTCTTAGCCGACTCCCCTTTCTACTCCCAAATCCTTCCTGCCTTCTTCTGAACAGCGGCACACACATGTATGAATTAATCTCGGCTTGATTTGCATTAGAAGAGAACATACTTTTTTTTCTCTAAAATCCTCACGGAGCAGCCATCAATGATTAAACAGTGATTACTGACGTGTCGGCCTTGTGAATCTCATCTGTCTGGAATGCCATGAATACAAATCTAATCTGTGACACAAATATACGTTCACCCCCTGTGTGAACTTTCATATTTTTATTCATGTATCACCTTTCATTTTTCTAAGCAGCAAAATCTTTGCAATCCCAAAACCACACAACTTCCCCCCAGCTCATTGTGGTAAACATCCACAGCCACACAGGCATAGCCCTGTTGGAAGCGCCAACACAATCAGGGAATGCACCACGTTTAATCGAGAGAGAGAGAGAGAGAGAAAAAAGAGGAGGAATAAGCAAAAATAAATAGAAGAAGGTGAAGAATGGAACGTGTTCAGAGAGAGTAGAAAGATTCAGGGCAAATAGTTTTGACCACTAGAAGATGGCAAGAAAACAATATCATGGTAATAGCATGATCGTGACAGCCTCGTTTTTTATATTTTTGTGGCCCATGATATTTAAGTCCATTTTCCATTCCTCTTGTAGCTCTATTGCTCTGGTAAGTAAAAAAAAAACAATAAAGTAAAGTATAGCATTCTTTTGTTTCACAAGCGGAAAGCCAGTTTTATAATGAAAGGCTTTTTCGCCAGCTATGATAATAAAACAACAAAGTACTCTTTTAAATCTTAAATGTCTCTTTCATCATGTCCTAAAGTGTACCACATTTTTTAGAAATATATCAGTAGTTTGCTGTGTGTGCTCATTTTCACAGTACAATTCACACTCAGTAGACCCTTTTCACATGGTGTTACTTGGACAATGTAGAACATCAGCCTAACGGTAAATAGATGAAGATGAATTTAGCTCTTTGTTCCCTCTCCTCAATTTGGATGTGTGTAACAGCCCAAACTACATCCCACCCCCCCCCCCCCCCCCCCAGCTTCATTTCCTCCTCTCCTCTCAACACACATGTTGCCTTAGCCCTCTCTCCTCCTGGTGGACCCCTCTTTCTAAACCTCCTCAACCCCCTCACTTCCTTCTCTCCTAGATCCCTCTGTTATAAAATTCCTTTGGGCTGCCTAAGTGATGATAAGACCACGTACGCTCTTTGCCTCCCCCTCCCTCTCCCTCCTCGGGTGCTGATGAGATCATGTGAGGATTTAAGTGTGTTTATACCATTGGATCGACATGAGAGTCGAGCCACAGGTCGACGCTACATAAACCTTCTAGAAACCTACTGGTGTGTGTGTGTGCGCGCGTGTCTGTGCGTGTGTGTGTGTCTGTGTGTGTCTGTGGGTGTGTGTTGTCCATGTATGTGTCTTCACTTTGGGGTCAGCGGGGGTAATCCCCAAATTTAGAGCGAGATAATCAGACCCGTCACTACAAGTGTGATCCCACACAAAGACGCTCTAATTCATATTGTTAAGGATTTCTGCAGCGTTCTTATCTCCACACTGAGCTGTTTTATGTTCATGTTTGGGGATGAATTACACTCCTTTATTGCACAATTACCTAGTCGAGTTTGATTTGACAATAAATAACAATGAAGACACACTAATTCTTTTTGATATTGATCATCGTGTATAATGTCCAGATTTGAAGAGATTTGTTCCGTTCTTTAATGGATTATAAATAAAAACACCAACGTTTTTAACCAAAGTGTTCATGACTGTATCTTTGATTTGTGTCCTCACATTTACATTTCAAAGACATTTTCTACTCCATTAAGCTATCACAAATATAAGCCCACACCTATATTTTTGGTGACATGATGTCACCATGTTGTCCAATACCTGTGCCATTTTCGCATCTGATACGATAATAAAAGGTACTTGTTCTTTACATTTAATTCTGCCTTGAAGAAGACTCAAAACTAGCGATTGATCAACCTTAACTCATGTTCTCAATATCTATGGAGGAAATGAGACGAGTCAGCAACAGATGGCCTTCAGAAGGAACCAAAGTTGAAGGCACTTTCCCAGTGACTTCACTTTTCAGAACTGGAGTTTGCCTCCTGAGTGATGCACACCGACAGTGCAAACTACAGCAGTACATGCGGGGGCCTCTTGCTTCACAATAATCCTCTCCATGTTGTTCAACTTTGCCGTCATGTGAAACAAGTGTGGATACGGCCCGAGGAGAGTCCAGGGCGTCCGTCTGTGTTTGTGTGTTTGTGTCCATTGTCCACTTTGTCTGTGAAGGGGATTCCTTACATGTCTGCCAGTGTGACAGCAACAATGACACCCCTTTCACTCCCCCATGCGCTACGCTCACTACACATTACAAGCTACACATGCACATTTGTTCAGTGTTCTTATATGCAAAACCAAGCATTCAGTGTTTTTTCTAAGTACATTCCCAGCTTTTCGGGACATGCTACAGACACGTACACATCCTGAGAGGGTCCCATCATGACCGGCAGCACACCCTTCATTCTTTCACTGTGTCTTTGCGCTCCCCTGCTGAGTGACAAATCTCTCTGCCAAAGAGGCAATCCATCAAGTCTCCTCACACACATGCACACACAGGCCCACTGTGTGTTATGAAGATTGAATATCACAGTAGCCTCGGATGATCCACGCCGATTCTCATCGCAAATTCTCCCACTAACCTGCAGCCAATACGCTGATCACAGCAGGAACGCATGTTAAAATGATCCAGACCAGAGTCACGTCTACGTGCACACACACACAAACAGGGAGGGGCACACACACAGCGAGCCACGCATTACCTTGCCCTCGCCAACAGACACACATGTGCTATAGTTGGAAGGGAACGCTGTGATTCGGGATGCTCAGCAGGGAGTCTATTTTCCCAATACGGTTTCCCATGGCTCGACTCAAAGAGGAAAATTCAGCTAAAAGGCTACTTTCACATCCAACAGCCCATCCACACACACTGAGCACTACACACTCCGAACATTCTTTGGTCAAAACCTGACAGCTTTGGTTTCACGTTAAGGGTCTATCAAGTGCCAATAGATGATTTATTTAGGTCAATCCCATCTAAATGGAAGAAACATGCATTTTGTCTTTCTTTTCGTGTAAGATCCATCTAGGAATGTTTTACAGGGGAAAATCTCTTTAGACTGCACACCAGCACTCTGAGAGTATTATTTGTATCATTATTATTATGATCTTTTGTATCAGTATCTCCCAGTGTGTAAAAAGGAGTATGGAGTCTTTATCCATGACATTAAATATAATATTTCATCAGATTATGAAAATGTGGCTGTAAAGAGAATGACATGCAGTTAACTGGCTCATTAATTAGACAAAACGCAAACCCAAGGAGATGACAGGATGATTCTCTGCGGATCGGTCTCTAAAATGAAAGTGCAGCTGTTGTCAGAAGCCCCACTGATTGCAGAGTTTAGATAAGCGTTTCCCACAGAGTCCACAGAAGGTTGTACTTCTCAGTGACATCACATTCTTTCCAGCTCCTCTCCACTGACTTGTGGCTTTGGATGGGGAGTTGTTCATGTTACAAAGGCTGAGCGGTCCATTCCAAAGCTACAGGAATAACACATTTCAAAGCTGGTATCTGCCTTTCTAAGTTCAGCTGGTATTCGCCTTTAAGCCCACACCAACCTTTTTATACACACAGCATTGCAGTGTTTATTTGCGCTCCAGAGGAGCGGGATCGTCTCACAGCTCCCTTTCTAAGCTCGGTGGATTCTACTGTGGATCGGAATGAACACAACGGCTATTCACTGTAATCTTCAGCAGGGAACAGTATGCTGTCTCTCACTTTACAAATAAATAGAAATATCTGACTCGATCCTGCACCTACGTAGCAGGCATCTACTGTATTGTGCTGCCTCAGTTATAAGCATGCAGTCCACCTCCAGCACCCACTGCTGCATTAAGCCTGCAGGTATGTTGGGCAGTGAATGGGAGTGATTTGCAGCGAATATTTGAACATTAATCACACTTTCAGAAACGCGATAATCCTTCCCTGGGTTAATCTTGAGGGGGAATTTGAAAAAAGGGTTTGGAAAAGGTTTTGTTGGATTTTAGTGCAGCATACCACTGATTATTTTAGCTGATTTACGCCCAAAAATGTCAGAGAGCTTAAGTCGTACACGTGAGCCTGCTGCTCCTCAATATTCCTTTTCCAGGGGTTTTGTGCCGGTCAACTCTGATTTAAATCTCTTGCTCATCTTTCCTGAACTCGGATTTATGACACAACTGTATTAAAGGTTATATTGCCCAAATATGTCTTAATTAATTGTGTTGGATATATGTTAACTTGTTTTCTGAGTGAGTTCAATTCTTGTTCACATGCTTTAAATATCTGCAGGCATTTGTCCTGCTGTTCTCGTTTGAGAGACTGCATGCTGTGATCGTCTTGCATGTCGAGGTAAAGATGTTTCATTTGATTAGTTGAGTCCCTCTTATTCAAAATGTTTTTACTTATCTGACTTACTATGTCATGTGCCTCTTCCTGTTGCATTTACTGTACAATGAGTGATCATCAAGTTAAATCAGGAAAGATATTATCAGGATGTTAAACAACTTGTTGGAAAAAAAACAATAAATAACAAAATGTTTATTTCTGACACGATCAAAGCACTTATTCACTGCACTCAAATAGATCTGACTGACTTCTGTGCCATGGAAGGACACCAAGAAACCATTTTGTTAGCGATAAATAACTTTCACACTCATTAAAGGCAGTCAAGAGATGAGAAAATGATGATGATCAGCTATGTTGTACCTCAATAAAAGTCGGGATGATGTTCGCATTCATTCTTTCCACCAGCTGCGAACAGGAACTCTTACGATGTCTTTATGTCGTGCTCTTGAAAGTGGTGCTTGACACAAGTTGGTGTTGGTGTACAAAACCGTTATTAGACAGATCTTAATTAACTAAATCAAACCACCCGTTTCCAAGAGGTCTTCAGCTGACAAAATACAAAATGATCCGAGGAGAGAGAGGAGAAGAGGAGGAGACAGAAAAACAGGACTGTCACTCTTATATTGAGTCAGTGGTCCAAATGGGAGTAACGGAGAGGAGGCTCCCCAAGCCGCTGATTCCCAAAACCGGTCCACACCCCCTCACTGCTGATTTATCACCACATCATCCATCTTTCCATAGCAGAGCAGGGAAACCCTGGCACCTGGAAACATATCAGAAGAGGTGAATATATTGCAGAGAGAAGGAAACGCTGATGATGAAATTGAAAGGAGGAGTCATTTGTTAACCAGATGGTTTTAATAATGATAAGACGATGAGTTTCTTCTAAAGTTTCTTTGGAAATGAGTTGATCAGTTACCAGATCAAGTGAAGGACGGCTGAATTTTCTGCTCATGAAGTTTGAGTTTCTGTCCAACTGTTCCTCTCAACCATCAGCTCACAGCAAACTCCCTGAGGCAGCCAATAGATTTTGGTTTTAACAATGACTACAGAGCTCTTAAAGAGACAGGAAACAGGGAAATGTTGACTCATAATGAAGCAAAAAAGTCATATAATGTGCAATACATTAACATCATAATCCATGTTGGAGTTTAAGGAAAACGGCCGAGACATGCATACAAACACAAAAGAAGGTCAAGACAAAAATGCACGTGAAGACAGGACAAGATGGACCAAAAAGGGCAAAGAACCCACCAGGGGAGAGTTAAGGCAGCAGGAATGTATGATCAGAAATGAGGTCCGCGCTCAAGGAACAGCAGCCGTTCGGGGGGTGATAAATGTTGTTTTGACACGTGCGTATCCACAGGCCCACAGGTCGCAGTTTAACAGGAGGAACGAAGGTCAGTTAAAAGTCTGGGTGCAGTCAAATATGATTCCCGAAGTGACGAGTTTGGAATTTACCTCTATGGTTCAGTGCCGCTCAGTGAGAGAAGGTTTAACATAAAGATAAAGTGAAAAAACTTAAAATAATGTGGATACATCCACCATGTTTATGGAGATAGATGTAATAATGTGTACAATGTTTTTTATTAGAAATTTTCTCAAATGTTGACAAGACGGCACAAAATGCAGGAAATATATAAAAGTAAAACAACAAGATAGATACAATAGATTTAGACTGAAGGCATGCAGAGAAAAATGGTAGACAGGAAAAGTAGTGGAACAAAAATTGAGAAAAGGTGGGGGTGGGGACAAAGAATGTTGATGTTACAGTCATACAACAAAGGAATGAAGGAAAAAATAGGTTTAAATTAATGTGTGTTAAGTGTTGTTGCATTTTACCAGCAGACACAGTTATTAAAAAACCTACAGAAAACCTGGAAGCAATTACTCTTTATCTGCAGGCCTTACTCAACATGCTGGGTAATCAACACTAACCCTGTGTGTGTGTGTGTGTGTGTGTGTGTGGGTGTGTGTGTGTGTGTGTGTGTGTGTGTGTGTGTGTGTGTGTGTGTGTGTGTGTGTGTGTGTGTGTGTGTGTGTGTGTGTGTTACTAGATACTAGTTGTTAAGTCTGATGTCAACTATCTGCAGGAAACACAGACATAGCACAGTGGAAAGTGTTGACATCACAATCACACACGTCCTCAGTATGACTCCATGAAACATGGCTCAGATCATTGAATAAACTGATATTATGTCCCAGCACAGGGGAGAGGAGACAGATCACTGAAACCGGAGGTCAGTGTGGTCACCGCAGCTGACCACACTGAACTGATGGATTGTTCTTTGTCTCCAACCAAATTCATTTTTTTATGGTCTCTGATATCTTCATTTGTTTTGTTGTTGACTCTTAATTTGGCCAAAAGCTAACACAAATAAGGACAAAGAATTACCTCAGAATCCAAACATACTCCCTCTCTTGCAGTGTTAATTTCATTGACAAAAACTTTGACAAAAAATATTCGCTAACGACCTTTTTGCCATGACTAAGACTAGACAAAAAAGGATCGTAAAAAATAAAAACTATGACTAAATCTATGCTAACCTGAGACGAGACGAAAATGTTACTTACTTAAAAATACTTTTTTTTTAAATTTGCGTGCACCTAACAGACATGGGCAACGTACGGACCCCGTTATTAAAGTGTCATGATGACATCATCCACGGACCCAGAGCGCTCGATCACTGTGGGGTCAGCGGTGGTCACAAGAAGACGACTGTTTCACGCTTCGGTGAGGGTGCGCTTCCTCGGTTCAGCTCAGCTGTCTCCGTTTAGCTAACGTGTTAGCAGGCTAAAGCCGCGGAACTTTGTGCGTGGAGATGAAGACCCGTCGGGCCGGCAGAGATGTTCATGCGGACTAACCGTACGTTTGTTACGTTACAGTTGTAGACACAACACAGGGGGTCCCTGGGCCTGAGAAGGGAAGAAAAGGAGTTGGTTTATTACTGTAAATGTTTCTTTAACTTTACAGCAAAACTTTTGTTGAAGGTTTTGATGCTGTCGAATACATAATAATTCCTGTAACGGTCCCTCCAGTGAGCAGAGACAACATCGATGGACCCATTGGGGATAAACCCGGTCCAAAGCGGATTAAAGCTATCACCGTACATTTGTGTTGAGGAGTATCATGCACCATTTGTCTTTCTTCACCACTTCCCTCCTCAGCGATAGAGACATTCATGTGGTCACTGATAGGTGTTGGCCACAGAGAGAGATATCTGGACGAAATGAGCGCAGTCACAACAAAGACAGTCAGACAAGCTGAGCACACGCATGTGCATAAATATGACACCGCTCTGCACATTTTAGGCTTCATAATATCCATGCTCCCCAAGAGACGTCATTGTTTTTCATTATCTTTTGTAAACATTGACAATCTGACGCTTTTGTCTTACATATTCATTTCTACCTGCCCCATATTCTGAATTAGTGATGTATAGCAAAATCTCATTTGAAATATCACTGTCAGATAAAAAAAAACACATTAAAAAGCAGTGACCTTATTCAGGTGTACAGTAGAATTCCAATATCAGAATCATTCAAATATGTCCCCAGATGTTTTTGTTGTGTATTTATGCACAACACCATGCTTTAATGTTTGTTTTATTGTAAAAACAAGTTATCCATGTATTTTCTCTGACAGGATTGTTCATATGTCCTTCAACACGTGTTTCCTGTCTTGTTCATCCTGAGTGTCTGCCCTAAGTCTTTCAACAAGTGTGTGTGTGTGTGTGTGTGTGTGTGTGTGTGTGTGTGTGTGTGTGTGTGTGTGTGTGTGGAATGAGAGAGACCAGGCTGATGGTGGATCATAAATAAAAGGTCACTAATGTATGTTCTTTACATGTGTCACATATGAAAGGGGCGCCGCTACATGGAAACACATGTTGGCTTTGAGATAACCTCTGTCTTAAATGTAGAGAGAAAACAGGAAACTAAAAGCAAATAGTTGAGAGAAGATGAATGAGATGAGAAGCAGATGCAGCTCTTACATTATGAGTCAATAAAAACATAAATCTCTCCAGATTTAAATATGTTTGATGCGTCAAATTAAAGCTCAAGTGAATCTTCGTTAGGTGAAATGCTCAGACATCACAAGACTGATCAAAGTAGAAGTGCTTTGTCTTTGCATTAAAAAAGGAGCCAGTTAAAGGGGGCATCTATTTGGGGTTTGTAGTGAAACATGTTTACATGCTTTCATTTAGTAGTTTAGGCTAAAAAAAAGTCTAAAAACCTTCAGTTAGGTATTTTTAATTGGACCTTACATTTTTATGGAAGTAAATCTGTGCCATCGGGGGTTGAAATAAAAAGTTGATTGAATTTCTAGCACTGAATATTTATGCATTGAAATTATGTACCTGAATGTTTTTCAACATTAAAACACCGCAAAAAAATTCAACCTAAAAAAAAAAATGTTGAAATATTCGAAATGGAGGCTACAATATTCAACCCCAAAAAATTCAACCTTGGCACACCAACATCCGGAGGTTACAATATTCAACCCAAATAAATTCAACCTTGGCACACCAACATCCGGGACACTAAGGTAGAGCAATCGATTCTAGATTCAAGATCAGGAGCGTGCGTCAAGCTAAAGGAGCGAGCACCCAAAACACCTTCGGCTTCGGATTGTATCCATGTCCAATAATAACGGGGCTTTAACTCTTCTTCATGCCATCAGTGTGGCAACGTATGAAGAAATACATAAAAGAACATATAATGTTCACCCTAAACCATAACGTTTGCTTGCCACTGACGATATACAACTCTATTAAAATATACAAATCAACTAAAATCCCTTAAGCTTGGTTGGCTGAGTGGGCAGCACAGCCGCTCTGTGGCACCACGTTATTTTGCGCGACACGGTTCGAATCCCGGTTGTGGCGGACTTTTAATAAATGTTCTTTTATGTATTTCTTCATACGTGGCAGTGACGTAGTGCTCACTTATACAATCGTAATCGCTGCAATGGATATGGGATGCATTTTTGAACATTTTCAGAACAATATGTTTGCAAATGTGTGACGACTCAAGTGACGGAGGCAGACAACACCTGCCTGCCGGGGGAAAACAAACACGCACCCGTAGCCAAACCAGTAGTTCAAAAACCAGTAGGCACGTAACACCGTCACTGAAAAATGGGTTCTCGTTTCAGACTTTACGAGCAAATACAGGATCCCTTTGAGATAAATTCTAAAGCCTCGCATTAAGACGTACATCCCTTTATGTAAGACTCTGCGCTACTTGCAGGTCGCTGTGTTGTGCCAGATCCTCAATAAAGTTTACCCATGGCCATGAAGACTCATTTAACGTTTCGTGGACTTTGAATGTCGCTTAATACCCAACTGAGATCGGCTTGTGCCGCTGTGAAAAAAGATCCTTTCACCGACGCTACTGCGGTTATTCCTGCATGTCCTGTCGGGTTTATGCGTCTGCACGCTCCGCTAAAGCCGCTGCCCCCCCACTACGATACAGCGGCTCATGTGCCTCTTCAAGCGCGTTCCTGGATTCAAAACTCCGCCAATCACTCCTAACAGCTTGTCCAAGGATCTCAGCATTATTAAATGAATTCAAAACTAGAAGAAGAGGCGTATTGTGAGCGGCTGTACGCTCTCGTTTAACTTCCGCTTAGTTCATGTCCAACACAGTCTGTTAATGTACAAATGTCAGCTGTCTATTACGGAATCTTACAGACACAAACCACACTGATGACATGAAGAAGAGTTAAAGCCCCGTTATTATTGGACATTTTTACAATCCAAAGCCGAAGGTGTTTTGGGTGCTCGCTCCTTTAGCTTGACGCACGCTACTGATCTTGAATCTAGAATCGATTGCTGTTCCTTAGTGTCCCGGATGTTGGTGTGCCAAGGTTGAATTTATTTGGGTTGAATATTGTAACCTCCGGATGTTGGTGTGCCAAGGTTGAATTTTTTGGGGTTGAATATTTTAGCCTCCATTTCGAATATTTCAACATTTTTTTTTTTAGGTTGAATTTTTTTGCGGTGTTTTAATGTTGAAAAACATTCAGGTACATAATTTCAATGCATAAATATTCAGTGCTAGAAATTCAATCAACTTTTTATTTCAACCCCCGATGGCACAGATTTACTTCCATACATTTTGGAAAAAGCCATTTGCTTGACTAAATCTCACAGCCTTAATCCTGTCTCACAGTCAGAGGGTGACATGCTGTCAGTACGGGTGCTCATGGATGTCTTCTTATGAGGACACATACGAAAGTCCTTGTTGTTTGAGGGTCAGGATTCAGGGTCAGGTTCAAGTTCAAAAGTAGGTTCAGAACTTGCTTCTCCAGCGGGAAGCAACACTGCTGTTTCATACATTGTATGTATTGTGATGTAGTTTGAGGATCAGTGTTGGGCGTTATATTGGGAAATATTATGTCAATGACTGTCCTCACAAAATACATTCAAACATGTATGTTTGTGCAGCAACAAAGTAAAACAATATTTATTCTTTAATGGATGATGTTACAATGCTCTCCCTCTCCCCCCTCTCTTCATCCCTTCCTATCTAACCGCATCAGCTCTCATTTAATTACTGAAGTACCAAAGGGGGGTGACCTCATCACCCCAACGCCATGGTAACAGCCCGCAGCCGTGCACCCTTGGTCCCCGGGATCCTGGGAAGGTGGAGGAATGTGGAACGTGATTGGTCGGCGAGATGCAAAGTGGACGCAGAGGGTGGGATCAGAGAAACCTGAGGATGGATTAAATGACAGCCAGTACACACACACACACACAACTCTGACATACTGGGAAGATTCAACTCACATGCAGGCAAACACAATACGTTTCCTCTGTTGGCCAAAGTATTAAACGACATAACATCCTAGAGCTACATACACACACACACACACAGATCATTACACATTTGAAGCCTGAAAAGCTATCAGAGTCTAATTCACTTTGTCTGTGTCCCAACATGTGAGGTTATCTGTCTCTTTCAGGCCCAAAGTGCTATTTTAAGTTGTCTGTGTCACGCCGGGGGCTGAGGAGGAGGAGGAGGACGCAAAGTGAAGGTTCAGCAGACAGTTCTTTTATTCTCCAACAAAAATCAGGAGAAACTTTGGAAACAAAAAACTCCTCCGAAGAGGGATGGACGGGGGAAACACTCCGCTTGACCAGTAGCGCTGGGCAATACTAAACAATGGGGAAAGCGTAAATTGCTCTGAATAAATGAAGAGCTGAAACGTTCAAAAAATCAAATGCAAAAACCAAAATCTCTCTTACCGAGGATACAACAGAATACTCAATTCGGATGTGCAGGACAAACTGACATGACGCACTTGGCACAGGACAAGGGGAGACGCAGACTATAAGTACACATGAGGGAAGTGTGTGAACAGGTGGAAACAATCAGGAATCGGGGGTGACACATGAGGAAGGGCAAGGAACCTGAAACGAGAGGAGAGTTCATTTCCAAAATAAAACAGGAAGTCACAAAACAACCGTGGAGACAGGACGAAAACTCAACTTGACATACAGGTGTGACAGCCTGTGTAATGTCTGAACGTGTTGTCAATTAACAGGAAATATTCTAATTGAATCAAACAGGTATGTTGCTTTTATGCTGTCTGTCATGTGGACCTAGAACTCAATGTTTACCTCAGTTTCAAAGGTTTGGTGAAGAAGTAGTTTTATTTAAACGATGAAGCAGCTTGTAAAGACAGGACCTCAATGGGCTAAAATCTATTAACGTCGGGTAGAAAATATACATTTCTTAAACCTGTCCGCATTCCCCCTCATGGTTTTGAAATGATTTTCACCTCATGGCTTTGAAATATAATAGTGTAGATCATCTACGGATCACTACACAAAGTCACAGAGCCTGTCTTAAACCAGAAGCATGGGAAGACAGGTTCTGTGAATTTGTTATGAAAGGTGTGTATGAGCACCTTCTTTTCAGGTTTGACACAGTAATAAGACAGAGTACCGGCTTCCCAATCCAGAAAAACACCTATTTTTTTGCAGCAGTGCTCGTTCTCTTTAAGATTAACAGCTTTGGATGTACTCTCGTCGTTATGATCTTTGAATGTCTTCCCATTGTTGGGCTCAACATCTTCGTACTTCTTCTGGTCGTTGGGCTCAACATCTTGAGATGTCTTCTTGTCCTTATGCTCAACATCTTTGAATGTCTTCCCATTGTTGGGTTCAACATCTTCGTACTTCTTCTGGTCGTTGGGCTCAACACCTTTGGACGTCCTCTTGATGTTAGCCTCAACTCTTTTGGAAGTCTTTTTGATGTTAGGCTCAACACCTTTGGACGTCCTCTTCGTGTTAGCCTCAACACATTTGGACGTCTTTTTGATGTTAGGCTCAACATCTTTGGATGTCTTTCTGTTGTTGGGTTTGACATCTTTGGACGTCTTTCCATGAATTGCAGTGTATCTAGTCCCAGAGCAGAGCAGGCTCCAGGACTCCTCATTGCATCCCAGGCCACCACTTCTGTCCCATTTTCTACCCACCGTACTGTATGCCACTGCGATACCGACCTCCCCTTGCCACTCCACCTCCCAGTAGCAGAGACCGTTTAGGCCTTTCTCACAAAACACCTGAGTCCTCTTAAATCTGTTGTTGGTTTTAGGATGCTCTACTTTCTCCTTCACCAGTTGTACAGTTTTTGCTTTCCTGCCTCCATCAAACAGACTGAGCCTCTTGCTTGCAGTACTTTCATCCAGCTTCAGATCATCGCCATCTGAAAGTGATACAAAGAACACATCATTGAGGGGTTGTAACATTTCAAGGCTAGAAGATTGATGAAAGGGGGTTTAGATAAAACACAAACAAAATTAATTCCAGATTAAATCTAAGCATGTTGAATGTAACAACTCGTACAGGGTAAAAAGTTCATACAAGGAAGGAAGCTAAGGAAGTGGAAAGCGTTTATTGGAAATTTATTTCAAATATTTGGGCATGAACTTGTCTAAGGCTCTATTGAAGTGATTACAGATTAAATAAACAATACAATTCATTGGAATAGTAAAGAACGTACACTTCTTCAGTCCTGCCTTTAACCGATGTGCTCCATCGTGGTCCAAACTGCAAAATAAGGATAGCGTTGTCACTAACGGACATTTTCAAATTAAATTCTATACTCAAAAACATTGTTTGAAATATTTGTTAATATATTGTGAGTTAAGACTACATGTAGTCTTATTATAATTAGGAGAACCAGCTATGTCAATAAAACTCTACACATATAAAGGCACATCCTAACATCTTGACGTACCAGAGTTTCTTCAAGCTCATTCTTGGATCTCCAACTATAGCCTTCAGCATTGCCTTCCCATTGACTCCCGGGTGATTGTAGCTCAGATCCAACTGTTTTAGGGTGGAGGCCTTATTGGACTTGAGTGCAGATGCCAGGGAGGAGCAGCCTTTCTCCGTCACCTGACAACCTAACAGCCTGCAGACAACACACACACACACACTGTGTTTTTATGACTTGGGGACATTTCACTAATTTCCTGTAGACCCTAACTCTAACCATAACAGTACCAACAAACACCATTTCCCGTATTTCTAGGTCACAGATTGAACACCAAAACATTGCTACACCACATCTGAGGAGGCAAGTCTCTTCTATCTAATAAGCACAGAAAAAACATTACATCGTTAGATCATGAGCATCTTGCTCACCCCTCCCCCTCCTCTAATTATCTGTATTGTCTCTTCTGATAGAAATACTGTGTAGTAAATTGACTGCACTAACCTGTCAACTTTTATGACACTAGTCAAAACTCACCTTTTTATATTTGCTTTTAATGTTTAATTAATGCTGTAATGTCTACATTTATTTTAACCCTGTAAAGCGCCTTTGAGTATTTTGAGAAGCGCTATATAAATAAAATGTATTATTATTATTTTTGTTATTATTATTATTAACAGCACTAGTGGAGTTTTTTTCCCCTTTAACATCCTGTAGGTTCCCTGCGCCTTGCTATAAAATGTAAAGTAAATACCCTGTACACTTACTTGAGAATCTCCAGCCTACAATGTGGACTCTGCAGGCCTCCCGCAAGCATCTCCACACCCAAATCCAACAGGTCGTTATGACTCAGGTCCAGCTCTGTCAGATTAGAGGACGGGGAGCAGAACACTGAGGACGTGAGACCTCTGCAGGACTCCTCAGAGAGCTCACACCAGCTCAGCCTGTGAAAACATTTGTATCCATAAATAAGCGTCTTATCGTTAGAACACAAATTACTAAACCTCACAGCAATTTGTGGATAGGATGAAAACTGTTGCATTCAAAAAGTTCACTTTTTCTCTACTAAACATATTTCTAATTTTCATATATTGATATATTTCATATATCTAATTTAATAGGTTGAATGATGATTTCAATCCAGAGCCTTCTCCTGAACATTAATGCTTTTTATATTGCCAATTACATTACTCATATATTTCTAAAGACATAATATGCATATTAACAGTCTCAAAACAAACCTCCTTTGGAATAAGAAAGGATCTGTGCTAGGCCCATTCATACATATATAAACAATAGTATCACTCCTATAAATATAAATACAAGAAAATATATCTTCTATTACTACATCACAGGAAAATATCTGTTCTGTTGTCTATAATTCCAGTTAAAAGTTCCCTGCCATTCCTGTGATCAATGCTAGCCAAATCGAATGATCCAATCTTTTTTGGGGGGGGGGCTAGAAAGCATCACATTTTAAAACACATTGAGCACCTGGCACCAAAATAAATGGCATGCAGAGAGCAGGGACCTCTAAATAGGGGGTTGAATTAAAAATAAATATCCAAATGTTATGTTCTTTTCCTTGGGCCCTGCTTCACTCTTCTGCTAACTTTATTAAAATCAGAGCAAAGATTTGTTTTCCCAAAGACGACAAATCATAGCCCAATATCAAGCCAGGTAAACTTGACTCAGTTTGAAATAAATCATGTATTGTATAACATATATAGAAAAATACTTATACTTATTTTTGAAAAATAATTTTAAAGTACTTACAAAGCTGTTTTGGAGACTTTAACCACCGGCAACATTCCCAAAAGAACTTTCTCTGATTTCAGGTACCTTTTCAGATCAAACACATCAAACTTCTCATCTGATGTGAGCAGCACAAAGGTCAGAGCTGACCACTGGGAGGTGGAGAACTCTTCAAATGTGGCTGTCTCTGATTGCAGGTACGCTTTCACTTCTTCTACAAGAGAGTGGTCATTCAGCTCATTCAGACAGTGGAACAGATTGAGATTCTTATCAGCATCACTATTCTCTTCCCTGATCTTTTCTTTTATGTACCCGATGGTTTCCTTGTGGATTTTGTCGTTATCTTTTGTCTTCTTCAGCAGTTCTTCCAGTAGATTCTGATTTGTCTCCAGAGACAAGCCTAACAGGAAACGGAGGAACAAATCCCATTCTCCAGTTTTACTGTCTAAAGCCTTGTCCACTGCTGTCTTGTAGAAGTCTGCAGGCGAGTCTCCAACAGTTGGAGAAGGCACCGCAAGCAGATTTTCTCCTGTGTTATTGAATTGTAGAAAGACGTGAAAAGCTGCCAGGAACTCTTGAACGCTCAGATGGATAAAGCAAAACAATTTGTGTGGGTACAGCCCAGAGGTTTCTCGTGTGACCTGTGTGAACAATCCTGAGAAGACGGCAGTTTTTTCGATGTCAACGGCGCAGTCTGTCAAGTTCTCTTCGGTGTACAGAAGGTTTCCTTCCTGGAGCCCATCAAAAGCCAATTTTCCCAGAGACATGATTGTTTCCTTGTTTGTTGTATTCCAGCACGAAGGCTCGTCATAAGTCTCAACTGTCACCTCTTCCCCGTACTTCACATTCGCCTGTCTGCACTGCAACATTATGAAGTGTATGTACATGTCAGTCATTGTCTTGGGCATCCTTCCTTCCATCTTTCTGATCACAAAGTCCTCCAGAACCTTCGCCGTGATGTAACAGAAGACAGGGATGTGACACATGATGTAAAGGCTCCGACATTGTTGGACATGTGACAAGATTTTCTCAGCCAACTCTTTATCACTGAATCTCTTCCTGAAATACTCCTCCTTCTGCTCGTCATTGAATCCTCGTACCTCTGTAACGCGGTCTACTTTATCAGCAGGGATGTGGTTGGATGCTGCAGGTCGGGAGGTGATCCAGATCTGAGCTTTGGAAAGCAGGTTTCCTTGGATGAGGTTTGTCAGCAGAACATCGATTGAGGTTCGCTTTGTCATTTCTTTCCATTCTGTTCTTTTGTTGAAGTCAAGATCAAGGCGACATTCGTCAAGACCATCCAGGACAACCAGGATTCTGTACTGGTTATAGTTCATTATTTCTGATGTCCTCATAGTTGGGAAAAACTGATGAAGGAGTTCTTCCAAACTGAGCTCTTGCTCTTTTCTCAAATTTAGTTCCCTAAAAGAGAGTGGAAACATATAATTTATGTCCCCGTTGGTCTTGTCCTCAGCCCAGTCCAGCATGTACTTCTTTGTGGCAAACGTCTTTCCGATGCCGGCCACTCCCATCGTCAGCACAGTTCTAATGGGTATATCTACTCCAGGAGTAGGTTTGAAGATGTCATGATATTTAATCATTATTTCTTCTCCCTCTGGTTTGAACTTTGCATCTTGAACTTGTCGGATCTCATGCTGAGCATTGACCTCTCCCCTCTCTCCCTCAATAATGTAGAGGTCTGTGTAGATCTCATTCAGGAGAGCGGAGGGTTTCTGCATATCGGTCCCCTCAGGTACATGGGAATATTCCTCCTTCAGCTGAGATTTGAGCATCTTTTGACTTGCAATATCAGGCTTGCCTATAGGACAATAATTATAGTTATTAAGGATGAAAATTAGACAATAGTTGTGACTTAATGCATCACCTCAATCATAGTGCTGTTCATCAATTCCAAACTAAAGGATGAAGTAGTAAAAATGAAGCAGAGCTCAGAAATTGTATATATCTGCGTAAGAAGATACTGAATGTGAATATTATTAATGACACTGTAGTTTGTTGGTTTGAGTGTGAATATTATTTCTCCCCCTTATCCTGCTGGTCTGATTTCATGATTGTTTATTTAACATATTGTTAATTAGCTTTCTTCCTTAAAGTACAGTTGTACAGTTGATTGGCAGCTACTCCCAATTGGTGCTTATACAGACATATTTTAATGGATGTTATCAGCTAAAATAAAGTGGACTAAGTTGTAATCCTTTCTTTACTGTTCTATTGCAGCGCTGCTTTACCACTCGGATCAAGAAGCTTGGTAGAAATAAGGTGAGGCAGATAATATTCAGCAGTCTATAGCTGGTATTTCACTGGTTCAGACACATGTTTAGTCAACAGGAAATATTACTATAGGACTCTGCATCAGCAGACACCGATGGGTTTTCCTTTCATAACAGTTTGGATCTTAAAAAAGAATGTTTGATTTTAATTAAAACACTTACATCGTATTTGTGTGATCCTGTCGACACACGCATCAGGCAACTTCAGTGGGAAGGTTATCCAGATTCTGGCAGAAGGAAGCAGGGTTCCTCTGATGAGGTTCGTCAGTAGCACATCCAGTGAAGCTGGCTCCCTGACATCAGTTACTGTGTCTTTAATGTCAAAGTCAAGAGCAGGTTGGTAAACTTCTAAACCCTCCAAGACAAATAACACTGGGAACTGGTCAGAGGTAGAGATCACAACTCTTTTAGTTTCATTGAAGAAACGATTAAGAAGTCCCATCAAACTGACTTCTTCTTTGAAATTCAGCTTTAGGAGGTTAAGTTGAATTATGATGTTATCCCTTAAAGGTGACTTCCTGTCATTTTTCGCCCACTCTCTTAAGAATTTCTGCACATGGAAAGATTTTTCTATTCCAGCTTCTGTGGTGGTCAGCACAGTTCTGATTTTTTTCCCGTTTGTTTCTATAAAGATGTCCGATCCTCCATTGACTCGTGTCAGAGATTTAGCTTGAGTGTGTCCATTTTTCTCTTCACTATCATCCTCACCACTTCGATCTTTTCTCACAACATGCTCTATGTTTTTCTGGTTTGGATGATCAATGTCTTCTTCTTGAGGGTTTTCTCTGAGAATTCTTTCACGCAGGGCTTTAGTCAGCTTCTGCCATCGCTTTGTCTCTGAATGAATAAAACAACATTAGGGATGATGAAGGACACCAGCAGCGTTTATCAGTTATTTTTAAGCATCATTAAGGTGGATGGTTAGCAAAGACTATTCATTGCATGATAACAAAACAATAATAACAAGTATTATACTTATATATATATAGTATAAGTATATACATATATGTTACTGTGTTTCATACCTCGGCATTCTGTGACTTTCTTAATGTAATCAGGAGGAATCTTGTTAACTCCTGATGGTTGGGAGAGGATCCACAGCTTAGCAGAGGGAAGCAAATTCCCCTTGAGGAGGTTTGTTAGCAGCACATCCATCGAGGCTTTCTTTTTGATATCCGTCAGTTTCTCGTTCTTTTGGAAGTCCAGAGGAAGTTCACATGTCTCCAAGCCATCAAGGACAAAAACTACTTTACACTGTTTGTAGTTGTAAACTCTTTGTTCATCCTCATTGAGGGACTGACGAATCAGATCTTTGAGACTTTGATCTTCCTTTCTTGATTTCAGCGCATCAAAGTTAAGTGACACAATCAAGTCTATCTCTTTGTTGGATTTTTGTTTTGCCCAATCTACCATGAACAACTTTGTTTGAAATGTTTTACCAACACTTGCCAATCCCTTCGTCAGCACTGTTTTCACTTTGCTGGATGTTTTTAAAGCGAACAATTCATCAAAGGATTTGAGGACTTTAGCTTCCGTGCTTTTGCCATCCTGTATCTCGTAGAGTTCTGTCCCTGTTTCTAATCCTCTCAGTGCCTTTTCATACTGATGGAGGATTCTTTCCCGCACTGCTTTGGTCAGCTTCTGCAATCGCTTTGTCCCTGAATAAATAAAATAATGTTATGGATGATGAAGGACACCAGCGGCATTTATCAGTTATTTTTAGGTATCATTAAGGTGGATGGTTTTGGTTTTTGGTTTTGGTCAATGTGACCAGCAACTGTACATCATCGCACAATAATGCACCCCCCGTGACTCAATCTCAACCAATCAGAATGCTGGATTTTATCTACCCGTGTTATAATGAGATATAAAGTACAGCGTAACAAGATGTATTGTGTTCTACCTGCTGTTAAGGCTCAGAGACAAATGCAAGGACAATAAACAAATGTAAATCTACATTTGACATGTTTTGTCTTTGACTTAAAAGTCGTTATAAAGTATATACATTGATCGTTCATTATCTACCTGTCCTGATGTCTTTCCCATCCTGGTCAGTCTCCATTGAAGGACTGAGGTGTAAAGTCAAGATATGTTAGTGTCAATACAGTTAGACAGATTTGTCCTCATATCATTAGTTTTATTCTGTTATTACTCACAGTACACTGCATGTATTTTCCTTTTCCACAGCTGAATGAGGGACAGGTCTGTTCCAGCTTTAAGGGTAAAATATTCCTTTAATCACAAATGATTGTCTTAAATGTATTTCTCTTTGACTCTGAGTTGCTCTGTGCCAAGCATCCAACATAATCAGCACATCTTACCCTGGTTCTTCTTTACTGAAGTTGGGAGGATCATCCCTTGAGCGTACACTCATCCCGGAAATAGTGCTGGACACACATTAGAATAACAAGTATTAATACTTTAACATATTAATTACCGTTAAAACCCCCTCTCAAGTTGTATGGAAATACTGCACTGTAACCAAAAGTTACACCTTGAAGTCAAGCGCGGCGATTGGAACGGAAAAAGATGAGACTGGCGCTGCAAAGAAAAGCACCCCCACCCCCCCCCCCCCCACCCCCCCCACGTTGACCGCTAGCACCCCACCTGACCTGAATAATTTGTCACACTGCGCATGCGTGAAATTTGTTTAAAAAATTGACGTAATAAACAACAAACAACTAATTAACGTCGTTAACACGCTATTTTTGACAGCCCTACATAAAACATCTTAGACGTTTTTGAGTCGTGAAGTGGAATTCATAGTGTGTTTCTGTTTCAGTAAATTGATTTCTTTCTGTATCAATTATCCAACATAATCAGCACATCTTACCCTGGTTCTCCTTTACTTAAGTTGGGAGGATCATCCCTTGAACGTACACTCATCCCGGAAATAGTGCTGGATGCAGGAGAGACTGGTCTTTCTAGATCGAGACATCTTTAACACACATTAGAATAACAAATATTAATACTTTAACATATTAATTACCGTTAACCCCCCCCCCCCCTCAAGTTGTATGGAAATACTGCACTGTAAATACAGATGATTTGAAGGGTTGTTTAACTTCAAACACTAGAAGGAGTAAGCTTGATTAAAAAATGATCTAACTGAAGAACCCAGTCCGGGCTTGACAACTCTTTTTGCCATTAAAATGAACTAGCTCATCACCACATATTTCTCTCCTGTGTGCGTTGAGACCGAGCCAATTAAAAAAATTAGTCACTCACGTGTCAGTTGATGTGGACTCTGCCTTCTCCTGATGCACATTGGTTTCACACACAGTTTGACCTGTTTTCTAAGAAAATTACATAATTAATAGAGCAGCATATTATGTTCGAGATTATTTTCAGTTCCTTGTCCCTTTTACTTACTAGAGTTTCCACAAAGAACAATGTGATGGACATGAGTTTGGTGATGCTACCATTCATCATGGTGAAGTTATTGAATATTCCTGTATTATGATTTTCGGCATTGCACTTTGCAGAAGGTCCGTGGGCGGCCACCCATTAAGATCAATGTGATTTGTACATAGGGTTGCCAACCGTCCCATATTACCCGGGACATCCCGAAATATGGGCAATTTTGATTTGTCCCAGCCGGGACAGCTCCAGTCCCGATTTCCAATCACAGCCTCCTAAGTCAATGACGCGCGAAAAACTCCCGGTTGTTGTGAGGTTGTGGCGCATCAGACCAGTGTGTGCGCGGGTGCCGGGTGGCCAGAGCGGAGCACGTGAGGTTGTGCAAACAGGTGTTACACCGAAATCTGTGACCCATCAGGAACTGTGACCGCAGAGGGCGCTGTTTCACATCGTCTGCTCGTGCGTGCTAGACAATTACGCAAACGGCATAATGAAAACCTAAGACGAGCACGTTGTCCAGAGCTTCATTAGCGAGAATCGTCACAGTATCTTCAGTTATCTAAAGAGATTTGCAATATCAATGCGAGAATGTAGGCCTAACCACGAAGGCTACACAGCATGTCCGATGTAAAGAAATGCAGGCGAACATGACAGCAGTATACTAAATAATATATAACGTTACACATTACACTATAACGTACACAGACTACATTGTTCTTACTAGTACAGGTATCGTTGGAGTCTTTTGGCCATTCTTCTTCTTCTTCTTCTTCTTTCCTCCACCCATCTCTAACGCAGACTGCAGAAACTGATTTCCTCCTCTGCAGCGGGACTACAGCTTAACTTTAACTTTCACTTTCTGCGATTGGACTTTGCTTTCTGAAGATAACCACACGAATATGTAAATAAGTTACCAATGCATATATGGGTTCTGTAAATCAGCAATTGTAGCTTGTGATTAACTCATTATTGTCTGTTTGTTCATATTCTTGTCTTCATTTAAATCAAACGAAGCACTTGTAACCTCTGTTTTTTCATATACTAGATCGGCACGGCATAGGGTGCCACCTTTTGTACAGAAAAACAAAAGGCGCTACGGCCGACGGGGGGGGGCGGACGTTACGAGACGGGTGCGACTCTGACTCCTCTTCCACTCTCATCGGTACTTCATACTTCAGATGGACGTGTGGGTTTCGGGGGCTGCCAAGACCCACCCACCCTCCTCTGGCTCTGATTGGTTTGTTTTCAGGTTCACGGTTAATCAAACCAACGATGGCAGCGAGTATTACCCAATCAGGGACGAATAGGACGAGTCTTCACAGAATTCGGGTGGGATTATTTGCATGGGATGCTGCATTAAAGACCACTTCAAAACGGGACGCGCTATTTCGTTCTCAAATACGGGACCGCGAAATCGACAGTATGCGCACAATGGTGCTGCAAAACCATATGGCACTCGATTTGTTAACTGCAGCATCCAGTGGTACCTGTATCTTCCTAAATACGACTTGCTGCACCTATATCACTGATGATGTCCACTCCCAGAACATGACAGACGCACTAGGCCGCCTGACCCAACTACAGAGGGCTATGGTTGCTGACCACGTAGGCCGTAGTGCGAACTGGTACGATTGGATGTGGTCCGGCACTTGGATTCATCTCCTCGTAAAAGCCGGAGTAGTTTTTTACAGCGGCCTCCTTATCTTTTTTCTGTCTTATGACCTGTGTTATCCCGTGTATCCGCTCAATGATTACCAAATCTATAAATGCCTCAGTAATCTCTGTTGCCAATAAAAGTGTTGCCCTAGCTCACTATATGCCCCTGTCCCGACAGGACCCAGAGGAATATGACGATGGTAACCCGAGTTCAGTGTGATGTACCTGTTTTAAACTCCCTTGTAGGAACGAACAGATGCTGACGTAACGAGCTCGCCTCTCCAAGGTCCTCATTGCTTGCTTTAAGTAAAATATGCAAACAATAAGTTACAAAGCATAAACAGTAGGGAAATAATAGGGCACGGTGGGTGATTATTATGCTTTTGGAACATCTTATACTAATCTATCACGTGCAGCTGGGGATTGGTACAGCACCAGCTGACTGTAACACAGGATGTTATACAGATAGCGTGTGCATGTGAACTCTGCACCCGACCCAGGATGTTGTACAAAATATCACGTGCATATGAACTCTGCACCCCTCTAGAACACAGAGGAAGCCCCCACATGTTCCACCCTGTTGTTGTGTATGTGTGAAGGATGCAATAAAAGGCTGGTGAAAAGGGATGTTTGGCGGAAGTCGACACTGCATACGCTGTGTGGCTGGGCTTCCCCTTTGCAAAGCAAAATATACACGACTTGTCTGTGGTTTGTTCTCCCCTTTCAGTAAGGTAGCAGAAATAAAAATCAGATGGCCCTTTCCGGGTTTTTTTCTCCTTGTTAATAATGTTTTTCTGTCTTCCATCGCCAGTGAGCGACCCCCCTCCTCCAGCAGTGACAGGTGACCTGGAAGCCATCGCAGTGATTGGCCTGCTGTTATCTTCTCAAGGGGACTGCCGGTATGATGTGTGTCTGCGTCTGTGAGTGTGTGCATGTGTGTGTGTGTGTGTGTGTGATGGTAGATTAATGGAGATGATATGAATATTCAGGACAAAGAAGGCTTTCACTGTGGGAATCAGACACCACATCAGCCTGACATTCCAGAGATGGCTGGACTTGGCGTGGAAACATGCACCTGATCTTTGTAAACGCTGCTGGGCGACAGCTTTCCATCAAAAAGCACTTTCAAGAAGCTCACGTGTTTTCCCCATTTAGGCAAAAATCCACAATCACTGCCTTTTAAATGAGGTGATAACGTGCATTCGAGTGAGTTCAAGTTAACGACGATCTTGTGAAAGTAGCTTAGACTGAGAGACGGGACGGAGGTGAATCAGACGGCGATGAGGGACAGACGGAGGGGACACCTGCCCCAGAGAACTTGGTCGATAGCTGTCAGAGACGCTTCACTCCTACTGTCAGAGGCTATTAGAGGAGATCAAGTTGTTCTGGTTAGTGACCCTGGAGTTGGACACACACACACACACACGAATGACAAATTAAGAAATTATACTATACTGTAGTTCAATCAGTCAAAAACCACAAATTATTTTAAATCTCATTTATATTTGACCGATGTTTTAATGTATTCATTAGTAACTTCCTAACCTAGTGTGTAGGAGGCGACAGTAGCTTCAGCAGGCTGTTTTTCTTGTTCTCCTGAGAGAAAGGGTTAAAAGGAGAGTAAACCATGAATGAAAATCCTGTTTTCTTTTAAGGACATTTCACAGACCATTTCATTTAAAGAACATGCGCCTGCACAACATGGAGCACTTATGCTGTCATGTCCTAAATTACATCAGGAATAGCACAGAATGGTCGCTATCTCACGATTCTTTTTCGTCCTGGCTTTGTATTTTTGGCTGAAGAAACTAATTAACAAAAGTTAATACTGGACACAGCGAAAGAACCGCAGTGAGGTGCAACGCAGGTGCACCTCCCTCGAGAAGTGCCGGCTCACAACTCAAAGCTACAACAGATGCAGCTTCTTTTATTTGTTTAAAGCTGAACGGAACTATTCCTCTGAGTTAATTAGATGCTCATCAAGATCACCTGTGAAGCAGCATGTGGCAACTGGTTGCTAATGAAGAATTGAGAGCAGCTTGGTGCATTCCTCTCCTGGCCAATCAGAGTTAGACGACACGCTTTCTTTAGGTCCAACTGCACACCGAGGCTGTCTGACCCTTTCTCACTAGGGGTATGAAGCCTGGACTCTTCAGTTGAGTCATTACGAAAATGAATTTGCAATACATGTTGAACACCAGAAATACAGAAAGACACAATTGTTCAATAATTCATTCTGTTTTACTTTGACTGTCTAAATATTTCCAGTAGAAGAATTTAACCTCTGAACTCTGCTTTTCATTAATCAGTGAAGAAGTGGACACAGAGTCGTAGGCGCATACAGTCACGGGCAAACACACTAACAAGCACATATGGGAATACACACACAGACACACACACTTACAAGCTGCCATGATGATTCATGAGGGCATGATCATTTCCCTAAAGGCCGCACTTTGACCTTCGACCCCTCCCAGCTGCAGCGTAGTTCACCCTCAGAAGTCACATCCTTACAGTCGTCTGTCCTCTTCTTCTTTCACCTCCGTTTGGCTCATTCGTCGCTCCTCACCTTTTTACTTTCTGCCTTCTCCAAATTTCCTCCCGGCCTCCACTCGGAGGGAAAGTATTACGCAGTTGGAGAAATGATGGGCTCCTGTAATGAGTTTTTGTCATTCAGGAATTCACAGCTACTCATTAAGTTAACATGTAATTTCCTGCATCTGGTCATTTTTATGACTGACTTGATGGATGAACTGATGAACACAACGTATTACCTTTATGACGGACTAACTGAACAGACATCACAATAATCCTCTCCCATGCAGTGGGGAATAATATTTACATTTTACGCCACACATTTGTACAACATGTAATTTAAAGATATATACATGGTTAGACCAACTACTTTACAGATCAACGCATCATCATTAAACAGTTTGGAAAATGTCCAACGATTTTTAAAGTAGTAGCCACATGTAGGTGCTTTCATGTGAATGCATCAATTTTTACATAATATCACAGCTACAGAAATGCAAATCCTCGCCATGTCTACGGACTTACACCCGAGGGTGATTAGATTTACAACTCAGACACCAACACGGCCTTCCTACAAAATACATTTATCCACTACCACTGGCTTTGTCAAAAATCTTCCCGTTCTGAGTTTGTGTGTGTGTGTGTGTGTGTGTGTGTGTGTGTGTGCGCCCAACAAGTCAATAAACTCTTTCTCTCTGGTTCCTCCTTCTTGTCTCCTCCAAATGTTTAATAAAGTGATCACTTGTTTCCCAAAGGTTATCATTTTGCCCTTTTATATACACACAGTTCAGTCCTAATCAATTAATTTTCTTCTCACTTATCAGTTGCAGTGACTTATTGAGTCTACATGCACGGATCACCAGCCAGGAACTGTGTCCTAATCCCTGATAACCGTTACCAGCTGAGACCCACTTAGCTGCAGTAATTGGGGAACGGTGAAAGGGAAATAGGCGCGAGAAGGAGGAAAAAAGAATTACCAACAGCCTGCTAACATTTCTCTATGTTGCTCCTCATCTTTTTTTCATGTCCAGAATTGTGCAGCGAAGCCCACAAAAGCATCTTCATTTCTCATCCTCATTCGGAATCTTATTATTCTCATTTCCTTTTTCCTGTCCTCATCCTTCCACCTTTTTTCTCACCATCAACGTTTCTTGCCCTCCACCTTGAACCTGGCACCTTGACGAATGATGGCCAAAACCACAAAAAAGACCCGGATTGTAAGGAAAATCACATTTGTTTAACTAATTGATGCCATTTGAAACTTCTGGCTTCCTGCTCTTCATTTTCATGATAATTTAAAATCTATGTGTCCATAATCTCTCATGGTGCCAATGCATATGACTCTAAGCCATCTAGGATTATTTAAAAAAAGATGTGTCCTTATCAGCATGGCCTGTATCCTAAAAAGATAAAATGGCTTGCAGACAAAACACAGACGCACGTTTAATCAAACAGTCTTTCCTGTTACAAGCCACAGTGATGGATGTAGATGCAACCTACGTCTGATTGAAAGACTTTACATGTCAGTTGATTAGGAGAGGCTGCAGTGTTTCAGCGTGTGACCCAGTCAGTGTGTGTATGTTAAGAGAAAAGACACTGCACAGCACAACACTGCTTACTTCCCTCCCCTGGAAATGAATTTTTTAAACTACATTACCAGGATGGATTAGTTTTACCTGTATGAGCAGGGATAAGCACCATCTCTGAGGGACAGCTGAATGTCAGCCAGGCAGTAAGAACGGAGTGAAGTGTACTTGTCCTTACTCAAACGTAAATTATCTGATATCTGCAGTACCATTTTCAATTATATTTTAAATACAAATGTTATACTTTATTAAAATGTATCCATTCATCCAAAAGTTTCAATTAAACGACTACTTCCACACTTGGTGCACACACACACACACACAGACACACACACCAATGCCAATGTGAATGACATTGGATTCAAGTCAAAAGATAGAAAGCGAGCCATGGAAATAGAGAGAGAAATCCACACAGAAGACATTTCAACAGTCAATAACTGCAGATTATTTCCCCTTATTGACTTCAGTCAACCTCAAGAAGATAGAAGTCTGAAGAGAGTGAGTTCTCGATAAATTTGGGTGAAATATGGAGCTGAGATTTTGATTCAGAGAAAGAACCAGGAGACCACTGAAGGGGGACGAATAAGTCATGACCTGGGAGAAAGGAGATAATGGAAAGGACATGTTATTTAGGCCACAACTTAGTCATTACAAATGCATATTAGTACACATTTTAATGAGGAAAACCATACTCTTCTTACCTTCTCTCTGGCTCATCCTGTTACATGTGATCCCCATTCTCTTTGCCTTACTGTTATTTATGACCTTTCCCCCCTTGATGGGTCAACACTCAGAAGAATTGTCCTGTTTTGTCTGAACTTCTGACCTTTTCCCCTCTATCCCGGGTCATGGCAGCTGCAGAGTAACACCACAAGCTGCTTCAAAGACACTCAACCCCTGAGAGTTGTTGAGCCGTTTCTTTTTGTTTCATTAATCTTTGCCAAAGGGTCACCTAAGAACCAAAAGGGTCAGAAACGTGTAAGAAATTGTGTATAAACCTTGTTAGTTTGTTAATGAGTGCGGCGTTCAGTCAGACAGTAACAGTGTCTAACAAACTTTGGCGTCTGCTGCCCTCTAGAGGCTCTAAAGTGAACACAATATTGTTACGGTAAATGCCAAGGAAGCACTTTGAATGTGGAGCTTCTTTCATTTAAAATGCAATGGATATTAGTATCCTTAAAAGCCAATGTTGTGTCAGGAATGGCACTTATATTATGGCGTTGTTTTTTGTATTGCTCAATTAAAAAATACGATGTTACAGTTTTTCTCTATTGGTTTGGCTCATTTTTTGAAACAGAAATTACATTCTCAAAACAACTCGTGCAAACCTCCAAACCACTGGGCACTTGCTCACAACAGATTTGAATTTCTCATTCCTTTAATCAAATTGCAATTGTTTTAGAAACTCCTTGCAAATGACAAGAACAATTGCCTACAGCTTGCACACATTTCAAATGATTTAGCACATCTGTGCAAACGGTTAGGTACAATTGCCTTCAGTTAGCCCAATTGCCAATTGAATACACCTTGCTGGTCTAAACTGACTGTTGCTTCTCAGTCAAGTGGTTGTTCTCTGCAAAACATCTTGGCATAATTTCCATGTGTACATCATCACCTGCACAATAGTTCACTCCACTGTCAAAATCGTTCAGGCACATAATACCATGAAAAACATCATGGTATATACTATAATATGGATCATCGGCTTCATTTTCAGGTGCAACTAGAATTTTACTAATCAGGGGGAGTTACTCACATCCGATCACCAATCACACAGTCATTTTAGTTAGCTGACAGGTGCTATCCAGGAGTATAAATGCTTCCATCAAATATCTAGGGCTTGACCAAGTTCAGTAGTTTATGAACATGGAAGCACATGGCCAGGTAAACGAACAAGGGCAACTGCCTGTTCGAGGAAGAGGAGGAAGAAGAGGAAGAGGAAGAGGAGCAAGGGTGCGTGGTGGTGGAGTAGGGGGAAGAGGCCGAGGAGGACGAAGACAACAGGCTGTGCCAGATGCAATTCGGGCTACACTTGTGGACCATGTGGTCAACCATGGCCTCACAATGGCAGAGGCAGGTCGTCGAGTTCAGCCTAATGTGCCACGCTCTACAGTGTCCTCGATCATCCAAACATTCCGCAGGGAAAACAGGTATGTGCTCAGTCAACTATGGAATAATTGGTGGTAGAGTTACTAACTGTAGTATTCAAATGTATTGAACTAAAGTAAAAGTAAAACAACTAAATACAAATGGTAATAGTGTCTATTTGTGAATTCTAATGTCTAGGATTGCAAGACAACCTGGTGCGGGTGGCAGAAGAGCAATTTTCAGCCAACAACAGGAACAGGAAATTTGCAATATTGTCGTGGCCAACAATTCCATCACACTGCGAGAAATCCGGACCACAATCCTAGAGGACAATGCTGGCATCTTCCAAAACGTAAACGCTGTCAGCATCTCGACAATTGACAGGGTCCTGATTAAAAATCTGATGAGCATGAAGCAACTCTACAGAGTTCCATTTGAAAGGAACTCTGAGAGAACCAAGGAGTTGCGCTATCAGTATGTACAGGTAAAGCAGTGGTGTGCACTACGCCTAGTAAATTGTACAGTGTTATGCGGTGTATATCATTATGACCTGTTTGCAGTGGCGCATAGAGCCCAGTTTATTGAACTTGCAGAGAACGCAGAACATTGCCATGTAATTTGTTGTCTGATTCTACTGCATAACCAATTTACAGTAATATTGTGTTTACTGTATCGTAGAGAATAATGGAGCTGGAGGCGAATGAGAACCCTCACACCCTCATTTTTGTTGATGAAGCTGGGTTCAACCTGGCCAAAGGAAGACGGCGTGGCCGGAATGTCGTTGGCCACCGGGCAACGGTGGATGTCCCAGGACAGCGCGGGGGCAACATCACTATGTGTGCTGCAATTTCAGAAAATGGTGTAGTCACTCACATTCCAAGTATTGGCCCATACAACACCCAGAAGCTCCTAGTGTTCTTGGACCACCTGCATGCTGATCTTATCCCTCTACATGAGGGGGGTTTGGTAGGGCCTCACTTGCCTACATATGTGATTGTGTGGGACAATGTGAGCTTTCACCGTGGCCCACTCATTAGGGCGTGGTTCACTGCCCATCCAAGAATGCTGATGGTGCTCCTATCGCCTTACTCCCCATTCCTCAATCCTATTGAGGAGTTTTTTTCTGCATGGCGGTGGAGGGTGTATGAGCATCGGGCTCTAAACCAGAGGTCTCTTCTCCAGGCAATGGATGCTGCTTGTGTCGATGTCACAGCAGATCAGTGCAGGGGATGGTTGAGGCATGCACGGCGATTCTTCCCCCGTTGCATAGCAAGGGAGAATATCAGATGCGATGTTGATGAAAATCTGTGGCCAGACAGACGTGAGCGCGAGGATGAGCAGGAGAGTGAGGATGAACTCCAGCTTTGAACTCCAGCTTTGCTTTACTTTCCTACTGTATTTTATTTTTGATGTGCTTTTTTTTACAGTATTTTTTGCTGTACACATTTTCTGTTTCTGTTTTGCAATTACTGTAACAATTTCCATGGCAGTATAAGTGCAATACAGTATGTGATGTGAAACCTTGTTGGCTCCTCTTTTTTCTGTTTGATACACATATTATTCTGGAAAGAAAACATCTACTACAGTAACCATTCAGTGTCAAAGAACTAAGCCAAGATTGAAATGTGCACATGAGGATATTTCTATGGTCCACTGCCATAGTGACAAAACATCTAAACATTTTGACCTGCAGTGTTTAAACAATGACAAAGGAACTTTTCATTTTGGGGGCACTGACAATTTGTATGAGAAAAGGAATTTGTTTTGACTGATGAGTTGTCTGTTTTGGGAGAGATATGACCTTTTGCAGGTGTGCCATAGTGTTTTGCTAAACCATCTAGGTTATTTTGGCAAATGTATTTAAAGCTTTGAGAATGTCGTTTTTTCGAGAGATAGATGAGCCACAGCAATCGAGAAGGAAGTTTTCATTTTGGGGGCACTGACTATTTTTATGAGAAAATGATTTGGTTTTGAAGCTTGAGTTAACTGTTTTGGGTGAGATATGACCTTTTGAAGGTGATCTATGTAGTTGTGCTGAACCATATAGGCTATTTTACCAAATGCATTAAGAGCTTTGAGAATGTAATTTCTGTTTCAAGAATTGAGCCAAACCAATGGAGAAAAACTGTAAAGTAAAAAAAATTGAGTAACGTACGGTCGTCGTGACACTTTTATTATGAAAACCTTGGACCGGAAGTTCTATTTCACGTCTCTCCGGCAAACGGCTGAGCGGCTCGATGTCAAAGTAACGTCAGCGGGGGACATGCTGCCGACTTACACAGTCTTAGTTGTAAGTAAAACGGCATAAATAATACAGACTCCTGTAAACTGGCACTTAACCCTAAAACGTACCTTCACTCTGAAACCCTATTTTGTTAAAGGGTGCTAGCGTCACAGCTAACGGACCTGATTAGCCTAAATTACAGCATCCACGATTAATTTAACATCGAGTTAATTGAAAATCGTGACTGTCGATAAACCCCGAACGGATGCCAATGAGCTTCTCTACTTGTGTATAGTTGCCGCTTGCCTATTGTACTTTAGTAAGAATTGATTTGATTATATAGTACAGCTTGTTATGTATGTTCTGTCTCAGATGGTTGAGTCCTGATGACGTCATCGTCACTGGATTCAGACTAAAACAACATCTGTAGTGAGATGTGTCAAACAAATGCAATATCGTTTTGTTAATTCTTCTCCCTTTTTTATCCGTTAATAGACTGTCTTGGATGTTCACCTACCCGGGATCTCTCCGCTCCAGTGTACTAAATAATGGAAACCCCGAATGACAGAGGACTTGGAGCACCCAACAGTGAAGTATAGCAGCTGCTACCTGCCTGCCAGTTGAGATGTCCATGTGCTCCAAAAGAAGCTGTTAGCACCTAAATAACTGGGTTAAACGCAGTATGAGTGATTTAACAGAGTTTGAAAGATGCCAAATAGTTGCTGCACGACTATCGGGTGCATCCGTCACAAAAACTGCACAGCTGTTCAATGTGGCGAGGGGAACGGTCTCCAGAGTCATGACTGTGTACATCAAGCATGGACGAACGGCATCAGCAAAGAAGAACAGCGGGCGCAAGTCAAAGCTCACTGAAGAGGACAGACAGACACTTCTGAGGATAGTTGATGAGCACCCTGAGTATACAGCCTCAAAAATCACCTCAGAGCTGAATAGCCAACTCTCTCACACCGTGTCAGTAAAAACGATACGCCGAGAGCTCCACAAAGCCGGTGTTTTTAGAGGAGCAGCCAGTCGGAAAACGGAGGCCGACGCACAGAAGCCAGATGGAAAGAATACTAAACCTGGAACTGAAAAAGAGATTGACACTCAAAAAACTTGTGAAGAGAGCACAAGACCTGAAAGGCAAACCAAGGACAAAGAGTGGGGCACAGAAAAGACGGTGCAAAACATACCTGTATCTGAACCTCATGTGAAAGAGTACTACACAGGAGAGAGGATCCAACCTGAATCCAACGTTGGTGAGGAAGAGTACAGCACAAAAAAGCTGCGTGAAGAGAGCAGGGGACCTGAACCTCAGGCCGGTGTAACAGAATAGTGCGTTGTATTTCTGCCTTTCTAAGATGTCCTCATTGTTCATGTTAAGGGAACATCATCCCTTATTTTGACCACCGTGACACTGGGTTTGGAATTATGTTTCAGTTTCTAGGTTTTAGTATTTATTTTTTCATGCAAAATTCGGACTCCTCCCATGCTTTATTCATATTCCTTTGTAACAAGTGAATGGTAAATTTGAATGTATAATGTAGAGGGAAGTATTCAGTACTAAAAAACACAAGTATTACAATATTTGAGTGTTTTGGTTCATACCGCTGCTGTATTCTGTTGCTTTTTACTGCTGTATCTGGGCATGATTGTTGTTACATTAAAAGTTTTTGTGGTTGAATCGTCAGAATTGCATTATGTTTTATATGATCATTTGTTTGTAATGGTCATGTCCAGTGAGAATCTAGAAAATGTTGCCATTGGCTCGTTTTTCCTCAGTTAATTAAATCCAAGATGTAGAAGAATTTCTCAATCCATATAGGACAACCTGATCCTTCAATTTTCAGAACTAAGTCAAAGGAAATTTGGAGATACAGTTTTCAATAGACAGTAAGGAAAACTGTCATCTGAGATATTTACTAAAAATAAATATTTTAAGTGTGGACTCAAAGAATGCCTCTGACATCGTTTATAATTTAATGTGTATCTGTTTCATAAAAATAAACGCAACACACACGACAAACGTGCCCTGTTTAATCAATTGATTCATTTCCACAGCTGATGCACGTGTACGTCTCTCACAGTTGTGACTGCGTAGAATGACGCAACACCAACAAACCCGGAAGTGCAGCTTCAGCTGTAAACAAAGCTGTGGAAGCTGTTAAGTTAAAGATGGTGTACGTGTCTAACGGTGAGTGGTTTGTCCTGTGCCTTCAACAATTTCCAGATTTTTAGTGAAAATAGATCACGCTAGCTGTTGTGTTGACACACCTTCTTCTTTCCAGTTAAACCTTACGACTTCAACATGAAATGTGTGGTTGTAGCGCGGCTTTAAGCTGCATACAGCTAACGTAACAGTTAGCACATTAGCAGTTAGCCGAGATAGCTACGGAGCAGGAGGGACTGCTCATTTAAACAAACAAAGTTTTTTACAAGGAGATATCCACTAGTGGTTCATCTATTGCTCAGCATATAACGTTAGTTCCGCTAATAGTAGCTGGAGTGCTAACGCTATATCAAATGTTAGGCAATGTGTGTTGTGTCGCGTTCATAAGTTCTGATTCGCTGCTGGCCTGTGTGTTTAAACCATTAACTGGCAAACTGAGGAAGGAATGTGTAAGTAATCTTGATCGTAAATGCCAGTGACGTCGCAAGCTTTTCTGTTTTCCATTCAGAGATCCCTGAATCCTCTCACACGGCTTTCCGTCTCTCTCAGGTCAGGTTCTGGACAGCAGGTCCCAGTCGCCATGGCGACTGTCCTTTCTGGTCGATCTCTTCTGGGGAGCAGTGGATTTTATCGGCCTGTTGTAAGTGCTCAGTTAAATAATATTGTTTATTGTATTGTTGGCTGGACTGCTTTGAGCTAAACGGTTATGTTGGCCTCCACATGCTAACATGCTGAAGTCTGAATTTGGTGTTTACCATTTTTTAATGTAAAATGTGTCTGTTTTGTTGTCATGTCGAAAGGACAGTGATGCTTTTTCTACACCCTCATGACACCACACTGATCTTCTTTGTCCTCTTGACAGTTTCAAGACCATACTTAACCCTGACATGACGAAGGATGGAAAATCTGGTGCGTCCCGCTTCAGTGATGGCAGAGGGTAGGCCCAGTCATTTCTCTACTGTCACTAACACGGGGGACAATCCCCCTTAACATTGACGGTACCTTAATCCAATGTCTGAGGGAAAACCGCTTGTTACTAGAATCCTCTTTTAAAACGGTCCTTAATCCAAGGACATTCCTGACCTGGAGGCTGCAGTTTAAACATGATTTTAGACTGTGGCAATCCTCACTTGTGTCACTAGGATGACACAATTATTTGTTTGGGGAAAATTTTAACACTGTTAGTTGGACTATAATTTCCCTGAATGAGCAGCAGCATAGTGAGTTAAGTGTGCTCCTCGTTGATGTTTAAGTTTTGTTTTTTTTAAATAGGAGAGGATAAGACAAATTAGAATATAGTCGATGGCCTATTTTAAGACCTCCATCCTTATTTTATGTTCTTGCTTCTGTCACTTGTTTTCAGTCCTCCAGGTCCCCCTGGTGGCAGAAGGCGTATGGGGAGAATTAACCATGGTGCAGGTCCCTCTGCTCCACCAATGGGTGGGGGAGGATGAGGAAGGTGAGGATTTTTTTTTTTCAATTAACGTCACCCATATGATAAAATCCATCCCGATATCTTGTGACATCTATTTATGGAAGTCCTATAACAAAGTCAGATCAGGGTTTTTTTGGTGGCCTTAAAAATAACTCGTTTTGTTAGTTGCCTCACATATCTGGAGATGATGTGAAGATCTAACTCCTTCATCGTATAACCCTCATTTGTCTCCAGGTAAATGCCTACACTAAATGTGTAGGCGTGGGGCCTGGCACAGTGTCCACTTGCTGAGAACCTAAAGAAAGCTGATGTCACAGTGCTGAGGCCCCTCTTCGTCAGCTGCCGCTGCGACAAGCAGTTTCTTGACGCCTTTCTGGGAATTCCTACTCGTAGGGGCCAGAGAGGCCGATGCAGCAGCTCTCCACACTGCCCCGTCACCCTCTTCCTGGAAATCAAAGTTGATTGTCTTTTTTTTTGTATCTTTGTTCAATTAAAATGTGTAATGTTTAGACATGTTACTGAGTTTCGTTAATATCACATTGTGTGACGACACAGCACTCCTCTGTGTAGACCTCTGCAGTAAGGACAAATCGAGGTGGTATCCCTTTGACCCTGTTCTTAATACTTAAATTAACTACTTATTAAAATATAAGGGGTATTGTCTTTGACGAGTAAACTGGAGGCACTTTAAACTGAGATGCTTGTACTTCTTACAAGCTGAGTTACTGGGTTTATAAATTGTAATTCAATCCAATATGTTCATAACTCCAAGAAAGGTGGATTTACTGAGTCATGATCAAATGTTTATCCAAGTTGGTTGGGTTTATTTACACACATCCAAACTTTTGAAACAAGGCAACAGTTTCAATATTATTTACAGAATACAATACAACTTTTAAAGTTATACAATAACAACTATCTGGGCTTCTATTGGATGATAACAAATGAGGGTTGTTTGTTTGGTGGAAATTTTCAACATGGTGTTAGCCGGACTATAATTGCCCTGAACGAGCCGCTCCCGCTACACCTCCAGTGTGGACTCAGCGTTTGGATTCACCAGACAAAAGCAGCTCTCTCACGGAGCATTCGAACACCAAACCGCTGCCACTCCCTCTGATGGATCCACATCTCCTGAGTGGTGTCCAGACACGCCAGCACCGCTCCACCCTTCCATGATATGAGCCGAGGGTCCATGTCCTAGAGCACATGCACGTCCATATACAAGAAAATCAGAGAAGTTGTGTATTGAATGTACCCATGTCTGCAGGGTGTATGTACAGTATGTTGTTTAGCACTGATCTGAAGGAAAAGCCGACATGCAACTTTGATCTGAATCCGACTTTACAACTGTCCAACGTCGTCTACGTTACCTTTGGCCGCGTAATTACTTCCAGGTTGTCCACCAGCCTTCTGAAGGAAGGGGGCATTTTGTTGATGATGCGGTGAAGTAGAAACTCCTGAGCACCTTGAAACATGAGCCCTCCTCCCACTACAAGGATGGAGCTGTACATCTTGCGTTTGGTTTCATCGGATGCTAAAAAAAAATAATAAAAAATACAAGATGAGCTTAAATATGACACCTCGAGCGATGTAAACCATCTGTCCTCCAGATGCCTCATTACATGCGTCCTTCCTCACCACAGCAGTCGATGCTATGCAGGATGGCCTTATCCAGGCCCAGTGCCTTGCTCTCAAACTGGCTCATGATGGCAGTCTTCCTGGAGAGGTGAGCAGACAGGGGCTCTTCCACCTCCCCGACCCCCATCAGGCACTCCCCTTGTGCAGGCCCAAACTCCGTCTCCACTTTCATCCCTCCTCCACCGCTGCCACTCCCACAGCTCCTGTTTAGGTCAGAGAGCTCCCCAGCCCCTCCCTGACTGCTCATCTCCCCCTCCAAACCACCCCCGGGTCTGGACAAACCCTTTCGGTCTGCAGCAGATTTGGAGGACTTGTGAAGAAAATTGGATAATAATTGTTTTTAAAAAAAGACAGGTATCAAAGAGCCTCTACTTAACGAAGAAATAACTACTTTACAATATCTGTGTTACTGAGTGTTACCTGGTCCTGTTTGCTCTGTGTAGCCATCAGGTAGTGTTCATCATGAGGATCCTCTGAGTCTCCTTGGGAACGGTATTGAAGTGATGTCATCTTCTGACCTACGATGCCGAATGTGGTGGGGTAGAAAAGACCCATAGGTGCCTAACAGAGATGCGAGGCAGAAAAATCAAGGAGGGGACGCAAATACGGCCGTGGATAAGAAAGTACTTCCAGTACACAAGCTCCAGACTGAACATCGGAAAATAGAATATAAGACTTAATTACCTGTAATTTTTCATCTCCCAGTCGAACCTGGTAGAGAAGAGCCGGGGCTTCTGGGAGACGGATCTGGAATTCGTGATCTTTTAGTCCTGATATGTCCTATTGAAATGAAAATACGCATTTAGTATTTTATCTGAATAACTACAGATTTCTCTCTCCATTCTTGAAAAGGGCTACGGTGATATAAAAAGACACAAAGCAGTTGTATAACTGACGCCACAGTAAAACAGACCCCAACCCCCCACCCCCCCCCTTACATCCTGCTGACCAACACGTACTTGGTTGAGATGGCAGAAGGTTTCTTTCAGATGCTGCAGCAGCTGACAGTTCAGTCTGCTGGACAGCTGACAGTCTCTGTATGGAAAGCCGGCTCTCTGCAGGAGCCAGAAGAATGTGCGGGTCACATCTGAGCCTCCATAAGCCAAACACAATCTGCAACAAAGTACGACAGACAGAAAACACCATGTCACCGACGCTTGGTTCTCCCTGTCATGTCATAACTGGACCAACTAGAGGGAATGAACAAATATTATGAGGGAAAGTCAAACCTAATGCTTAACGGTAATGTTATTGTAAGGGAATGCAAAAAAAAAAAAAAAACACTGTGACATTTTTGGGGGGCAAAACAAACCATAAATGATTTATTTATCAAACATTAAGTATTGTCATCCTGTGTATGACACAGTTGTGTAAAAGGGATCCCTGATATCTGCAATTTTAGTACATCATAGTAATAAATTAAGTATAGACGGGGTCAGTCCCACCTGGAGTTCCGATGGGACACGCCATCCTCTACACAGCAAAGACTGGACTTCTGGTCTCCTACATCCACCACACAAGCACTGCTCAACCCACTGCCAAATGTAGCACACACAGACTCCTGGTGCACGATGATTGCTGCACGCACACGCACAAACACACACACACACAGAGCATGAGGCGTTGCCAATAGACCCAGCCTGCCTTAAATTTGCTATTGGAGAGGATTACATTGTGTATGTACATTTTAGTTGTGTATGCAGCCATACACTTAATACCTGAGAAGCCCATATTGAGCAGCAACATGTTGACGACTTCTTTGATGTGCTGCCTGTTACAGATGTCCGGGACCAGTAGGATGCATCGGTAATACTGCCAACAGGTCACAAAAGAGAAGCTTTAACATGAGAAAACTAGTCGCACAAGGCTTTTGTGATACTGAGCGGGGAGCTTTCTCCTACCTTTAAGTCTTTGAGGGGAATCTCCAGTTGCTTTTGAATAACATGACTCCAGATTGTCTCGAGGTCAGCCAGTACGGCGGTCAGGGAGCCTCCAGCACCAGCATGCACATTAAGCTGACCTCGGACTATCGGCCAGTGGATGTTGTAACAGTCAGAAGGATTTACATGAAGAGCCTACATTTAGAGAGGGAGAGCAGGAGAACAAAATGGATGAAACCGAAAGGAGGAGCCTTATTTCATCAGAAACGTGGACTGACCTCCTCTCCCACAAGATGATGGGGCTGGTGGGCTGTGTTGGTCCACTTCACCCTGGAGCTGCTCTCTAGTACTGCCGGACGGATCTGACAGTTATAAGCTCTGGCCTTTTTTCACACAGGTAAAAAAAAAAAAGATGAATTTCTGCACACAGCTTCACTTTTTTTTTTTTTAAAACTCCCCACACAATTTAAATGATGACATATGCAGCAACTTTCTCTCCTTCATAATCCACACCTGTTCAGCGGATACAGGCGTTCTCCTCACTCCGTTCGACATTTTCTTGGACCAGATGGCCTGGTCCACCATTTTAAGCCCGTTCTGCCTCTGCTCATTACTCTCTGCTTTCTGTCAAACAGGAAGCAGATGCAAACACACACAGTAAATTCATTCGAGCGCAGTGGAAGATGACAAAAAAATGTAATAGACCTACAGCAATGTATAAATCACACATTCGTGTGAAAGGCGGGGAAAAGGTGTTAAAATAGCATTTTAAATTAATTATTGTCCTTCTGCGGTGGTGCCTTTGCCTACAAATCATATTGTAAAGACTTGTAAAACACATGTCTGGGAAAGAAACCCATAGACGTCACACAATTATTATTTTAATCTGCAAAAATACATGTCAATGAGCAGCCGAACGAATGGCTGGGCCGTATCTGGTCATGAGTAACCTACATTCAAGCCGTCTCTCAACAGCCAGGCGTCTTCATACCGAGGCTGCCCAGGTTGTTTGTGCCTGCGCGCGATCACGTGCGGGAGTCCCACCGGCAGGTTGTCTGTGGCTCGGCCGATGCGCAGCGTCCTTGAACCAGGGTGGATGACGACTATAAAGTTGCTCTGTATTTGCTGCGAGAGAAGAACGTGTGCAAACAGAGGGAGGGGATCAACACAAACAGCCACGTCGTGCACAGTTATTACAAATCATACAACTGAAATCACTGGAATTGTGCGCTAACGGCCTTTACTCGCTAAAGGGTTTTTTTTTCCTACAGGGATGCCCCTCTCTTACAGCTGCACGCGCATAAGTGGAGTCCAACACGGACGCTTGTTCGCGGTCAGTCTTGGGAGCATTGAAACCCTGGACTTCCCACCTCACCTCCTGAAGCGGGTCCGGGATGACCGGAGGAGCGATGGGTCTTTTCACCCCGCGTTGTTGCTCCTTTTCTTTCTCCTTGTCGCGTTCCTTTTCTTTCTCCTTCCCGTTGTCCTGCTCTTTCTCAGCCTGAGTCATTGTTGTTGATGAATGTATTCGACTAAGTCGATTGATGGTGATAAATATTGAGTCGCGACGTCTTTGTGCTTCAACAACATGCAATCGTAACCGAGCACCTTAGAAAGTTGTGGAGCAGTAGATTCTACTTCCGTATTTGATCACGTGCTACAAGCTGGCGGCTTCTATTTGTCGAAAGACATTTTTACTCTGCACTGCCTCTTGTGTTTGACGAAGGTAATCACCTATCATCATATTGAAATTACTTTTTATTCTCATTTTGCATTTAGTTACTTAACTTGAGTATGTAATATTTTGAGTGGAAAAAACAACTGTAAAATAAGACTGTAACGTTTGTTAATAACCAGCCACTAGGGTTGTGACGAGGGAAAGCAGTAGACTAACAGCACTGTTTAGCTTGGAATGTAAACATTCATTTCATTTAAAGACAGAGACCCCAAAACATGCTTAATTGAGATGTCAGTGTGGTTGTAGAGCAAAGATGCGGTAAAGACTTGTCCACAGCACACTGACTACAAATCCTGGCGAGGTAATCGTTTGTACATAAGTTTGCGTAACGCATCCCATGGAAATGCAAAAATAACAAAAACAACAAAAACAAATTGCTCAGCGACACTTTTAACAAAGCCCCTGGTCTTATGGGCCCCTTGGCATTTTTGGCATAGGATTGTTCATTCATCCCTTCCCTGACACATGGGTATGAACCGTGTATTAATCCCGTTCAGGCTCAGACGATGCAGGTCTGTCCTGTAGCCACCTCTTTCGTTAATGCGAGACAATTTAATAATTTCAAATTAAATACAGATAATAAATGCATTATTTCTTAAATCTATTACACAAACAAAGAAGAGGGAAATTGACAGTATTCATCCTCTTTTAATTTTTACAAAATGACAATGATGCCGGATGATACACTAACCCAGCATGTTTGAGGTGAAAACCAAAAATGGCGTTATTACAAAATAGAGTAACTTCTTACAATATGCAGTACTGGAAAACTCAAACAAATTAATCAAGCCTGTGTTTCAGTTAGCAAAATAATCAAAGGACTATGCTGAAATACAATTGATACACTAAAATGCACTGTAGAAAGCGTAATAAAAACTCTTAAACTATTATATTATATACTATTATATATTATATATAAACTATTCTGACCCATCCTCAAACTCATCTTCAAATAATGGTAACCACAGATTTCAATGGTTCTGCCTCTCTGGAAATATTTGGCTGGTGTCCTCCGATTTTTTTTATAGCTTCCCTTAACTTCGCTGTACAGTTTTCCCTGTAGACGATCCTCGGTCTGAAGATTAAATCAGATATCTTCTTTTCATCCCGATCCGTGCTGTGAAGACTTCTGCACAGCTTGGTCAAGTCCTTCATCAAACAAAAACGCTTGCAGGCCCTTAGTTCAGGGGTGAGGTTGGAAGGCCTGGGGTCCTGCTCCTCGCTCAGCTGCACGACGCAGAACTTAGCCAGTTCTCTGGAACTCTTTGCGTGGCCCGCCACCATGTTGAGAATTAGGGGGTAAAGGTCAAGAGCTGAAGCTGGGATCGAAGGCTCTGGGAAGGTGTGATCGGGAGGACAGCGGCTGCGTCTTGAAGAGGACTGAGAAGAGAGAGTTGTTGTTGTTGTTTTTAAAATCACTCATAGCAACAGTGAGTTAAAACATGATATATTCGATATTGCATAGAAGGTACTTCCTACCTTTGGGAAGACAATGAGGACTCTTTGTGCTGTCTTGACTTTTTCTACCAACCAGCGCATTGGGCCCAGCTCTGCGATCTTCCTTTGTTGCCACATGTCTACGGCCACGCTGCATCCGCCGTACGAGTGCAGGAACTCAACCAAGGCCACCACGGCCCCCTGGAAAGCTGGATCCTCAGCAGGGTACACCACGAGGATGGGCACGAGGGCCATGGGAGGTGCAGGCAACTTTTTGAAACCCAATGACGTGGCGACGTTTGCTCCATATCTTGTATCTGCAGAATTTCAGCACTTCCTTCATTCAATCTACACATCTAGCAGGTGAAGCATATTTTGTTTGCAGCTAACAAGACTTTTTGCTTAAGGCTGAGCTCCTTTGCAATTTCGCAGAAAGGTTAGGGAGAATTTTTGCAATTTTCCAACATATGGATGTAGTAGCTATGTTACTGAGGACAGGTCTAATGCTTGTGTTCAAGATCGGTGAGTGAGTCTGTGCATCAGTCTTAATTTGAACACAAATTAACAATTTATTTTCCCTACACGTCCCTTTCATAACTAAACAAATATATATTAGATATAAAAATGGTTGTAGTTACATAATATATAGCAGGAACCCAGGGTCATCAAACCGGCCAGTCCTCCAAAGATGGCCGAGGCTATGCTGGTGAAGTCGACCATACCAGGGACAGGGTCTTTTAACTCTAGACAATCAGAGAAATGCAAATAAAACAATTACCCATTTAACTTAATGCAATTATATTTAGATTATACTGCATTTCTTTCAAGTAATGGTCAAACCTAAAAAGTTGATCTTACCTTCTGTTTAATTTTCCAAAAATAAGTTTAGTCAAAGACTTAGAATTATCAATCCCTTATCTCTTAATGTCATATCTTTTGCTTTGCATTATATACATACATTCATTAGCAAAGAAATTGGATTGCCAACCTTTACTAATTATGAAATAGACATTACCAGGGACGGGTTCTTTTAATTCTAAAGAGACAAAGAAACACAAATGAAAACAATTCCCCATTTTACTTAATGTAGTAATATTTAGATTACATTGAAGTGCTTGAAGAAATGTGCAGTCATTCCTAATGAGAATGTATTTTTACTATGTATTATATACACACATTCAGTAGCAAAAAAAAAGAAAGAGATTGCTCACCTGTAGTAACTGTGATAGGTTTTGGAGTAGTAACTGTGATAGGTTTTGGGTTAGTAACTGTGATGGACGGGTTTGGGGTAACACCTGCAAAAAATATTTTACTTTAAAAAAATGTTATGAAGTATCAAAGGAAGTGGACATTTAATAAAACAAGAACTTACATGGTATTTCGATTATGTCATACTTATATGCGAGGCCGCTTTCCGCTTGAGTCACTGGCAGATTGGCACCTTGGATGAGGATTGAGCCGCAGGGTGCATTTACTAAATAATAAAATTGTTTCTAGATTTGAAAAAGACAACAGTTATTCCATTTCCCTCCCATAAGTCTAAAATGTATGTGAGTCGTGTTGTGTACCCAAAAATAATAATCAACAAAGAAATGTAGTAGTCGAGACTCAATAACCTGCTGCAATCCACGGAGGTCTGCCTTTGCCAGAGCTGGTTTGTATTCACAGATGTACGCGTATCCCCCGTCAATCACTATCCGGGTGCCTTCCAGATATTCAATACTAGCTGCAAACCGAGAGTTTCCTACATTGTCAATGCCATGCTCTCATTCCATGTTTACCCTTTCACACAACTATTTGTGTGGGAGGGCACACGCACAAACATTTAGACACACACACACACACTCAAAACCACATTTACTGTTTCTCTACCATTGGTGGGCTGTGAGTTTGAAGTCGATGCATAGGTCAAACAAGCACAAGACAGATTACATTAAAATATGACTAACAGGGTTTAAAATGTATTCATTGTTTCTTACAAGCTTATTTTGTTGTAGCAAAGGAACAGCTTCCATAAAGTCAGCTTGATGTTATAGATCCTTTAACAAATACTTTGGTTTAGTTACAGGTCAGGGCATTGTCTATAACATTATTATAAATTATATATATATATTATCTATCATCTAACAGAGCTCAGTAACCTGAAGATGGCAATACATGGTGTTGCTTTGTACTGCCGTAACACAATCGATAAAGGTCTCTTTATTCTAGATTGTGTGTGTGTACCATGGTCTAGTACAGATTAAAGTCCTTTTCGAGAAAAAGAGTTTCTGGGAAATTTCCGCTTTCATTTGCCCAAGATCGCAGGTATACCAACTGTTATGTTTCAAGTGTTGTATCTCACCATCAATGTTGATTGCCCAGCTTATGTTCACTTTTCTTTCTCCATCAGTCACTCGCACCACTTTCAGGTCCACCAGTAAAGACGGACAGGTGTCATGGTAGGAAGGGAACTCTGAGGAAACTAACAATGGTTCAATATTTTTTAGCCCCTATTATTATTGTCTGACATTTAATCTGATGTTGTCAGATAATTCAGCTGTACTTTTAGTTGTGTAAAGCTCAATGTAAAAACATACATATTCACGAGAGTTTGGAATCGCTGACTTCACTACAGAATTAATTAAAAATCAGGCAGACAGAGCAAATGAATAACTTTGGCCCCCATATGAAATATAAACTGTATTAGTAACTGTATTGTTGTATTAGTTAGTCTTTCTTTCTTATTCTGATGGGCTAACTATATATACGATGTAGTAAACAACTACATCTATAAAAATAAAACAAATTAACAGTCAAAAATTGCTTAGAAGATGGTCTCTGTATTGGCCAAAAAATATTAATTTGAAATGAAACCCAAAGTTTCTTTAAAACCAGCAACGCTGGAGGTCAGACCTCATCAACAGTATTAATAATAAAGGACATACCAGATTCGTGACACTCCACTTCCTGAGAAAGAAATCCCATACATAGATTACTATATACACATATATTTACATCCCAGAAACAGTTACTTGCTCGACAAGTCGATAACTTACAATTTCTTGTGATGTCACCTGTGCAGCGAGACAGTAGAGCAAAATAAGTCCGACTGCCCTCATCATCGACACCTGTTTATTACCTGAATGAACATAGAACCATAATGGACAAACAGATGAACGAGGGCTACATAAACCTCTTCAATCCACAGCCTCTGACGCTTTTCCTCGCCTGCACTTGTTGGATTACATCTCAGTGACTGCTGCATACCGCCGGGGGGGGTTTCGTCACGTCAGGCAGTGATAAAAGCAATAGCGCTAAGCCCCGCCCACCGCGGTCCCCTTTTGGGTGCTGGAGCCTGCACGGTTAGTTTCTCCAAAAGTCCCACGCTCGTAGGCTCCAGTTCCACTGTGTAAAAAAAAAGAAAAGGTAAGGCTCTTTCCCTGCTCCTTCTGTTTCGGCCTTAAGCTCCGGCACCACCTCGGTTCATATTAGACATAGTTTGCAAGTTTTGCACTGAGTGCTAACGATATGCCGTTACGTCCAACTGCCAACTGCCAACTGCCGACGACGTAAATGGCGACGTTAAACTAAAACGTAACGGTTTAATAATGTTGAGTCCCCGGAGGAAAAGTATTTCTGCAACGCTGTCCCCATCGGCCCAACCAGTTTTGACCATTTCACTTTACACCTTAAACGTCTTCTCGAGAACTCGGAGGCTTTGAAGTGTTTTAATGAAGCACAACCGTGTCTCGCATGGTGACGTTACGTGGACCCGTTACACCGATAAACTACCGGCCTCCAGTCACAGTAACATTTAGCCCCGTTTTGAATAAACCATAGCATCTGAGTTAGTGAAACCTGGAGACATTTGTCTTGGTCCCACTCGCAGTGGATGTGTGCGGTGTCTCAGGGGCTATTTACCGACATGTCAGCTATTTGCTGATTCCACCTTATCGCGTGCACTCTGTGGTTTACTGCTGTGACGGTCCTGACCTAGTTACATATGCCTCCTGAGTGAGAACACCTTCTCCGTAAACTAAATACACGGAAACCTGCACCGAAAGGTGTGCAATGCCAGTCTGAAGAGGTCCAACTCTAGTAACAATGTAGTTTAAACAATAATCTCTTTTTTATATATCAATGGTTGTTCATTATCTTCCGGTCAGTTGAGAAGGACAAGGCGTGGCTGAACTAATGATTAATAAAGTATCAGCAGCCCTTTCCTCTAACCCACATTTTGCATACTTAGCTGAACAATTCAGAAATGGCTGTTAATGTTGGACATTTCATTAGATGCACTAGTTTCTGTCCCAGCTCCAGCTTGCCCACTCAAGTGAACCATTTAACGTGTGTTTTCAGTGAATGAAGAAAACCCTCCCAGAACCATGATGTTGTCTCTGGTCACGTCGGGCCAAACGGCGGCCCGGCGAATTGTCACTGCGACCCGGGGGAGGCTTGTGAGGGATGGCAGGTGTTTGCTTACCTATTTGCCAGAGTTTGCCCTCAGGACCAAAAATACGGGCCGGTCCTTTTCCCAATCCTTCTTCAACCATTACAGATGCTTCAGTGCCACAGCTGCTAACCGGAGCGGTTCATCACCTACAGCCAGTCAGAACACACCGTCCTACAGTTATGTCATCGTTGGGGCAGGGTCGGCGGGCTGCGTCCTCGCCAACCGTCTCAGTGAGGACCGCCATGAGTCTGTGCTGCTGCTGGAGGCTGGGCCCAAGGACATGTTGCTAGGCAACGTACAGCTGTCGTGGAAGATCCACATGCCAGCTGCGTTGATCTACAACCTCTGTGATGACAAGTACACTAGTTATATGATTTCACAAATGCTTTGTTGTGGATGTATTACCTCGTCATTCCTTACTAAAATGTATATTAGATGTGTGCAAACACAAATACCTTCAAGACCTTGTTAGTCTATCATTTTGCTATCAATGTACCATATAGTTATACAGTTGTTGACAGATATTGCTTCCAGTCAGATGCCGTGCTGTATTTGTTTCCATTCCATCTGCAGGTATAACTGGTACTACCACACTTTACCCCAGGCTCACATGGGCGAGCGGGTGATGTACTGGCCGAGGGGCCGCGTCTGGGGCGGGTCCTCTTCACTCAACGCCATGGTGTACATCCGCGGACACGCAGAAGACTACAACCGCTGGCAAAGGGAGGGGGCCGAAGGCTGGGATTACGAACACTGTCTGCCTTACTTTAAGAAAGCTCAGTGTCATGAGCTGGGTGAAAACAGGTACCCAAGAAAAATATCTGTTGGACATTTTCCTTTCATCCGTATGCTCTTGGTGTACTTTTTGACTGGTGTTTGAAATATTCTAATACGCAGTCCACGTTTGAAGGGGACTCTCGGTTCGGCAGTGTTAGTGCTCCTGTCCCAACAGACTCCCAATGCTTCACTTATGAGAAGACAAATTAAATGTCTTCTCGTAAGTAAATATACAGTGGTGTAGCTGGGAATTAAAAGGATTAATGGCAATGCAATACCAATCATTGAATACCTTTACCCTGATTCCATTTCTATGGACAGATGTTTCATTTTGAAAGGGAAATGCTCTTGTTTATGTCACATTAAATGTGCGCTTTATGTGTGTACTGTAGGTACCGGGGAGGCAGCGGACCTCTTCATGTGTCAAGAGGGAAGACCAACCATCCCCTTCACCGAGCTTTTATTGAGGCAGGGCAGCAGGCGGGATACCCTTTCACGGATGACATGAACGGGCAGCAACAGGAAGGCTTGGGCTGGATGGACATGACCGTCTATAAAGGTTAAAGGAACCATGATCTTCTTTATCCAATAACCATTGAGAACACTTGCAGCCACATTTCTGTATTGGAGCTAATCAGCATAATTTCGGGAGCAAGACCACGCCTCTTCCCGTATTTCTATAAATACAGCTCAACCCATTCTTCTTGTTCTCGAGTACGCATTCTGAAAACCCCACCCTCCCAACCCCTTTTCTTTTCTTTTCTTTTCTCTCCCTCCCTTTTCCAACTTTTTGTAAATTTCACGTTAAACGCCTTCAATGGATGGCGTGGTCTTAGCTAGTGAATTCATCCACCTCGTAACAACCAACTATTAAATATTGTCCATAAATCTCCTCCCCTAATCTGTCCAGGAAAGAGGTGGAGCACAGCCAGCGCCTATCTGAGACCCGCCCTGAGTCGACCCAACCTGAAGGCAGAGGTGCGCTGCCTGACCACCAAGATCCTGTTTGATGGCAACCGGGCTGTGGGTGTAGAATACACACAAAAAGGACAGACGAAAAGGGTAAGATGGGTACAATTACAATCACTTTAAAAGATAGATGCGTAGAGGTCATGCTTATAATATTTAAAAAACAACAAATATTGTTTCAATGGATTGTTGTGGCTCAGACGCTGCTGACGTGTAATGAATTTGGTCACCTGCTGACTGCCATCCACCGCTGCAGGATGCCGAGCATTCTCATACATTTTTCTGCTTTCTCCTCAGGTTTTTGCAGATAAAGAGGTGATTATAAGCGGAGGAGCTATTAACTCTCCTCAGCTTCTCATGCTGTCTGGGGTGGGAAACGCTGATGACCTGAAACCACTTGGTATCTCTGTGGTTCAGCACCTACCAGGTAACTGAAACAAGCAAAAAATGAGAAACTCTTCCAAAAACCTGCTTGCATTTATTTTAGGATGCAGGGAACACATGACCACATCAAACACCGATACACACTGACAGAGTGATACATTTACCACCGGTATTCTTGTCTCTGTTGTCTTTCAGGTGTTGGCAGTAACCTGCAGGATCATTTGGAGTTGTACATTCAGCATCAGTGCACTCAGCCCATCACCCTGTACAAGGCCCAGAATCCTTTCCACATGGTCAAGATTGGCCTGGAGTGGCTCACTCAGTTCACTGGTAACCAAAGCATATGTGTTATAACACACACATTATCCTTAATGTTCTAATAAAAATACGTTTTTTTCATTGAATTTCAATGTCAAGTATTATTGTGGGAAATATCAGTTATGTGCAGGTACAGGTTAATATAAAATTTGGATTTGACATTCTATTGGTAATGTTATTTTAATTTATTAGCTAGATTCTGCACATTGTACACGCAGAATGTTTGGATCTGTCGTTGCCGCCTTCTATCAGTTAGTGTGACGACGCTGAATCCAACCATCCAACTTACAAAGGAAACTGTCCCTTAGGTTACGGAGCGACGTCCCACCTGGAGAGCGGCGGGTTTATCCGCAGTCGACCACACGTCCCACACCCTGACATCCAGTTTCACTTCCTGCCCACGCAGGTCATCGACCACGGTCGGGTTGCCTCCAAAATCGAGGCGTATCAGGTGTGTGACCAGGAAATGTCGGCTCTTCTATGTTAAAATGGCCACGTTGTTTTGGTTTGACATCACATGAGTGTGTGTGGGGGAGTTTTGTATGAAGGTTTGATTGTGATTTACAGGGATGTGGGTATCTCTATGCATGACTGTGTAAGATAAAATTCCGAAGTGCACGTTTAGACTCCCATGTGGAATTCCACAGAAAGCCTCAGAGAGTCAATGAACAGGAGCTTAAGGGGAATTTCCTGTGGGTTGGTGACATAATTCCAAAGAAGTTTAACCAGGAACAAGTCTGGGGTTACGTGCTGTGTGAAATGTGTTTTTTATTGAATTGCTACAACAGGCTCTGTTTTCTGTTTTTAAAGAACGGCCAGGTTTGAGTTAATGTGTGCAGTATCCCCGAATGCCCAAAGCAATAATACTGGAAATGTAACTTTTAAAGTAAACAAGCTGTTTTTACCTAATTAGAAGCATGGTCTAAAAACAGATAACTTGACTAACTTGAGTACTTTATTTTGTAGAATATAACAAGTTTTTTCTTGCAGGAAAATGGTAATAAAATACATGAACTAGTATGTCGTCACAGTCTACATGGAGGAAGCCTTACATTTCAAAGCCTAGTGTTTGTGTTTTAGGTCCATGTTGGGCCGATGAGGAGCACCAGTACGGGCTGGATAAAGCTGAAGAGCGCCAACCCTCTGGATCACCCGATTCTCCAGCCGAACTACCTCTCCACGGGTAAGATTCAGCCACTCGGCAGTCTGCTACGGAATTCAGCAACACTTTTGAGAACTTCCTTATGTTTCCAGAGAGAGCCTTCCTTCTACGAGACCTGTTATATATATATGTCGCTTTGACACTTTCCTCTGATGGTTGATCTTTTGTTTGCAAGCATCGTTGTTATTTGAGATGTATAGTGTATTCATGAGGATTTTGGAGTTAGGTAAAATGGTACACTACTTATAATAATTATATAATAATTACGTTTCCATCTCCTCCATCCTCTCAGACATTGATGTGTGGGAGTTCAGGGAAAGTGTCAAACTCTCTAGAGAGATTTTTACTCAGAAGGCCTTCGACCCCTTCCGGGGTCCAGAAGTCCTGCCTGGTCCTCACGTCCAGTCCGACGCCGAAATCGACGCTTTTGTTCGAGAAAAAGCTGACACCGCTTACCATCCGTCCTGCACCTGCAAGATGGGGTCGCCATCCGATCCGATGGCTGTCGTCGATTCCGGCGCTCGCGTTCTCGGGCTGGAGAACCTGCGCGTGGTCGACGCCTCTATCATGCCCAGCATCGTCAGCGGCAACCTGAACGCTCCGACCATCATGATGGCAGAAAAGGCTGCTGACATCATCAGAAGTCGCCCGGCTCTCGTTGACCCGGGGGCTCCCGTGTACCGACCTCCGACACTCGACACGCAGCGCTGAACAGGGGGGGGAAAGAAGGGTAAAAACATAATGATCAGCATTGCATTATACCGTGTTAGGTACATCTGTTTTGATGAATAATGTTGTGTTGTCTTGTTAACACACCTGATTTAGGGCTGGTCTATGTTTTTTATATTGAAAACCATAATTGTTTGCTGATTTTACCCGTTTACATGTACAATTTAGTTCTTCACTATTGCACTTGATGTCTTGACGAGGATACAGTGGCACTTTGTTTTTTTAATAATGATTTTAGCCTAATTTCCTTTGTAAATGGCAGATATCTTTTATAAGCTTGAAGCCAATGTGATAACTCCCTAAAGGCTCTGACTGAAAGCTCCAGCTGAGTACTGCTGCTGCTGCTGCTGCAGGAGGACTGGACTTATATAAGAATTCAGTCTAAAGGAATTCTGAGTCTATTCATCACTAGAAAGATGTTATCAGCGGGAAACAGTTCTAATCAGATGACACTAATGTAAAACGGGTTTTGTAGCAGACTTGGCAGGATTGGACTTGTATTATTAACTATTTCAGGTCTGGCAGCTGTTTAATCGTAGTAGGAGTACCAGCAAATGATTATTCAGCATATCTGGCAAGCGTGGTGCCAAAATACTTTTAATATAAATTTTAGACACAAAAAGAGCTGCCACAGTCACTTGTGTTCATACTTTCTTTCTAATTGTATTGTGGATGTTCACAAATAATATTTTGACGTTATTCATGTATAACGGACCGGATCACCACCTGAGCCTGTAAAATCCTTCTGTTTTTATCTGTGTGTGAATCACTGCAGCTTCTTAATGATTAGGTGTGTTTACGCAGTTCCAGCAGGACTCATGCACATCTATGTTGAGTACGTTTAAGAATCAGCCTCACTCAACAATCATTCATTTCAATTGAAGTATAGGTCTGTATAGGTGCTAGAATGAATACAAATGACTAAACTTTGCACTACACTATTAAGTATCTTCAACAATTATTGTTCACATGAAACAGCGTGTGTTGTATTGCATGAATCTAATGACTTGATGATGATTGAGAAGTTCTTCCAGCCTCTATGCCTTTAATGTTTCTACCTTAAATTGTAAACAAACACTAGAAACTGCCCTGACTTCGTCCTCATGACTTTATTCGGTGATCCTTATAAAACGTTTCAACAGGTTCTTTGTCAAGAAACAAAATGTACAAAACAGGGATTTTGTTTTCCTTTGGTACAAAATCTACATGATACTAGTACTTGTGCTACAGAGTAGATAGCTATATATCTTTTTAATTTCCATACAACAAATGGGTAGAAAGAGGAAGTTTTTACAAACACTATACAGATTGTATACATTGTTATTATTTGATAGAAATGTGTTAAGCAGTGGAACAGTAAAAGTCTTATTTGGGTGCTTGCACTGTGACTAGGCAGCGGATGATAACTGTTACTTAAACTCCGCTGGCCTTTACTGACTCAAAAATAAATCTGGACTATACGGTCATGTTGGTCAATCATTTCTCCGTTTTTTAACGTAGATGTTTGTAAATTCAATCAATGACATCACTGAATGAACCGTTCCTTTTTAGTGTTTTGATTTAGTGATGAGTATGTTTCTCCCATTGGAGGAAGCATCACAATCCACTGCTTTTTCAGAATGACATATTTAGATTAAAATCAATATTACTGTTTAAATTAAAATGTGTCAAATGAATGCAGCCATGTATATATATATTTAAAACTGCTATAGTTGCGGACATTATTCTTAGTTTAACACCATTTCTATGCATATTGTCTACCCACAATCTGTATGTCTGTGCATGTGTAGAATGAGCACACGGGAAACGGTGTCATTTTCTTCAGTAACTTAAAACGACAGACCTGCAATAATAATTGAAAATCGATGCAAATGCGCTTAATGATCCCTTGTTAAGGTTTTATTTTTTAAGAAGCCCTTTGATACACAAAACAAGTATTCAAATCCAGGGGGGGGGGGGGGGGAAGAACAAGATGGCCTTTCCAAGACCCAAAGTTGGTTATGTAATAGATGCCCCAAAGGCATTATTACAGTTGGCAGTGGTACAGAAACACAGGTGAAAAACAGGTGAGAAATGTTGCCTCTCTTTAGTGTTTCTATCTGCAGGCCGTCCTTCAAACATGCACACTCTGTCCAAACATATTAAAACATCATTTCATTCCAGAAACCAGATATATTGAATTAATAAAGAAGGAATCAGGAAACCCTGTCTTTTCAAATATACAGTTAGACCTTTGTGTTGGAGATCTCTGTCATAACCTGACCTGACATGAATCAGACAGCCGGGGGCCTAAAGGGAATTCCACTCTTTCATTGCTGCTTAGCAGCGGCGTGTTGTGGGATTCAAAGTAAGCGCTGGAAGCAAAGCTGTTGAAAAGGACGAATGATGTCAGACGGATGTCACCGTTGCAAATACTCACAGTATAACAGATAGATTTCCTTTCCAGCTGTTTTTCAGTCATGTTTTCAGTGTAAACACAAAGAGACTTTGCGTACTCTTGAGGATTTAGTAACAATGAAATGGTTTCTCCTCCCAGTCTTCAAGGGGCTTTGATACAACTTGAGGATCACTTTGCAACATGTCTGACATGGAAATTTCACTCTATCGTTTCCTTTTTTTCCAGGGGGTTAAAATGAACTACGTTAGGAAAGAATGGGTGTTACTGTAGTTTTGGTTGGTGGTGGAAAGGGGGCGGGTGTGTTTCTGTTATCAGTGTGAGACAGAAGGATATGCCTGAGGACAAAGTCTGTTTTCGGTGATATGTGATTTCCATTTCAAGTCTAGTATCGAAGACGAGCAACATTTAAACCTGGACATAGAAATATTAATTATATTAAAGGATAGTTAAATCATTTTATATATTTTTATTTATATTTTTTCTTCAGCATTGAGGCCAAATTGTAATGTAAATAATCAAAATCATACATTTAACGTATGTACATGAGATCAAACTCCAACGGAATGAAGGGAACCTGGGAGTCATCGGGGCACCAAAGACATTTTGCAGAACGACTCCTTCAGACAGCGAGGGATTTAGAACTTTGATCCACTCTCGGCCTTCTTTGTACAAAGTAAAACAAGAGAAAAGAGAAAGCAGAAGTAAAACTTGGCAACAATTATACTCAATACGGATGCAAAAACCCTTATAAATTATTAAATTATAAAAGCCAACAAGGTTGTTGTTTCTTTCAGTCAAAATAATAAATTATATATATATATATATATATATGAATAACCATGTCAGTATTTTACCAAACTGTCCGGCATTGGGCAGCTGGACTTGATCCTCGCTGGATGTAGAGAGACGCTAATGAAGGAAATAAAAAACACCCTTTGGGGGGGTGTCCTGAACCCCTGCTAAATGACAGGCAGGCTGGTCTCAACGTTTGCTGAATTCATCTCAGCACTTTTGTATCTGTTTTTTTTTCTCCGTAGCTCCTACAATTCTGCACAGAAAGAGAAAACAAGGCACTTTGCTCTCTTGTCCATCGGTGTTCTACGTGTTCCGTCTCCTGCAGGATGCCCCTGAACAGCGAAGTCGAAGTTTCAATTGAAAAAAACTAAATGATCCCGCGTGAGCCGCTGCTATAGCGACGTGATGCATATCATCTCGTCTGCAAGGTCCTCCTCGCATTTCAGAGTCACGTAGGGCTCCTCGTCGCTGTAGTCGCGGATGCTGCTGTCCCTAACGTGCGCGGTGGCCCGCGGGTCCGAGGCGGCGCCCCCCGCTGCCCCGGGGTTGCCGTTGTCCAGACTGCCGTTCAGCAGGTTGCTGGCGGCGCTCTCCATCTCGTCGATGGTCATCTCGCAGGCGTCTGCGATTTCGTTTTTGGTCGCTGTCACGAAGTTGGGGTCCCTGGCGTATTTCCCCAGACCCTCAGAGATCAGCACCTGAGGTCAAGCGACACATAAATCAGAGCAGAAGAGAGAGCTTTGTTTTAATGAATTCATATACAGAATTCAGCTTGATGTGAGATTTTGGGGGCCGACACCAGGAACATCTGGATTTTCCGTGCATGGTGCACTTTTCATGCTAGGTTGTTTTCAAGGAGGCGTCCAAAGACCTTCAATGGTCCTCATGAGGGTCTCAGAGACTACGTTGTTAGTCTGAGGTTTGATATCATTCCTTCTACGAGACCTGTTATATATATATGTCGCTTTGACACTTTCCTCTGATGGTTGATCTTTTGTTTGCAAGCATCGTTGTTATTTGAGATGTATAGTGTATTCATGAGGATTTTGGAGTTAGGTAAAATGGTACACTACTTATAATAATTATATAATAATTACGTTTCCATCTCCTCCATCCTCTCAGACATTGATGTGTGGGAGTTCAGGGAAAGTGTCAAACTCTCTAGAGAGATTTTTACTCAGAAGGCCTTCGACCCCTTCCGGGGTCCAGAAGTCCTGCCTGGTCCTCACGTCCAGTCCGACGCCGAAATCGACGCTTTTGTTCGAGAAAAAGCTGACACCGCTTACCATCCGTCCTGCACCTGCAAGATGGGGTCGCCATCCGATCCGATGGCTGTCGTCGATTCCGGCGCTCGCGTTCTCGGGCTGGAGAACCTGCGCGTGGTCGACGCCTCTATCATGCCCAGCATCGTCAGCGGCAACCTGAACGCTCCGACCATCATGATGGCAGAAAAGGCTGCTGACATCATCAGAAGTCGCCCGGCTCTCGTTGACCCGGGGGCTCCCGTGTACCGACCTCCGACACTCGACACGCAGCGCTGAACAGGGGGGGGAAAGAAGGGTAAAAACATAATGATCAGCATTGCATTATACCGTGTTAGGTACATCTGTTTTGATGAATAATGTTGTGTTGTCTTGTTAACACACCTGATTTAGGGCTGGTCTATGTTTTTTATATTGAAAACCATAATTGTTTGCTGATTTTACCCGTTTACATGTACAATTTAGTTCTTCACTATTGCACTTGATGTCTTGACGAGGATACAGTGGCACTTTGTTTTTTTAATAATGATTTTAGCCTAATTTCCTTTGTAAATGGCAGATATCTTTTATAAGCTTGAAGCCAATGTGATAACTCCCTAAAGGCTCTGACTGAAAGCTCCAGCTGAGTACTGCTGCTGCTGCTGCTGCAGGAGGACTGGACTTATATAAGAATTCAGTCTAAAGGAATTCTGAGTCTATTCATCACTAGAAAGATGTTATCAGCGGGAAACAGTTCTAATCAGATGACACTAATGTAAAACGGGTTTTGTAGCAGACTTGGCAGGATTGGACTTGTATTATTAACTATTTCAGGTCTGGCAGCTGTTTAATCGTAGTAGGAGTACCAGCAAATGATTATTCAGCATATCTGGCAAGCGTGGTGCCAAAATACTTTTAATATAAATTTTAGACACAAAAAGAGCTGCCACAGTCACTTGTGTTCATACTTTCTTTCTAATTGTATTGTGGATGTTCACAAATAATATTTTGACGTTATTCATGTATAACGGACCGGATCACCACCTGAGCCTGTAAAATCCTTCTGTTTTTATCTGTGTGTGAATCACTGCAGCTTCTTAATGATTAGGTGTGTTTACGCAGTTCCAGCAGGACTCATGCACATCTATGTTGAGTACGTTTAAGAATCAGCCTCACTCAACAATCATTCATTTCAATTGAAGTATAGGTCTGTATAGGTGCTAGAATGAATACAAATGACTAAACTTTGCACTACACTATTAAGTATCTTCAACAATTATTGTTCACATGAAACAGCGTGTGTTGTATTGCATGAATCTAATGACTTGATGATGATTGAGAAGTTCTTCCAGCCTCTATGCCTTTAATGTTTCTACCTTAAATTGTAAACAAACACTAGAAACTGCCCTGACTTCGTCCTCATGACTTTATTCGGTGATCCTTATAAAACGTTTCAACAGGTTCTTTGTCAAGAAACAAAATGTACAAAACAGGGATTTTGTTTTCCTTTGGTACAAAATCTACATGATACTAGTACTTGTGCTACAGAGTAGATAGCTATATATCTTTTTAATTTCCATACAACAAATGGGTAGAAAGAGGAAGTTTTTACAAACACTATACAGATTGTATACATTGTTATTATTTGATAGAAATGTGTTAAGCAGTGGAACAGTAAAAGTCTTATTTGGGTGCTTGCACTGTGACTAGGCAGCGGATGATAACTGTTACTTAAACTCCGCTGGCCTTTACTGACTCAAAAATAAATCTGGACTATACGGTCATGTTGGTCAATCATTTCTCCGTTTTTTAACGTAGATGTTTGTAAATTCAATCAATGACATCACTGAATGAACCGTTCCTTTTTAGTGTTTTGATTTAGTGATGAGTATGTTTCTCCCATTGGAGGAAGCATCACAATCCACTGCTTTTTCAGAATGACATATTTAGATTAAAATCAATATTACTGTTTAAATTAAAATGTGTCAAATGAATGCAGCCATGTATATATATATTTAAAACTGCTATAGTTGCGGACATTATTCTTAGTTTAACACCATTTCTATGCATATTGTCTACCCACAATCTGTATGTCTGTGCATGTGTAGAATGAGCACACGGGAAACGGTGTCATTTTCTTCAGTAACTTAAAACGACAGACCTGCAATAATAATTGAAAATCGATGCAAATGCGCTTAATGATCCCTTGTTAAGGTTTTATTTTTTAAGAAGCCCTTTGATACACAAAACAAGTATTCAAATCCAGGGGGGGGGGGGGGGGAAGAACAAGATGGCCTTTCCAAGACCCAAAGTTGGTTATGTAATAGATGCCCCAAAGGCATTATTACAGTTGGCAGTGGTACAGAAACACAGGTGAAAAACAGGTGGGAAATGTTGCCTCTCTTTAGTGTTTCTATCTGCAGGCCGTCCTTCAAACATGCACACTCTGTCCAAACATATTAAAACATCATTTCATTCCAGAAACCAGATATATTGAATTAATAAAGAAGGAATCAGGAAACCCTGTCTTTTCAAATATACAGTTAGACCTTTGTGTTGGAGATCTCTGTCATAACCTGACCTGACATGAATCAGACAGCCGGGGGCCTAAAGGGAATTCCACTCTTTCATTGCTGCTTAGCAGCGGCGTGTTGTGGGATTCAAAGTAAGCGCTGGAAGCAAAGCTGTTGAAAAGGACGAATGATGTCAGACGGATGTCACCGTTGCAAATACTCACAGTATAACAGATAGATTTCCTTTCCAGCTGTTTTTCAGTCATGTTTTCAGTGTAAACACAAAGAGACTTTGCGTACTCTTGAGGATTTAGTAACAATGAAATGGTTTCTCCTCCCAGTCTTCAAGGGGCTTTGATACAACTTGAGGATCACTTTGCAACATGTCTGACATGGAAATTTCACTCTATCGTTTCCTTTTTTTCCAGGGGGTTAAAATGAACTACGTTAGGAAAGAATGGGTGTTACTGTAGTTTTGGTTGGTGGTGGAAAGGGGGCGGGTGTGTTTCTGTTATCAGTGTGAGACAGAAGGATATGCCTGAGGACAAAGTCTGTTTTCGGTGATATGTGATTTCCATTTCAAGTCTAGTATCGAAGACGAGCAACATTTAAACCTGGACATAGAAATATTAATTATATTAAAGGATAGTTAAATCATTTTATATATTTTTATTTATATTTTTTCTTCAGCATTGAGGCCAAATTGTAATGTAAATAATCAAAATCATACATTTAACGTATGTACATGAGATCAAACTCCAACGGAATGAAGGGAACCTGGGAGTCATCGGGGCACCAAAGACATTTTGCAGAACGACTCCTTCAGACAGCGAGGGATTTAGAACTTTGATCCACTCTCGGCCTTCTTTGTACAAAGTAAAACAAGAGAAAAGAGAAAGCAGAAGTAAAACTTGGCAACAATTATACTCAATACGGATGCAAAAACCCTTATAAATTATTAAATTATAAAAGCCAACAAGGTTGTTGTTTCTTTCAGTCAAAATAATAAATTATATATATATATATACACTCACCGGCCACTTTATTAGGTACACCTGTCCAACTGCTCGTTAACACTTAATTTCTAAGCAGCCAATCACATGGCGGCAACTCAGTGCATTTAGGCATGTAGACATTGTCAAGACAATCTCCTGCAGTTCAAACCGAGCATCAGTATGGGGAAGAAAGGTGATTTGAGTGACTTTGAACGTGGCATGATTGTTGGTGCCAGAAGGGCTGGTCTGAGTATTTCAGAAACTGCTAATCTACTGGGATTTTCACGCACAACCATCTCTAGGGTTTACAGAGAATGGTCCGAAAAAGAAAAAACATCCAGTGAGCGGCAGTTCTGTGGGCGGAAATGCCTTGTTGATGCCAGAGGTCAGAGGAGAATGGCCAGACTGGTTCGAGCTGATAGAAGGGCAACAGTGACTCAAAAAACCACCCGTTACAACCAAGGTGGGCATAAGAGCATCTCTGAACGCACGGTACGTCGAACTTTGAGGCAGATGGGCTACAGCAGCAGAAGACCACACCGGGTGCCACTCCTTTCAGCTAAGAACAGGAAACTGAGGCTACAATTTGCACAAGCTTATCGAAATTGGACAATAGAAGATTGGAAAAACGTTGCCTGGTCTGATGAGTCTCGATTTCTGCTGCGACATTCGGATGGTAGGGTCAGAATTTGGCGTCTACAACATGAAAGCATGGATCCATCCTGCCTTGTATCCACGGTTCAGGCTGGTGGTGGTGGTGTCATGGTGTGGGGAATATTTTCTTGGCACTCTTTGGGCCCCTTGGTACCAATTGAGCATCATTGCAACGCCACAGCCTACCTGAGTATTGTTGCTGACCATGTCCATCCCTTTATGACCACAATGTACCCAACTTCTGATGGCTACTTTCAGCAGGATAATGCGCCATGTCATAAAGCTGGAATCATCTCAGACTGGTTTCTTGAACATGACAATGAGTTCGCTGTACTCAAATGGCCTCCACAATCACCAGATCTCAATCCAATAGAGCATCTTTGGGATGTGGTGGAACGGGAGATTCGCATCATGGATGTGCAGCCGACAAATCTGCGGCAACTGTGTGATGCCATCATGTCAATATGGACCAAACTCCCTGAGGAATGCTTCCAGCACCTTGTTGAATCTATGCCACGAAGAATTGAGGCAGTTCTGAAGGCAAAAGGGGGTCCAACCCGTTACTAGCATGGGGTACCTAATAAAGTGGCCGGTGAGTGTATATATATGAATAACCATGTCAGTATTTTACCAAACTGTCCGGCATTGGGCAGCTGGACTTGATCCTCGCTGGATGTAGAGAGACGCTAATGAAGGAAATAAAAAACACCCTTTGGGGGGGTGTCCTGAACCCCTGCTAAATGACAGGCAGGCTGGTCTCAACGTTTGCTGAATTCATCTCAGCACTTTTGTATCTGTTTTTTTTTCTCCGTAGCTCCTACAATTCTGCACAGAAAGAGAAAACAAGGCACTTTGCTCTCTTGTCCATCGGTGTTCTACGTGTTCCGTCTCCTGCAGGATGCCCCTGAACAGCGAAGTCGAAGTTTCAATTGAAAAAAACTAAATGATCCCGCGTGAGCCGCTGCTATAGCGACGTGATGCATATCATCTCGTCTGCAAGGTCCTCCTCGCATTTCAGAGTCACGTAGGGCTCCTCGTCGCTGTAGTCGCGGATGCTGCTGTCCCTAACGTGCGCGGTGGCCCGCGGGTCCGAGGCGGCGCCCCCCGCTGCCCCGGGGTTGCCGTTGTCCAGACTGCCGTTCAGCAGGTTGCTGGCGGCGCTCTCCATCTCGTCGATGGTCATCTCGCAGGCGTCTGCGATTTCGTTTTTGGTCGCTGTCACGAAGTTGGGGTCCCTGGCGTATTTCCCCAGACCCTCAGAGATCAGCACCTGAGGTCAAGCGACACATAAATCAGAGCAGAAGAGAGAGCTTTGTTTTAATGAATTCATATACAGAATTCAGCTTGATGTGAGATTTTGGGGGCCGACACCAGGAACATCTGGATTTTCCGTGCATGGTGCACTTTTCATGCTAGGTTGTTTTCAAGGAGGCGTCCAAAGACCTTCAATGGTCCTCATGAGGGTCTCAGAGACTACGTTGTTAGTCTGAGGTTTGATATCATTAGAAAGTTAAGACTGTATAAATGTAACAATAAAATCTAGATGTTTGCGCCCCATCATTTGTCATCCTAGATAAAGTAAAACAATTCAAGAGTTTATCTGATATAAACACAATAAATACACCGACTATAGAGTGACAGTGATTTTATGTCCGTCTCCATGGCACTGGTCAAAGTTTAGCAGATGTTTGGTACCCACAGCCTCCACCACACTGTTGGCGCTGCCTCTCTTCTGCAGAATGTGTGGGCAGCATTCAGCGGGTAACTTCAGGCGTGACGGAGAGGGGCTGCGGCTGAGGGGCCCGTCTGAATACCACGAACTCCTCTTCACCGCTCCGGGGATGCTGCAGACGCTGCCGGGTCTGTGCCAGTCCACCTGAGAGCACACACAACACACACACACACACACACACACACACAGGCAATTTCAAACTTCATGTTTCGTCAAGATCGAGATTGAGATTCTTCTTTTATTTGTCTGGTATCGCACTGTTTTAACTGATGTCAAAGGCTCGATAAGATATCTATATTAAAACAGGAAAAATGATGAAGATAGATAAAATAAGTAAATCAGTGGTTTGTCTGTGTCCCTTACGTCTAGCTTTCTTTTCTTATTTCATATTACTGAACCAGTCTTTCCCAATAATAAAAGCATAGCAGGTGAGTCGGGGGTCACACAGTGAAGCGCACCTGTATGAGTGGGGTGTAGCAGGTAGAGCAGTCGCGGGCGATGGGTGAGGCGGGAGGCGTGACCCAGGAGCGGAGCGACCGCGTAGGAGACAAACGGTGGATTCTGCTCGCATCGAAACCAGCCACCGCCATCACCTGAGCATCAGTCGCAGCAGATAACGTGCCTTTGTTCGTTACAATACTTCATTCATCACTGCAGTGTCAAGCAGTAAAGGGCGTGTGTGTGTGCGTGTGTGTGTGTGTGTGTACCTGCTGCTGCACCAGGTGTAGTGGAAGAGCTGTGCAGGATGGAGACAGAGGGGCGTCCTCCTGACTACTTCTTCTGCGAAGACACTCAAAATTGAACGTCGATTTGTTGGAAGCTGAGGAAACAAACACCGAGAATATTCAAGCTCTGGATTCCAACTCATACAGCAAATCAAAAAGTGAAAAGTACTCCACAACAAGCAGACCAATAACAATAAAAGCTCATTTTAAGCACTCACAAAACAATTACATTGAATGAATTCATAATTACACATAACAATCAAACTGACCTTTTCCTTACAGTTACTTGCTACAATAAAGAGAATTTAATAACAACGGCACAACTTGATGCAATACATCTTGACGGAGTCAACAATCTTTTGTAAAACAATTGTAAAACTGCTGACGTCGTGCGTCACCTTGAGGTGAGGGTAAAAGCCACCTCCTGGGCGACCGGCTGCCAACTCGGCAGATCGGCTGCTGGTCGTCGTCATAGTAACCGTCAAGCTGGTGGTTGCTCCTGGAAACCCCGAGGTCAAAGTCTCCCTCCGCATCACGGTGGGCTTTTTTGGACGGCCTGTGAAACATGGGAATAAAATATGTTTCTAAATGTGTTAATCATAAAATGAATACAAAAAAGTTCAAATAAATCAGATCGTGAGAGCGTGGGATATCTTTGTTATGTTATTACTGGTGAGCATGTACTCAGTGTAGATACATCGATTCTCGCAATAAATGTGAAGTCAAACTAACAACATACAGTAAGCAGCAGTGTGGTACTGAGGATGTACTGTAGTACTGTAGCTTCCTGGTTCCCAACTGAGTTTAGCTGACTGTCACCCTTCCCCTGAGTTAACTATAAGCTCATCCAGTTCACCTGTTGTGCAGGATGTGCTACGTGGTCCCGAATTAAGAATTGAGAGGATTTTGGATCCGAGCGCACACACAGCACATTGTGATCCTATTTATTAATGATCGGAACCCATAACGCCACACGTTGTTTCCTCACATCACATCCGGCTGGCAGCTGCTGCTGGCGTCACAGTACGGCTCCTGTGCCAGCATGATGTCGTCTTCCTGAAACTCCTCCCCGCTGTAGTACTCCCCCGAGCCTCGCCCGTCCTCGCTGTCTCCGTCCCCCGGCTCCTCTGTACGGATGGTGGAACAGAGCCCATCGCCGCTTTCTGACCTTGCAACGTGGCGTCAAAGACGATTAGGGCACATTTGACACTTAGGAAGTACCGTTTTTTTTTTTCCTGGAGGCCTCAAAGCTGAATCTCCCAGCAATACTTTAACAATCCCAATCCCATGCCAAAATATATTAGATATTGGAAGGGGCGATAAGATCATGCACATACCTAATGTAGGCCTCATAGTAACGTGTCCTGCTCCGAGGGGAGGAAGTGATCAGTCACACAGACAGGAGTATTTGCAACAGGATATCAGGAAGGGAAGGGAAAGAAGTCACAGAGACAAGAGGACACAAATTAACCAAACATTTGCACCTGCACAAGAATTGTTTTATTATTACTCAGGCAGATATTGCATAGGCTCCTGTATGCAAGGAGGAGTTTCTATCGAGCAGGCACTTGGTCTTTTATTGTTACCCACTCGATTGAGTTTAAGACGGGAGTCTGCGAGGTGGAGTCGGGCTGGCTTCAATCGATATCCCAATATCACTCCGAATAAATTCAATAAACTCGAATTGAATTGTCACCCAGTGAGAGAACAGCTCATCGACATTGCTCTCAAACGGCTACACGTGGACAAGGATTCTTTTGTTTCTACACTCAACGGAAATTGTTGTCAGTTCTCAATCATGCAAAACATTGGTGTTGCTGGTGTTGCTTTAGTTAATGCGAAACCCCGATTGGGAGCTGCACACCGGTGCTACTGGCCATGTGACAAACGTCGTACCAACTGACCTCGAGGAGTGGGACTTCCACGGCTTGTCGTGTGCTCCTTTGCTGGAAGCGGCCGCCGAGGATCCGTTTTTGGCGGAGGACGCACGGCCTCCCCTTAACGAGCGCTTCTGCAGCCTCCCATTGGTCACGGAGAGGAGTGAGGGCACGTTGGCATTGTTGAGGTTGGCGTTGGAGGGTATCGGTGATTTATGAAAGGTGGGCACGCAGTGAGGGTCGTGGGGGGTGTGGTGATGGCGGTTGTACCGGATGGGGGAAGAGTTGGCCTCTGCGTCGGCGTCTTTGGCTCTGCTGCCCGTCGGGGCGGGTCGGGCTGAGGCACTGCAGGAGAAGGGCAGGATCTGAAGCGGCCGTTGGGTGGCGGTGGTCGGGTGGAAGCAGCCCTGCTGGTCAGCACTGACGTGGTTTCCAAAAAGGCTGCCGTTACGCTGCAGAGACACGACAGAAACCGTAAGGGAGTAAGGGATGTTTCAAGTCAGGGTTACGACGATTAAATGCTCAGTCGTAAACAGCCCAAACAATGGGAGGAGATATCATAAATAAAGGATTTCTGCCCAGCTCTTCACCTTTTGTTTACATTTGTTACACTGGACATCAGAGCCTGTAGTTGATCATTCCCCCTTGTACTATGCACTATAATTAACTATACATTAATTACAGTGGTTGGCTAAGATCTCATATCTGAAGGTGTTGAAAGCCTGAGATTCACAGTAACACCCCAGAGTTTTTAACTCCTTCAGTTTGTGTCCCTCTATCAAAAATATGATGAATTGTACTGTGAATAATCACAAAAGATGGTGTAATGATGCACAGGTTTGAAAGCAATAGAACACCACACACTGTAGCTGCCCTTGACTCATTCATTCATTAACATATTGAGCTTATGCTCCTGTAAACTGTGAGCACAACTAATTGGCTTCGTGGGACATCTCAATCTTTTGAGAGTTTTGTCATTTAAAGTTTAAAAAATGTGTCTTTTTTTGGAAAACAACAACTTGATGCCTGAAGGGGATCTTAGGGGATGTTTACCCTGTAGATATCCTCTTCTTCCTCTCCATTGTCATCTACTAGCCCCGCCTCCTGCAGGTCGCATGATATGGCTCGACGGATCTCTGGTCCAATGTCATGCAGCGTGCGCAGGCCGGCCTGCAGACAGAGCAGCTAGAATCTCACCTTTTCTTTTGCAGGTGGCAGCGTATCTCTGCCCCGTCTTTTACATAATCATAAAAGTGATAACACAGTTATTCATAAAAGCTGATAACGTTGTTACAGCAGAAATCTGATATTTTTATTGTTCTTAAGCTTTGTGGACCATAGGACAACCACATTAACCTTTAAATTGTCCTCTCAGCCAAACATGGCGTCCGACCTATGCGGTTTCTAACCTGGATGATTACTGACCTGTAGAGCCATGGTTGTGTTCAGCCTCTCCCACGAGCGCATTCCTACAAGACCTTGCTCTTTGCGCCTCTTGAACTTCCTGAAGTAGTCCTGTATCAGGAAGGTGGCATAGAACTTCCCCACTGTTACCTCGTCATCTGAGTGAACAGACCAGACACACCAAAGCCTCCCAGATCAACACCAAAATACTGAAAAACCTCAACACGCTTTATATCCACACATCTAACATGCGATCCCTCAATAGACATCTTCCTCTCCACTATCTCCCTGAGGGAGAGACAGAGGACACACCTCGGCAGTAAAGTCAAATTCCATTAACAGTAACATATCACAACAATGTAGCCCCTCTGCTGCAGAGGGCTTTATGCAAAGAAAATGTACGACAACACAATGAAACAAAGTACTTGTGTAACAATCCAAAGGAATGAATGCTAATGATGTGTTAGTAAACCCTCGCTGCAGGGGCACTATAGTACCACCCAGTTGAGACAAACCTATTTCAAGATGATCACAACACATCAGCACACATGTACCCATTTCTTCAGAAGCGCATGAAAAAAAGCCAATAACAGCAATGTAGCGAGACTTTATCTGTTGTTGTAGTGAAATTGAGCGGGGAAATGTCATTATCAAATGTCAATCACACGCAAATGTGTGCAGCATGTTTCAACACGACCGCAGATAATCTCCCAGTTTCCATCTATGACGAACTGCGCGTGGTTATGGAACACGCCTCTTACACGGAAAAAAGTCCGCACACGCCTATAAAAAAATGCCCATGCAAGCCATTGCAACATGTTTGGAAACCAAGATCAGACTTTTGTTGTTGATGAGTTTATACCCCAGTTGTTTATGACGTCTTTGTCGGCGAGTCAGTCACTTCCCCCACAACATCCACTACTTGTGGTGTTTCTATATCTCTATGTCCCGGGGAAACAATGTGATCCGAAGGAAGAAGCACATGCAAAAAGCCGGCAAAGGAGAAATAGCCAGGGTCCCCTCTCGGGGGCGAACACAGAAACAACACATAGCAGGAAGCTGTGACTAAAGACACGGTCATAGAGGGAGGCTGATGAAGCGCGGCCTGATTCACTCAGATAAGGTTGCTCAAGCAGAACGGGGAGAGACTCAGGAGAAGCAGAAACTCGGGGCGCAGGAAATGTGGTTTAAAAAAAAAAGAGTATCATCAGCACTTTTCCTAGACCCCTTTTCGCCATCCGAGGGATCTAGTAAAGGTGACAGATATGACAAGCATGATGGCTGCTTTACGATGGAAGCAGCATGCCATCTGGATGTGGGGATCCATCCTAAAGCAGCTGACACATTTCTCTACAGCACCCGACGCAGCCAGAGACAAACTAACGGCTCTGTTCAGAGAGAGAACCTGCGAATATTTAAGGTCGTAAAAATGTTGTTTTTATCTGAGCTAGAAGGCCGGATGTGCACGAGTGAACGTGTGGGCCAATTGTTTATCAGATCAATCAGATTTTCTGGATTCTGTTTTTGCCAGCAAGCATCATTTTGATATATTTTCCCCAAAAACAAATGGATCCAAGTTGGATGTGTGATAGGTCTACTCATTTTCCAACTTGGCGAGGGAAGATCAATTCACGGTACTTATTGTGCCCACATGCAGGTCGCAGCTGGTTCTCTTCCTGGACAGAGTCTCAAGTTCTTAGAAAGGAGGTATCAGTAGTTTCATGCCACCGGACTCAAACAGAACTGCCACAGACAGTTAGGACGGCAGAAAGAGAAGTAAAGAAGGCCGGCGACCGACTGAGCGCTCTACTGCAAGCAGGAGGAGCTGTGGAAGAGACAGCCTGGGCAGAAGAGCTCGACAGAAAGGAGAAGAAGGGTTAGCAAGTGAGCACACACAACGACATGCAGCTGAATCGAGTTAGAGAGCTTGTGAGCATTGCAGAGGACCGGCGTGAACATGCTGGGCTCCTGTGTACTTATCATCAGCACTCCATTACAATGAATTCATTGTGTAAAACTAACATGTCTCATCTAAAAGGGTGAAAACCTGTGTAGCTTGGCAGAATCTGTCCAATAAAGATGACAAAAATGCTCAATTTATTAAGCTTTATTCTAATTTATTTAGATTTAGATAGATTTACTCTGCAGAAGAAGTTGGATATGTATTTAGGGGTCAGTTATGTCAATCGGTAATCTTCGATTCCGCTTATCCTTAGAGGGTCGCAGTAGGGCTGCAGTCAATCCCAGCTAACACCGTGGGGGATGTAACTCATGTTATTGTTATTTAAAGTCCCTCAAAATAATGCTAAAGTTTAATGAGCTTGGCTTTCATTTGGACACACATGCAGATAAAATGGTTCACAAAGGAAACGTACAGTTCACTTGCATGCAGAACCACCAGAATGAGATCAATGATAAACAAAACTTCAGAATTATGACGATGAGACTGTGGCTAAACTGTAACCGGCGGATGGCAATAAGATGAGTTTCTGTGAAATGCTTGGTTTTGGTTAGCAAGTTGGCCCCACTGCTTCATAATAGCAAAAACAGGATGTTCATCACAAAAAAAGAGCTTGTTTTTGTGAACAGAAAACCCATGATGACGGAGATCCAGATAAAAGTTGCAGTTTGACTTTAAATAACTTGATTTCAGGAAGCAGAGTGATTCAGTTATCGCACCAAAATGTTTTTGAACAGTCTGAAAAACCAACATCAATCTGCAAAGGAAACGCATGTAAATAGCACCGACTTCCTTTTCTAAATTCAAATTTAGGGAATAATATATAAGCATTCAAATACATTTGCATCCGTTTTCTTCTATGAATACTCTGACGTAGGATTTCCAGGACATTTCCCTCGCCTCACTACGTGGGAATTAGTCATTATTTAATTCTCGGGAAAATACAAATGAGAAGCAGAGCGTATTCAAATCGTCAGGGAGAAAGAAAGGTACAGAAGAAGGGAGGGAGGTAGTGAGGTCTCTGTAAAAGCAAATCACTGTTAATGAACAGTGTTGACCACGTGCAAACATGTGTGTGTGGTGACTACTGACCGCCTGCAGGAGGCACCACCTGGTCCAGCAGCTTCATGCTTGTCCTCTTCCAAATCTTCTTAATCACAGCTCTAAGCTCCTCATTGGCTTGTTCCAGATTACCTTCAAAATGACAGAAAAACGGAAGTGTTTAAGTGAACCAAGTAACTTTGGTTAAACACTCACTGATCAATACGTTTTACATTTTTTTGGTATTAACGAGTATCTGGCTAAAAATGTAATGTATGAGTTATCAGAATTCCAATTATTTTCTCTCTCAAACGCAGAAAGATTACAGCACAAAATGTAAAGTTTAAAATTGCAGCAAATACGGAACATTTCACACGTTAATATGACATAACATGGGATTAACATTTAAATGTTGGCCATGTAGGAAAGATTCACATTAAACACCTACGGCTCCCTCTTGTGGCAAAATGTTGAACTGGACGATACCAATTCAGTGAATAAAGGAATACTATAAAAGTCAAAGATGCATGACGTGATTAAAAAGTGTAAAAAAAAAAAGTAAACAACGAGTTAAACCTTTTCCATCATTTTTATTTTCTTTAAAGATCTGCAGAGCTATAGATGCTCTTTATTTACTATACGTAAAGACAGTGCACAGCTAGAAGACGCTCAACCATCATTGCTTCCATCCCCACCATGGGGATGGAAGCAATAATGTTACAGATCTTGAATTGCTCTCAAGTGTCGACTCACCCTCAGTCTTAATCTTGAGAGCAGTGCGGACCAGAGCGAACAAGGTGGCATTAAACATGACTGTCCCATCACTGTTGAGGGGCATGTTCATTGCCACCAGACGCTGCAACAGAAGTACAGATTATTATTATAATTATTATTAATTTGATTATGAATATGCATATAAATATTAGTATAACTATTAATACAAATACACATTTGAATATAAATATACATATAAAAGGGAATATAAATATTATTATGAATATAAAATGTATATTAATATGAATATAAATATAAATAAATACACTATACTAATACTAAATACTAAGACAAATATTAATATGAAGATAAATATATTGCATATATTACTATTAATATTGATATTAATAGTAATACAAATACATGTTTAAATATGAATATGAATACAAATACTAATACAAAAACAAATATAAGCTATGAATTGTATGATGAATTATTTTTTTTGGTCAACCTCAACATTCCCCACATTCCCCTGCATTTCTCCATCTATATCTACAGAGGTGAGGGTGAGTCGTCGTGTTGAAACCCACCTTGCAGGCCACCCTGTGAGGGCAGAGCTTGCCAAAGCCCAGCGGAGGCTGGATCCTCCTCAGCAGAGTCACCACATCGAGATGCTTTATCCGGCCTCTGACAACAAGATGAATTCATATTAAAGGCACTCAGATGGTTGATGCTCATGTGCACTGATAGAAATAGTCCTTAGCTGTAACGTAGAGTGTGGCAAATTCTGTGGATAGTTCTCCTCAAAAGGGGCCCACTGGGTACTCACTTGGCTTCAGGGTCGTATTCGGACCAGATTCTTTTAAACTCATCCAGGTGATGCGGACCAAGAATGGACCAATCCCGGGTCAGATAGTCAAAGTTATCCATGATGACAGCAACAAACAGGTTGATGATCTGAAACCAGGTGGTGCAATTATTCATCTTTTTTAATTTCATACACAAATGTGCCTGCTCAAGTCTGTGCTGAAACACAACCGCTATTGCACACGGTGAAATGATTACCAGGAAAGCACAGAGCATATAGAAGCTGATGAAGTAGATAATGGCGAAGCCGCTGCCGCAGGTTCTCTCCTCTCCGGGGTTGTAGTCCGACTCTGGATCGCACAGCTTCCCCGGCAGGCAGGCCAGCATGATCTCCTGCCAGGCTTCACCTGTGGCACACCTGACATTCACACAAGAGCAGGATGAGCGGTTTTCCCTCATGTATTTGTACATTTGTGATGACTTCTAATGACTGCGAAGCAACCATTCAAGCTCGACCAACACCTGAAGAGCATCAGGACGGCCTGAGGAAAGGTCTGAAAGTTGTTGTTGCGGTTGATTTGAGTTCCGTCCACCATGGCTATTTTGCCAAACACCTAGAAAAGATGAAGAAACATCAGCCAGCTTGCTCTTACATTTTGGACAAACTAGAACTCCGAGACCATTGAAAAGCAATGCCTTGTTTTGCAACATTAACTAAAGTTTTAAAGTTTTAAAAGAAATAGCGACTGAGATCCACTTGAACATATAATTTGATCCTTGTCTAATGCCACCAAGTTTCATGCAGGGTGTTAAACGGGTTGAATTACCTGCATCCCAATCACAGCATAGATGAAGAACAGCATGGCTATCAGGAGTGCAACGTAGGGAAGAGCCTGAGAGAAAGAAATGAAAAAAAGAGTGAGATACTGGTATTTTCAGTCAGAGCTCTCACCTAACTCGTGAGGAAAAGGTGTCAACTCTCTTTGCATTGGTCCATTACGTTGCACATTCATGTCACAGACTAACCTGGAAAGACTTGATGAAGGTCCACAGCAGAGTCCGGATGCCCTCCCCCCTGCTCAGAAGTTTGACCAACCGCATTACTCTGAACAGGCGGAAAAAGGTGATGGAGATGCGAGCGCTGTCCTCCGTGTTCTGCAGGGGGAGGACGTACAGAGTGATGAAGGCGTGACACGACCAATGGACGACAGGGATGGCGCTCTGTTCTACTCGTTTGTTCATGCTCTCGGTTACGGATGCATTCGTTCAATCTTCATGTGTGAGTTGCACTAAGCTAGCAGCCCCCTGTAGATGGAAAGATGTCTTCACATGTGTGATCTTTTTGCATCTCTGCAAAGACTACAACTAGTGTGCATGCAGAGTAACTGTTTCACACACAATGCCCGGAGGACTTACACACAGTAAATGTAACTCTGGATAACTGGTTGAAAACAGGCAACACACAATCCACACTCCAAAGACAAGCAAACCAAATGATAAACTGTACGTTTTGAGAATTGATGCAAACCAAGAATGGATTTATTCTAATGTTGAAATGCGTGAAAACACGAGACAACAGAGCACTGAATTGATCAGGTAGTTGTCAGATCGCAAACACCCGGGCAAAGTGTGTTGTCATTTTAGGAACAAGACAGAAGGTCATACGGTGTTTTCTGTCAGTGTCATGCCATGCTCCCAGATAGGTCCAAAAAAGGTCAGTTTAACCACAAAACTAGAGCCAAAGTGCACAGATCTTTGACAAACATTGAGAGTTCAGTCACAAACCATCACAAGTTGCATAATGGAGACCATATCAATGTTTTCATCAGTAAATGACAGACAGAGAGTGAAAATCAAAAGGTCGTGATGCTGAGTGATCACAGAAGGGCGACGTGCTACAATCATTTCCTTACCCCTGCCTCCACTATCACCTTGACGACGGGAATGGCTGCTGACTTGAAACCAAAAGCCTCAGGTTAATCCGAGATACATGAACCGGCTGAACACCACAATAAAGTTCACCAGTCATGAGTCATCTTAGAATTGCTCTGAAACACCTTCACTTATAAACAACAACACAGTATTACAAGTTATACCCAAAAGAAGAATATCATCATTTTGAAAGCCTGTCATGCAAAAGCCTTACCCCATATTCCAAACAACAACAACAACAACAACAGACGTAAGATGCAAGCTGAAGGAAAATGCTGACATTGTTTTTCTTTATTTTTCTTTATCATCACTACCTTCCACACATTCTCCCAAAAATACACATTGACTTTCACTTATAATGTTGTAATTTACGCCAGGTGTAAAAACATAATTCCAGGGTTTAAATGATATGATCTTACTATATTGAGCCTAATTTAGATTAACTGTGGCCCTAGTTTACATTGAAATACATCTTTTTGGGGGGATTTTCTTTGAGTTCCAGACCAACCAAACAGCCCTCAGTAAACTTGTGGCGGCACACGTTGCTTGTCTCTTGTCCAAAGTTTGAACATGAACACATCGCACAGACTCTCCTCCACCATCAAGTGGTGATACTCGGTATTTGTCAAAAAGGGAAAAGCCAGGCCATTATTGTAATACTTTATCAAACAGAGGAGTATTTGCCGACCAGTTTGTCACCAAACTCTCCCTCATCACCTGGCTTCATTCCTGATGGCCACGTAGTGGTGAGAATAGGAATGCATTGGAATGACCCCATGAGATGATGGTGAAGAATAAGAAGAGCCGTGTGTGTGTCCTCTCATGAATTAATTGCTTACTTGATTCACCGATGTCAAACAGCAGTTTTTCCTCATAGATGAGCTTCTATCAAGGTACCACAACGTGCCGCTTTAACCCACTGACCGCTTACAGAACAACCTCCTAGACCCCCCCCCCAATCTGGTTTCAAAGCGCCCCCGTCCACTAACAGTGCCTTCCTCGCAGCTGCCATCAGACCTCTGCTACAAGACCTGTTTGCAGCGATTAAGACTGTTAAAACCGGGACGTTGAGCACTGTCATGCAACGTGCATGGCTCCTCCTACCACCAGGTACGCACTCACACGGCTCACACCGCGCCTGTCAAGGTACCATCTAAGGCTCAACCTGCACAAGATCTTGGGTTCCTCCAGGGGAAAGGGTCTTCTCAAGGAGATTCATCACCAGTGAATAGCAAGATCAGTGGGATTAGCCCGTAATCCTAGCGCCTTATTTCTCATTTCTGTAAAACATCTCGGAGGACATACACTGTAGCACTAAACGCGCTTTTTTGTTTATTTGTTTTAAAAAGGATGCATTTGTTTTGTGCGTGAAAATGCGTTTTGATGGAAAGGGATAAACTGAAGGAGAATAGTGTCGTTGCTGTTAAAAAATTGAAAGCAGACTTGTATTTTCTGAGTTCCGCAACTACACAGCATAAACTCAAGTGCCGTGTACCTGCTGCTCTTCAGGCCTTCTGTTTCTGCAGAATGTATTTTACAGCTTACATCATATGCTAGAGCTTTTATCGCTGGACAGTGTGTTCCTGACCTCAAACATTCATTCACTCGGTTAGAGACGGAGAGGACAAACAAACACATTCATTCGGTGTGCAGTCTGTGTTTAAAAGCAGTTGCAGAATGCTCTTTGAGTAGGAGGACAGCCTATTCAAAGGAGAAAAAACTGTATGGCACAAAATGATAACATCAGAGATTTCTAAATGATAACTGAGCTGCATTCAAAATCAAAAAGGCTTTTCTGCTGTTTCACCAATTCATTGAGGAAGTAATACAATTGGGCCGGAATTAATAATACATCTTTGTTTGTTTAATCATTTTGATTAAAATAGGCATAATACAAATGTTGAAAATGAAACTTTATTATCATAACCTGTAGTTGTTATTTACACCAAAAGGGAGTGACAAGTCACACGCCATTTATCTTTTATTCTTTACTTCTGTTTAGTCAATGAATAATTGAATGTGCACAGGGCGTCATGCTTCTTATAATAAACTACAGGATCTTGAGGTTCTGGTTATTTGACCAATTGCAGTTGTGTAGAAAGCGAATTTTGGTCTTAAATGCAACTCTAATGAGCATGACAGTAACCAATAAGACAGGCTTTTATGTGCTATAAATGATTACTTACATTAACCTCAGTGATGGCAATGTCAACCACGCTACCCACAACAATTAAGGCATCAAACGTGTTCCATGCATCAGCAAAATAGTTCTGCAAGCACAAGCGACAAAGACACAGAAAAGAAGAAGAGAGTAAGAGAGGAAAAGTAAAAGAAATACAGATTATGGAAGACAGAGAACATCAAAAAGTTGTGATTACATCAAGAGTGAAGTTAAAAGTCAAATCCTTCCTGCAACTGAATCTGTGAGAGTATTAGCTTTTCCAGATTATCCAAATAATCTTTGAAAAATGAGCTATTCTTTCTTGTTAACCACCTATTTATTTATCTACAATTAATCTACAATTTCAAAACGTGTTTGTTACTCTGACTGATGCAGTTGCAGGCTTGAATAAATGCCCACCATAGACTTAAAACTGAGCAAAGACGTAATGGCTAAGAAGCAAGGCTTTCATCTCATTCGTGTGTTGGCGTTTACCACACAGGCAGTCGATGGTCCATCAACCAGCATGTATTTACTCTATGGTGCTCATCAACCATTAAGCCCACAACAGATTTGACAGACCCGCGTCAAGAGCACGAATTGGCTTAACACGTCAAAATCAGACGGGAAGGCAGGCGAGGAAGAAAGATGTGAAGGGGCAGAAACAACAGAGCAGCAGCAGTGGGAGGGCGGGAGGAGGGAAGGACAGGGTTGGACATACTGACGTCTTTCTACCTGGCTCAGTATGATGTCGACCACACTGCCAATCACGACCAGGGCATCGAAGACGTTCCAGGCGTCTCCAACATAGCCCTGATTATGGCAGCATGCACAGCCAGCAGGAGGAGACGGGAAGGCAGGAGTGGAGGGGGGGATGCAGGAGAGTGGGAGAGGAGGAGAGGTCACGGAGGGGAGTAATGGAAGGGGATGATGAGGGATAAATGGAAGTGGAGTCATAGCCAAGGGAAGAGTTTATGAGGGATATTTTTACGGATAAAATACAAGGGAGATCTAAAAGGGAAAACTACAAACAAGAGGATTAAAGGAACTGGAGGTAGTTTTGCTTCTATGTAAAGGAGGAGAGGAGAGGAGAGGAGACTTACTCTGGGTTTGAAGGCAATGAGCTTGAGGATCATCTCCACCGTGAAAACCCCAGTGAAGACCATGTTGAGGATGTCCATGGCATAGTTAAACAGATGAGACTGACCGTGGTGCTGCAAAAGAGACGGCCGCATAGACTGATCAGAAACATAAAACAATACCACAGCATTCAGAAATCGCCACATGCTTTACAGCCACAGTGCATTATTGGAAGAAAGGTCATAGCAACCATTGCTACAAACAAACTGGTGTGTACTGCAAGCAGAGTAGATATTTTTAGTGAAAAAAAAGCAGTTGTGTTTTTTGACAAAGAGAAAATTGCATTCAGATTATTAGGAAAAGCAGTTTCACTGATTCCAACTAAACTAAACTATTACGTTTCCAGACATGCATTAACTGAATGAAGGGCACTCACCTGAATGGCCAGACACAAGGTGTTGAGGATGATCAGTACAAACATGACGTACTCAAAACCAGTAGAGTTGACCACATACCAGAACTTGTACTGGTAAGGGTTTTTGGGGATGTAGCGCCGCAGAGGACGAGCTTTAAGCGCATATTCCACGCACTGGCGCTGCGGTGGCGGAGGGAGGGGAACATAGACAAATAGACATCAAGAGAAACATCTGTAACGAGGTCTGGTGGATTATTCAACGAGATGTTTTCCTCGACATAGTCTAGTTGTTTCACGTGAACACTTTATAAATTTATAAATAAGTCAATTTGAGAGTAAATGAACAAGTGTAGCTGGACATTTGCAGGGAAATGCACACAAAAGTGGGATACATTTATCCTGAAAACCGTTGTATGAGAAAACAATGCAATGACACAAAATATATAATAACAACACAAAAACACACACACAAACGTCAAAGGTCCTTCTTACCTGGTTCTTGTCCAGCTCACAGTTCTGGTACTCCTTCTCCCCTTGCTCCTGAAAGGTGACGATAACGAAACCGACGAAGATGTTCATCATGAAGAAGGCAATGATGATGATGTAGATGATGAAGAAGATGGAGATCTCGATGCGGTAGTTGTAGATGGGACCCATGTTCTCTCTGTTAGAGTCGATGGCCTTGTAGAGCAGACTGTATGGAGCAACAAAACACACAGAGACAGAAGAGATAATTAACCGTAATTATTGATTTAGATATACGAGCTTCGGGCCACAGCCGTACTTACGTGGGCCACCCTTCAAATGTGGAGACGGTGAAAAGAGCCATCATGGCCATGAGGACGTTGTCAAAGTTGAAGTCACTGTTGTACCAGATCCTCTCTTTCACCATGGGCAGCGCTGTGTCCCCGTTGTTGTAGAGAATGTAGGTACCTCTGTAATTTAGAGATGAAATATCAGCCACATGGACGCACAAGAACATACGCAGGGACACTGCTGCAGGCCAGAAACAAGAAATACATACAAATAAAATTCACTCACTTGCAGTCATCTGGACTGGACTTGGCGTCATCTGTGCAGCGATAAAACTTCCCCTAAGACAACAGAGAATATTGTTCAAACAATATTTGTAATATCTTTAAACTCCTGCTGATTGTGACCCATCAACCTCTCTTTTCACTTCTCCTCCTTCACCTTGAAGAGCTGCACTCCGATGCAAGCGAACATGAACTGCAGCAGCGTGGTGACGATCATGATGTTGCCGATGGTCCTGATGGCAACAAACACACACTGGACCACATGCTGCAAAGGACACACACATTGTCAGTAGGGCTACACAGCGCTGTATCACAAGTAAAGGCGCATGCATTGACAATAACAACAGACGCACACCTGCGGATACACTTTGCACTGAGTTGTGTTATTGTCATTCTGACCTTTAGTCCTTTGGCTCTGTTGATGGCCCTGAGCGGGCGCAGGACTCTCAGAACACGGAGAATTTTCACCACTGAAATAGCAGAGGACCTAAAGAAGACGGGTGACCGGCATGTTCTCACAGACGCATTCCTTTCAGATTTAAGTGTCAACTGCTCAATGATAGATGTCAACATTACAAATGATTGGATGATACATACTGGATGCCAAAGGAGACCAGAGACACACCAACCACCAGCAGGTCTAACAGGTTGAAGTAGTTTCTGCAAAACGCCCCTTTATGGAGAAAGGCTCCAAACGCTGTCATCTGGACAGAAGAAAAGCAACAGTCAACACTAAAGAAGACGGACAAGCCATCACGCAGCTTTAAATTAGGCTGAAATTGAATTAAAATGACGTGGATACTATTTAAATGTGTCAAGAACATTACAAAACATTTGATGACTCTTGCATCATCATTTTACATTGCCTTGCATTCACATTCACTTCTGCAATGAAAGGTAATTATGTTGTGTAAGTATGTTATTTAGGTCAAGCACACTAAAAACAGATTAGTATTTCTAATATTGTGTAAGTGAAAATAGTTTCAAGCAATATGTTTTAAAAATCTTGTAACAAAAGAATAAATTGATAAGATAAACCGGGATTTGAAACGCTTTAAAATGTAGTCCGAGCCAAACATCTATGTGTTGCATTACATTTACACACACACACACAAATCAAATGGACAGATCATACAGTACGTGACACAAAGTGGTCACACAAGACACAGGGAACATTAATCAAAAGCTGCTACACTCATTTCCAGGGCAGATTAAGCGAGGGACAATGATTTTAATCCTCTCCTGATCGATTTTTAAGCTTTAGCCATAATACAGAAGATTGTTTCTGCCCCTTAACACCGGTACAGTTATGCCATGAGCAAAGGGTAAAGGCAGAGGATTTAAATCTGACAAAAAAAATAATAATAATGTTCTGTATTTTTCTACCCATTTCTTCCATTTCTTTTGATTTTTGCGAGTGCAAAAGGGTGCACATCTGTGTGTTCAGTGAGCAATCATGTACAAGTTCAGTCCATCTCTCCACAGTTCAGAATATTTAAAATCAAACCAACAAATATTGTCAGGTGTCAGTGTCGGGAAAGCATAAGGGTTGGTGAAAGCTTTCAAATTGCTACCAATCAAAGTGCAAATCAAGTATATTATTGGTTACTTGGTGACTAAAAAAAAAGAACTGGGATTCGGGCCAAACAGATATTTGTAGTCTGGTCCATAAACGTTTGTAGGGTGAAAAATGGAAGTGCAATGAAAAAACTGACTGACAGACAGAAGAATGTGTGACCAAAAACAAATGACCTGCATGTTTACGAACTGGCGCCATGACAACAAGACAAGCTGGCGTCCATTTCAAACAAAAGGGATGGAGACAAAAAATGAGGGGAATGAAGAGAATGTGTGCAGCATGCTTGGAGGTGATTGGTGGTTGCTGAGGCAGCGCCATAGTTTCAAAACGTTACCTTAATAAGGATCTCAAAAGTAAAAATACTAGTGAAGACATAGTCTGCATAGCCTAGGATCTGAGGAGGCAATCAGAGGGACATAAGCACGCAGGGTTACCAAAGCTCTACCCAGCACAGCACAACACAGCAAAAGAGGTCATTTACCTTGAACAGGATCTCAACAGTAAAGATTGCGGTGAAAGCATAGTCAAAATAACCAAGTATCTGCAAGAGGCAATGCACAAGTTCAAGTCATCAAGTCAACAGAAATAGCACAATAACATCCCATGGGTATATATACTATTTCTTTGATGCTGAGTTCAGACATCAGTGCACACACAATTACAGTAAAACTGATGACAACTAACAAAGCTGCACTATTCTGATCCAGTTTAAAATGCACAATCCAAGAAAATGACTGTTGGTCACATGTGTTGATGTACCTGACCTCTAAATCATGCCCATGTACTATGTGTTCCTATGTTGCAAATGTCAGTGATATAATCTCATGTTATTTGATGGTCCTTTGCCACAAGTGTTACTGATAATATCAGAAATGGCTGTGTCTCAATTATCCATGAAAGTTTGACAGAATGCACAAAACCGGGACCCAGGATTGTTTATATTTGCTTTTCTTACTGTAGCATGTCCAAATGCTTGCAGTAATAAACTCAGATTGTGCTACAGCACAAGAGCTACAGAGGGACAAACAAACCCTCCAAATGTGCTAAGCGTTGCGGAGCCTTATGCTGCTGATAACGACTGAGGTCCTAGATGTTGTCCACGTACGATATTACGAGCAGAGAAGTTGCGTATTGGGTCCTCGGCAGCCAGAGAGATTGAGCTGAGCATTATGAAAACCAGGATTAGGTTGGTGAAGATCTGATGGTTGATCAGTTTGTGGCAGAACACACGGAACCTGAAAGCAGAGAGGAAACCAAAGAAGGAGATCCAGACAAGTGCGAGTAATAGCTGGACTTGTGACACATCTTTGGCTTCGTTACTCACGGGTTGGTGCTGCTGAAGATGAAGAAGGCGCTGCCCAGCGGGATGGGCGGAGTCTTTTCTTTGATGCTGAGTTCAGACAGCCTTAGATGATGCGACCCTGGCGGGACCTCTGGGACAACGCCACCGTTGTCGTCGTCATCACAAGCTACAAACAAAACTGGAGTTATTTCATAATTGCTCAAAATAGTAAAATCAGTCCTCAGTGTTTCCCCCTGCCATTGGCAACAAAGGGCTATGTTATTGTTACTGTATGTGTGGGGTTAAAGTGAGATCTCCCTCAGAATGAATGTAAGAGCTTCATTCCCTTTTCAATGAAGCTGTTCTCTGTAGTTATTTATATTATTTATTGCTTTCCACCCTGCAGCATCTTGTCAGTAGGAACATCTGAAAGATCGTGCCACCATTCTGACATCCACTCTACCTCTACTTCCACCTCTGATTGTCGTCATTGCCCAAACCTCCAGTCAATAGCAACACAATGGAATTGTAGGAACTGGGGGTTTAAAGGCGCATCCCCTCCTAACTCAGGACTGGTGTCCCTTACCTGGAGAGTCAATGGCCGGGTATGACACCTTGTCTTCCTCCAGCAGAACCTCTGCTGTCGCCTACGCACAGGGATCAGGTTTAGCTTCATAAAACAGACAGTCACTCAGGTGGAAACTATACAGATGACTCACTTTAAGACGATCAAAACAATTTACGGGATTTATGTAGAGAACTAGTATATTTTACCTTGGTCTCTCCGTCCTTGACGTCTATTATTTCAACTCTCTTCGCATCCGTGCTTGTGTCCCTGTTAGGGACAAATCAAACAGGCAGTCACTAATAAAGTAGAAGGCTTTTTTGTCGACTAATAGAAAGTGCTTTTATAAAAGGAAAAAACTGTCTACACAAACAATCAGAAAATAGGAACCGAAATTAAAATGTAAATGATTTAAGTTTACTTGACACTATTCTTTCTCTTCTTGGCCTCCTCTTCCTCCTTCTGCGCTGTGTTGAGGCTCTCGGCGTCGGCCAGGTTGTCAACGGCGATGGCCAAGAAGACGTTTAGCAGGATGTCTGGTCGTGTGACTTAAGGAGGGAACACTGTGCAGCATGAAAAATCTAGATGGGCTTCCAGAAGATGAAGACACTACTTTCTTACACAAGCAGGAGTGGAAATGTGTATGTGTGTGTGTGTGTGTGTGTGTCTGCGAGTTTGTGGCCAGAAGGATACAGTTTCCACAGATGAAAAGGATGATGAAGTAAATGCAGACCACCATTCCAGAGGAGGCCGGACCGCCATACGCCATGATACCGTCATACATCACGGTGTTCCAGTCTTCTCCTGTCAAGATCTGGCAAGCACGACACACAATAATGTGAACCACGAACACGCATCATAATTGTCATAATTCTTGCACATGGCATCCGACTGAACTGAACAAGGCCAAACACTCACCTGGAACACTGTGAGCAGGGCCTGGGGGAAGTTATCAAACGTGCTCCTTTTCGTCACAGTCTCGTCAAAGTTGAACTTGCCCCCAAAAAGCTGCATGCCGAGCAAGGAGAAAATAATGATGAAGAGGAAGAGCAGCAGCAACAGGGAGGCGATGGACTTCATGGAGTTGAGCAGAGAGGCCACCAGGTTACTAAGAGACGCCCAATGACTGGAGAAGAAGAAATATTAAACAGGTTAACAGAACGATAGACACAGATGGAACTCATAATATTGGTTAGAAAAGGCAAGAGTACATTACATGGTATATATGTATATATATATGTGTGTGTGTGTGCTATTGACTCGTCGTCTGGGACGCTGTTTTGCTCACCGTGTGACCTTGAAGATCCTGAGGAGCCGCACGCATCGGAAAACAGAGATGCCCAGCGGAGACATGATGGCCAGCTCCACCAGGATGGTCTCCACGATGCCCCCGCACACCACGAAGCAGTCAAAGCGGTTAAACAGCGACACAAAGTAGGCCTGCAGCCCCAAACTGTACATCTTCACTAGCATCTCCAAGGTGAACATCGCCAAGAGAACTTTGTTGGCCACGTCTGGAGAGAAGAGGACTTACTTGAACAACAAATCATCACACACGTCATAGTTGAACAATGTCAAGAAAAGTGGTAGAAAACACGAATGGAAAGAGAATACAGCAACAAAAGATACCCTGTACTGTGGTCAGCCAGTCCGGCTGGTTGTAGTGCTCAGAAGCAATGGTCAGTGTGTTGAGGAACACCAAGATGATGACGAGCCAATAAAACGTCACGGACTTCACAGCTGCGCGACACTTTCTGCGGCAGAACCGGTTCCACCTTCGCCACTGACGGCTGGGACACAAATAGTTCCACTTCAGGATGCATATGGACGCCCGTGTTTAGGAGAATTCCATTCAAAATCCAACTTAAAATGCTACAATAGAAACTCATTTTGGAATTAACTGACATTTGAAGTCATGTGTATGTATTTAATTTTTTATGTTACGTAGAGGGTTATACAGGAAATAACGTGACTACACAATGAACAACAGTGAAATACAAATGATGAAGAGGAACTGATAGATGTTTGGTTAGTAAACAGGGAAACACAATGATGAAAGCGAGGTAACATCGGGATAAAGACTGATTGGTCAGATATAAAACATGACAAACATCAGGTCAATGACAATAAATTAATTCAAAACATTGAGGATCTGAGCAATTCAAATGCGAGGTGAAAAGGACTCATGCAAGATGAGCTTTAATCAATAAATAAATGAAAGAGGAATGCATCAACCATGCGGGGTCAGACGGTACCACGGTACTAACCTGCACTTTGACTTAGTAATTTTTTGACTGCGGAGGATAAAAAGTGAGGCAACTTAAAAAACGGCAGCAACAGGTGAATTTGTGCACTCTGTGTTTCACATTATTATTATTATTGTTATGTACAACAGCCATTGTGTCTATCGACCATCCTTTATTAACCCTCTTTTAATTAGATCATCATAGCAACAATACTGCTAGTCCCACTCACCATAGCGGCCCACAGCAGGGGGATTTATTTTCCTCTCCGTTGTGATTCTCTGTGTTTGCAGACTCGGTCTCGCTGGGCATACTCGCTGTGGTATCACACACACACACGGACACACACACACAGTAAGTTGAGACAAAAGGTGCCACGGTAACAAAGCAGAAAAACAGGTTGCCCCAATGAATTTCAAATTATACTAGATTTCCATATTGACACACATGCCTTTTTGGTTTGGCTTGATTTTATAAAAAAAAAAGAAGAAATCTCTCATTTTAAACAGATATTACAGTGAAACTAACTTAACTGAGACTTAACTGGAAAAAAAACAATTCTTGTGAGCCTTTACAACACAATAAACTTCTTCCCGTCATGTTACACAAAGCTCATAGTTGAAGCCCAACCACCGGAGAAACAAAAATGCAGGTTTCTGCATCGATCCAGTCACAGTGATGCTGACAGACCTGAGTCAAATTACACTTTGTAAATGATTTTTGTAATTTTTTTTAAAGCATCTCTTTAAGTGGAAACATCAGCATGTAAACATTCTGACTCATATAAAAGAGTTATGTGGTTGGATTTGAAATCTTTTTAGTACTGACTTTGACTACTGCATTGTTCAGTTGACATATTTGATTGTCCTATTTGGTTCAGGTCTGTATGCGTATGCATATATTGGAAATATTATATAATGTACAGGCATAAAACATTTTCTTTATAGATGACAAATGAAAGGAAAATGATTGTGATTGGAAGAGAGATTTGTACACAAATACGTTAACTATAAATTTTAGTCCACCCAAAATATAATTTAGAAAGAGCTAACATAAGACATTAACATGAATCTGTTAATAAGTTTTACTTCAACATTTATACAATGTTTCTCAGAATCAGCTTTATGTTACATGGAATTTAATTGCAATCATCCTATAAATAATGCTGTTGTATGCTCATATATACATATATATATATATATATATATGTATATATATATGTATATTATTATATGTATAATATTTTCTTGATTTGTGTTTATTGTATGTACTGTGTATGTACATTGTGAGCACATGTAACCAGTGTCAATATGCATCAACATACATGGGAAATAGCTGATTCTGATTATGAGGATGCAATATTAAAAGTGTTCGCAAACATCTAATTTCACACAGAATTTGCATGACATTGACCGTAAAGGGCATTACTCATTTTAAGTCATAGTTTTTGAGACATACCGACATTTCTTGCCTTTTAAAGTGATAATGCCTTTTGAGAGTGATAATGATAAACATTACACAAGTTCATATCATTTTCAAAATGAATGGCAATCTCTCTTGTAACATTCACGTTATTGTTCCTTAAAATAAAAGTACACTTTCTGTGTCATAATTTGGTATTCGGTACACATCCCCCTCACTGTGACATGGAGGCCGGAGCACATTTTCCTCCAGCAGCCTTTTAACTGTTATAACACACAAGTGTTGCTTAATTTAACTAGAAAGGCTGTTTGCTGCTGGAGGACAATGCGTTTAAAGGTCGATAATGAGGTGCATTTGCTCCATGAAGATGCGGATGGTAAGGATTAAACAGGGAATAATGCGAGACGGGGCATGCAAACACAAAAGCATAAGCAAAGCACATGCAAGCAGAGGCGTCCTCCACGACAAAGATGAAATGGCTCTTGTGAACATGCGCAAAGAGGCGCACACTCCCAGACACAAACGCATTTACCCTGTGTCTCTGTGGACTGAGTGAACCAGCCAAACTTTCCTTTCTTCTTCTCAGTGAGGTCAGCCAGAGTGACCCCTTGGAGATACCAACATGCAGTTCACACAGCCAGACAGCAGAGGAAGCAGTGAGTCAGTGCGGAACAAGAGAGACAGCTGCAACACAAACTACAGCACAGACACAGCTAGCAGAGACACCTGTTAACTACAAGATAACACTGGTGAGCAGTAGAGGAGAGTTCAGTGAGGCTCCTATGTATCCGCTTAATGCAGATAAAGCGTTAATGACTTAAAACAAGGAAGTGTGATTACAGAAATGCCATTTAAATGTTTGAGGTACTTTGGAAACACAGTGGGCCAGACATTGTCCACATGTGAGTGTTTACTGTAAAATGTCTCACTCAATAAATATATCTTGCTCTCAGTTCTCAACTAAATAACACCACTATATCAGCCTTTAAAATCCCCTGAATTTTAGGGGTATCATTTCTGGAGACAGTGCTAATGAATACAATATTACACCGGATTAGTAGAAAAAACGCCTTCAGAAAAGAAACAGAAGATAGAAAGCAGAGAAGAGTACAACAACTCGCAAAAAGATAAAGACACAATAGGGAGAAAAGGGAGAAAGGGGAGAAAGAGAGGAAAAACTACTGTTAGCAGCATTTTCACAAGGCTCAAAGTCACTGCGGGAGTCAAGGAGAGAACGTTAGTGCGTTGCCTTTGGTGTCTACAACAAGAGCAGCAGAGGTAGAAGCAGGGCAATTACTGGAGGATGTACAGACTGACAGGTAACGCTTTAAAGGCACTGCAGCACAGAATTACAGAATCAAATCTACCCACACCAATTACCCAGAATGCAACTCTTTCGCCAAACTACTGGGTGTGAGAGTCATGTGAATCGAGATTGTAGCTGCGAGCAGCATCAAACCTACAAAGTATATTTGTGCTCAAAAAGGCATTATTGACCTGGAATATAAAGTATCTGCAGACCCATTCATCAGTGGGTATGAAACGGAAAAGCCTGAAGGAAAAATATTAATGTCACCACCATGTCAATGACAGTGAGGTAGAGTCCTATACGCAGACTTAAGAGAAAAAGCCAAAGGCCAAACAATGTTAGAAAACGTTTTTCTGAGCATCGTCACCATCTCAGCCAAAAAAGTTAATCCTAAGTTAATAATGATTGTAGAAATGGCCTTTTTTAAAGAGAGAACTGCATAGCTGCACCCAGACCCTAACAGGACTAGCGGTGCACATGCACGCTGCTGTCAGCTCGGTGAGTGTTATATTGTTTTTTTATGGCAAGATTGTGTGACGTGTCTTACACAATGTTTTTGCGACCATTGCCTGCATGTCGCACACTGTTTTTGTTCCAACGAGGCGTGTTTGAAGCTCCCCTGGATGTGGTGGGGTTGTGTTCGTTCAATTGAACAATACAGCAGTGGTTGTTGCAAACACACCTGACTGAGGTCTGCACTCTACTGAGCGGCCCTTCAAGTGATTAATGGAAATGTAGTTTAACAATTTCTGGATTGCTTTGAAGAGTACCATACATGGCCTTGCATAAGGAGAACACACTCAATGATTAAAGCTGCACTATGAAGAGAGAACTTGAAGACGTGATGTGGTTTTTCATAACTGCAGTTTTAAAAAATCTGCTATGAAACCACCCACAACCTATTTCATCAGTTATACAATCAATTCATTACTTAATAATACATTTATGCAAAATTATTACGTACGTACACACACACACACACACACACACACACAAAACTGAACTTCCAGAGCTACTTCTGTGTTGTCATGGCAACGGCACGCACAAGGCCACGCCATAGATTGGACCAGAATCCTTGCACTGCTGCCACCCACTTTCTTTATGCTTTAAATGAAGTCGCCGCCATGGCTGATGTCACAGTTTTCCTTTTTAGAGTCCAGTAGCACTAAAGCATGAAAATAACCTTGCACATATGGTAGGTATAGTATTCATGACCTAATGCACTAAAGTAATATAAGGGTATTGTAAAATACCCAAACAGCACACTGTACAGTATTATGTTTGCTTCATTCAATAACAACTCATTTTGCCAGAGAATTAGATTGAGAAATTTCAGCGGGAAAATGTCTCATTTTTGTACAATAACTGTTTTCTGGTTTGTTTCCTTATTAAGATACCGTATATAATATTTGTAGTATCTGTGTGTGGTATCTGCAACATACAACACTGTCTCTTTGTACTATATTCTATTGTGGCTGTTTGTCATCAGTGAGTGAAATCCGTCAGCATTTCAGTGTTATTTGGCCCCTCTTCACTTGAAAAAGCCGGTCGACATACACTGTAATTGTGGAGGAAAGTCACGTGTTACTAGGGGAGCCGGAGCAGTTGGTCCTCGATACACAGAATATTTCCTTCATGATACATGAAAGGCAAAGCATCAGTGAGCCTATCTGAGTGAAAACAACAACAGATGGATGAATAATGGTTTTCCCTCCTCACCTGCCTCCTTTCACTATCAATGAGACAAAGGCAACATGCAACTTTGTGTGGAGGCAGAAGAGTTTGGGGCTTTAACTCATATTTCTGTTTGCATTCTTCATTTATCTGCTTTAGAAAGGAGTAGAAGGACACAATTTATTCAATTCAGGAAACTCACGGTTACGCTTGCCCTCCTCGTCCCCCTCCTCCTCGTTCTCGGGGTCGATGTCCTCCGCCTGGGTGATCCAGTCCAGGTAGCCTTTCAGGTCCTCCTCCAACTGCTGCTTCTCCCGTAGCTTCTGGAAGTCTCCCCGAGCCTTGGCCTTCTCTCGCTCTTTGGAAAACTCTCTGGACAGGGCAGAGCAGACGATGTCCAACCGGACTCACAATACTGTCCCCCATCAGAACACACACCGAAGCAGAAATCTGTCCTTCATCTGAGCCATCTTCATCTCGAGAAAAACAAACGAAGGCTCCCTTAAAACTTACCCGCTCAACACACCCAAAACCAAGTTGAGAACAAAGAAGGATCCAAAGATGACCAGACTGACAAAGTAGACCCAGGGCAGTTCAAAGCCCATTGCATCATTCATCTAGAGAGAAACACAAGGAGCGGAAATATTAAAACATGGTTTATTCACATGTTTTGCTGTATATATTCTGTAATTCTATAATTGCATCCAATACCGTTTTCCATATAACTTATAGTAGTGAGCTGATCTACTTGGCTCTACTTGCTGATGGTTTGATCATCAAACACCTCAACTAACCTGCATCTTTTCAAACCACATGCATTGTAGATTGTATTTATGGCCTCTGATTGCTCCGGGTATTTATAGTTTACTTCCAGACAAAATATATGTTTGAATTAAGTAATCACATCTACTGCAACAAACACAATTGTTTATTTTTTGTAGTGCAAGTACATCTTAGGCAGCCATAGGGAGCTATAACTCCAGTTCTTTAAATAAAATCAAAAATGGGGTCAGTTCGAAGTTCATAATGTCCTTCGGATGGAAAGAGATCTACAAACAACAACAACCAACAGTGAAGCAGGAACAGGGACCACGAGGGGGCCCAACGCCTGGGTTAGAAATGAGTGGAGGAAGTATTAGAGGATGACGTGTCTTTTACTAATGAGGATGTGGTTATCAACCTCACTACAGAGCTTAAGTGCACTTTCGTCAAGCTGTTTGGCAAAGAGAAAGTTGATGGTTGACGTGTGTCCATTCATAACCACACAACAGGCTTTTTACACGGCTCCATATAACCTCTACAAGCTTGACACTTAACTTTTTGTTTTCCCACACATGCATGCATGCACTTAATACTCCAGTTACTTCTGAAAATAACCTCCCACCAGTTTGCATGAAAGGGGTAATTTGATGATTTGTCTCTGCCAGCTACAGCACAATATGGCCCATATATTGAAGTGATTTCTGCTGAAAAGGTCAGAGGTCTGTCAACCGAGCTATCTATCGTTCTGTGAGGCCTGTCTCCTTTTTTCATTACTTCAACAGCAGTATTAGCATGTGATTGCCATGGCAACACAGAGTCTGTGAGGGAGAGAAAACGGAGGAAACATAAAGGTTCATTACTTCATAGATGAGGGTCTCTATCAATAAAATGATGTGGGTGGATTCTGAATAAACCTCATTCTGATTTGGGCTTCAATGCTGAGTGTTTTGTGTAATTAAAAGCTGTTCACTCTTGCTGATGAGAAGCTAAGGATTTTGATGAGGATGTTAAAGTGAGCCTGCTTTGTTTATTAAACTGAAAAAATAATGAAGGTTTAGGCTCAGACTACGGCTCTCATTTAGGATTGATTTGTGAATATTGTGAGCTTGATTATTCTAGGAGAGAAATTGAATGTCATGTAATATATTAAGAGTCAGTACTAAGTTGTTTTTTGTAACTCAAGGATTTTAGTTCCACTGTATCATTTATCTTCAGACATGTTGTGTATGACTCTCTTTGACACTTTATTTGTATCCATGTTACGCAACAAATAATGAAATGGTAACACTTGTTGTGGAAAGCTGCTCTACGAATAAACTTGCCTTGCCTAATCAAGGCACATCATGACACCTTTATGTCACGTATTTAATAACTTAGTACCAACACCACTTCAAATATTATATAATTCAAAATAAGGAAATTCAATTCCTTTGCCAAAAAATAAATACATCTATGCAGGTCACTCATAAACCCTGTATTTCACAAGTTTTAACTAAACTAGAAAGTCTCTATCTATTTTGAATAAAGCCTTCTTATATGGGCTTCATCAGTCGCTTTGATGCACAATGGCAGATTACCCAGTAGAGAACGTCAGTCCAGCCCTCCATGGTGATGCACTGGAACACAGTGAGCATGGCAAACAGAAAATTGTCAAAGTTGGTTATGCCGTTGTTGGGTCCTTGCCATCCCTCTCTGCAAGATGTACCATTGAGCAGGCAATGACGGCCGTGCCCTGAAACCGCACATGGCGTGGCCTCTTCTTCTGCGAGGGCGCCTGAGGGGCACAAAGTCAGACACGTGAATCAACAAATCCAAAGAGGGTTTTAGGACAACAGAGGCTAACAAAAATACAAAGCTATCTGCTCAAGAAGAATTATAAAACTGGTCTTGGTTTCACTATTCAATCATCTCCTTTTACTGGTTATCGTCCACATTGCCTCCTGTTACTATTTCCTTAATTTGACTGTATTCATTTGTCAAAATGTGCACTTTTCTTTTCTCCTACTTAGTTTATCTTGTGTTCTGTAAGAGCATTTATCTTGCATATTTTATGGAAAAGTCTTCTGAAATAAAAGTATGACCGTTACAATTTGAATAATTCCTTTATAAGAAGAGAATAAAACCCAGTTATTTCAGCTTATTACAATCAGACCACACGCAATCAGCAGTTCATACGTCCCTGAAAAAAGTCCTGTGGGTTACTTTTAGTACTAAATGTTTTGTCATCATGCATCATTATGAGGCCATTACAGACACACATACACAGCCAATGCGCTCACAAGATCTACCTCTACCTCTCCTTTGACACACACATCTACGCATCTATTGTTTTGTAGTGGACACAAAGTCACCCTCCATCCAGACGTATGACAACTACGTCATCACTAAGTGGCTTGCTCACAGCAAAGAGAGCAGACACGAGCGAGGGGGGATTAAAGGGAGCTTTCAGCTCGCACGGTCAGGGACACTCAACTTCATTTTACAATACTCCTGACATCCACAAGAAACACGTCAAAACAGAAAGACAGGTAAATCAATAAATGTATCTTTACTCTTATAATAATAATATTCCTGCCATGTGGCAGTTTTGGTACAATTATTTTTATTGACAGTCTAGATCTGCTTGCACAACATTTTTAGTGTAATTCATTTAGCCAAAAAGAAGATAAAACACACAGCCTAATGAAAAGACGTTAAAGAAGAATATAACAGATATATCACTCGTAATATTTTTAAATTTTCATTACATATTGCGATGCTACTGTCCTTTTGGTCACGATAGCCCGGTCGTGAAAAATCTGATATTGAGAAAGCCTTAGTTTGGAGCAATGCTAAAGCAAAGGTCAAGCCTGTTTACATCATAGTCCAGTATCAGTCATCTAATCACTGGACTAATCCACCCATCTGTTGTTCTGTTTTCACCGGCTCGCCACCATTCACATTCAGGGAACATGTGTTCATTCATTCACAGGGATTAAATCAATGAGACGTATATCCTGTTCATACTGTAGTGTGGAGGAAGGACTCCATTAAAAAGGATAAAAATAAAGGAAAATATGAAATGCACAAGGTCTCTTGGCTGAACAATGTGACACAACAAAATGATACCAGAAGTAAATGAAATCAAAAATGTAAAATAATACTGCAGGGCACTACCATACCTGTTTGCATCATACAGGTTGCATGCATTTTGCCAATGAAGAGCTCCAGGCCGATGATGGCGTAGATGATAATGACAAAGAGGACCAGCAGAGCAATGTGAAGCAGGGGAACCATTGCTTTAATAATGGAGTTTAAAACCACCTGTAAACCTGCAAAGGGAACACATGACAGTAACATAAACGTGTTGTGCACTACCGAATTCTGAGGTCCAAATGAGAAAACTAGCAACAATGTATTCGTTCCTTATTTTAATAAACAGAACTTGAATATGGGTTCATGTATGCCATACCCACTCAAAGCTATCAGTTATTGGAAAAGCATGGCATTATCTGAGTCTCTATAATCATACAATGGACGAAAAAACAAACCAGGAAACAAGCCAAAATATCACAGCTTAATTAAACTGCACAGCACCCCGCAGAGACAAACGGTAAACCACATTAGAACCGAAATGTCGTAGACGCTCAGTCCATCTCCCCAAAAGTCTTTCCCTCCAAGGGACGAGTGGACAAAAGCAAAGCATTAGTGTATTAACCCTGTTCCTCAGGCAAGCCCAACGATGCAATTTTAGTACTTGCGTTCAACCAATACCAATAAATGGGAAGAAATCTACATGAACTTAAATATTGTATTTTATAACAAAATGTTATTTTGTTCCCTAAAATTTAAGCAGCTATATGGAATTCAACTATTGATAATTGTGTTATGTACAATAATCGTTATATTATTATTAAAAAGCAGCAACCAGAGCGCACTGAGTGTTCCGCTCCCTGCACGCATTGACTGGGTGGGCGGGGCTACCAGCTCTCACACGTGCAACAGGCAGCTGTCACTCACATAGGGAGACATGTCCTCATGAGCAGGAGCTGTTGACCACCGTCCTCGGCTTGTTGAAAATAAAGATGCCAGAAGTGACTAAATACTTCGGGTACAAAGTATGTTTTATTTTACGCATTTTTTTGGTCTCAAAAAAAGGAAATGTCCGGATAAAAGAGGAGGTCTGCTTGGTCCAGCGTTGCACTTGCTTGATGTTTGACTGTTAGGAAAGTTGTTGTCAAGCCAACAAACACAGCTACAGGCTGCCATCTCTCACGGTTTCCCCGTGTAACACACACGCTTTTGCAGGTTTTCACACGCACTTCACGCCACACATCCACTTTCCTACGCGCTGGTTCATCTCCAACCTCGCCGACGGTAAACGGCGGATCTGTATCTATGTGTCTACTACTGTATGTGTGTAACTATTCGCCGCACGTAGCGTTCAAAGAAGCCGACGCGAGAGCACTTAATAGCAGCATCAATGTCCACGCGCGTTATAACCAGCTGCTAACATCGCTAACGAGGGGTCTTGCTAGCGGCCAAACTTAGTGAAACCTCGCTTACTTTGTTTATGACAAACAAGTCAACAGATGCGCCACTTACCGTCTGCGAGGTCGTAATAAATCACATGTGTGGCGTGAGTGCGTGTGAAAACACGCAAAAGCGTGCGTGTCCCACTGGGAAACCGTGAGAGATGGCAGCCCTGTAGCTGCGTGTGTTGGCGTGACAACAACTTTACTAAGAGTCAAACATCAGCAAGTGCAACACGAGACAGAGCAGACAGCGAAAAAGTTACTGAATAGTCCAGCAGAAATATATACATGCGAAATGACCTACAATTTCATCATGAGGTCAGAATGCTCACAAAATTGTACCAAATAATACCCAATTGATGCAATTTTCATAGTGTTTTTTCAATAAAGGGGAGAAATTTCCCTTTAATTATGTGTCCATTTTTAATGTACCCAACCCACATAGCATTGGTTTTTTTCCACCTCAAACAGACATCTGTGAAATGATGTAATTCATACTTATGGAAATAACTATGTAGTCATAGTCAGATACGGACAATAGGCCTACATAGCCGTGTCTAATCAATGCTATGATCTTACCATGTCATTTTCATTAATATCGTGCTGTGGGCTAATACAAAAAAGAAAAGAAAAAAGCTGTGCAACGAGCTGGTAAAAAGGGAACCTTACAGATGTTTTATTTATTACTATCATAGATAAATAGTCCAGTGTTTTACTTGTGGTATTATATCGAAAGTATTGGTTATTGTAATATTTTGGCAGGTATGGTATCAAAGTCATAATTTTGGTATTGTGACAACCCTAATTCAGAGCTTTAGAGACTCAGCTCAAAAGCCCAGACGCACTTGGCTTTTTTTTTTCTTCTGTTGACTGACTTCCAACCTGTGTGGATGTGTACACACTTGGCTTGATTGACAGATGTCTACATCTCCCTCGTTAGCTGTATCAATACATTTTTTGTCCTTATTTAGAGCCTACCCAGAATTTGCTGACCGTGGCCCATTTCAGATGTCTGGTATTCATGTTGGCTCGGGGTGCATATAGGACCACCAAACGGCAAACTGAATAAATCCCTATATAGTATGTGCAAGTAAAAAAATAAGGACAAATAACTAAAGTCTAAACTATTTAAGAGGTAAAAGTAGCGTTGTGTTAACTCACTAGGAACTCCAGAGACAAGGCGAAGCGGTCGAAGCACTCGAAAAGCTCGAAGGGCCTTGACATCAAACCCCCCAGGTTTGCCTCCAGACTGGCCGCCAGAGTCAGCGTCTTTGGTTATCATCTCCAGGACTACACTGAACAGACTGATGGACAGGAGAGAGCAGTGTTAAGGGTTAGGGTTAAGGGAAAGGGAGGTGAGGTAGAGGAGAGCAGGGACAGAGCAGGGCTCATAAATGTGATGAGGCTTTTGATAGGTACATATGATTCTTGCACCACGGTGTACTCACCCTACTATGACGATGACAAAGTCCAGCATGTTCCAGCCGTTTCTCACGTAGGAGTTTTGGTGCATGACCAGACCGTAAGCGATGATCTTCAGAAATGTCTCTATAGTGAAAATGATCAGAAAGGCATATTCCACTGTTTCCTGTGTGGAGAGAGGGAACAAAGAACAAAAATAGAAGAAAACTCTTTAATCGTGTACCTTTACTGGAGAAATTCGCAATGAGCCAAATAATGTGGATGGGGGGGTCGCTAGAAGAGGAGACAACGAGACAAGAACCTATAAGATACAACAACAAAGAAAACAGTTCCCTGATTATCACAACAGTTGGCATGGCAACTATTTTTATTTTTGTCAAGGCAAATAGAAAAGTATCATCGACTTGACTTTGATCAGATCAACGGCCTCCTGCTCCTGAGTACTGAAAGAATTAAAACCATCTTTAGTGCCATAATTTAACATTCTATTGTTACAGACGTTAACATACAGTGCAGTCTTTAAGATGTGTTGTGAGTCATAGTTTTTAGCTGACACTGAAAAGACAATGTTTTTTTTAAAAAAACTCAAGGTTTTCATCCAGCAGCAGCACTGTGAAACATGTCAAACCCAGAGAGATGTGGGTGGAGAAGACCTGTGTGAAATGATGCCTTATGCCTTGCTCCACTTCATGACGCAGTAACCCTCCTCAGAAACACAGCACAGCAAGTCATGCATTTTGAGTATTGAGCATGCATGAGTAGTTTGGAATAAAAGGAAGCACTAAGTACTCAACATGACCAGCGATGGACATTGTAGATAAACAGAAAAACAAAAAGATGTGACAGTGTTACCAGCACTGCTTGATTCACATCATAGAGGCAAAATGCAGCACAAAAACAGAAAGCGGTGACCACACAGTATAACAAATATATATATTTCAGTGCAGAAAAATAAATAAAAATTCTTCAATCATATTGTACTACATTCTGCTGCATCATCAGCATGTTTCCATGGCAACACTGTCTTGTGACCAAAACAGGTCCCTGAATTTGAACATATCCAGATACATCTATTGTTACTCTCCTACATGTCTCTCCCTGTCTCCCCGTGTCTCTCCCCCAAAACTCTCTCCCTTTCTATCCATCTATGTCTCTTTCTGTCTCCCTCAAGGCAAAAGGTTAGTCTGCAGATTGAAGGACCATTAAGCAAAGCACCTCTTGATTTAAAGGACACAAACACAAAGGCTCACACAGACACATTCATTCCCACTGAAAGACACTGACGCTCAGACATCCACCCAAGTGGGCGAGAGACCACACACTTCCTAATGCCCTTCCCCCACTCCCGGCTTTGCAAAATAATTAGCAGTAATAATAACTAAATAATCCTGCTGCTTACTAAATGTACAAATCACTATTACATTCCTTTTATCATCAGCAGAAAAGGCCCAGATTCTTCAGATCAACATCTCGGCTGCAATCTGGATGTTTATTTTTCCACAGTGGCCCTGTGTGTGTTTGGCTGCTGGTCGTTCTCCGGTGTCTAATAGGTGGGCGACTGTTCAGGTCAACAGACACCACAACGCAGTGCTGTTTAAAACTGATAAAGAGCCTCCCAAGCACAAACACACACACACACCTGCCTCCATCTGACATTCTTGCTCAATGCTACCGTTATGTACTCAGGTCTGAAATGTCCGCTCCTCGGCTTAGTGAACAGCTGATAAAGAGTATGTGCGTATGTATGAATCTGCTCAGCCATCATACTAATAGCTTTCCAGTGAAAGGGCTGCAGTATGATAGCGTTGCTATGAAGTCGTTGTAGGAAGAGCTGTTATTACTGTGGTTAGTTCAGCCTGCACTGTTAATTGCTTTAACTGAGTGAGCGCACCATAGTTTAACATTTTAAGTATTAATACAGAGGAGAAAACACAAATGAATGCACTGTTGCAGAGAAAAACGCTCATCAATTCTTAACAGCTCCGTAGCGCAGAATATTTTTAGAATAATCAAATTCAGCAAACTAAGAAACCCATCAAAAACTAATTTTGCACTAAACCCGATTTGTGCTGATGTCACATCCCCTTCCCTCCTCCCTGCAGGGAGTACGGTTATGGATTCAATAAGTATAAGCAGAGTCTTTGCCCTCTGCCCTATTACATACCCCCTGATGGCTTTAATACTCGTGGCATGATGTTACATAACAAACGTTGAGTTTCTTTCATTTCTCACATGGTTTCCTTTTGTGAGTGAGTGTGGTGAGCAGCACGTGGCGCTGGGTGTCAGAATAATTGTGGGTGGGGGGGCGGGGCGTGCTGATCAGGAGGCGTAATGAGAGAGAGACGCCATGGGCCACCTGAAGCCTTGTCAACCCTGGTCTCTGCAGGCGACCCTTCGTTCTGTTAGAAGTGGGATGGAGGCTGCGAAACGCAAGGCCCGTGCTGGTATCCTGAACCACCAGAGAGAACCCTTTTTATTTTATTTTGTTTTCCTTAAGCCGCTTCCCAAAAGGATGAATTCAAACGACCTATTTCCTCAGTCCAAACCCAGTGAAGACCAGCACAGTGCATCGCAGTAATCTCCTTCTGTGCTTGTAACACAGCTATGATAGAGATAACGTTGCCATGGAAATCGGGCTTTTTTCATGTGTGGGCAGAGGACGAGACTTGAAGTTGGAATACTTAAGACAACTGCCTTTTGTACAGCACCCATAGTCTGGTACATGGGGAGGTTTTTTTGTAAAATTTTCCAACCTATAAAAGCCAACAAGTGCCTAAACTCGGGGCTGCAAACATAAAACGTGAGTGACCAAAGATCATTTAAGTGGGGTTTAGCAGTTCATTTGCTTTGTCTGATGTAAAAACATATTCCCAGTACATTTAGGATCTAAATAACTAATGATTGTGTGTGCTGGGGGTCTTTTATAAAAAAACATTACTCACTCAACAGTCAAAACCACATAAAAGAAGCAAACATGTGTTTGATTGTTTTTACCTTGGATGTCCAGCACTCGTCCTCACAGTTATTGCATAATGTTATTCTAATTAAAGCTCCATTCAGGATCAACCCACAAAGCCCAAATTTGGATTTACTGGCTTCTGATGTTTTTCTACACTCAATAATTTCCACCGGTTGCGTTTGTCATGAAAGCAGGAGGACTAAGTGCATTTGCTCTTCTTACCCTATAACTTTACCTTCCCCCTTTGCTTTGGGATACTGACCCACAGCACAGCACAGGCCCAGGGACACATAACGACGAAGCTTAAGTGATTTAAGAGGGAGCAGTGCTTCCTGTAATCTACCAAAATCTTTTGGGCGCTGGACAAGAAATGTGTGTTGCTGAAGCCAAGAGAGCTCACAGTCTCTGCCGAGGAGAGAGACAAAATGTCCAGATGATGTTTAGGGGAGGGGGCTGTGGTGCATGTTTTTAGTCAAGAGGATTCAAAGTCTGTAAAAAAAAAAAAAATAAACTCAGGGTGGTGCTGTTCATATAGGAAAGGTCTTATCCTGTCAATCCCCATGAATGTATTGATCGACCTATCAGCCTGGCTGAACCACAATCACCACTTGAGATTGAGCTGTACGACTCTCCTGCACTCAGACATCAACATGATATGATAAAGAAAGGATCTGATCAACTCAATCAGAGCAGAGGAGAAAAAGAAGGGAGTGAGTAGATGTTCACGGATGATCTGTCTGTAAACTAAACGATAAATATGAAAGATAAATACAGGTAACGCACCCTATTCCATTGCAAGCTTGTTTTGTATATTTGTCGTTTTTGCTGTTACTTGACTGTACATCAGTCTGTAAAATGGTAGAGTATACAACTGTGTTCTCCAATAAAACAAGCGGATGGTGAGTTACTCTGCAAGTGCCACATTATGCTGTGTGAATCTTCGCAGTTATACCAACAACTTAATATGTTGCAATATCCCACATCTAATTAATTATCTGAATGTGATTGCATCTGTCTAATTCTGTATTTGCTTTTCTACTCTCATCAGATAGGCTAGTACCATACAGTGTTTTGCATTAGCAATGTAGTACTCAAGATATGTTTTGGATCTATTGACTTAAAATAAATAAGTTTTGCCATTGAATGCAAGTGGCAAGGATTATTTAGGCAGTTATTGGTCTAGTGGTCAATGATTGGTTTTGAAAAAGATCCACATCTTCAGTATATAAATATATCCCACGCTGGTTAAACCTTAATCAAAATGTAGTTAGTGCTTCAGGAAGAAAAAGAAGAATACAGTTTACACATTGAAATTAAAATTTTGTATTATACGATTCGTAAAGAATAAAAAGATTTGACCTTCATAAGGTAAGTAAATTGCCTTGTCACTGTGTAGTGTATATTCTCCCAATAAAATGTGTATGTGACTAACAAAACCTAAATCCATTGAAAAAATCATGCACAAACGTATAAACAAGCAGAAATAATTCAAGATACGTGGAAGTGATATTTAATGGATGAACTGAAGCTCAGCCAATTAAATGCTCCTGCAGTATCCAGAGAATATTAAAAGGATTTAAACGATCGACCTGTAAACCTTACACTTGAAAAATGTTTTAATTAAGTATTAAAATGGTGTATGTTTTAACAACAGGCTGTTTGTTATTGTTTTGGATTTACTGCACACTTTCAGACTGAACCTCCAGACTACTGGCACTCAACTTAATTTCACCTCAACAAATCTATTAGAATCATCATCAATTTGTCTGGATGAGCAGTGCATCTTATTCTGAGAACAGCAATCATGGAGACATTATGATTTGGGGGTGAGAGAAAATCACAGAAAGAGGGGGGGGTTATATTATGGGCTGGTTTGTTGACTGTTGACAGTTGTACATTAAAAAAGTGACGTTCTGCAGATGACCACTGTGCTGACATTTTCTTTTCTGTCCAATCGTTCATGCAAACTGTGTTTTCAGCACTGCCTGATCTGCTATGTGTTTTTCATGTGACTGTATTCCCCCTCTGTGTGTGTGTTTGTGTGTGTAGGTATGCTTAAATTGATCAGAGCCAGGAGCTTCACACACACACACACACACACACACGCACACACACACACACACACACACACACACACACACACACACACGGCAGATGCGGGATCACGCGATGTCACTACCCACATTGATGATAACACCAGCTGACATAACACTCGATGCCATGTGGCCTCAGCGTGTGTGTTTGTGTGTGTTTGTGTTCAGTCTAACCCGGTCATCCTTCACCCCACCCAACAGGTACTGTATCCTCCCTTAATCCTCTGTCTGTGAGCAAGCGCTGCAATCATGCCAGGCTCAAGCAAATCTTCATTTTTAGGCCTCAACATTGATTAGCAACAAGTTGCATTAAAGATAAACTAGATTCCAAAGCATGAACAAATCTTTTGCAAAGACAAGAAGAACACAGATTGTCTTCTCTGCTTAGTGCAGCTCTACTGAGGTCTACTCTCCCACTCTGGAGGACTGTAGAACAAGCTGGTGGGATTACGTAGAGAAGTTGACCACCTTTATAAGAGAAAGCTGTAATCCACAGCCAGGCTGCACGGTAGTGATTTTAGTGTGTCGTTTAGCAAGTGTTCACCATCTTAGATCCACATCTAAATTCCACAGCAATCCATAATATATGTAGCTCAGACTGATATTGTCATCCCTTAATCATGGCTAAGCAAGACCACACATGCTATTTTACAAAGATACTGATAGGCAGATCAGACTGCCTATCTTCACATCATGGCAATAAATCACAGCACTATTGGGTGAAATGACAAAAAAACACCAGGTTGTCTTGATGTGTCATTGTCCTCTGCAGGTGTGTGAAGAATAACTCAGCCCACAGAAACAAAGAATCATCTGTTATTGTCAAAAACCTCAGCGTCTCGGTCAGTATCTGCCGACCGACTCGCTCAGAGAAACCCTGGAAGTGTTATGAATATATTTCTGTTGTGTCGGTGTGGGCTGCTACGAGAGTGTGTCAGTGTCATTCTGTCAGTGTGCTAGTGTCTGTGAGGCTGTGTGCATGTCAACGAGTGCATGTAGGTTGAATCAGCCAGGCTGCCAGAGACAAGCTAATCAGCTCCTATTAGCCTGTGTTCCCATTGGTCTTAATAAGATTAATGAGGGCCAGAGAGGCGGACAATGTTCATGCTGATGGCTCCAGAAAACGACCACAGGCTGAACAATAGAGCCACCAACATCTCATCCATAAGTGCTCCTCTTGCTCTAAAAAGACTAATAGGGTGTTTTGCTTAAATCTATATCACCTGTCTTCCACAGGGCTGTTGTGATTGGAATTGATGCTAAAGCCATTCTATGCGTCTAAATGTTGTACATTTGTGTTGTAATATACTCTACGAGTGCCTCATTTCAAAGGCTAAGGATTATCATCAAGGTCATAGAGTACTTCCTGGGCCGTTTACAGAGGATTTAGGTCTCTCTCTCTCTCTCTCTCTCTCTCTCTCTCTCTCTGCGCATGTTCATGAGAAATAACCAACATGGTTGTATTATGGATTTTTCAATGGGACGTCTATTATCTTCCCCTCTCATCGCTGCAGGTTAGATCTGCACATGTTGCATCCATGTGAGGATTTGAAGGCTTTTGTTAAAACAACACAAAACAAAATTGGTACAATAAAGTACTGGTTTCATGTGAGCTTTTAGTTTGGTCTAAATGACCAACAGCTGACAGCAGCTGAGCTTTCACTTTCGGATGTGCAGGATTTTTTGCAAGAAATTAGAAATCACTATGAATCGTCTCTCTTCCCACTGATGTACTTGCATTCACTAAACCACGCAAATTTACAAATCAGTTTTAGAGTTGATTTTGAATGCACACGCAGCATACTGTTTCCACTTTAAACATGTTACATTTGGTTAATTTCTTCCAGCAAGGGAAGGAAGAAAGACTGTTAGAAGAGAAACACAGAGACGTGATGTATATTGTCAGCTTCCCACCTCTCTTCTCCAGAATGTCTGTTTCTATCACGTCTCTTCATATTCCTTAGTGTGCTTCTCTTTTTTTATCACCATTGCCATACCTCTCACCTCCAAATAACATCTTGTCCTGTGATCTCATGTTGGATGGAGATGACATAAAATATCAACACAGAGGACACTGTAGCTTCTAGGTGCTAATTATTAAGCTGATAAATCTTTCCGTTTAGTCAAGGTTGAAAATATTTCAGTGTGTATTCATGTTGAATGTGATATATTTTTCAAAACCCTCTATTCTGTCATAGTCTCGTAACACAGCAAACACACAAGCAAAGGTTTAACCGAAACATAAAATGGGATCCTTTTAAACATTTTGCTGAGAGCTCTATGCGGAGTCAAATCTAGTTCATAGTTGCTTTCATTTTATCCCACATAGAGTAAATTATCTTCTAATAGAGTAAAAAATACTCTCAATAATTAACTTTGAGGCAACAGTAGATTTGACTCTATTTAGACTGAGGCCAAATGTTATATTTTCTATCGTAAATTTTTCTTCAATTTGAGTTAAATTTACTTTGATAATTTTACTGTGTAATGCAGGAGCCTCAGATTAAAACCATTTTAATACAAGGAGCCACACTCACTTTTGACCTTTAGATTTTCCACCAAAAGGTTTGGTTTGCATTGGGAACCCAAATGGACCAAAAGTTGATAATGTAGCATTTAATCATTTTTGCTATGATTTTGTAACTATAGTATGTACTTAGAGATGATTGGTGTTGCCAATTAAATGAATAAGGTACGAGAGGCTGTACTTTATCATCCAATAAAGTAACAGTTCGAGGGTGTAGTTGGGCCAGGTCTGATTGGTTGAGAGTGAGTCACTGGGATGCATTATTGAGCGATAATGTACAGTTGCTGTTCACATTGACCTGAAGGTTCCATATCACTCAACGTAACACGTAACAGATTTTGCGCGGCCTTTTTAGCTTTTAGCTCTGTGGCAATCGCCAAAAAAAACCCGGAAATCCCACAAATGATCGTTTTCGGACAATGCGAGCTTTCACAACCAAATGCTGACGCTGTGCGTCGGGCCTAACAACGCCCTCGAACTGTTACATTATTGGACGAAAAAGTACAGCCTCTCGTATCTTATTGCTTTAATATTCAATATGTGAATTTGACTCTTTGGCGCTTACTTACTTAGTTACTTACTATTTGCGTACACTTGCTGCACACGTACCCTTTGGTAACAATTTTTGGTTAATTTTTATAGAAAGAAAACTAAATACATATCACAAAACACTTTCTTATGGATTCTGTGTTCAACATCTGCATCCAACCATTTAATAAACAATAGATTGACTTCAACAAAAAAGCGCTGTATAAAATGAAATTATTATTACTGTCCCTCACTCTCGTTTAGCTGCGTGTCAGCATCGGTCCTGACAGCGTTATTGATTGTTGAGCAGCAAACTCTCGGGGCCTGTGCATTCCTCTTCTCTCTCCTTTCCAACGATGCCCATATAGTGATCTATTTTTAGTTGTGGATATCATGGTCCAAGTGTCAAAGCATGGCCACAAACAGTCAAAGCAGCCCACGTTGAACTGGCTACTTCCTAATGCAGAGTTAGTATTGTAGCTTTGCTATAGAGTGTAAACAGCCACGTGTACCATGACATGGCTTGTAAGTAGTTATGATACAAATATACACACACATTACTGCTGCATATCAAAGTTGGTCAAAGCAGCAGCTGAGTGAGTTTAAACACGTTAAAAACAGATTAACAGCAAATCTAATTCATCAAGAAAGTTCATCTCGTCTCTTCATTTCTCCTCACTTGCTTCACCTATCCTCCTGTCTTCCTCTGTGACTCTCCCCTCGCTCATCCTCTCATCTGCTCGTTAGCTAGGATCTTAACCGCTCCTCTTCTCCCTCTTTGTGTCAGCCCCTTCTTTTCTTTCTCTTGTGATCTAATCACAATCCTCTGCCCTCTTTAGACCACGCTTCTGTTCTCGCTGCTATTTTCTCCATGTATTATCCTCCTCTTTCTCCTCACTGTGCCTTTTCTTTCTCCTGTCGAAACCTTCTCTGATACTCCACAAGTCTCCATGGCCACAGTTGTCACGGCAGCAGGCTTTGCTGTATGCTAAACAAGGTGAAGGAGCAACGCGATGAATATGAACACCAAGCGTTAAAATACATATACAGTACAATACAAAGGAAAACGTTGAATTATGAACAGCAGGGAAATGTAGATCATTTGGTTAATAAATGTATCTTTTACTCCTAAGATCAATTAGTGAAGTTTGATAAATACGGGCAACTGTTGGAAGGATATTTTGTCAGTACCTACAAAAAGAATATGTTTAGGTCTGCCACTACGATGGATAATGTTTGGTTTGGTTTAGGCACAAACACTATTTTGTCGGGGTTAGATAAAACCACTTTAACTTAAGGGCATGAAAGAAAACAATGTTGGTTGTCTGTTGAATTTAAAGTCAAGGGACCATTTTCTCTTGAACCCAGATGCGAACAGAAACAATACATTCTGGTGCACTGAAAGGTTCATTTCATCCATTGTAAACACAGAACTTTGATAGAACAGTAAAATGTTTTTCCTTTTAATGCATGTTAGTTCAAATACTTCACTTTGTTAGGCCTTGAGTCCCACAGCCAAGCTCCCTTCTGTAAAGACAAAAACTGTTGCAAGCTACAGAGAGTTTTAAGTTCTCATTCATCCCACGAGCCATAAACCTGCTTAGCTGTAACACTTAATCTCCGCATCATCATTTCTTGGTCATTCAGTCTCCTGCCACTTTGTATTATTTTTAAAGTTGGTTTTTAATGATAATTATTTGTCATTTGAAAAGTGCAAAATAGAACAACATTTTCAAAGGATGATTAATAACAAACATAATAATGATGATTAATACAGAAAATAGAAACTCATACATCCACACTGAGTTATTAAATGATAAAGTAATTAAAACAAATCTTGAATTGATGCATTCTTCGAATGCAGTGAAAATGGGTTTTTATTTTCATTGTTCACGTCAAACACGACAGCTGGCCGTGTCCATCAAGGACGGGTTCACGCGTGGTACACTAACCTCAGCTTCAATATTTGATTTGTACATCTCATCTTTTCATTGACCGGACATCTATTTGGGTTAAATCCAGCAGAATACTGCGTTTTGAGTTCTTCAGTCTGGAGCACGAGGCTTAGAGCATTAGAGAGAGAGAGAGAGAGTGTGTGTTTAGGTGTTTGTGGACCTTTGGGTGCTAAGCAGTCTGTCCAACAGGCCTCCTGGCATCTGGGCATCTGTCACCCGATGACCTAAAAAACTATAAAGCCTCTGGGCTCCGTTTAAAACACACAAACGCTTGAATAAGACTTAGAGCTGCTCGCGCGTATGTTTGTGTGTCACAGTTTATTGTATTTCTCATTCAAATTAATACCATTTTTACTATTTTTAAAACGTCAGAAAAACCCATTTTCTGATGAGCTTTGCTCTCAACCACTGAAACATCTTCTTCAATTTGATTGTTTACTTAGCAGACTGTGTATTTGTGAGCGTGTTTGCTGTAATTATATAGATGTTCTAAAAGTAATGATGATGATGAGTAAGAGAGGAGAGCGAGCGCTCAGGGAGGGAACGACATGACTCACAATTATGGGACTGCTCTCTTTTAGAGCTGTTTGAACACAGATGTCCTGAGGCACCTTCAACACACACACACACACACACACACACACACACACAAACACACATATGCTGTGGTTACTAAATACATCGATGCTGCTTACAAAATTACAACAAACAACCGAGAAAAGATCACTCAAAGATTAATTTTTTTTGAATGGATGTTTTTGACTCTTAGTCACTCAGGCCTGAAACTCAATATGCTTCTATTAATGACTTTTTCCACAGTGTGACCTTTTGACATGTAACAGCAGGAAAATCCCAGGTGTATTCAACAACGGTAACGATGGCTGCGTTCCCACCAGGAGATCCAACACCTCGATGGAATATGGACCTGAGCCATCGCTAATGTTATCGGTTCCAGGTCTCCTGCTGTGACGAGTCCCGACTGTCTTCAGGGTGGGTGACGTGGATAAATACTGTAATTCTAAATATTTGTTTGCAAATTTCTACACTTCTAATTACAGTAAGTAGCCACGAAGCATTTGGCAGAGTGCAGTCAATGAAACACACGGCGTATTAAAGAAATGCATGTACAAATTCAAGTAGATACAGATTTGGTTTCTTTCAGGGAAAAAAAGAATACTATCGCCCACAATTGGGTCATATAGATGTTAAAGAGATGAACCACATTATAGTATCAGTGCAGCAAAAATATGTAGAAAAGCTGTGACATGAAAATGTTTGGTATTTTTATTGATTCATTACTTGTTTGTCCGAATACATATTAACCATAAACATACTGCAGTCCCGTTTGTTAGCAGCACATAAGGTCGCCAAATAAATTACATTCAAGCAGGAATCTTCCTTTCTGCTGATGGCGTGAACACACACACACACACACACACAGTGGAGAGTGAGTGAGCTTCAACAGACTGTAAACCAACAGATTAAATGAAGCTTTAAGAATATTAACAATGTGTTCTTCACACCGTCCCACCCACTCTCCATCCCTCCATCTCACCATGCTTACATCCATCCTGCCATCAGTGCACTAATGCTGGCTAATCCAGATGTGAGCTCAACACTCCAAAGTCTCCCCAAGCGAGGCCTACATTCATAGAAACATGATCAAATATGATCAAGAGTCTTTGTGCGCGTGGTCGCTCCCATCTTCATCCACTCATATCCCGCTGAGATTTTAATTCAGTTGAATTTGAATGAACTAATTTAAGGACTTGTTCTATTTGTGTTGAAGGCGAGTGTGTGGGCAGCAGTGACGCTTGTTATCTGATCACAGTGTGGAAAACGCAGCCTGCTGTTCAGTGTTCCTCACTCTAGTCTACGGGAACAAGTGATGGAACACACAGTGCTATTTGGTTGTCATCTATGAAAGAGACGTGAGGACTTGATTAAAAGGTTTAATGGAGAGATCCCTCATTCTGAGGCTTTGAATCACAGTGTTTGTAATGTTACACCAAAAATGCAATAGTGTCATATTTTTGTATGAATTTCATAGGATTTTTATTACATTCGCAGTCAAACGCTTGGACACATTTCGTCATTCAATTCAATGAGAAAGTGTGACCCAACTTTTTACTTTTTACTGTGTATGTTGGTAATAAAATAATACCCTGGAGGCTGGTGACTTGCCAGGCCAACAACCAGTAGCACGCTGCTTTAGTCTGATCAATAATACGATAAATTGATCTTTCTTTCACTCTCTCCCTCTTTCTGTAGCATTTTAGATTAGGATGACACCTGACATCCAATACAAATCTTTTTTTAATAATATGTGGCGGACATAAGCAAAATCAACTAAAAGAGTCAAACTGTTGTTTTGTGAAAATGTGTTATATATGATTTCACTGAAAGTCCCTTCCCCTTTAAACCTTTAATCCTGGACTAAGAGGAAAATGACGCAACCTGACATTCTCAGAATCACACACACACACACACACACAAACGTAAATACACACAACATACATGATTGCAACGCATGCACATACGCAGATACACAGACTGCACAGTGAGTATCTATGGAAACACATACACAGCCATAGTGTGTGTTTGGATTCACACAGGCATAAAAGCACTCATTTATAAACACAAACACACAGCAGTTTGTACATATGCACGATCATCTGAGGTCAAAAATATATCGTCTGTCCTTTGACGTCCAACTGGTACTAAACGTACATGTATCACACTGTTTTCTAAAAAAATATATACATGTATTTATGTATAGTGGCTCTAATGAAAGACAGCAGGAACCAGTACAGTAAGTGCTGTGCTTACAGAGGGTTTTAAGTTCATTTTTTTGGAGCTTGTTTCAAATTGCACTATAAGTGTAATTGTCAAAGATACCAAATTGCAAAATGAACCCTCTCGAGGTTAAATCTGAAACTAATGAGAAACAAAAATCCCTCTGCTCAGCCATCCAGGTTTAATACGCCGTGAATAAACAGGACCTCGGCTGATCTAATAATTAATTTGGACAAATCAGTCAGACAAGGACTCAATTTGTTCAAAATTACGTGGTTTACGAGAATCGGTTTAACATGCAAATGAATAAAACTAAGAGGGAGGTCTGGATGTTTGCTGCTGTTTGTTTTGACGCCATGTCTCACGCACACTGAAACAGCCCTGCTGCAGTTTGCCTTCAGTTTAAATAAAAAAATGATGTGGCTTGTTGCCATGCCTTCAACTCCAATATCCAAAATAGCATTGCATTGGCCAAAATATTTGGTCTCTGCCTCGTGCTGTTTATGTGAAGGCTCAATCACATTAAGATGAAATGGACACAGAAATGAGGACAGAATGCAAATTCAACCAGCGAGAAGTGGTTACTGAGAAAGGTCTTCTCATTCTACGTCATTGGTAATCATCCACAGACTTACATATCAATTTAAAATGCCAGGTTTCCGTTTAAACAGGTGCTCCTTGAGCTAAGGACTGGGTCAACGTCTTTTTTTAACATAAGACAAATTATCAATGTCCCTCAAATATATCAGAAGTAACTTAAGATCTAAAACTCAAAACACATATTTTATTTTGGAAATCATAGAATTGCGCCAAAACACCATGGACAAAATCTGACTCAATAGAATGAGTCAACATTTTATCCTAGATATCCTAGTGTTTTTATATTCTCGTGTTCATATTGCTGTGTATTTGAGGAGAAGTTGTCAAAATATTCTTTCTAACCCACTTTAGCTAGACAGTAGAATACAAACATTGAGTCAAACCAGAAATCCTTTCATTGGAGTTCACTCAACATCCTCCACACTGATTTATAAATAAATCCCCTTTCGTATTTTGACATGATTTTAAAGCCCTACTTTGGATGTCAGAGGCAGGGACGGTTTGCTGCAACCAGGTCATTTCAGTTATTCATGCAGGGACACACCCAATGGCCCTAAAACGCCTACACACACTCCGATCAGATTTAGTGTCAACAGCATGACCTGAAACCCAGCGTGTACACTAATCCGTCTCTAATTGATACAGTTGTCGCAGCAGAGTTGTTGTGGAACGGAAAGCCGTTTCACTGACAGGGAGAGCCTGGACAGTTCGACCTTTGGCCTTTTCTTACCATTAGTTTCCAGAGTTGACATTTAACCCTGAGTGGTTAAGGAGGTCAAACGTCACACGCTCATGCTGAGAGTCGCCAAACTCAGAACTTTATTTTTGATTTGTGTGGAGATCCCCAAACTCGCATGTACCAAACATGTCAAGCGGACATGTGTTTAAAAGTGGAATTAGCCTCCAACCAAACCTACAGACAGAGTTTCTAGACTGTAAATAAATACTTCAAGATGAAGATGGAAGATAATATTTCACAGAGAAGACGTTTGTATTTATTGATTTAATTATTTTGCATTACATGCATTTGATGTGTTCCTTCCCCCTACACTCGTACGGGAGATTCACACAGATCTCCTATGAGATCACGAGCTGATCAGCAGTGTTTGTCAAAATGTCCTGAGGCGCAGTCGTGAAAGGGGCCAGCCGTCATAACTAACCGGCTTAATAGGATATTAATCATTCTCCAATCTGCACAGGAAGCGGAGGCAGGGGAAGAGAAGAGGAAGTGACAGAAGAGAGAAGACAAAGAGGAAGATTGGTAAACGCAGGAGGAGACTGAGGCCGTTAAGCAGACAGATTTAGTCGTGTGGAGCTAATGGAGAGACTAACGTGGCACAAAAGTGGGAGCAACAAAACAAAAAAAAAGAGAACTGCAGGCCTTCATGATCAATTCCAAATCACCATCATTATTGTAATTAATCACATTTTAGTAACTTTTATCAATACACGCCAACTATTGCACCTGTGCGTCTTATTTATATTTGAATTATTTATATAATATGCATTTAATGCGTTGTGACACTGTTATTTGGACACAGTCCTGTACACCGTGTACAGATTGTAAAACCACTGAGGCAAATTTGTGGTTTGAAAATTAGCTCGTTAATTTGCATTGCAATTACATATTTAAAAAGAAAACAGGTGAAACTGATCAAAATAACCCAACCTTGCTAAACTTACTTACTTTACTAGTCCATTTGCACAATTACTTGAGAGTGCTTTGTAAAAAATAGGGTATCTATTTACTTAATTTTTATTTATACCTAATTTAAAGTAGCTAAATCTGAGTGAGTCAGAAGACAAATGGATGCATGAGTACAGTACATACAGTGGATGGATGGGGGGGGGCGATGGACTGGACAGCTCCCACCCTACATATATGTCTTTTCCCCCGTCTATCTCCAACCTCCACTCATTTACTGACGACTAATCCACGGCTCAGATTAATCCCTGGGCCGCCACACGCACACGCACACGCACACACACACACGCACACACACACACACACACAACATCACAACCCAATCTCTTACATAAAATAAAACATACTCAAATACACAGAAGCACAGTAAACACTAACAGTGACATTTTGATACTGAAAACACTTCCCAGTTCAACGACATTCATAAATGATTGTCCTACTTGTATGAATAGAATTACAACTCTTATGTAAACAGAGAAACAGGACCTGGACAGGCTCAAAAGCTGCAGGTTGAAATGAGCTGTGTTTTATCAACTAAAAGTCAGATATGTCTTACATTACTGCAGACATGTTTTCAAGATCACCACTAGCATTGTTGGATTACTTTCATACTATTCATTCTGCATAAATGTCAACAAACCATTAACATTTTGAGATTCCTGAATTATAGTTTTATTTGTGTAAACCAGTTTGTGAGCTCATTAATGTGGACTAGTTACAGTTCACGTTTAGTAGAATAAAACATAGCAAACGACAATAGTATGGGCATTTAAAAGGTGTAGCATAAAATATATTAAACAGCAAACCCCACACTGCACAAGTGACTTAAGAATGTGGGGTATTACTGTAGTGCATTATGGGTATAATCTAAGAGTTACGACCAGAAAAAAAATAATAAATTCAATCTTCTATGTGAATACTTATTGTGTCCACCAAAGCGTTCGTTTTCTCCTTCTCTGTCCTGTTTCTTTCTATAAATTAGACCATTTTGAGGTAGAGAAATATATTTCCCCCTCCATCTTTTGTGTGAAACGAACTCTTGTACATCTACCAAAAAGTGCATTAATCAACAGAAATAAATAGTATTTGAAATAAAATAAAGAGCACCATTTCCTCTTAAAGTAGAGGTATTTGGTAAAACCGTTCTAACCACCATTAACCAACACAATGACATAGGGAAGCTTAAATATAAATATTACAATAGTATGTAAAACAATACGTTATTTTTAAAAATCCATTCAATACAGCTAAGATGAATAGTTACAATGACCAAATACATCGTTGGAAAAGCAAAAATAGCACAATTACAGATGATAAATAATCACATCTCTGAAAGCATAAAAGAGCAGCGTGTCATGTGACCCGTACAGACACATACTGTACAATATGCAGAGTGATGACTTGGACTGCGTGAATAATCCCCATCTGTGGAGCGAACATGCTACGTTGTTGAGTCCGTCTAGCACTATAACACTCACGTACACAAACATCTCCTATCAGGCTAAAAAGCCCCCTCGCCAGCCTCAAAGAAAAAAACTGCATGCACTGCATGACAAAGTTTTGTAAGTAAAAGAATTCAACGGTGACTGTCAATTTTAAACAGGCCCCACGGCCCCAGGGAAAGGTCTCAAATCTGTGAAACAAATGGCATCAACCCCAAGAATGCTGCTACAACTTATGAGACATTATAGAGCGTGGGAATGACCAGCATCATGTTTCCTGTCCTTTTCAACCAATTCATTTTTGACAATTAATACATTTTTATTCATGATTCATGACAATAAAAACCTGTCACACAATAATGAGCTGATAGATATCTTAAGACCAAAAAGAGTAAATGTGGGTCTCTCCGAGTTAAACTGCTTGCTTTGTTGTAATGTGTAAACGCATCTGACTTGCCGACTTTGCTTTGTATTCAATAACAGTGATTATTATGTTGTGAGTAGATTTCATCTCTCACTGCGTTTCTGTCTTTTCAACTGAATGCTGCTCCCACACCACAGGGAGCTGCTGACACACAGGGGGGATGATCTACTGTGTGTGTGTGTGTGTGTGTGTGTGTGTGTGTGTGTGTGTGTGTGTGTGTGTGTGTGTGTGTGTGTGTGTGTGTGTGTGTGTGTGTGTGTGTGTGTGTGTGTGTGTGTGTGTGCGCGCGCACCAGTAATTGTGTGGGTCCAAACAGAGTGAAACCCGACACAGCCATCCAAATATTGCCGGGAAAAAGCCTGTGACGCAGTCCACACGTCAAGCCAATCACCTGATGATGAAGTGTAATGATACTAATCTGCATTGCTTGATACTACTTGGGTAAAGTAAGAAGATACGACTGCATCTTTTATCCAAAGAAATCCAAAAAGTGCGGTGGCATCAGTGACAAGCAACACCAAACCTGCCCCCGAATGTTGTCACTACTAAAGTAAAATACTCTAGAGCTATACGGCCCAAAAAAATTCAGCTAAACACAAACTTTCCAGTGGTAGAAAATACATATTTTTGACCAATGGATTTCTTCTGACCTCTGAACCCAAACCAATGATCTGAACCGTCATATCTACAGCAGAGACATACTGTACAGTAGTATTTAATAATGGATCGACAATATCAGCAAACCCCGGTTTCATGCCCGCGCCTTGTTTCCGTGTTTTCCATCCCCACTCACCAGTTCTTGGTTGGTAGAGTTGGAGTCATCTCCGGGGAAGGGGATGTAGATGGCTAAGGCCACACAGTTGGCAAAAATAGAAAGCAGTATAAAGATATCAAACGGTCTGGAAAGGAAACTGTTAAGGAAATTAATTTAGATATTGAATTTTATTGCAATTATGGAAGTTAGTGGATCCTTGGATGTAGCAGGGTTTCATACATGTACGTTTCTTAAGTTAATGACAGAAGTGCTTATTCATGGTGTGTGTTTTACATCGGTTCATCAACTTCCCTAACCATTCATCCGCTGAGCTATGAGGCGAGCTATTCATACAAACAGACATAATCCAAAGCATCTGCCTTCCATCCATCAACTAGACCCTTCTGTCTGTGGGATAAAGGATACTTCCACTCCACCAGGCTGATGCAGGCCCTGCGGATGGGGTTGTTGAGGGTGAGGCAGAACAGAGCCCTGGGTGGCCTGCTGCTGGTGGATCCTCCCTGCTTTTTGCTTTTGGCGTACTGCTGCCTCTTCCTCTGCGCCAGTGAGCCCACGGGCGCTGGTCCCGTGGTGCAAACCGCGGTCGGCTGCGTCCTCATGTCGGGCTTTTCGACATCGTCCTGGGCTTGGCGAGCCGCACTAACGGCGGCGTGCCAAGCGAGGACCGGACTGACACCGGAATCGGGGCCACTTGAGTCCTGGATGCCGCTGTTGGCCCCAAAGAGACCACAAGAGGAGCCGACGGGCTTGCCAGCGCTGGGGGGGGCATGCAGGGCCTCAGGAGGATGCAGCTGATGCAGACGGGTTTGGCTTTCTGACCAGAGTGCTGAAGTGTCACCGGGGGGAGTGGTCCTTTTGTTGCTGGCATACTGTGCCCCTGGAGGAAGAGGACGCGGTCAGAGACAAAATGGCCATGACCTTAAGAAACTGTAAGTTTGAGTATAAACAAAAACATATGCTAAGACCACGTTGCCCTGATGCAATATTGGGCAACATTATTCTACCATTTATATTCGTAAAGGGCATTTCAAGGGACCAAAATGTCTCAAGAAGAAAATAAATTCCAATCCAATTCCAATAAAATGCAACATGTCATAGAGTTGTTATACGTTCCGATTGGAACATTTTACACTGTATGAAAAAATGTTTGCATAACTACAGTAGGTGTTTTTTTTTAAATAAAATGGGAGAAAGAGGCAAAGACAAACATTGACAACGTCATTATACAGAGATCTCTGAAGTGATGATGTTTATTTCTGTTAGGAATGTGGCCTTGTTACTCTGAGCACGGAAGAGACAACATTTCATCTGAGCAAAGGGGAAAAAATTGTTCACTGGGGATTCTAACGATGTTGTTTTTGCAGATAAGAGCAGTGTAATTTCACATTAAAGAGCTGCCTTGTCCAACATTATTACGTAATTAAAAAGGTTTGCAACATGATCACTGGTGTAGATGAAGATGAAAACGGAACTTTAAAGGCTTAAAGTTGTAACAATACCTTGAGCAGAAAAGTGAAAGGACATTTGCAAAGTGTGTAGAGACAGCGAGTCGGAAACACTGCCTCAATGAGAGAGACAGAGAGTCATTAAAATCAATGCAAACCACGAGTTAAAAAGACAGTGCCCTTGACACGTTCACTTTGGTTCACTGCAACTCTACAGCCAAATGGCATCAGCCACAGCTGAGACACTGAATGTTAAATATCCCTGGATTTGCTCTTTTTTTAAACTGTATTCATAAAATATTTTTTTTTAACAGAAATTGTCCTGCAGTTACTAATCTGAATCTCAGATGAGTCTCCCCATTGCAGGACACCGCAGGTGCAAAATAACAAGTGCAACCTGTTACTTAACGATGGAAGATGCTTCTCCGACGCAACATCTGTCACAAATTACTGAAGAAACCACTCCTGCTGCTGCTGTTGTCGAGTTAAATGATTTACGCGTGGTGACTTTTTAAAACACTACAATGTTTTTTAGAGCTCTTCTTGAATGGTGAATTCGCGCTGGTTGAAAAGTTGATTTGGCGTGTCTCGGTTCACTGTGGGAGGCTCACGCGGCGCCCAAAGAGCATCCTCCCCGAGCTGCCTCGTGGATCAGAAACGCGCTCTTGGAGGTAAAAGAGACGGATCACCGGTCAACCATTTTTTCAGAGAACTAAAGTAGCAACTCGTTTCCCAGTGGATGCGATGACCGCTGCCATTACAATCACGCAACACAATAAACAAAGAACAGCCTCTTAAATCCGTGCTCTCAAATAAACTGGACAAACAAACCCTGCACACAGACCATAGAGGCACAGACACAGCAGGCATCCAGAGAATAAACCAAACGAGCGCTCATCGCTTCCTTCCAACTCTCCCACCGCGCTGCGCGGACAGCTTTTTTTCTTATTATTATTTATTTTTTACCTTCAGACTGTTCATCTGCTTCTTGCATCCTCGAATCCACATTGAAACGGTCCTCCTTAGATCCAACTCATCGTTGGGAGGAGAAAACACCAAAAGGTGTCGAAGCGCGCGCCCGAAGCGAGCCGTCAACCTGAATTGTAAAATAATTTTCCCGAGCACAAAACCCCGAGAGGAGCGCCGAACATGTTCGCCACATCCGGGTGCCCGCCTGCAGATTCACGGCGGATCCGACGGGCACGCGCTGACCGCAGCAGTCCATCCACCACCGCCAATTAGTATCCGCGCTGAGGTCTACATCTACATGTACATGTACACGGGCTACGCACTAATGGGGACACATCAGAGCTGGATGTGCACCTGTTGCTGCCCACCAGACGTCTAACGCGTTTGTTTAGCATCTCAACTCAAGAACGAAGTCTGGCAGAATTGCCAAATGTTTTTCGGACACACCGGAATCAAAATGTGCTTTAAAACAACAGTCACTAAAACGGATGCTGGGTGTTCTTCATTAGATATTTGCATGAAACTTAGTAACAATCCATTAGGCCGCATGTGACACACTTGGCATGCGTGGAAATCACTCTATTTTTCCGTGTCGGTGTTTTCTGCATAGCAAGATAAACGCCATCCTACCCATGGAGGTCTACTTACTATATTCCAGTTCCTTGGATTTGCCCCTGAGGGGTCTTCCCCTTATAACGAACGGCATTCGGTCACCTGGCTCTTCTCTGGGGCCTCATTTCGCCGATTTCTGGCTTCACTCCGCGGCGACTCGAGAGGAAATGAGTTGTCGTATCTGTGCTGGAAGGTTACCAGGGATTGGATTACCTGTGCCTGCATGGAGGACAACAGTTTCACGGTAGCGCGTAATCCTGCGATTATAATCCCTCCTCCGATGTTCCCTCAATAGGTGGATCAACAGGACCAAATGACCAAGCAGGGGATGTTTAGCTTGCGGAGTAATATGGTTTTAAGTACACTACAGAGTTCTTCCATTTTGGGGATATTTGTTTCCCCAGCATACTAATTTTGCATTTTGGCAAGCGTAAAACAATGAACAAAGTCAAGATTTACCATACAAACATCTTGAGTAAATTCTCTTGGACCCAAAATGGTGAACTTTGATAGAAAAGTGCACAGGATTTTCTCGCAGAGATTGGAGCCTAACTATTATTATTAATATTGTTATACGACTTAGATATATTGGTAATATTGTATAAATATATAATTGTGTTGCAATTTTTTAATGTTTGTAAATTAATTACATTTTCATTATTACCAAGTTTGCAATTCACGACGAGGATTTGTTTTAAACTTTTCAATTTGATTTATTTTGTTTATTTGCAGTTGTTAAAAGCACACTGGTTAATACTGAAACGGTATTTCAACCTAATGAGAACGAACTATTTTACAGATTAAACTCTGCAGAATACATAAATCTCTAAGAAACTTTTTTTTCTTGATTTCCGGTCTGACCGGAAGTCATAAATGTGTCTCCAGAAGTCCGTCCGTGCTGGGGCAGCGACTACAGTCAAGATGGAGACCGTTAATGCCGGCCAGACGATGAGCTTAGCGGCTCTGCAGAGACAAGACCCGTACATAAACAAGCTCCTCGATGTGACCGGCCAGGTGGCTCTCTACAACTTCAACTCCAAAGTGAACGAATGGGTACGTGTGCGCGTCCCGGGCGCTATGCTAGCGTGTGGATGCTAACGCTAGCTCCGTTATAAAAAAAAACATCCGTGTGTGGGTATTTTTCCAACTGTCACATATATTCACATGCGCACTGTGTGAGGTGTCATAGTGTTTATGTCACGGTTTATTTTCGTTGTAAATAAATGACGTATCTAACGTTGTGTTGTAAAGCTAGCAGAGCTAGCAGAAGGTAGCTAGCGTCGGTCGATGCTATTATTCAGCACGTTTTCGATCAGCGGTTGTTTGTGTTGTTTTTTACACACAATGTCACGTGTCGTTTCAGGAGAAGACTGAGATCGAGGGGACCCTTTTTGTTTATGCCAGGTAAGCATAACACATGTTGTTGATGTTGATCACTGAACACCACGGACGTTGTTTACTTGTTGAGACTTTGCGTGCGTTGTCCTGCGCACACGTGTAGGCCGCCGACTTTGTAAACAAACATTCACTGCGTTTCGATTGGAGACTAATCTGATTTCCTCATGTTTGTTTGCTTTTTATTGCAGCCGTTTGCACATAGTGTTTATGTATTAACTTGCCTGCAGTTTTGTATGTCCACAGTTTTGACCTTAAGCTGTTTGTAACAGTGGATGATAAATATATACTTGCTGATCATATTTAATTGACCTTTAAGCGTTATTATCTTTAGCGTGATTTAGAAGTTAACAAAACCGCCGTCGTCAAGATGTCCTGTTGTCCCTGGTAACTTGTTATACCAAATACAACACATCATCTAATGATATAACTTATTCATATATTAATAATCACTATTTCTTATCAGTTACTTTTCAGTGTTTTTAATATACCTTTAAACATTATATATTATCTTAAATGCCTTAACTTTTGTATACATTTATTTGGATTCATGCATTTAAAGAATTGCAGGTCTAGAAAGTTTGCTAGTGTCAAGTCGTGAGAAAGCTGTGGTAAAGTGTAACCAGGAATGTTTTGTACTGCCAGAGAATTATCTCACAGTGTCACAATCTCTGCTCATCTAAGGTCCGCCTCGCCTCACCATGGCTTCACCATCATGAACCGTCTGAGCACGGAGAACCTGGTGGAGCCCATCAACAAAGACCTGGAGTTCCAGCTGCAGGATCCCTTCCTTCTCTACAGGAATGGAAACTGTGAGTACGATGTGGGATGGAGGCTCTAACAAGCCAAAAGAGTAGATATCTTGCAAAGTACCATCATGTTGCCGCGGACTGTACTTGGATGTGATGTGGGAGTTTTATTCAACGTAGCAAATTAACCTCCTTTGAGTTTTTCCAATATAGCTAGTTGCAAATACCAATCACACACAGAAATGTGCGATATTGTCCGGGTGAAAATGCTCATTGATTCTTTGTCAGTGAGAATACGTAAACTTGTATCTCCTTCTGGTAGACAGTTGTGTTGGGGTTATTAACATTAAGAATTACATACAAACTAATAAAATATAATCTTACCTCTGAAAATGCCGAATATACAACTCCCCAATGTTCTTTGGAACATTTCCTTTCCCTTCTGCTTGAAGTCATTTTGGTGTTTTGGAGTCGCATTTAGCAAGAAAACTTCTTCTGCTGCATTTCTCGCGCTCATGGCCTCACACAAGCTTCACACAAACCGTTTCAGCTTGTTTTGGCCCCAGTCAAAGTCATTCTTCATGTGGCCAACAAGGTTTGATTATAGATGCAAACACCTCTTGATATAGATTTAATTATGCATGTTATTTTTACTGATTGCGTCATCTGGTAAGATGCAAGTGCTAAAGTCAGACTCCTTATAGAAACAGTTCTGCAGAAAGTTCAGGGAAATAAAAGGGTGATGCAATTCCTCAGATCTTGAGAAAGTAACTGACAGCGCTGCCTCCAAGGTAATCTATTACAAGTCTGAACAGGAGTTTAATCACAGCAATGAATAAGGAATTCGACTGTTTCCCCAGTTGTTTGCTTATAAGAAAAAACAACATGGCCAGGCTCAAGGTCAGAGTCGGCTGCTCCCCTTTTGGACTCTGTTTGCCTATCAGCCTGCCCGGTATGGAAGACATGATGTAATTTCTCCTTTGTATTCAGGCCAGAGCAGCTTCTCCCAAAAACGTTGCTGGAATCCAGCTTCTATTTCCTGAGACTGGTTTCAGTTAAAGAGTTGCGTAAAAACTTGTTGATATTTCCCAGGCTGTGACGCCGATGCTTCAAGCTTTTGGCAGCACTCGGATGGAGTGATTCCGTCTTTTTAGTCCATTGATGCTCTTCAGGAGTGCAACGTCCTGGCTGAAGGTCCTTTTGGTAGATCAACTGGTCATCATGTTGTACCGGTCTTGGTGATTGTGCTCCTGTGAAGGTGTGGTTGATGTGAAATAATCCTCAAGGTGGTTTTAAGACGTTAAAGCAGGACGTGCACAGACGGAAGATTGTAGTTTGATTCAAAGGTCCAACGCAGGGAGGCTAGATTAGTCAGAGCGACTCGATCATTTGGGTCTTGTTCCTTGAGTCCTGCTGATCATGCTGTCTACGGTTCACAATACAACTTAATGCAAAAACCAGTGCTCTGTGTACACCTGTTTACAACCCTGCATATTCCCCTTGGTAGCAGTTGATGCTGAAGGGAGGCAAACATTCAGGTTGCTAGGTTACCTCGTCCTCTGAAGGGAATTATAATACCCCATTATTGCATCACATTCACACACTGAAATGATGCACAAGCAATGTAAGAATGAACTAGTTATTGTTTCAGTGCTGACATACAATTGCTTCTGATTTCTACATTTTAGTGTGCAACAAGTAGTTGGCTAATGACTATTTGGTGTATATGCTGGGCAGTCTGTCCAGTTGATACACAGCATTGTGAGTGACATTTGGAATCATTCTTTCCAATAGGTCATGAGCTAAATTTCTAAACAAAATGTAAACTCTCATGTGGGAATTGCTTTGTCATATGTAAGTCTCTCTCCATTACACATTGTAACATGTAGTATTTGCGGCTTTCTTGCAGTGGGTATTTACAGTATTTGGTTCTATGACAAGAGGGACTGTCAACGCATTGCCCAGCTGATGGTCAAGTAAGTAGCTGTGTATTTAGATAAGATGCAAAAGTACACTGATAGCTCTTCAGAGTGTTTTACCTATTATATTTATGCATAAGAAGCACTTAAATCTACATTTGACAATGCACATGTGTGAGTTATGTGTCACGCTTTAACTCTTCCCCAGTATTGTTAAACAAGAGGCACACCATGCCCAGAGAGATTCACCAGAGAGGGCAGCGTCAGGGAGGACCAATGGTGTCGCAGAACCACGACCCTTCGACATCCTGGAACTACTCAGCAAAGCCAAGGATGAATACCAGCGAGTGAGGAGGCAAACACACCTAACAAGTTATTCATGTACTTAGATGAGCAAATATGTCTACGTCTAGATCACAGGGCTGAGGAAAAATGTAGTACGTACTAGTAGTTTTTTAGCTAAGGCATAGCTATTTAACACTCTGTTCTGTCTGGCACAAAGATACATACTCATGACTCAAGTATATGAATATCTGATATGCGGTAATACTAACTCTTACTTCTCAGCATGAATTGTGAATGTATTTCTTGCCCCGTTTTTCAATAGCCATTTTTTTGTTCTACATATTTGTCCTGTGGCTCTTTTTGATATAACACGTTTAGAACACCATTTGATTTCTGTGTGTGATGCAGGCCCAGGCAGGTGAAACAGATGTGTCTGCAGAGGCGAATGGAAAAGCAGCTATTAATGCCACAGTGCAGGCGCACAGCACTCCACAACCTGAAAAGGTACATACATTACACAAATGTCATTGCAGATTAATATCTATCCACTTATCCTCTTAACTCGGGCATAAAAAAGACTGCAGGAAGCGCAGCGTTTTGACACAATGCATTAACTTGATTGAACCTAGAAAATGTATATTATTATATTGAGCACAGCCACATGTTCAATCCGAGGTGAACCAGAGAGTTTAAACATGGACCAATCGTGTGTCTCTTTTCACACACAAAACATATCTTGTTTCGTTGGGTTTATGATGAGTTGGTTTCTTTTGGTTCCAACTGCCAGTTATCAAAAGACCTGTCAAGCTCAAACACGAGTGAATCTCTGTTTTTATTAAACAATTCATGCTCGACATCTTACCCCTGATTATTCACTCCCAGTCCCAAATATACAAATGATACTAAACAATGCCATTATTAAATCACAGTGTAATTTTAGACTTTCAATAGCAAAATGAAAGAGAAAAGCAGCAACCACTCACCCAATCATTGATTTTATTGGTATATAAAATCAATACAGCTGTTAATGGATGATTTTTCTGTTCGTGCACCACAAGTGTTTGATTCCCACCACCGCTCACACGTTTATTTTTCTCACCCCCAGAGCTCTCGTACAATGGTGAAGCAAATCACAGTCGAGGAGCTCTTTGGCTCGTCCTTGCCTAAGGACCCCCCCCTACCCACCCTGCTGGCACCAAATGCCCCCCCTGCTTCCAGTGACAATGACCCCTCCACTGCTTACCTCCAGAACCAGTCTTATCCCACTCCGGCCCACCACAACCCCGTCTTTCCTCCCCATCTCTCAACCAAAGACCCCGGGGCGAGTCAGCGGCACCAAGTCCCCGGCCTGCTCCCAGCGCCGTACGTCATGCACCCCAGCCCCGTTTTCCAGTCAGTGGCTCCTCGGTCCGACCCCCAGCCTCGCTGTTCAGTCTCCCCTCTCATGGTTCTTCAAGCCGGCTCGGAGGCCCGTGCTGGTCCCGCCGTTGTTTCAGCACCTCCCACGCTGTATTTAGGACAGGAGATGCTCAACACTCTCAAAGCGGCGGTGCCATCTGTGAATTCGGACATCCACAAGCCCATGTTGGCACCCAACTTCCTGCCGAGTGCGCTGTTCCCCCCCCACAGCTTCAGAGAACCTGCAGGGAATCCTCTTCTCCAGCACAGCAGTGACATGGATGTTTATTCTCAGTCTCCAAACCTGATGAAAGCAATGTCTGTGAGTTCAATGGGTTTTTTTGTGGATCCGTTGACGGATATTAGCCTGATCTGTTTCTGGTCTTGTCGCGCAGACTTTAAACGCCACATATATTCAATTTTAATCTGACATATTGTTTCTTCCTGTGCCGTTTTCTCTCTCTTTTTTTTCCTTTAACAGGCTGTCCCCATGAGTCCGGGTCTTGCTTTTCCAATGCCGCCGATTTCTGTGCTTCTCTCCCCCAGCGCCTTCCAGCAGTCCGTCAGTAAGACACCAGCAGCAGCATCAGTGGTCCCAGCTGGCCCAGCTGAGCCCTCCTGCGCCTCTGTAGGAGCTTCAGAGGCTCCACAGGCAGCCTGCAGCAAAACGCAGCTACAGGATACTCTCATACACCTCATTAAGGTACACAAAGGGCATAGAAATAAATTAAACCAATATTTCTGGCCTGTTTGAGTATGCAGCTTAATCTAAGCATTTCCATGGCATCATCAAATTTTAACGGCTCTACTTCAACCAAGTTACAAAAACATGAAATCCTGCTCTTATCTGAGTGCGGAACCGTCCCCGGGTACCATGGGGCGTGTGAGGAATGCACAGTGTGCGCTGCGGGTGATTGTAGAGAACCCAGAAAGAAGTTATTTTAAAGATTAAATAGATCTACGGGACCCAATGCTGTTTACATGAATGTACAGAGACTATTTTTCCTCTGGACCGATGAAATGCGATACACAACGTTTGGTGGCTACAACTATATTGTGCTGAAAGGCGGTTATTTACTTACCATTTATGATTTCGCTGGTACCCGTGTTATAAAAGCAATAAGGTACGAGAGGCAGTACTTTATCTTCAATAATGTGACTAACTACCTCGACCTGTTACATTATTGGATGATAAAGTACAGCCTCTCGTACCTTATTGCTTTAGTAATTAGTCTTTGAGAAATAGTACCCTTGTATAGTATCCATTGATAACGTTGTCTTAATATTCCTGAGTTACACATGCTCCTGTTAACTTTTAATTGCTTCAATGGGAATCAGTCATGGGTTATTTTAAAAGTCCCCACCATCCAAATGCTTTAGACAAATCAACTGTCTTACAATTAGTTATCTAATGACAGAGTGAATGTCACCTTGTTGTTTACATGAACACATCGAGACGCAGTCCGTTCATTCCTCTCTCGTTCCCTTCCTCCCGTCTAGAACGACCCGGATTTCCTCGGCGCCATCCACGATGCTTATCTGCAGAGTTTGTCCAAGGACCTCGGCAACATGAAACTATAGTCCACGTCGACCCCCCAGGACGGTGCCCTCCAGTGCTGCCACCCCTCAGCGTCCTTTAAAGAATCCAGAGGTCAATGTGACTTAAAGAAAGTGCCGACACCGTTTCCCTTCCCTACAACCCTTCAAAGGTAGTCCGTGATCTAAGGCCTCTTACAGCATGCAGCACGTCCTTGGACTTCCTGCTCCTGCCTCCCAACAGGGTTTAGTCGTTTTGTTCTGCGTCCTCTTGGATCTACTTTTGTCTGCTTTGTCCAACCAGAACTACTGTGGGAGAGAAAAGGACAAGAGACCACAGTAGAGCAGTAGGCCACGTCGAGCTGTTGCTGGATGGAATTCCCTCGAGGACGAGACCACTTCGGACCTTCAGGGACCTCAAATCGTTTTGCTTTTGACCTTGTTGGAAAAGCGAATTTGCAATTTTAACATTATTGGAATCAAAGACGCTGCTTCACTCTCTCCTCTCCCCCCGTGTGGACTTCTCGCAGTGAGGGGAGCACTGAGGACACACAAAGACTACTGAATTAGAAGAAAGACCTCAGAACTGTTGTGGGGGGGGGGTCCAGACAAACTGTATCTCTATGGAATACTCCTTTTCCCCGTTTCCACTAATCCAACCTTCCCCTCCTGTACCGTACCAACAGCCACCACAGATTAGGGTCTTTTGGGTTTGTCTCCGGATGAGAGCGTTTAAGGTTTTCTTTCAACCCTCGTCCCAGGAAGATGAAGCAGTTTCAGTATTGTTTGGAGAAGAACTCTCCGCTACTCTTTTTAAAGTTACGTTACAGACTGACATAAAAAAAACAGCTTCTAGCTGCGTTTCCCTTTCTCCACTTCTCTCCCCGTCCTTCTTCCTGCTCCTTCTTCTCCTCCACCAGCTGAGGTCAGTTCTTGATGTCCTTTGAGGGGATAGTGCAACAGGCGACAAGCACCAGCATTTTGGGATATTTCAGGGCGGTACAGTTCAGTTCATTCATGTGAACCCTGGGATTATGCTTCTGCAACAATGTAGAATTTAAATATTGTGAGAAAAGCAATTGCTATCAATTTTGACTTATCATTAACACGGCCAGCTTAAAGCTTCAATTGCTTGAAAAATCAAACATACCGGTAATTCAAACCGATGAAAAATAGAAACTACCTCCATTCCTTTTTTCCAGAACCGTCAAACCTGAAGTCACAAAGACAGCCTTGTTGTTTGGAGGTTTGTCGTTTTTTTTTTTCCTCCCCTTTTTTTTTTTTCGTGCAGTAACGGGTTACTGCAGCATGGAATCGTAAACCCTACAGCGCTCAGGGTCTGACGGCGTCTCCTCATCTTGTGCCACACTTCCGTAAACAAAGGAAGCTAATCCAATGTTCATCACAATTCAAAGATTATGGGGAAGAAATGTTTATTTTGCATCTTGTGGGTCTTTGTAAACAAATACAACAGATTGCAAATGGGTTTAGTTTACCCTGCTGTCTCTCAGCATGTCCATTACATACAAGATCAATAATAGAGTATAACGATCACATTGAAGACCTATAATTCTAAAAATGCTCTAAATACCTTCCCGAAGGCAACGTTAGCAGAATACTTTTTTTTGATGAAGATGAATTGCAGAGAAAACGTCTCCTTTGAATGTTTTCTTGCAGAATGTCATGTAATCAACATTTGGAAATGACTCAAGGAATAGTATGATCTTTAAGTACCTGTTTTCATGGTGATACTAAATCTTGATACATTATGTTGCTGATTGAATGTATTTGCTTACTCGCCGTATTTGTGCCAGTCTCGTTTTCTCCAGTTTAACCGGCTTTTAGTACCAGCTGCTGATCATGTTTTTCTCCCCCTTTTTGATTTTACAAAATGTCCATTGGAAAAAGGCAACAAATTCAGATCATTTGTACCTTTTTGTATCTTTGCCTGGTTCATAATTTATCAATAAGTAATCTTTCCAACAAATCTTTTTGCCACATTTGTGTTGGTTAAATAAACGCACAAAGGAAGAATGCTTAAAAAGTAGTTTTTTTTGTTGTTGTTTTTAATCCAGGGCATATATTTAAGATTTTAAGGTTATTTTTGGCTTTGAGATCATTAATCTCATCGACGAAAGGGAAAGAAAAGAGAATTTTCTAAGATTGTTGCCACTGTACATCATTTGGTTTATTTTGACTATTTTGTGATATTAAAGAATTGAAATTGAGTTGCTTCCTTAGTTTCTGTGAAACTAAGCTTTAAAGATTAGACAATATATATATATAATTATATTTCAGTTTGTTTTGAAGCGGACGATATTGACAAACTCAAAACGATGACGCATTTCCTGAAGAATGCTCCTAATTTGAAAACTTTGTAAGAACAAGAATTCAGAGAAATCCAATCGGATTTGGCCAGATGGTTTCCTCTAAAGTGCGTCATCCAGTAGAGGAGAATGATGCATTTCCTCCTTTTCACCACCCGATGTCACTGTGTACTCGCTGTGGATCATGCAAGGGTTTATTAAATCTCACCACTTGATCTGTATGGCTTCCTCTATTTCAGTGATGAAGCAAAGGTCTGTCCTTTTCTCCACTAAGTAGAGTGTCATGGATGTCCTTTCCTTTCCTGAATCACCCTCACAGGGCCACTGCTGGCCAAATGGGGGACGTCCAAATGTGGTCTCAGGCAGGACCAGGGTCCTCTAGAAGTCCCGTAGAATTAACCTTTTATGACTTGGTCAGAACAAAATAACCCTCAACAACCCGTCCGTCACAAGTGAGTCCGTACCTGAATGTAAGCGCAGGTGCAGCTGTGCTGTGCAGTTAATCGGGTCAACCTGCCTGGGAAGATTACTGTCATCTGATCCTTCCTTCTGCACGTCGCCTGCTGTCGACGTGTAAACGCTGTGACTTCACACGACAATCAAGAAGGCCATGATTGTTTAAAGAGAGATCCGCACACACTTGACTGAAATGTTTGTTTTTTTAGGTTTGTGCTCTTCAAACGTTTCCATCCCAATCACAGCAGAAAACATTTCCTTTGGCCCGTGGATCAGACCCTCCACAGCCAAACGTACAGTATCATTCAGCACATTGCTCTAAGTCTATGTGGACTGTGTGTGGTGTCTTGGGGACAGGGGAGCAGACTATGATTATGACAACCACGTGACAAATACGTTTTATAGTATTTTACAATTCTGTCTGTTTTATATCCGTCTGGAAATAACTACAACAATACCCAGATGTTTGCGTTACCAGATGTTTTCTCGGTTCACCCTCACTTGTAAAAACGCCATTAGATCAGTTGTGCGATGGAGGCTGAACGTGAACAGAGTGTCTGCGTGTGTCCCGTGTCAGCGCGTGCGTGTAGTTCAGGACTCAGCCCAAAAAGCCCTCCCACTGTTTGCTTATTGGTGGTCATGCGTGACGGTTTGCAGCAACTGTCGGCTCCTTTTAGCCTTGGATTACCCCCCTAACCCTAACCCCCCCCCCCCCCCCCCCTTCCTCTCCCTCCTCTCTGCCTGTCAGGATCCAAACCGCTGCCTCTTCTCTTTAACCCGTGCCACCGGCTGCCGCACAACTATCGCCTTCCTTCTCGGGACAACGGATCCGTGGGCTTTTAACTCTTCGCTCCATTTAACCCGCTCGCGTGTGCGTGTTTGCTCTTCTCCGGCCAGATGGAGGACTACCATAAACCCGACCAGCAGACGGTGCAGGCGCTGCGGAACATCGCCACCAGGCTGCGGATCAACTCCATCAAGGCGACAACTGCAGCGGGCAGCGGGTAAGAGAGCTGTAGAAGAAATAGTGTGACAAACCAATACGAGTGTAGACTGCTTGCTGTCCTGGAGCAGCTGCTGCGCGATTCGTGCACTTGACTCTTTCAAAGCGGAGGAGAGCAGAGCAGAGCGTGTTTCCAAGTGGTGTGACTGCGCGCAGCAGATCGCGTGCAGGGGGATCAGCTGTGTACAGCAGCAGATGCTGCACAGCGCAGCGTGAACGTCCCTTGTGATGTGGTCAAAGCCCCAAAGAATGGACAATGTTTTCCTTACTTTCCTTATTCTGTGCCCGCACAATGCGTGATTTACGCGCTTTGTGAGGTGAAAAGTGTCAGTGCACATTACATTAAGTCATCCGACGTGTTGGCACAAATGCCATTTGACGTTTTAGAATGTGTATGAGATCGTGTCATCTGTGGAGGTCGGGCATGAGCCGCTGCAGGTGCACCAGTGTTCCTTCTCCCTGCGCCCTCTCCGTGATCGGTTACTCTGTGACACAGAGGAGCACCGGGGGACCCGGTCGGTGAGTGCATGTTCCCGTGCACTCAGCCCGTGGGTCGTGGTGTGAGGCGACAGCCGTGAACGCAAGGACGCGCTCCTGCAGGTCGGTCCGTGCGCGCAGCCTCGCACGCAAATGTCAAGCAGCTCCACAAATACGTCCTGTGAGACATTTCAAGGTGAAATCCCAAACGGAGTTCAACCTCATCGGAGTCATAGAAAATAAAAGATAGAAATGAAAATAGAACTGTGCTTGTGCTATTCCACAGCCCGGCTTTGACTCATTTACTGTGTAACGCATGCTCAACCCACTAAGTCCAAGTTGACAAAGAGTTATGCTCCACTTCTCATTCCTAATGATTGCCTTTTCCTGTGCACATGTGCGTGAACAGCTCTTAACATGCTAATAGATTTATATCGCAATCCAGAGACCGGTCACATTTTTAATGTCGTTGCTGTGTGTTTAATTTTTCTGTCACTATCATTTTTGTTGCAGTCATCCCACATCATGTTGCAGCGTGTCGGAGATTATGTCTGTGCTGTTCTTTCATACCATGAAGTACAGACCAGAAGACCCCCGTAATGCCAACAACGATCGATTCATCCTCTCCAAGGTAAAACACACACACACACACACACACACACACAATCAACCACCCACAGCTGGTTCTAGGTCACACACTTCAAGGGTCAAAGGTTATCCTTTGCTACCTACATTTATTCTAGTAGTAAACACTTCGAAATCGGGTAAGCAGTATGTGATCTTACACTCTCAACCATTTACCCCCCCCCCCCCCCCAGGGTCATGCAGCGCCTGTGCTGTACGCCGTGTGGGCGGAGACGGGCTACCTGAAGGAGAATGAGCTCCTCAACCTGCGCAAGGTGGACTCCATCCTGGAGGGGCATCCCGTGCCGGTGAGCCAGCGCTCAGACCTGAAAGAAGTTTTGGATATGAAAGCTTTTTACTCCAATATACCAACTCAAGTGCATTAAAAGCATTATACCACCACTCTACTGTGTGCTAAATTAGGGTTTTCTGCTGTTTTGAAAGTAAATTGATGTTGACTGCCAAGGCTTAAAACACAGCCAGAACATGGACATTGAGGAAATGTTCATAGCTTCTATTGGTTGTATAAATGTTAGGTGTACTGTGATCAAGATCAAGGTCAAGTTTTCTCATCTGGGAAAACATCAACCGTATCATATTTATATGTATATGGAATAATATTCCTGAATGTAGCCATACTGAAACCTTTAAAAATGCAAAAATTCTAAGATAACTGTATTTCTTCTGTTAGAATTTTGGACTTTTGAACAGTGGTTTGCATGCTGAGAAAAAGCTGCAAGATAAATAGGACGGTGGAAATAATAGTAAATATCTTTATTCCAAAAGCAAACGAAGGTTTTGATTTTCAGGTTTTTCTGTAATCTTTGCCTCATTCCTCTAAATACTGTACTGCTTTGTGAATCCCTCCTTAACACCATAACATTTGCTGCACAGACATAAACACATGTCCACAGATAGCAGACAAACTGCATGCGCTAAGAGACCTGGGGACAAAGCTGTTCTTGTGTGACAGGGATGGTCTGCCCCCGGCTCCTTTCTCCTGTGCTGCAGACATAAATAAGACACTGTCCACATAAACCCACATACAGACAGTCTCGTAGTCACAGGCATGTGGCAACATCACTTGTTTAAGATATTCAATATAATCCATCCTCTGTACTTCACGCTGCCTGTGTCTGCGATCTTGAGCCCTCCTGCAGCCTGAAGAGTGACACGTGTGTGTTTGCGTGTGTTAACAGAAGCAGCAGTTTGTGGACGTGGCCACTGGATCTCTGGGTCAGGGGCTGGGAGCCGCCTGTGGAATGGCGTACACTGGAAAGTACTTTGACAAGGCCAGGTAACGCGCACAACAAAAAGCACACAAACGTCCACTCTGAAACGCTCCTGAAATGCAAAAGACGTTCATGAAGGAGCTCAGCAGCCCCGCTTGCATCTGCACATATTAAGGTAGACCGTGCTAAATGATGCATGATGCATAATGTACGCTGCAGTGGGCGGTGCTGACATGTGACATTTCAGCCTTTAAATTTGGATCAACGCTCAGCTGACAGGCCTGGGCTGTGATTACGTTTGGGCAGGAGATCTGACCTGGGATCAGTTTACCTTCAATCCTGGATGAGTGAGGGCATGTGCTTACTGATCAGAAATCAGAAATAACTAGATCAAGTGCTAAATAAATCAGTGGTAGTGATTCATTTGTTTTTTGTGAAATTCAAAATGATGAATGAGTGATAAATCGATTTTTTTTGTTGTTGTTGAAAAACACTGCACGCATGTTTCGGAAATGATACAAAAATGTCAGAGCTGAACACAGGAGCACGCTCTGACAAATGAAATTCTGGACGGAACAAAGGAAGAGGCTCTTATACATATACAGGCTTTTATACATATTTGCACATCTTTACACATAAGAGACGCAGTTAAACGTGGTTGCAGTGTGGGTTGGCGGCCCTTGATATCTCTCACTCTGCATTCTGTGTGCACTCGATTGTTTCTGCTCTAATAATCACACATGCAAGGGCTCAGCTCCTCCCTCGTCTCTGAGCCACACCCTTTAAACGCGCTCTCGCTCCAAAGAAATGCCATTTTGATTAAAAACACATTGGAATATATTGCATAAACCGTATGTGTGTGGTTGAGCATATGGTGAACCACTGAGACAACGGAGGCAAATATATCAAACCCTCATATACACACAACCTATACTCCAAGATCAATGTCAAAGTGTCTGTTCTCTCTGGTTAAACCGTACCGTGAAATAAACCGATAACCAAGCAGCACTCCGCTTCTCTGAGGGTGTGGTTCATCAAAAACCAATACATGACTGAACATGTCAAATACGCTTTTCCACAGAGCCCAATAATTCTCGCTGCTTCATGCTCATGTGACTCTGGTTCAATACTTGAATTTGAGGTTATTGGATCACACACATGCAGAGTTCCTCCTCATGCTCGTTCATGCTTCGAACCAAAGTGTGTGTGTGTGTGTGTGTGTGTGTGCGTGTGCGGGGTTTGGACTGTTGTCAAGGAGATGTATCACCTTGTACTGATCCTTATTCTCTCACCTTGCAAACACAGGATGAAAGAAAGGCACACCCTCCCCCCACTGAGGGATTACTTTACTGTATTGGACTCCATTCAGGATGTGGTCTTGATACCAGATTGGTTTCATCCATGGCACAGTCTGTTGCAAATTATCACAATCTGCAGTTTTCACTTTTTGTACTTACAAATTGAATACCTCAGAATCGAAAAAGAATGGGGACTAAGAAAACGTTATAGTCTAACGCAGCGATGTACACACTGTATGCAAGAGAAAATTAAATGCAACAAATACTTTATACTAATAAAGGGTGAGACTTCTATGTTTGAGTAATGAATGTGACACCGAAGTCATTTTAGTACAAAGCTGAAACCTTGAAAAAATTAATTGATCTGAAGCCACTAGAGATGAAAACATTACTGAGATGTTAAATTTCCTTCCTGATCCTCTTAAGACCAATACGATTTAAAAAGATGTAAGAATCATTAAATAGGTGAGTAACCTTGATTTCAACACATGCTCTTACTGTGCATCTTAACACCTGCTAGTACTTAACTGAAATAAATGATTCAAGCCGAGTTGCTTAAATGGTCAGCCACGTTTTCTACATTTGAGAGACCTTGAATAATTAACACAAACTGGCCCTTTTCATAGAGTTTTGTTCAATGCATCTTTATAAATCATTACAGATAGTTTCAGCGGACACATTTCAGTCTAACTGTTATTTCCTCTTTCATCCCTCTTTCCATCTCCCCGCCAGTGGAATTCCTCTTTTCTTTTTTTCCTTTCTGTGCCGTTTTTATTCTCGGGGTTGGAATGCGTAGCGTAATGCGGCGTGTCTCAGCCGATCTTCCAGCTTTAATGAGAACGTGTCTATTTGACTGGAAAGCTGTCAGGAGTCGTTGCACCGCAGGAGCAACTAGGGTGGGGGATCTTTTTAGGTGTGAGGCTCAGCTGTCCCGCTGAGCCCCATAGGACCAATCAGAAGATGGGACGATGTGCCAAGAGGGGAAATGAAACTCTACTATTTAGTCTTTATCGCCTCTGAATATAATTGAAATCTCTCTCTGGTCATAGCTATCGGGTTTTCTGCCTGCTTGGTGATGGAGAGATGTCCGAGGGCTCGGTGTGGGAGGCCATGGCCTTTGCCTCTTACTACCAGCTTGACAACCTGGTGGCCATTTTGGACATCAATCGCCTGGGTCAGAGCGACCCGGCTCCCCTTCAGCACCATGTGGAGAAGTACCAGCGACGCTGTGAGGCGTTTGGGTGAGAGCGACTTGAGAGGGATTCTACATGAATTCCAGTGTGAAACATGACTGGAGTTGTTTTTAATTCATAGGAATTCACCGGTAGGACTGCATGTAAAATGTGCTCTCTCCTGTTTTATCAGATGGCAGTCCATCATTGTGGACGGCCACAGTGTGGAGGAGCTGTGTAAGGTGCTGAGTCAACCGCGCCACCAGCCACTCGCCGTCATCGCCAAGACTATCAAGGGCAAAGGCATCCCAGGTAACCAGGCACACTGATCCACAGAACTGTTAGTGGGGTTTTAGTGAGGTGTAAGCTTTGATTCATGAATAAAATCCAATAATTACTATTACTGAGGGATGTTGGCTGCAGAGTGTGTGTCACATAGCGGGCAGTTATTGCTGCTTACCTGTTTCTAAATGCTGACAGCTCACTGCAAATACTATTTCGCTTTGGGGACCGGCCGCTAGTGCAAAGGGGCCCAAACTCACCGTGATCCAGGCCGCGCTTTAGGCTTTAGCTGCTGCAGCACCGTAATCCTTCAGAATGTGTAGGATAGACTTGCAGCAACAGCCCTTTGTGCTCGTGTTGTGATAATGGTCAGGGGCAGCATATGTGACCTTGTGAGAACAAAGGGAAAACTGTTGTTATAACAGCAACAACGTGTGTGTGTGTGCCTTTGTGTACATAAGATTTGGTCAGAAATTGTGATTGTTGTCTTAAGCCTGTGGCCTCCCGATTCAAACCTGTTGGATTTTTGAAGTAGCCTGTTGGGACCCACTGAAGTGGAATATTGTTATTAGTGTGACGGCTGTCGGTTATTTCATGTACATGCCTACTTGTGAAGGAGATAAGTGTGCTGAATATGAGGAGGAACGTGGTGTATGGCGAGTCTCTGTATCACCACGTAACCTTTGTCACCTTTTATATTTTCCCTAAAGAAAAAGATGTTGCTTTTATTATCTCCGCTCTATAATAAGTTGTTCTGCTTTGACAAGAGGTGTAGTTGCAGTTTAGTTGCTCTCAACTTCATTGTGCGTGTGTGTGTGTGTGTGTGTGTGTGTGTGTGGTGCTTTTCAGCGGCGGAGGATAAGATGGGCTGGCATGGGAAACCCTTGCCCAAAGACATGGCCGACAGCGTGATCAAGGAGCTGCAGAGCCGCATAGTCAGCTGCAACAAGCGCCTGTACCCTGCACCCCCCATTGAGGATGCCTCACCTGTCAGCCTGCGTAACGTCCGTATGCCGAGTGCACCCAGCTACAAACCCGGAGACAAGGTGGGTGACAGACAAGCTCAGATCCTGTGATTGACCTTCAAATCTCATCATTTGGGTGTCTGATTGAATGTATTTTAACCTTTCAGATAGAACCTCACATGGCTTCATCCAATCTGGTGCATCTTCTACTGACTTTGTCTGTTTGTTTGTGCGTTTCCAGATTTCTACAAGGAAGGCCTACGGCATGGCTCTGGCCAAGCTGGGCCGTTACAACGACCATGTGGTTGCACTGGACGGAGACACCAAGAACTCCACCTTCTCCGAGCTCTTCAAGAACGAACACCCCAACCGCTACGTGGAGTGCTACATCGCAGAGCAGAACATGGTGAGAAGGAGACTTCGAGAGGGTCATTCTGGCTGTTTTTCCATTCAGTGAACACAAATGAGGCACAAGAGTTTGTGCACACTTCATCCATCAATAAATACCTGCTACTTTTCCGCTCTTGTGCTGCAGGTGAGCGTTGCAGTGGGCTGTGCAGTGAGGGACCGTAACGTGGTGTTTGCCAGCACCTTTGCGACCTTCTTCAGCCGGGCCTACGACCAGCTCCGCATGGCCAGCATCTCTGAGAGCAACATCAACCTCTGTGGCTCCCACTGTGGTGTCTCTATTGGTCAGTTCCTGTGTGTCTTTTTTTTTTTACCAATTGTGACCTGAAATAACTGACAGCCATCCAAGTTCTCAGCAAGCTGCAGAAGATATTTAGTTGTTCATAGTTTCAGCAGACGAGTTGTTGATTTCATTTTATTACAATCTGGGTTGAACCCGTCCTCAGTGCGACCCAGTTTAATTCTCCTGACCCTAAAGCTTTTCTCCCAAACTTCTCACCCCCTCTGTTATCCATCCTCCTCTCCCGGTATCAGCACACTTGCTCCTCCCCCTCTCACTGTCTGACACAGCGGCCATGATTCTCTTTCACCTCCTTCTCCTCCTCCTCCTCCTCCTCCCCCCCTTACTCCTTCACTTCTCCAGGTACATTGCATGAGCACCTTTCCAGACTGAATGCATGTCTATCAGAATTTATTTTCCAGCCTCCGTTACACCTGTGAGTCTCGTTGCATCTCACTCGTCTGTTTGATGCTGAGATGTGTGTATTCTTAGGTGAGGACGGACCATCTCAGATGGGCCTTGAAGACCTGGCCATGTTTAGGGCTATTCCCACGGCAACCGTCTTTTACCCAAGTGACGGAGTCTCCACTGAGAAAGCGGTGGAGCTCGCTGCCAACACAAAGGTACACATTGGTCACCCATGATAAGAAATCAAAAAGATCGAACATTCTGATAAGAAAATGTCGAAAGGTTGAGAGCAGAACGCTTCATGGGATCCGATCCTGCGCAGTGGTTGTGTTGAATAATACAAACTCAATTAGATGATTTCATGGTTTGTTTCAGGGTTTATGTTTCATCCGAACGAGCCGCCCAGAGAACTCCATCATCTACAACTCCAATGAGGACTTCCATGTTGGTCAGGCTAAGGTTTGTACCATTTCATGCTCTATGAACTTGTTTCCTTTCATTTCATTTTCAGAATTGACCTATCCGTTTCTGTTTGGATTCCACTCAGGTTGTGTACAAAACCAATGACGACCATGTGACTGTGATTGGAGCAGGAGTGACCCTCCACGAGGCTCTAGCGGCAGCTGAGCAGCTGAAGAAGGGTATGGAGACCCCCAAAACTGTCACCATAAGAGTATACGATCTTTATATGAACCGTCAGCCGGACTGAGGTGGATTTCTCTGCCCTCCATTCTCCTCCCTCAGAAAGAATTAACATCCGTGTGATTGACCCGTTCACCATCAAACCCCTGGACTCCAAGACCATCATTGACAGCGCCAGGGCCACTCGGGGACGCATCATCACAGTGGAAGACCACTACTACGAAGGTGAGGGGTTGCAGATGACCAGCCCAAACAAAATATATATATATTTATCTATTTAACAAATTATTTTCTTTAAGATATTTTTAACGGGATGAAACAAGGTGCATTTCAGCGTAGAAAACAGGGTGAGCTGTAGCGTTCGTCACATGTCTATCCCATCGGGCGAAATACTTATTACTCAATACCAATTAAACATTTTAAAATGTAAAGCCGTATTGGTGAGAATTCGTAATGTCACATAACCAGCCATTTTGTAGTACACTACGACAGGTCTCAATAATGCAGAACCGTGCAAAGTAGCTCTCTACTGCGTTCATCCACCCAATCTTATCCAATGATCGTCTTTGTGGATTATTAGCAGGAGGGCTTTAACTAGCAGGCAGGAGGATTGTTATGCAGCTGCTTGCATGTTTGTGCTCACAAAAAGAAAAAAGCCCGGAGCACAAACCGCAATCTGCAGACAGATAGAGAAGGAAAGAGGATGAAGAGGAGCTTGAGGAGGAAGAGGTCAGAGGTGTAGGGATTCTGAACGAGACACAGAAGTTGTTTTTGTGGGTTTAATGAGAGATGCAACATGCAGAAGGAGAAGCTGGAAGAGCTTGTCTGGGTTTCTTAATTTCAGCTCTGACCTTCAGGCTCACTCTGACCTACATACAGGAGCAGCATCAAAAAGCAGGGTCCAGCTTTCTCTCCCTCTCTCCTGTTGGCTTTGTGTTTTTCTGTTGTCCTGCACGCAGCCGCTTACTCTTCTTGTTGACAATGTGTATGTTTGCCATGTTGGAACCAAGAAACACACACACACACAAATTAAGATTCGTTAGTTCATTCCGTGCAAGTACAAATGTAAAAGTGCACAAGCTTGCGTATGTATGTAATTATATGTAATTAGTACTCTTGTCCCTGCCCAACTTTCATGTTCACTCACTCATAAATGTTTTGGCAGTTTGAATTGAGAGTCTGTGTGAGAGAGAAAGGGAGGGGGGGGGTGAGAAAGTCGAGGGAGGGCGTTGGCCGTCCTGTCGGTCCACATCACATCGCTGCACAGCTCGATCGCCCATGAAGACAGATTTAATACGACAGAGGAGCCGAGGGGATCTATTTGATTTGAGCGAACTGGCCCTTTTGACCGATGGTCCTGGTGTGCTGTGTGATTCCTCAGGTGGTCTCGGCGAGGCAGTGTGCTCTGCCGTGGTGAACGAGACCGGCTTCACTGTACACCGCCTGGCCGTCTCCCAGGTGCCCCGCAGCGGGAAGCCCCAAGAGCTGCTCCGGGTCTTCGGCATCGACCGCGACGCCATCACCCAGGCGGTCCGAAAGGTGCTCAGCAGCAGCGCCAATGCCAAGTGAGGACGTGGCAGCAGGGGCCCAGAATCTGGTGGAAAGGCCTCTGAGGGTTAACTGGTGATCACCATGGAGACGATGAACCAGTAACCCGACACAGCAGGAGGGAAAGCCCTTCACGCTCTCCTCCTCATTAAACGATCTAAGGCAATCGTTTAATTAAAAAAAAAAAAAAAATACATTACCCGGCTTTCCTCTGTAACTGTCATTGATGTGGTTTTGACACCCCCGATTTTTTAGTAAGATTTTGTAAACACACCCTCTGACCCCCCCCCCCCCTTCCATAGGGAAAGTTCTGCCACTGCTGTAGTGTTCCAGTGAAAGCAGTGAACGTGGTTTGAAGTAAAGTGTTTTTATATTTTCTGTGGATCCCCTCACTTCTTCTACACATCGTTTTGTACGTATGCCCCTGGTTCGACTCTTTAACCCCCCCCCAACACACACACACACACACACTAGGCCCGGCAGGGTGGGGATAAACTCTGGTATGGTCTGTTCAAGCACTGACTGTTTTCAACCTTTTTGACCCTGACTTGGATGGGACTGCTTCACATCAATAAAGGGATTGTTTCTTCACAATATCTGTGTCAAGTCTTTCTTACGGTTCTGATGTCATGAAACATGTCCATTTTTACAGTGAAACGACATTGTACAAAAACCTTTTATTTTATTTTGCATGCACGGCTGTGGCCAAGGCAAGGAGCAAAAATGGTTGAACTTAAAGGGCCAGATAAAAAAAGTCTGATTTGCTGTGCACAGTATTTATTTTGCTGCCACACAGCCCCCTCCAACAGGAAAGTGAACCAGAAGTGTAACTCGTCTACACACTCCTGTGAGACCCAAATTTCCATGACCATTTTCTAAAAACACTTTCTGGGGTACATATGACTACTCTATTTACCTGTAGCTATTTAACTTTCTTTTTTGAATGAAACATTCAATTAATATTGAGTTTTTCTACTAAATACTACTGCATCACTTTTATATTAAATATGTGAAATGATTTCTTCCTCCTACATACACAATACGGTGCCTTTTTATAAAAAAGACCACCCTTTGATTTTATACAATAATATATAAATGATACAATAATTGCCACAAACAATTATTGCTTTAATTGAATTGATTTACACAAAGAGGAATTTGTCTTTTGGATATGATGCAGGACCAGATGGAGGTCAGTCAGCAGAAGTTGGCCCTTTAGCCTCTAATGTCCTCTTTTGTAAGAATGCATCGACAGTTCTGTGTAGAGATCTCAGCCTCGTCTCATCTCATTGCTGTACACGTCTTGGTTAAGTTTAGGTTGAAGTCTACCAAGCCCACATCCCCCATGTGGTGTGCATATCCAATGGGTTTTAATAATTGAAAAACCTATTAAAAGATTCAGCCATATTGCAGCATGTCAGACTTCCAAGAGATGGAAGTAAACAGGTCTGCTCTTGTATACATTTTTTCCTATATTTAAAAAAAATGTATACATGAGACCTACTGGCTCTACACACACAAGCTTCAGTCAGCAAGGAATTGTTTTAGGGTGTTTCTAAATGCTGGTAAATGTAAGGTGCAGCAGCCAAATGGAAAACTAAAATAAGGTCTCCTTTGTCCTTTTAAATATAAATGTTGTCCTACTGTCCTCAAGACTTCTCTACAGGGCGCTGACTGATCTCCAGCTGGTGAGAAGCACTACAGAAGATTCATCGGGATATTTGGGACCTTTCACGTCTTTCCGTGTGGTGATTGACAGGCACAGTGTCAGCTGTGATAGTGTATGAGGGACAAAATATTATAATAATAATAATAATATGAATAATAATATGTACTTTTAATTTTCAATGTCTTTTAATGTTTCTGCTCGTGTAATGCACTTTGAGATGTGTCCTCACATGTAAAGCGCAATATAAATAAAACGTATTATTATTATTAAAAGGGAAATGGACTGACAGATTGTGAGTGCGTGTGCATGTACAGTGTGTGTGTGTGTGTGTGTTTGCATACTGTTCCTCTGTAGATGGGCGGGGGGGGGTGGGGTGTACCGTCCCGGCGGCAATCAAAGCATCTGTCGTATGGATTCTACTCCACTAATGCACAAACCAACGCGCGCACATATACACACACAATGCATATAAACACATGGAGTAGCTCACTTCCCCCCCCCCCCCCCCCCCCCCCCCCCCCCCCGTGTCAAACTTCATTTTGGTTATTTGAATGAATGAACATGAATCAATGACTGACTTGACACGAACATCTTCATCTTAACCACAAAAGCATCTACACAATCCCTCACCAGCTTCTATCCGAAAGGAACACGTCATACAAAAGGAGAAACATTTTTGAACGATCTGTGTGCGTGTGTTTAAACGCACATTGTCGCTTTCTCGACATCTGTAGGTCCACACAGGGTTTCCCAGTTTGTTCTGCCTCACTAGACCCCCGCCCCCCAGTGCGCACACACCAACAGTCTTCCTCATGGCATTCTTCAGACACAAAAGAATATTGATGTGCATTATACAGTCCCATATATATATATATATATATATTAGGGCTGTCAAAAATAGCGCGTTAACGGCGTTAATTAGCTGTTTGTTGTTAATTACGTCAATTTTTTTGACGCATTTCACGCATGCGCAATGTGACAAATTATTCAGGTCAGTAAAGTGCCTCTTCCTCTAGGGAATGCACTTCATCCTATACAACACATTACTGCCACCTGCAGGCATATGTCACGCCGTCAGGTTCAGCAAGTCGTTTGCGCCAGAGACCCGCACCCCCCCCCCCCCCCCCCCCCCCCTCGTTCTCGCGCAGCAGAACAGAGAAAAACAAAAGCTCCGCCCAGCAGCGCTGAGGTAAAGGAAAGACCATCGGAGAGACCCGTAATACTGTTCTGAAACATGCGGAGGAAGAGAAGCCAATGCGATCTAAATCCTCCCAGGTATGGGGATATTTCACACTGAAATGGGGGGTGCTAGCGGATTTCTTTGCAGCGCCAGTCGGCGGGTGGTGCAGCAATATTGTTGTTCGGGTGGAAATCGGGAAAAAGGTCGGTCCGGGAGATTTTCGGGAGGGGCTTTGAAACATCGGGAGGGTTGACATGTCTGGTCATGTCTGGTCATCGCAGGAGCACAAACTCACAGCAGAGTGGGATAAACTGCAGATGCTCAAGACCCTTCTAGAGCCATGCAGTCTGTAACTGATCATAATAACATTGCTTTGATTATTTTCTGAAATGAATTAAAAAATCAAATATCAATAACATGTATTTATGTAAAAAATAATAATGATAATAATGATAATTATGTATCTGTGTCCTGTTATTTATCTTTAGTATGCATTTCAGAAAGAAAAAATGGTTAGGATTCAGGTGTGATTAATCATGATTAATCCACTGAAAATTCTAATTAATTTGATTAAAATTTTTAATCATTTGACAGCCCTAATATATATATATATATATATATATATATATATATATATATATATATATATATATATATATATATATATATTAGGGCCGGGACTCGATTAAAAATATTAATCTAATTACTTAGAAGCTTTGTAATTAATTAATCAAAATTAATCGCATTTTAAAATATATATTTGCATAAATATTTGACCTGAGAACAGTGAGAAGTAAGTTCAAACCTGCTCTCTCAGAAGGAGGGTTTGGTTGTAGTCAGGGCTTCAAACTGTGAACTTTCAAACAGTTTTGAGGTTTAGTAAACAATCCCAAGGTCTAATATGAGAAACGGACACAATGAGGCATGTGCTTGAATAGCACAAGGGAACAACTGAAGGGCTGCAGGCTCCAACCTGGTGTCTGAGGTTGTGGGTTCATGCCCCTTCATGCAGACATCACGTCTGCTTTGAAAGAGGTTTGAGTAGCAGTCTCAAGGTTAAATACGAGAAACAAAGGGTAGGTCAGTGTGTGGTGAGGTAGCACAGTGGAAGAGCTGCTGTCACAAGCCTGCACTGAACTTGAAGGTTGTGGGTTCAAGCCCAGTCTTGGGTTTGAGCCTTTGGCTTTACTTCAGGTTTGAGTAGCAATCTCAAGGTTAAATACAACAAACAAAGGGCTGGTTAGTGTGTGGTGAAGTAGCACATCGGAAGAGCTGCTGCCACAAGCCTGCACTGAACTTGAAGGTTGTGGGTTCAAGCCCAGTCTTGGGTTTGAGCCTTTGGCTTTACTTCAGGTTTGAGTAGCAATCTCAAGGTTAAATACAACAAACAAAGGATTGGTTAGTGTATGGTGAAGTAGCACATCGGAAGAGCTGCTGACATAAGCCCCTGCACTGCACTTGAAGGGTTCAAGCCCAGATGTGGAAATAGCATTTAACAAGAGTTTTGAGGTTTAACTCACATGCTCAAGGTTAAATAGGAGAATCAAAGTTTCCAAAATGTGACCAGGACTGGTAGTGTAGGGGTGAGTGCAGGGTGCCAAAAGCCTCTGTGCGCACCGCCAGTGGGTTCAAATCCCACCCGCCAAGTCTTGAGCGCACTACCGCGGAGGTAGTAGTGGGGGCATTGTCCCCACTGGTTGTTTCAGAGAAGTGTACTCTGGGGGTTATGCAGAAACACGAGGCGCATTCACTTGAGTTATGAAGGCATTGTCAAGAATGATGAAGAATCTTTTGAATGATGACGAATTGACTAAATTTGATGTCAATTGCTTTGCTTTTAGCACTTATTAGCCATGCTACGTAGCCTATAGGGCTCCACCTTTTTGACGGGAGAGAAGGCCGGATGAGTCAGTAAAGATGAGCAGATGTGTCTCATTCAGTGGTCACACTGACATGAAACTTATTACAGCCTCTGAGGGCATTTTTCAAGACAATCACATGTTTGTCTACTTCAGGGCATCCTGTGGACAACCTTAACCTGACAGTCTGGCACAGGGTGTAGATTTGTTTACCCTTTTTAGTGCATCCACCCTCCAATTCTCTGTTACATTCAAATTCAACTCACTTGTGCCTTTACCAATGCAAGAAGGATGAATAGCATGGTTGATCCTCCAAGATGCACCAATCCGTCTCTGGAGCAATATCCCATTATTATTTTTTATAAATGTCAGTTACCCAAAACTAAAAAAGGATTTAGGAAAAGCCACCATGTCCCTTGAGGGTTGAACCCAGATAAGGTTTAAAGTTCAGAAATTTGGGGCATTTGGCATTAGTGACAGGGACGTGTAGGTTGCTCCATCTAAGATCATCCCAGTCATGTCATGGGAAAAAAATATTGTGAAAAAAGTCAAAATATGTAGGGTCAAAAAAGATTTTTTTTTTTTAAATAATAGGTAAAACATTATAAAAAAATATATGTAAGGTCAATATATATATTATATATATTATATTATATATTATATAATATATAATATACACTCACCGGCCACTTTATTAGGTACACCTGCCCAACTGCTCGTTAACACTTAATTTCTAAGCAGCCAATCACATGGCGGCAACTCAGTGCATTTAGGCATGTAGACATTGTCAAGACAATCTCCTGCAGTTCAAACCGAGCATCAGTATGGGGAAGAAAGGTGATTTGAGTGACTTTGAACGTGGCATGATTGTTGGTGCCAGAAGGGCTGGTCTGAGTATTTCAGAAACTGCTAATCTACTGGGATTTTCACGCACAACCATCTCTAGGGTTTACAGAGAATGGTCCGAAAAAGAAAAAACATCCAGTGAGCGGCAGTTCTGTGGGCGGAAATGCCTTGTTGATGCCAGAGGTCCGAGGAGAATGGCCAGACTGGTTCGAGCTGATAGAAGGGCAACAGTGACTCAAATAACCACCTGTTACAACCAAGGTGGGCATAAGAGCATCTCTGAACGCACAGTACGTCGAACTTTGAGGCAGATGGGCTACAGCAGCAGAAGACCACACCGGGTGCCACTCCTTTCAGCTAAGAACAGGAAACTGAGGCTACAATTTGCACAAGCTCATCGAAATTGGACAATAGAAGATTGGAAAAACGTTGCCTGGTCTGATGAGTCTCGATTTCTGCTGCGACCTTCGGATGGTAGGGTCAGAATTTGGCGTCTACAACATGAAAGCATGGATCCATCCTGCCTTGTATCAACGGTTCAGGCTGGTGGTGGTGGTGTCATGGTGTGGGGAATATTTTCTTGGCACTCTTTGGGCCCCTTGGTACCAATTGAGCATCGTTGCAACGCCACAGCCTACCTGAGTATTGTTGCTGACCATGTCCATCCCTTTATGATCACAATGTACCCAACTTCTGATGGCTACTTTCAGCAGGATAATGCGCCATGTCATAAAGCTGGAATCATCTCAGACTGGTTTCTTGAACATGACAATGAGTTCGCTGTACTCAAATGGCCTCCACAATCACCAGATCTCAATCCAATAGAGCATCTTTGGGATGTGGTGGAACGGGAGATTCGCATCATGGATGTGCAGCCGACAAATCTGCGGCAACTGTGTGATGCCATCATGTCAATATGGACCAAACTCCCTGAGGAATGCTTCCAGCACCTTGTTGAATCTATGCCACGAAGAATTGAGGCAGTTCTGAAGGCAAAAGGGGGTCCAACCCGTTACTAGCATGGGGTACCTAATAAAGTGGCCGTTGAGTGTATATTGTAGGGCCGGGACTCGATTAAAAAAATTAATCTAATTAATTAGAGGCTTTGTAATTAATTAATCAAAATTAATCGCATTTTAATTGCATAAATATTTGACCTGAGAACAGTGAGAAGTAATTTTTTTCACATGGATTTTTATTTTTGTTCAACCAATTCCAGCAGACAAGTGTAGCAATAGCATATTTAGAAATATAGTACTTTTAAGAACTTCAGGTAGCCTTCTGTAAACTAGGTTTTTTTAAGTAGACCAATACTTTCAAGTACATTCAGAACATTGGTTATTTTATCAGACGTTAGTTACCCTGGTCCTTAAACCAGTCATCTGGTGCAGTGTGGGTTGGGTGTGGGTCCTTGTACTCGTAGTTGGGCTAACGTCCACGCTAGCTGCTAATTGTTTTGCGTTGAGGTGATACTTGAGGCTCGATGTGAATTCCTTGTTGCACAGCTTGCACACAACCATGCTCTTATCGACGCTTCCATCCGTGTGTTTATTATAATAAGATTTCCCATTCACGGGGCCACCCGACACGGTCTCATCAGCTTCTTCGTTCATGTTCACTGTGGTTTGTTTTTGTCTGAAGTCATGAACGCTAGTTGGTGCTCCAGTATAATCGGTCCTCCGAAACTCATCCAGTGAGAAACGTTCCGCGGTGCAAAAAATAAGTGTAAAAATGCGTAAAAAATGTTTGTGTTATTTTTTGTGTAATTAATTAATTAATCTTAATTCACATTGTAATTAATTAATCATAATTAACGCGCTAAAGTCCCGGCCCTAAAATATATAATATATAATATATATATATATATATATATATATTTTAGGGTTAGTAAATTTAAATTTTTAAATATATATGCTGCAAAGACTTTTTTGACCGCACTAATGCTGAGGGATAAGAGGTGATTGGAAAAATTTCTGAAGATCAAAGTATCTGAAAAGTAAAAACGTTTTGAAGTAAACTTGTTTCTTTACTGGACCACGGTCTGCTGTATTCAGGATGAACCAAAGACCTCTGTGACAATAGTTTCCTTCAGAAACTTTTCCGTTGTTCTAAAGATTTGGAAATAGTTTGTTGTGGTTTTAGATCTTCATTGAATACAAGATAACAAGAAACATTAAGTGTGACGAGAAATGTTGTGTTTACCTATATATAACAATCCTTTGTGGTTATTTGGATTCAACTCAAAGTGGAATATTTATGTACACAATATTGTTTTACATCAAGGCAGGAAAGATTCAAATCATAGTCTAGTCCTTCAACCTTCTCTTGAATATTTTATTTAAAGAAAAACTATACTAAAATGTAAACTGTGTTTGTGTATATCGGTTCAACTATAAAAGCCTGACTAAGAAGCTTCTCTCCCACATTAAAAACATGTGTTCAATGCCTTTAAAAGGAATCAATATATTGTCAAACATTTGGGCACATTTTCTCGTTCTCGGATTGAATGAGAAAATGTATCCAAACATTTGCTTGGTAATGAAGGTAAAAGAAAATCAAACAGACCTCCCCTCATCCTGAAGTAATGTAAATCATTTGAGACAAAACAGCAGCTCCAGTTCTTGTACACAGAAACGTAAAATTATAATAAAAATAATTTGAATTTGATGGCCCCTCCCCCTTTAGTTCCTGTACTCATCCCCGCAGTCCCCGATGAGTGCCATGAGGTCCCTGGAGCGCTGCGTCACCGCTGCGATGGTGGCACGATCCTCCGCTGTCAACTTCAAGTCGGGGCTGCAGCTACGCAGACTGTCACTGATGTGTTGTCCCGCCCCTGCGACGCCTAGCCGACAGCCGACGATGACCACGCCCACTGCGGGGCGATCCAGCACATAACGCGTTGCCACGCTGGCCACTGAGCAGTCGTGTCTCCTAGCAGACGTCTCCAAGGCGACAAGGAGGTCCTGAAAGAGGCTCCAGCCACCCCAAGAGTTGATCATGTTCTTGTACTTCGAGAGGGACGCCGTGTAGAGCTCCGCCCTGGAATGAGGCTCCGCCTTCCCCAGATAACGCTCTGAAAGGAGACCGCCCGCTAAGAGAGGGCAGTGACGGGATGATGGCAAACAAATGAGTTATGAGGAGTCCAGGAGGAGGAAAACCAGGATGAGTTGTGAGGAGGCAGCGGGAATAAAAGGATGGAGGAGAATGATGATGGAGACGGGTAGAGAAGAGGCAGAGAGAGAATGTGGAGATAAAGGAGAGGAAGGGAGGGCAGAGCGGGGACGATTGAGGTCAGGAGGAGGGTGGGATGCAGAGACGCAAGGAGAGGAAGGAGTAGCGATGATGAGGGGGAGGGAGGAGGACAGAGGATGTGTCGTCACAACAGCTGACTCCATTTTAGGAACCCACCATTTTACATCTTTATACCCCGATGGTAAATGTACTGCTTACATCAATTAAAGTCATGGCAAGCTTCATCTTTCTGGAGTTATTTCCATGTATCCAAGTAAATGCAAATAATGAAACATAAACATGTGATGACCACATTTAAATCGTAACGTGTCGTATCTCACCCAGAGTGCCGTAGGTGAGGAGCTGAATGTTGTTTGCCAGACAGAATTTCTCCATTTTGGCTGCAGGTCGCTGGTCAATCAAAGAGTACTGAACCTGCGTGAGAGACACGTCGAATTAAAAGCTGCACCGAAGGACGGAGTCTGACGGAGCGTGGTACCCAGATGTAGGTGCTCGCTGCCAGGCACCTGGTTGCTTGAGATGCGGATGCCTCTGCTGGTGATCTCCTCCAACCTCTGGGTGTCAAAGTTAGTGAGGGAGAGCTCTTCTGCGAGAGGGAAACGGCTTCATCAGAAAAAAAATAAAAGTCTTGGCAAACAAGAAGGAACAAGAAACGATTTGAGACAGTTGAAAGCTGTGACAAAATAAGCTCGACTCGAGGTCCACTTACTGGCATTCTGCCAATAACCATTTACAAGCCAAGAAGTGTATTTCCAAAATAGTTCATCCTGCTTATGAATTGGTCAGATTCGGTTTTTGGTATTGATTGCTGAGTGTGTATTGTGTACGTACGTATGAGTCCCTCCTGCTGCAGGTCGGAGAGGTGTCCCAGCGCGTCCAGGTATCTTTTGTCTTTGTAGTCCCACCAGTGAAACTGAACACAGTCCAGCCGGTCAACCTGCATCCGGCTCATGGAGCGACACAGTGCCTTCTCCACCACCTGCACGCGCACACACACACACACACACACATCAGCCCCTATTATACTTTTAACACTAACAGGATAAAGACAGAATACCAATGTTACATTTTGACCAAGATCAATCCTGAGCATGACATTTTACACTAAAGTCCACTTGCCAGTGCCTTTTGGCAAACCATTTGTCTGTCTACACTAAAATATACACATCTAAAATGAGTCTACATTTAGTCAATACATGACCGTACTTTAATACCAAGGAGTCTGATAACATGAATCACTTATGATAAAACATGAATTGCTCATGTTAGTTTACTGTTGATTTACCAGCATTCTATTTGTACAAAAAAAAAAAATACTGATTACTTGTTTTTGAGAAGGCCTCATAACACACCTTTGAATCCTTTGAACGGACTTGAGAATGATTTATGCAGGGTTACATTGGTTGGGTGGGCCAGCGAGTTGATTATTTAAGGCACACAGTGCTCTCTGGTGGATAAAAGTCGTCACACGGCGGCACACTGAGGGCCATCTAGTCTCAACATGTTTGTAGCAGCTCACCTTGCGGTTCATTGGTTCTGGTCTTGGCACGTATTTGGTCAGACTCTGCACAGCTGCGTCTTTCCCAGAGGATTTGCACTGAGAAAAGATTTTAAAATCACCATGTTTCTTTTAACATTTCGCCATAAATACTATAAAATAATTTATTTTAAAAGGATGAAGGAATTAGAAAGGATTAGTTCAATCTAAAAGTGTCAAAAAAGCCTGGAAGGCCTTTGTAATGAGGTAAAATGTGTGTGAGAGAAAGAAAAAAATTTTTACCAAGCGTAGGTTTTATTCCTGACAATATTATTATGAATGCCAACACAGAAAATACATTGGGTTTTTATGCAAGATCTGACTTTGTTTCTGAGAATCTGTGTTTATTGCATTGCTTCAGTCTCAGTTGTAAAACACACACACAAGAACATTAGCCCCCTCTTGTGTTTGAAAGGTCATTATTCATGTACAGTAACTAAATGTATCACACAAAAAAAATAGAATAACAAAGGTCAAGGCAAGATGGAGCTTTATAATTCTAATCATCATCATTTAAATGTAATAAATATCTTGTCCAAAACATGAATCATGTAAACTGGTCAACGACTAGTAGGCCAGTAAAACAACATCAATGTCAGTTTCTTTTATATTTTAGAAGGAGTCCTTTTCCAACACACAGAAGAATAAATCCAACATTTTAAAATATCAGAAATATTTCAATAAAGAGTTCATTCTTAATTGTGTGGATGGCATGTATCAGTTCTCCCTTATAAAAAGGGGGACAGATTGAGTTAAATAACTCCAAACAAACTATGTTCATTTAAGTAACTGAATAGAATGTTTCTACTTATGTTATCTTTGCAAATTCACAACAGTATTTAAAATAACTTAATGTAATGAAAAAGGGAGAGAACTGTACAAAACACTATGGGCGCAAATAAAGGGCATAATAAATTACTTTGCCATGAAGTAACTATATTAAAATAACTGGGTACCTGGCTGTTGAAGCGTCCAAATATTTCCTCTGCAGGCCCATAAATATCTGCCATGTCAAATGTGGTCAGACCAGCGTCCACGTAGACCTGCATCGCCTCCACTGGAAAGACGAGGGCCACATGTTACTTTAACTAACTTAACTCGTAAACTGTTGACCGAGCACAGCAACGTGACCCCATTAGGTCACACGACGTGAGGTCCTGCAGGTCACGTGTTGTGTTCGGATCGTTTGGCGCTCGTGTACCTGCTTTAGTCGCGTCCACGGCCCCGTGCGCCCCGGACACCTGCCACATCCCGTTCAGCACGCGACACACCTCCAGGCCGCCAGCCAGCCTCACCGTAGGGACCCGGGACATCCTGCAGTTCTTACGTTTGATTATTATTATTTTTTTTTTTAAAGGCACAAATATATTAACGTTGGATCATTGTATGTAGACGGTTATCTGCAATAGCCGCCCCAAAACGCAAGATATCGACATTGAAACACAAGGGACTTACTTTATGTCAGAAGGATACCAACGAGCTACAAGTCACAACATCCTACAGTTACAAAACATTTTGCGTAACTGAGTTACAGGCTTGTTTCCACCAATAGGGGAAGGTTTGGCCGGAAGTGACTTTCTTCTTCAGTGGTTTTGCTCGTTGTTCTGCCCTCTACTGGAAATACATTGTCACTTTTGTGTAGACCAGTAATAATGAAACAGAGACGTGATACGGTAAAATGTAATGTTTTACTTTACCGTTACATAACACATATTGATAAAGCCCCCCTACATAAAGAATTGTTTCCAGGCAACACGCTGTAGTAGTCCCATGTTACACTACACTTCACTCCACTGTGGCAGCTGCCTTCTTCTTCTTGATCCTCTTTCTCCTCTTCATTGCAGGTGTTGGGACGACCACCTCCACCTCCTCCTCCTCCTCCACCTCCTCTTCTTCTGAAGCGGCAGGTCTGTTTTCTTCTGAAGCGGCAGGTATCTTCTCGCTGGTGGTCGGGCTGAGCGGCATCGCCTCCGGCTCGCTGAGACAGGGCAGACGGCGAGTCAAAATGAACTAATTTCAATTTCACTTGTACCAAGAGCTTCTCTATAAACCTGTAAAACTCATTGCAGTTTGTGCTTAACTTAACTTTAAACGGCACCCCACTAGTTACCTTATCTGAAGCGCTGGCTCTGGCCTCTTATTCCCAGCCCCAGTGTGCTTCTCCAGCAGAGCCACAAAGAAGCCGTGTGTGCGAGTCTTGGTAGTGCTGGCACGAAGACACTGGGTGAGTGGATCCAGGCCACGTTCTGGCCACTGAGGCAGCAGAGGAACCAACCTAGAGGAGAACGCATTCATTCATTCATAAATGGATTCACTAAGTCAGGAGTTGACGGACAATTCCACATTTTCAAAACTTGACCAGTTTTGATAACAATCCTATTAATGGCTGAGTGGAAAGTAAAAGTAGAATAATCAAAAACTAAAATCAGATTCTGCTCATTCATTTTGCCGACACCCAGTGTTTCCCCTACCATTCAATTACAGAGGTGGGGGTATGGAACATTTTCATCTGTGCCCCCCTCCCCGAAGCTGTAAACCACAAGGGAAACACTAACTACACATACCAGGTCGCTAAGTGTAAATACGAGTACGTGCCTGGATGTGCACAGACAGTATCAGATTGTGTCCTTTAACTCCTACAGGAAACCAAGGGCGGCTTCGTTCATCTACAAAACATTGGCTTCTTCTTCTTCTACGTTTGTTCCAAAGGAAAGCAGACGGTTGCTACCTGAAGTCCGGGTTCTGCTGCAGACAGGCCGTTACGACCTCTTCGTTCTCCTGGCTGTGGATGGAGCAGGTGGAGTACACCAGGCGCTTCAGACGGGGGAACTTAAGGCCGTGGTTCAGGCACAGCAGCTGGAAAGAGGCCAAGGAGGCCAGACGGGCCTGATCCTTCTCCTGGTCTGCAGAAGACACGCCGTCCCGGAGACACACCATACCTGCACCCCACGCACAGACCATAGATTCATTATGAATACAAATCGGATTGGTTAATGTAGAGGTGCACTGGTATTGTACATGCAAGTGGTTGGAGAAGCACATGCAAATCCAACAATATACATTAGTTATGCAGGACTTGTGCAACTCTTCTGTTCCTATACACAGTTACATTATTATATCAGTCATTAGTCTTGATGAAACAATGTTATTTTACTTTTTACTGAAAGAGTTCAAATAAACCTCATGATAAGAATGTAATGAGAGGAAAATAAAATAATTGGCTACACAAATCAATTTTTTATCTTTGCTTATTTGATGAACCAACAAATAAGTAATTTGACCTCTTTGGGTTGCCAGCTGTGTTTGACTGTTTTTTGTTAAAGCTTGCCAACTATTTTAAATATGTATTAATTATTAACAATTAAAAGGCCTGAGAGAAACTTTACTTTAGTAATATCCTAGAGAAATCTACAAGGCAACTTTACCATTGGCAATAGCATGTTGTTTGGCGTGATGCTGCTGCACTGCAAGTTTTATTGAACTAAAAGTGCTGCTAAGCAGACCGTGATGCAGCAGCAGGGATGCCATGGTGACTGAATGCTGGTGGACTAGAAACTACAGTAACGTGATTGAGAGGCTCACTGGGAACCCGAGGCCTTGGAGCCGTGCCTGTAGACAAACACTCTACCTGAGCCACTGCAGGATGGATCCAGCAGGATATACTCAACATCTTTAAACTGCGGGCTGTCGGGGTCCACCTTTAAGAAGTCCTGGTGGGCCAGCTGCTGGCAGGTGACCCCGGCCCGGAGCAGGAGAGTCGACATGGTGGCCAGACGCTTGGGGTCCAAATCAAAGGCAAACAGCTTGCCCTTGTTCTCCATGAGGGCGGCCAGGTGGCTGGTCTTGTTGCCCGGGGCAGCACAGGCGTCGATGACATGGCTGCCAGGTGGGGGGTTGAGCAGGTATGCGGGGAGGCAGCTGGCTTTGTCCTGCAGAATGACGTGACCAGCCTTGTATAGGAAATGCTCATGAAACTCGGTTTTAGGAGGAAAGACCAGCAGCTCTGGCAGAAGCATGTCCCTCACAAAGTCTTTCCTCTTCAGGGACAAGTCCCCCAGCCTGGTGGCCTGTCCCAGGTAGCAGAAGCCATCCCTCTTCAGATAGTCCACCGCATCCTCCACGGTGGTCTTCAGGGTGTTTACGCGCACGTACCTGGGCAGCTGGTCCCCGACGAGCTTCTGGACGCTTTGCGGGAGCAGGTCCTGGTTCCTGCTGACTTTCTGCTTCACCTTCATGCGGGCCAGCACCGCCTGCATCCTGGCGCGATGCTTCATCATCATGGTCTTCCAGGAGCCGCCGCACTTGAGCCCGCGGCCGATCAGCAGGTCGTACACCAGCACTTTGGCCAGGTTTATGCCCAGCTTGGTCTGTTTGAGCAGCTTGGTGGACTCGATGATCTCCTCCAGGATGGCGGAGAACTTTTGCGTCTCACACACGAGAGCAAACAGCTGCTTGATGTGTGGGAATTTGCTGTCGTAAACCAGAGTTTTCAAAGCGCCCTGCTTCGCCTCGGCTTTCTCCAGGATCTCAGCAGCTTTCATGTACAGCGCCATGGCGGACCAGAGACTGCGTCGCTGTTCCGCTGGTTGTTGTCCGCTTCTCGGTGGTGTGCTGCTCTTGAAGACACACCGCTCGTGTCCTTCGGGCTTCGCCGGGCAGAGACAACCGGCTTTGTTTTTCTCACTCACGTTTGAGAAACGCAGCTTCGTGACTTGGTTCCCACCGGGCACATGGCAGAGAAAGAGTCTTGGCCCCGGAAGTACTAACGGTGGCTGACGCGCTATTTTCGTGTGACGTAGAAGGTCGGTCCAGCCAATCAAGAAGCGGTTGGATTGTGCAGGCTGAACGTTTACTGTCCTTTAACTATGATTGCCAAACCAAATGTATCCAATTTTTCAGGATAAATTGTGCATTTCAGTTACACAGTACTACCAATCTGATTCGCAGTCTGAAAATTGCGCAATCTTAGATTTAGTGAATCCTTAAGAATACACGGAAATAGTCGTGAAAATGGAGGCGTACAGAAAGCCATTGAGAAAATAGCTTTATTCTTTAATACAAATTAATTTGGGAATGTTTCCATGTGGAGAGTACAAAAGGGATGAAGCTCACACGGTTTATCCCATCAATAACCAATCATCCCTGCCTTCAAGTCCATTACCAGTCATTCAATTTGAACTTTTGTTTAAAATCCTGCAGCTCCACCCAACCCCCATTGGGACATCAATTAAGACAGAGTAAGATCACAAAACTTATTGCAGCACAGTACAAAAGTATTGCTGACCAAAACCAAAATTAAAACAAATTGTCAAAGCTTAGACATTAAACAAGTATTTTAAGGCCATCTCTTTACTTGAACTCTTTCATTTAGATATGGAATAGACTAGTCATGCACTCGTGGTGTGACTAAACTGTCCACGAGTTCAGCAATACATTTTTGCAGACAGGAAGATATTCAAACTGCGACGTACAGCACTTTTAATGCAGATTTAGGCAAAGAGTGACAAAGAGCATTTCTGTCTGCTGGTGTCTTTTTTCAGCACCATAGGAATCAAAAAGTCAGTCATTTTCTACTTCTATCCTGCCTATTAGATATAATCAGCAGCAGCACCAGGCCTTCAAGAGAATTCATGTTCTAAAGGGCATCTTAATGCATACTGGATTTCATTTTTACAGTGTTGAATTATACTCAAACATATCTATATAATGTAAATTGTTTTGGAATGCAGTTGGTCTCCCATGTGCAATCTGCCTTTCATTCTCAAACCAGTGTCCAAAGAACAGTATGTGCAATATGATTTAAGCCATTGTGCTAATCTTGTTGCAACTGAAGAGATATTGCTGAGTAAACTGTCAACCTTTAGGTTTATTATAGTAACATGTTTCCGCTGTTGACTAGTACTGCAAAAGGAATACAGTTATTTCAACACAACATTCAAAGTGATTTCATTGAGAGGGACGGTGACCATTGGGTGTGGAATCATAGTTTGTAGAATGGAGAAGAACATGTGCAGGTCTGTTGGGTGGAGGACAACAACCACACCCAACTGTCACTTAACCAATCAGTGTTTAGCGACCCTAGTGGGCTTTTTCACAGACTTTGTCTTTAAAGAGTTTTTGTACAGAAGCAATCTCTCTGTGGTATGAGGAGGAAGGTGGTTCCTCTTGGCCTTTACAAAACACGCCGCCATCGGACACAGCCGGTCGAAGCCTCCTGAGGTGGCCGGTGCTGCCAGCAGCTTCTTGGCGATGCTCTGCAGCAGGGGGAAGCGACCTGCAGCTTTCCAGTACAACACACTGCTGTTGATTTCCCACAGTGGTTCGGACAGGTACATGTCGAGCTCTGCCGTCTTCGTGGTCTTTGCAGGCGGCTGGAGGAAGTTAAAGATGGATTTGCGCTTGAGATCATTCTCGCCGACTCCGCTGCAGTCGTTATCATCCGAGCTTCCAACAAATTCCTCCACCAGCGAGTTGTCTCGACTCGCCCCTTCGTCATTTGGTTCCTTCTTCAACTTCTTGCATGGCTGGACTTTATCTGCGTCTACAGAGGGAGCTGCCAAGGCCTCCATGCTATTTAGTGTGACTTCCACGATTGTGCGAGCCTGATATTTCGACGGTGGTGTTAGAAAACCTGTCCCGTCCTCTAGTTTGGCATCAGGAAACGGCTAGAAAAAAAAATGCAGACTAAGATGGGAGCTGTGATTCTCATTGTGCTCGGTGGATGCAAAATAAAACTACATTGCAGAAGAACAATGTTTCAATGAAATACCTGCAGTTTGATCCTGGGGTCGAGCACAGCAGCTAATATCATATCCTTCTGGTGAATCAGAGACTGGAAGTGTGTGTGGATGCCTGTGCGCAAGGCCTTGTTGAAGTGGATGTAGTTGGTGACAGAGCTCTCCAAGGTCTTATCAAGGCCAATGAGAGATGGTGTGATGAATGATATGGTCACTCCAGTTCCTTGCAGGACCTGGGATAAGGGTCACATCATATTCTATCAACAAGACCACAACACTATAATACATACCTGCAAAGCTATTGGGGGTGAAGAAGGTGACAAAATGTTAGTGTTGCGTACACCCCCCCCCGTCGGCTCATCAGTCATTTAGAAGAAATTCCAATTTAAAAGGTTAGGGTTTAAAAAAAACTAATATTCAAATGCAATACTACATTTCAGAATCTTATGCGATGTCAAGCACTATATCCCAAGAAATGAACCTTCTTTACCTGCATGGCCTCCTCAAAGGGCTCCAGGAGAGCCAGGATGTCCATCACCTGCTCCCTCTTTGCCATCACCAGAGGCGGGACACTGGCTGTGTCGTTAGCGTCGATGCGGGCCTGGGTGAGGAGAGTCATGATGGCACTCCAGGTCGACTCCTGCACCATCCGACGTAGAGATACCATCATGGAGTTCCAGCGACAGTTACTGGAGGATGGGCACAGGGAAACGTTGTACTCCTTCAACAAGACCTAAACAACAGAATGATAGTCAACATTTCAGCACAGAAATTGTGAGCTCTGTCTATAAACAAAAATTGACGGTATCATTTATTTCAATAGGGTTAAAATTGTGTGTGTGGTATAATAATCCGACCGTATGAGCACATAATAAAGAGGAGACACACTGGTGTTGTTTCATCTTTGCAAGTAAAATCTATGATAATCAAAAAAACAAACTTGCCGACCGGTTTTAGTTTCTCTTACCTCGCTCCAGTGGGCACTGCTCCTAAAAAAAGCCACCACATTCTGGACCTGAAAGAGCAGGTTTTCCACCACCCTGGAGTTCTTCAGTGCTTCTTTAATCACAACCTGCAATGTGTGAGCCACACAGGTGATTCTAGTCCCTATCTGTAGTTCTGAAAAGGGGGACTCAGTTTCAGACATCTGGTCGGATAGAAACGCCACCATCTCGTCTCCATCTGGTTCTCCCCTGTTGGATGAGCACATGATCTTGTAGTCGCAGAACAAGTGGTTCCCAGCCAGGGCTTCTTTGGCTTGGTTGGCAAGCATGTAGCCAATGCTGGGAGGAAAGAGACCGTAGCTTAGCAGCACACCTTCAAGCTCCCTGGCCACCGCTGTGCTTAGGTTTTTGTGGCTGACGTGGCGGAAGGCTACAATAGGACGGCGTATCTGCCAGGAATCACTGACAAAGTGGAGCTGCACCACAACAATTGGCTCCTCCACTGAACTGCTTTGATTCCCTGCCCACAGGTCAAACGTGACATGAATAGCCCTCTCGCCATTTTTGGTTTTGGCAAGGCAGGCTTTAAGGTCACGGATGATCTGAGGCTTGATGGTTCTCTCCACTTCATCATAGAGCTGTAGGCCGAGGACCCGCTGGGAGAGCTTGTTGCTTTCTGGACTGATGGTACTGATGAATGATCTGAAGCCTGCGCCTTCCACAAAACTGTGCAGAAAAAACAGAAACTGCATTGGCATATTGCACTTTCAAATGTTGTTTGTTTGGATGTCCTTTTGGTATGAATACAGAATACACAAGTAGCCCTCTGCTGCATTTAGGCTACCGACACATATGACATCATGCAGGATAGCTAGACCCATCAGAGTACTCATTGAACTCTCTTGGCATATTTGCACAAGCCAGCAAGGAGAATTGCACAAGTCACCTGAGTGGCAGCATGTCTTCAGCGATCATCCTCAGTGCTGCGTTGGTAAACATTTTCTGGTCCACTGGTGCAGCTGCTGCTGCAGCGCCTGAGCTAGAGCTGGGACTGGAACTCAAACTGCGGGGCAATGAGGTGCTCGGGGACGCTGAAGTCTGTGGAAGCACAGGGGCTTTCTTCTGCTGGACTTTCTGACATACCGGCTTCTTTTCTTTCACCAGACTGACCTGCAAGCAAAGCAAAGAGTGTGTGAGCGACACCAAGCTTGCCAGCTGAGGCATCACAAGCATGCATCCATCCATGACTAACTTGGTTAGGTAGGTACTTGACAGTAGATGAAATGAAATGAAATTTGCACTTATGTAAAACCTTGAGTCAAAAAATAAAATGATCCTAGTAAGCTTACCACTTTCGGAATTACTAGTTCCGGGTCTAATACAACGTCACACTTGAAGTCAACCTGAAAAACAACAGCAAAATAGATCATTTTCACATTTACACTGAACATAAAAACGTTTTAGCTGCTAATCAACTGGACACCATTTTCATTCATTTATATTGGCTTACAAATACATCATTGAAAAAACAAACTGAATGTGATTAGACTTACACAGCAAGTGCTAAACTAAAAAAGCTACTGTACCTCTCCTTCAACAAACTGTTGAATATCAAGGGAAATGCTGTCAGCAACGTCTTTGTACAAGCCCAACTCCACTTTACGTTTGATGCTAGAGTTCCAGTGATTTTTTACAGAATTATCAGTCCTGCGAGAGGAATACAAATTAAAAAAAACATTCAAGTCTGAGTGATTTCTGGTTCCACAGGCTGACACGTTGTTACATTCACCTTCTTATTTTAGCAATAACTAACAAATAGCAATAACTAGCAAAAAATACATTTTATTGGCCATCACCCATATGGTTAAACTTTCAGCAGCCAACAAACCCACCTTCCAGGGAGCAGCTTGGCAATCTCAGACCACCGGTTTCCCAGAATGGAGTGGGCTTTGTAGATGATGAGGTCTTCCTCATTGGTCCATGAGCTCTTTTTGATCATTGGGTCGAGGTGGTTGAGCCAACGCTCACGACACTGTTTCCCCAACCGTCCTTTCAGGTGTCTGGCAATTAAAGACCAGTATTTGGTGCCGAAGACCTCCACCAGCTCTACTATCTGTCCAGGGGAAATGAGTGTTAACACAGGAGTATAGAGTGAGATGGAACCATTGAACTACTAACTGGGTCCAAGCAATGTCTGTATCAGATGTGCTGTGATATTTGTTTCACCTTTTCATCTTCTTCTTTTGACCAGAATCCCTTGATCAAATCAGGATCCAGGTACTTTTTCCAGCGGTGCATACAATGGAATTCTGTCCGCCCCTAACAAAAACCAAAGAGAATTTTACAATAAAAGAAAATTTTAATTATCAAAGAGGAAAGAAAAAAATCATGGATACAGGTGCAATTTTGTTGTACTGAAATGTAAGGGTTTACAATGCAGTTTATTTCATTCATTCTCTCTCACTAAAGTCACTTTACTCCAGCGGAATACTTACTGGAAAAAAACTGGCTATGGTTTTCCAATCCTTTTTCCCGAAGTTGTTGATTAGGATTTTGAGATTTTTATCCTGCACAGAAACAAAATCAATAATTTCAGACTAAGTATATTTCATTCTGAAAGAACTTGAACACAATTTGTTACTTTTAAAAGCTAAAAGAACCAACCAACAAACAAAAACACAGGTTTGCCCCTCTTAGTCAGTGAAACTACTCAAATAATCTACTGGAAATGATAGTGTGTTGGGCTGGATAATATAATCATAAATACATGTTATGGTCAAAGTATTCTCTCTTCACTCACCTCTTCCTCAGACCATTTGACTTTACACTTGGTGCCATCCTTCTTATCTGCTGTGTCGGAGTCAGTGTCAATGCACATATTACTATCCCCATCATCTTCCATGCTGAAACAAGACAGATGACACTCTAGATATCCTTATTTAAAGTGTAAATGAATATGAATAGATTAGACGTTCGATACGTATTCTAATGGATGCCGTTTGAAAGTCATTTTTCTAACAACTTCGACTAAATTCCATCTACTTTGCATTGATTAGCAGTTTGTCTTAGACCAATGTTTACCTGTCTGGTTTCAATAAGAAGAACACACGTCACTTTCCTAATTAAGCATGTAGTACATGGTTCCCAAAATGAAAATACTAGACTGTGATACAATAACGGTGTTGATTCAGTGGCAGCCTGAAACAAAAGTTGTCTAAAAATCATGGCTAATGCAGCTCAATATACTCCGGCCAACTATTTCTGTCATTATATTTTAAACCAACAAGCGACGTCCATGTTTATGGGCAAAGACAACGCAGACTCTAGACAGGTCACAGGAGGTAAAGAAGAACCAGTATTACAAAAGCCGTGATGGATTAATTATTACTTAATAATTAAGTGCACATGAAAGATCCGATTCAATAAAATAAAACTCTTCTTCCATAAATAATACATTTACACAGGTAATGGTGTTCATGTTAAGGTGTAGTAATTGATACTGCAGTAAAAGGTTTTAGTTTCCAATGTTGTCGGTTAACGTCATTAACATTGGGGCAACCTTGCAAGGAAATAGTTCATTAGGTTAACACTACACTGATATTTAACGTTAGTTAACTTGAAACGGTTTCTTCAGACAACAAGCCTCTGAGCGTCACTTTGCCGTCCTAGACCCAAACAAACATGCCTGTTGTGCTCCAGAGCAGCGAGCTAGCATTAGCTTAGCTAACTGCCCCCCCGGAAAGTTGCCTTAGCCAACGTTAGCTTAGTAGCTAACATTAGCTGTGCAAACCAAACTGTGACCTCGACATAAATACAAATCACCCAACAAACGTATTTAGGAAAGCATCATAGTCGACAACTCTCAAAACAGAATTATTGCGATTAGCCGAAATTTATTGTAAAACGTACTAAATTAAATGAACTTACATTGCAACTTGGGTCTAACTTCGATCTAGCCTCGGCTAGCGTGGCTACCGGGCAACATGGCGCACGCTAGAAGGGACGTTGGCTTTACATTCAGGAAGTAGAGCGCCTCCAGCGGCTCGTGTAACGCAGAGCGACTGCTGCATTTGTTATTCGCGAAAATGAGCCGTTTGTGATCATTTAAGAGCGACTGTGAGTGAGAAATTGGTCTAAATGACATTGGGGAGAACGCAGAAATGCCTTCCTAAATTTAAGATTGTACAACTGCTTCTGGAATACAGCCTGGCAGCCTTTCCAGCTCACCACCGTAACACAACAGAACAACGGCTGTAAGCGACACGAGGGAGAGGAAACAGTCGACTCCCACCTCAAAGCTACGCAACCACTCCGATAAAAGCCTTAAACGCCGGTAGCTTTTAAACATTACAGCGGTGGCGCACTCGTACCCAGCTCGTTTAAAAAACGTAAGTTAAATAGTCAATGATAACATCTGGGAACGTTAGTATGTCGCTCACCTGCGCGCCATCACTCCCCCGGGTCTCAGCTCGTGCCTCGGCTGCCGGAGCACTTGTGGCTTTAGAAGCGACTAAGAACTACTTTTTACAATCTAAATTAAATGTATGATATTCATTCAAACACAGTAACGGTTCAACAACACGTGGCGTGTTGTCGGCAGAGATTTTTACCCGGGACTGAATACCAGGGGGTGCGTTCAAGAACACAACAAGCGCTTCCCGGTGAACGCGCTCCCCGGAAATGATCCATGTGAGAAACGGTTTCAACCGACACTAACGGCTATCAACCCCCTGCGCTAAAGCTGGCTGGCCATTCGACGTTTTCACCCCTTCAACATATACGTGAAATAAAATACATAACCACAGTCCATTAAAGATTCCTGGACGGTGTCTTTTTTCAATTATTTATTTAGAGGACGGCTGAGAATATTTCCCCAGGAATAGCTTCGCAGTTCCAGCTAGCACTAGAAGTCTGCAACAAACACCCCCCATACGCCCCTTTTAAACAAAATGCAAAACTTAATACACTTCACGCATATTTATGCATTCTGAATAGTGCAATGTGCAGTTACAAATATGTCAAGTAACGTGTTGGCACACGATACAATAAATAATGCATCGCTTCTAATGTTTCATCCTGCTTTATTACATAAAACACTAGACCACAATTTGGAAAACCAGTTCACATATTTTTTCCATTATGTAAACTACGTGAACCCTCACCAAATATATTCTATCTATGAACGTTTCATTGACTGTTGCATGGAGGACACTTTGGATCAACACTAACCTATTAACCCGATCTCAATGGCCACATCTGCAACAAGCTACACAACTTTTGTTGTAAAAGCACCATTGTATTTATCGCTCTCGTTATTCTATTAACAAAGATGTGTATGAGGTGAAGGAAGTTGTTCGATGTGCTTGTTTCACTTCAACAGTGTTGCTAAGCAACTGGTGGTTTCTCACCGTTACTAAAAACAACACACAATGGCATTTCTGACATCATTTGCACCTTAATGTAGGATGGCACCTGTTATCTTCTTCTAAAATGATTCAAATTGAATGGCTCATGTAATGAGGTTATCGTAAAGTATGATTCTATATCACACACATTTCTGCTTGTGTTTGTTTTCAATGCCTTCTTTATTTGTCCTCGCACTCAAGCCCTCTGCTCATATGTTGTGTTCGTCATTTCGACCACTTAGGGGCGCCATTGTACAGTAAAGTAGATGCTATTTTAATTAGGTCTTTTACTTTTGCATCATTTCGGATCATTACCTTGCAAAGTGTATGTGCATGTAAAGAATGAGAGTCAGTCAGGGGGGACCTGGGCTCTCTTGATGAGCCTGACTGCCGACGGGAAGGTGTTTGTGTAGCGGGAGGTCTTAGTCCTGATGGACCTCAGCCTCCTGCCGGATGGAAGGGGCCCAAACAGTTTATGTCCGGGGTGAGAGGGGTCAGCTACAATGTTTCTAGCTCGCTACAAGGTTCTGGAAGCAAACAAGTCCTGGAGAGACGGCAGATTGCAGCCAATCACCCTCTCTGCAGAACGGGGTGATTGGTGATTGTGAAGTGTTCAAAGAATCGAGCAGTGAGCTCCCGCCTCACAGGAAGCTGTCCTCTGTGCCGACGAAGGAGAACCCATTGAAGGCGTTGTTTGAGCTGCTGCTGCCGTTCATCTCCGGGCTCCGGCAGCGGCTTGTGCAGGATCCCATCATACATCTCTTCTACGTCACGGCTGTAGAAAGGAGGCTGAAGCAGAGTGTTGGGCGTAAACATCTTTAACACTAAACATATGTATAATATATTAGAAGGTAAAAGAGGTGTGGAACTAAATATAGAAATATATTAATGCAAAATAGACCAATTGTATTTGTGTAAACAAGAGTTCTTGGTGGCTTTGAGCTGAATGCTAACATTGGTGTGCCAAAGATGTTTTAGTACTGAGCAGATACAGTCATATTTAACATGTGCACCATACTAATTGGGCGTGCTAAGATTAATTAGCACTAAATAGAAAGTACAGCCAAAGCTGAATGTGCATTGCCGAAGCGGCAGGTCTCTTTTCTTCTGAAGCGGCAGGTCTCTTTTCTTCTGAAGCGGCAGGTATCTTCTCGCTGGTGGTCGGGCTGAGCGGCATCGCCTCCGGCTCGCTGAGACAGGGCAGACGGCGAGTCAAAATAAACTAATTTCAAAACAAATGCTTGCTCACTTGTACCAAGAGCTTCTCTATAAACCTGTAAAACTCATTGCAGTTTGTGAGTGGATCCAGGCCACGTTCTGGCCACTGAGGCAGCAGAGGAACCAACCAAGTGGAGAACGCATTCAGTCATTCATAAATGGATTCATTAAGTCAGGAGTTGACGGACAATTCCACATTTTCAAAACTGACAGGCCGTTACGACCTCTTCGTTCTCCTGGCTGTGGATGGAGCAGGTGGAGTACACCAGGCGCTTCAGACGGGGGAACTTAAGGCCGTGGTTCAGGCACAGCAGCTGGAAAGAGGCCAAGGAGGCCAGACGGGCCTGATCCTTCTCCTGGTCTGCAGAAGACACGCCGTCCCGGAGACACACCATACCTGCACCCCACGCACAGACCATAGATTCATTATGAATACAAATCGGATTGGTTAATGTAGAGGTGCACTGGTATTGTACATGCAAGTGGTTGGAGAAGCACATGCAAATCCAACAATATACATTAGTTATGCAGGACTTGTGCAACTCTTCTGTTCCTATACACAGTTACATTATTATATCAGTCATTAGTCTTGATGAAACAATGTTTATTTACTTTTTACTGAGTTAAAATAAACCTCATGATAAGAATGTAATGGGAGAGGAAACTAAAATAAAATAATTGTCTGGCGCCACGAATCAGTTTATTTTTTATCTTTGCTTATTTGATGAACGATCAAATAAGTAATTTGACCTCTTTGGGTTGCCAGCTGTGAAGTGTGTTTAGCTCTGTTTTTTGTTAAAGCTTGCACTTATATCTTGCCAACTATTTTAAATATGTATTAATTATTAATAATTAAAAAGCCTGAAATAAACTTTACTTTAGTAATATCCTAATCCCCATTCTGACATTCAGTTTGGAGTTCAGGAGATTGTCTTGACTCTTGACCAGGACCACACCCCTAAATGCATTGAAGCAACTGCCATGTGATTGGTTGATTAGATAATTGCATTAATGAGAAATTGAACAGGTATTCCTAATAATTGTTAGGGTTCTGAAGGCCCCTCAAGGGAGATTACACTACAATGAATCAAAAGAGGCACCTGGCTCCAATTTCAAAAATCAAAAAATATTTAAAAACTACACCAAGTGATAAGGAATACAATTTACAAAGTGAAATACAATGTGAACAGTGATGTATTTTGCGAAATAGAGAATTCTCTGACCAGGTCAAAGGTGACTTAACAAAGTGGCTGCAGGAAAATTCTACCAGTTCTTCTTTCTGCCGTCTTCTGGGTGCGTTTGAATGTCTTTGGCTTCTCCTTCAGAGTGTCTCCTCCTGGTTCATTCTCTTTACATCCAAGTGTGAATCTGCTGCAGTAACCTGAAACCTCTGTCTTATCTATCCCTCACATTCCAATGCACTCTATGTAGAAACATTTGGCTTTATGCCTCAATGAGTGAATATAACATAGCATACATAGTTTGTCTTCATCTTATAACACAACATATAAGATCAGTCCTTCATGCAACCCCACCTGTCCACTGTCCGATGTTTCTTTACCCGGTGGCAATTAGAGGCGACTTTATTTGAATTAAAGCAATTTCATATCCCGCTCCCACCCGCGAGTAAAATCACAAAACCTCTTTTTGCAGCACCGTACAAAAGTATTGCTGACCCAAACAAAAATTAAAACAAATTGTCAAAGCTTAGATAATAAACAAGTATTTCAAGGCCATCACTTTACTTGAACTCTTTCATTTAGATATGGAATAGACTAGTCATGCACTCGTGGTGTGACTAAACTGTCCACGAGTTCAGCAATACATTTTTGCAGACAGGAAGATATTCAAACTGCGACGTACAGCACTTTTAATGCAGATTTAGGCATCTTTAAAATTCAGTGACAAAGAGCATTTCTGTCTGCTGGTGTCTTTTTTCAGCACCATAGGAATCAAAAAGTCAGTCATTTTCTACTTCTATCCTGCCTATTAGATATAATCAGCAGCAGCACCAGGCCTTCAAGAGAATTCATGTTCTAAAGGGCATCTTAATGCATACTGGATTTCATTTTTACAGTGTTGAATTATACTCAAACATATCTATATAATGTAAATTGTTTTGGAATGCAGTTGGTCTCCCATGTGCAATCTGCCTTTCATTCTCAAACCAGTGTCCACAGAACAGTATGTGCAATATGATTTAAGCCATTGTGCTAATCTTGTTGCAACTGAAGAGATATTGCTGAGTAAACTGTCAACCTTTAGGTTTATTATAGTAACATATTTCCGCTGTTGACTAGTACTGCAAAAGGAATACAGTTATTTCAACACAACATTCAAAGTGATTTCATTGAGAGGGACGGTGACCATTGGGTGTGGAATCATAGTTTGTAGAATGGAGAAGAACATGTGCCGGTCTGTTGGGTGGAGGACAACAACCACACCCAACTGTCACTTAACCAATCAGTGTTTAGCGACCCTAGTGGGCTTTTTCACAGACTTTGTCTTTAAAGAGTTTTTGTACAGAAGCAATCTCTCTGTGGTATGAGGAGGAAGGTGGTTCCTCTTGGCCTTTACAAAACACGCCGCCATCGGACACAGCCGGTCGAAGCCTCCTGAGGTGGCCGGTGCTGCCAGCAGCTTCTTGGCGATGCTCTGCAGCAGGGGGAAGCGACCTGCAGCTTTCCAGTACAACACACTGCTGTTGATTTCCCACAGTGGTTCGGACAGGTACATGTCGAGCTCTGCCGTCTTCGTGGTCTTTGCAGGCGGCTGGAGGAAGTTAAAGATGGATTTGCGCTTGAGATCATTCTCGCCGACTCCGCTGCAGTCGTTATCATCCGAGCTTCCAACAAATTCCTCCACCAGCGAGTTGTCTCGACTCGCCCCTTCGTCATTTGGTTCCTTCTTCAACTTCTTGCATGGCTGGACTTTATCTGCGTCTACAGAGGGAGCTGCCAAGGCCTCCATGCTATTTAGTGTGACTTCCACGATTGTGCGAGCCTGATATTTCGACGGTGGTGTTAGAAAACCTGTCCCGTCCTCTAGTTTGGCATCAGGAAACGGCTAGAAAAAAAAATGCAGACTAAGATGGGAGCTGTGATTCTCATTGTGCTCGGTGGATGCAAAATAAAACTACATTGCAGAAGAACAATGTTTCAATGAAATACCTGCAGTTTGATCCTGGGGTCGAGCACAGCAGCTAATATCATATCCTTCTGGTGAATCAGAGACTGGAAGTGTGTGTGGATGCCTGTGCGCAAGGCCTTGTTGAAGTGGATGTAGTTGGTGACAGAGCTCTCCAAGGTCTTATCAAGGCCAATGAGAGATGGTGTGATGAATGATATGGTCACTCCAGTTCCTTGCAGGACCTGGGATACGGGTCACATCATATTCTATCAACAAGACCACAACACTATAATACATACCTGCAAAGCTATTGGGGGTGAAGAAGGTGACAAAATGTTAGTGTTGCGTACACCCCCCCCCGTCGGCTCATCAGTCATTTAGAAGAAATTCCAATTTAAAAGGTTAGGGTTTAAAAAAAACTAATATTCAAATGCAATACTACATTTCAGAATCTTATGCGATGTCAAGCACTATATCCCAAGAAATGAACCTTCTTTACCTGCATGGCCTCCTCAAAGGGCTCCAGGAGAGCCAGGATGTCCATCACCTGCTCCCTCTTTGCCATCACCAGAGGCGGGACACTGGCTGTGTCGTTAGCGTCGATGCGGGCCTGGGTGAGGAGAGTCATGATGGCACTCCAGGTCGACTCCTGCACCATCCGACGTAGAGATACCATCATGGAGTTCCAGCGACAGTTACTGGAGGATGGGCACAGGGAAACGTTGTACTCCTTCAACAAGACCTAAACAACAGAATGATAGTCAACATTTCAGCACAGAAATTGTGAGCTCTGTCTATAAACAAAAATTGATTGAATTGGTATCATTTATTTCAATAGGGTTAAAATTGTGTGTGTGGTATAATAATCCGACCGTATGAGCACATAATAAAGAGGAGACACACTGGTGTCGTTTCATCTTTGCAAGTAAAATCTATGATAATCAAAAAAACAAACTTGCCGACCGGTTTTAGTTTCTCTTACCTCGCTCCAGTGGGCACTGCTCCTAAAAAAAGCCACCACATTCTGGACCTGAAAGAGCAGGTTTTCCACCACCCTGGAGTTCTTCAGTGCTTCTTTAATCACAACCTGCAATGTGTGAGCCACACAGGTGATTCTAGTCCCTATCTGTAGTTCTGAAAAGGGGGACTCAGTTTCAGACATCTGGTCGGATAGAAACGCCACCATCTCGTCTCCATCTGGTTCTCCCCTGTTGGATGAGCACATGATCTTGTAGTCGCAGAACAAGTGGTTCCCAGCCAGGGCTTCTTTGGCTTGGTTGGCAAGCATGTAGCCAATGCTGGGAGGAAAGAGACCGTAGCTTAGCAGCACACCTTCAAGCTCCCTGGCCACCGCTGTGCTTAGGTTTTTGTGGCTGACGTGGCGGAAGGCTACAATAGGACGGCGTATCTGCCAGGAATCACTGACAAAGTGGAGCTGCACCACAACAATTGGCTCCTCCACTGAACTGCTTTGATTCCCTGCCCACAGGTCAAACGTGACATGAATAGCCCTCTCGCCATTTTTGGTTTTGGCAAGGCAGGCTTTAAGGTCACGGATGATCTGAGGCTTGATGGTTCTCTCCACTTCATCATAGAGCTGTAGGCCGAGGACCCGCTGGGAGAGCTTGTTGCTTTCTGGACTGATGGTACTGATGAATGATCTGAAGCCTGCGCCTTCAACAAAACTGTGCAGAAAAAACAGAAACTGCATTGGCATATTGCACTTTCAAATGTTGTTTGTTTGGATGTCCTTTTGGTATGAATACAGAATACACAAGTAGCCCTCTGCTGCATTTAGGCTACCGACACATATGACATCATGCAGGATAGCTAGACCCATCAGAGTACTCATTGAACTCTCTTGGCATATTTGCACAAGCCAGCAAGGAGAATTGCACAAGTCACCTGAGTGGCAGCATGTCTTCAGCGATCATCCTCAGTGCTGCGTTGGTAAACATTTTCTGGTCCACTGGTGCAGCTGCTGCTGCAGCGCCTGAGCTAGAGCTGGGACTGGAACTCAAACTGCGGGGCAATGAGGTGCTCGGGGACGCTGAAGTCTGTGGAAGCACAGGGGCTTTCTTCTGCTGGACTTTCTGACATACCGGCTTCTTTTCTTTCACCAGACTGACCTGCAAGCAAAGCAAAGAGTGTGTGAGCGACACCAAGCTTGCCAGCTGAGGCATCACAAGCATGCATCCATCCATGACTAACTTGGTTAGGTAGGTACTTGACAGTAGATGAAATGAAATGAAATTTGCACTTATGTAAAACCTTGAGTCAAAAAATAAAATGATCCTAGTAAGCTTACCACTTTCGGAATTACTAGTTCCGGGTCTAATACAACGTCACACTTGAAGTCAACCTGAAAAACAACAGCAAAATAGATCATTTTCACATTTACACTGAACATAAAAACGTTTTAGCTGCTAATCAACTGGACACCATTTTCATTCATTTATATTGGCTTACAAATACATCATTGAAAAAACAAACTGAATGTGATTAGACTTACACAGCAAGTGCTAAACTAAAAAAGCTACTGTACCTCTCCTTCAACAAACTGTTGAATATCAAGGGAAATGCTGTCAGCAACGTCTTTGTACAAGCCCAACTCCACTTTACGTTTGATGCTAGAGTTCCAGTGATTTTTTACAGAATTATCAGTCCTGCGAGAGGAATAAAAATTAAAAAAAACATTCAAGTCTGAGTGATTTCTGGTTCCACAGGCTGACACGTTGTTACATTCACCTTCTTATTTTAGCAATAACTAACAAATAGCAATAACTAGCAAAAAATACATTTTATTGGCCATCACCCATATGGTTAAACTTTCAGCAGCCATCAAACCCACCTTCCGGGGAGCAGCTTGGCAATCTCAGACCACCGGTTTCCCAGAATGGAGTGGGCTTTGTAGATGATGAGGTCTTCCTCATTGGTCCATGAGCTCTTTTTGATCATTGGGTCGAGGTGGTTGAGCCAACGCTCACGACACTGTTTCCTTAACCGTCCTTTCAGGTGTCTGGCAATTAAAGACCAGTATTTGGTGCCGTAGACCTCCACCAGCTCTACTATCTGTCCAGGGGAAATGAGTGTTAACACAGGAGTATAGAGTGAGATGGAACCATTGAACTACTAACTGGGTCCAAGCAATGTCTGTATCAGATGTGCTGTGATATTTGTTTCACCTTTTCATCTTCTTCTTTTGACCAGAATCCCTTGATCAAATCAGGATCCAGGTACCTTTTCCAGCGGTGCTTACAATCGAATTCTGTCCGCCCCTAACAAAAACAAAAGAGAATTTTACAATAAAAGAAAATTTTAATTATCAAAGAGGAGAGAAAAAAAATCATGGATACAGGTGCAATTTTGTTGTACTGAAATGTAAGGGTTTACAATGCAGCTTATTTCATTCATTCTCTCCCACTAAAGTCACTTTACTCCAGCTGAATACTTACAGGAAAAAAACTGGCTATGGTTTTCCAATCTTTTTTCCCAAAGTTGTTGATTAGGATTTTGAGATTTTTATCCTGCACAGAAACAAAATCAATAATTTTAGACTAAGTATATTTCATGCTGAAAGTATCTTGAACACAATTTGTTACTTTTAAAAGCTAAAAGAACGAACCAACTAACAAAAACACAGGTTTGCCCCTCTTAGTCAGTGAAACTACTAAAATAATCTACTGGAAATGATAGTGTGTTGGGCTGGATAATATAATCATAAATACATGTTATGGTCAAAGTATTCTCTCTTCACTCACCTCTTCCTCAGACCATTTGACTTTACACTTGGTGCCATCCTTCTTATCTGCTGTGTTTGAGTCAGTGTCAATGCACATATTACTATCCCCATCATTGTCCATGCTGAAACAAGACAGATGACACACTAGATATCCTTATTTAAAGTGTATATGAATATGAATAGATTAGATGTTCGATACGTATTCTAATGGATGCTGTTTGAAAGTCAACGTCGACGACAACCGATTAAATTACATCTTCTTTGCATTAATTAGCAGTTTGTCTTAGCCCAATGTTTACCTGCCCGGATTCAATTAATTAAGCATGTAGTACATGATTCCGAAAATGAAAATACTAGACTGTGATACAATAACGTTGTTGATTAAGTGGCAGCCTGCAACGTTAGCTGAAGCCAAGACCGAGCTGCAACCTCGCATGTTTAACATAAAATATACAAATAGTTCATTAAGTTAACACTGCACTGATATTTAACTTTAGTTAACTTGAAACAGTTTCTTCAGACACCAAGCCTCTGAGCGTCACTTTGCCGTCATAGACCCAAACAAACATGCCTGTTGTGCTCCAGAGCAGCGAGCTAGCATTAGCTTAGCTAACTGCCCCCCCCGGAAAGTTGCCTTAGCCAACGTTAGCTTAGTAGCTAACATTAGCTGTGCAAACCAAACTGTGACCTCGACATAAATACAAATCACCCAACAAACGTATTTAGGAAAGCATCATAGTGGACAACTCTCAAAACAGAATTATTGCGATTAGCCGAAATTTATTGTAAAACGTACTAAATTAAATGAACTTACATTGCAACTTGGGTCTAACTTCGATCTAGCCTCGGCTAGCGTGGCTACCGGGCAACATGGCGCACGCTAGAAGGGACGTTGGCTTTACATTCAGGAAGTAGAGCGCCTCCAGCGGCTCGTGTAGCGCAGAGCGACTGCTGCATTTGTTATTCGCGGAAATGAGCCGTTTGTGATCATTTAAGAGCGACTGTGAGTGAGAAATTGGTCTAAATGACATTGGGGAGAACGCAGAAATGACTTCCTACAACTGCTTTTGGAATACAGCCTGGCAGCCTTTCCAGCTCACCACCGTAACACAACAGAACAACGGCTGTAAGCGACACGAGGGAGAGGAAACAGTCGACTCCCACCTCAAAGCTACGCAACCACTCCGATAAAAGCCTTTAACGACGGTAGCTTTTAAACATTACAGCGGTGGCGCACTCGTACCCAGCTCGTTTAAAAACGTAAGTTAAATAGTCAGTGTTAACATCTGGGAACGTTAGTATGTCGCTCACCTGCGCGCCATCACTCCCCCGGGTCTCAGCTCGTGCCTCGGCTGCCGGAGCACTTGTGGCTTTAGAAGCGACTAAGAACTACTTTTTACAAACTAAATTAAATGTATGATATTCATTCAAACACAGTAACGGTTCAACAACACGTGGCGTGTTGTCGGTAGAGATTTTTACCCGGGACTGAAAACCAGGGGGTGCGTTCAAGAACACAACAAGCGCTTCCCGGTGCACGCGCTCCCCGGAAATGATCCATGTGAGAAACGGTTTCAACCGACACTAACGGCTATCAACCCCCTGCGCTAAAGCTGGCTGGCCATTCGACGTTTTCACCCCTTCAACATATCCGTGAAATAAAATACATAACCACAGTCCATTAAAGATTCCTGGACGGTGTCTTTTTTCAATTATTTATTTAGAGGACGGCTGAGAATATTTCCCCAGGAATAGCTTCGCAGTTCCAGCTAGCACTAGAAGTCTGCAACAAACACCCCCCATACGCCCCTTTTAAACAAAATGCAAAACTTAATACACTTCACGCATATTTATGCATTCTGAATAGTGCAATGTGCAGTTACAAATATGTCAAGTAACGTGTTGGCACACGATACAATAAATAATGCATCGCTTCTAATGTTTCATCCTGCTTTATTACATAAAACACTAGACCACAATTTGGAAAACCAGTTCACATATTTTTTCCATTATGTAAACTACGTGAACCCTCACCAAATATATTCTATCTATGAACGTTTCATTGACTGTTGCATGGAGGACACTTTGGATCAACACTAACCTATTAACCCGATCTCAATGGCCACATCTGCAACAAGCTACACAACTTTTGTTGTAAAAGCACCATTGTATTTATCGCTCTCGTTATTCTATTAACAAAGATGTGTATGAGGTGAAGGAAGTTGTTCGATGTGCTTGTTTCACTTCAACAGTGTTGCTAAGCAACTGGTGGTTTCTCACCGTTACTAAAAACAACACACAATGGCATTTCTGATATCATTTGCACCTTACTGTAGGATGGCATTAAACCTGTTATCTTCTTCTAAAATGATTAAAATTGAATGGCTCATGTAATGAGAATATCGTAAAGTATGATTCTATATCACACACATTTCTGCTTGTGTTTGTTTTCAATGCCTTCTTTATTTGTCCTCGCACTCAAGCCCTCTGCTCATATGTTGTGTTCCTCATTTCGACCACTTGGGGGCGCCATTGTACAGTAAAGTAGATGCTATTTTAATAAGGTCTCCAGTAGAATATTTTAGATTTGTGGCCTTAATAATTGACATGAAGTATCGGAACCAACATGGCAAAAACATACTTTACACACATTAAATATTGTTTTTATTTTCAAATATTCTGCCAAAATTATACATTTTTCTTCACAAACGATTCACTTGTATCTCTTTTACCAGTGTGTTTGTCTTATTTACTTTTGCTTCATTTCGGATCATTACCTTGCTGTGATGATGTCTTTGGTTCATGATAATCCTCTAATATTTTGTTTATTTAATCTTCGAATCCACTTTTTTATGTTGCTCTACATATATGTATATTGTTACAACAAAAATCTACATTCTGTCACAAATATTTAAACCCATAAAACATATTAGAGAATAACTGTAGGAAACAATCACAATGACCCTGTTGGCTACAAATTATATACAATAATAAAATTATTTTTTTTGTACTTTGTACAAAACAGGGTAAAGTCAGAAACCTTGTTGTTTTGGATAACATTCAATTGTATGCTTTTGTTTACCTTATCATACAGAAAAAATATTTTAAGTGACAATGTTATGCCATAAAATAGATAGTGGGTAGAAATTAATCCGATGAGGGCCCTGGTATGACACTACAAATCTGAACTGAAGGCATTGTGCTGATGACATTCATACTTGAGCACAATTTAATATTGTTTATTTACCCATGCAGCATGTCTTTGTACTGCGTAAACTCAAATGCAAGTGCAAACTCCAGAAGGTGACACGACCATGGGAATAACGACACCGCCGTGCAGTCCTCGTGCAAAACACAATGCAGTAAAAATGCGCAACAGTAGACTTACACAACTGTGTATCAGCTTTTAGCTGCTGCTCTATTGTAGATTGACTTTATAATGTTCGTACTTGCTGAGTGTGTATTTATTTAGTTTTTGTCCCCCAGATGGTTTCCATCTAAAAAATTTTAAATAAATAAAAAAAGTAAATTTTTTATTATTAGCTAAATTAGTCAATTCATTAAAAGACCTCTTTAATAATGTTATCCATGATGCATTCATGTGTGAGCTGTTTTTGGTTGAACTATATAAAGTGTTTGCCCTTTTAAACTGCAGAAACCTTTTAGTCCTAAAACCTTATTTGTTATCACAATAACACTAATTTAACCTGTCTTTTCAGGTATAGCAATGTTCTAGAAATCTAAACTACCTAAAATACCTCCATAAATCCTTACTTACTTTCTATCACTTGCAATAACACATCATCATTTACTTTATCTTATATGAAGCAATATTGGCAAATACACATAATCTGAGTTTACTACGCAAACCCATAGTCTACTTGTAATCTCAGCAAGGTTTAGTCAAGCCATTATCTCTAAAGTGAGGTGATTATTAATATCATGCACCATTTACTGGTCACTGAACATTGTTTCTGTTATGCACACATGTTTAATGGCTTATCCAAAATAACACATACATGTTTTTAATGTACACAAACACACATATGTGCCGTGACACAGCACCTTCAATGTCCGTTTCTCTATTTACAGGTTCAGTGATGGATCAACAGTTTGGAATACGGGTTGCAGTTTTAGAAAGCACATGTTGAACTTTAGACCTTTAAGAGCAAATTAAAGATGTATTTTCTTCTCAGCAAAAAATTGACAGATGTTTTTTTAAGAAGGTAATTGGGAACAAGTTACTTGTAAGAGAAGAACTTATTTCATATTGGGTGTACACACAAGGCCTTAAGTATTTATATAAATTACATAATACAAATAAAATCCAATGATATCAGATGCATCACCCTTACTGCAAAGCTGCAACTGTACAGTTACAGATGTTTCTTGCCGTTTTTCCTATGCATTATTAACTGTTTTAGCAAGTATCACAGCTCAAAACGAATAAGTATAACCGTCTGAAGATCAATTCCCAGTTTGAACATAGAAAACCACAGCGTGCAGAAAAAACACAAGTAGTTGATTAATGTAAAAAAGGTGCTAAAAACTCTTAATTGCCATGAAAAAATAAGACCACTGTGGTGTGGTTTTTTTGGTCTTTGACAAAGAGCCAAACATGTGGGATGTCATTTCATCATCAGTCCGTCACAGGTTTAACTCTCTCTGCACAAAAGGATCAAAAACATCTTCAGAGAAAAGTGAACGTTTCGTACTGCATACTGACAAATACAGTGCTATTTGTGCAGGAAATACAGCTGTTTCCCTGTGAAATCAGACCAAGTGTCAAAGTCAGAAGAGGCAGCCAGTCATCTCAGTTTAGCATATTTCATCGATGTTGCAAAAGCTTACAAAGATAATAGTTTGCTGATAGTTGATTAAATGCAAAACACTGGTTTGTTAAAGCAGTAAAGAAAGCCTTTTTGTAAGGTCTACAGGATGGCTATATGCCATCCTATATGCCAAAATCTGTTTTCTATAAAAATGGGACCAGTGAGACAGACAACAATGACAACAACAAACCTTCGCCAGGCGCAGTTCTAATTTTGTTTGCTTTAGTTGGCGGAGACACACAGAGCCTCCAAATGATAGAGAACCTCTGTGGTTTGCTCTCAAGTTCTTCTTCTTTATCATCTAGACTATCTGCAGATTGTTATGTTTATCTAAACACAATGATTTAATGGAATCCAGTGACCGTAAGTTGTCAGAAACATGCTACTTGTGTTTGGTTTGATAAACAATCAGCTCTTTTTGGTATAGTTTAAACAACAAAACTCATTACACTGCAAATCCTTTGAGAAATGTGCAGCGATGGGGCCTCATTTTAAGCCAACATCTGTCAGTTAGACAGGAAAATTGAGTTCTAAATCTGAATGAACACAGGAAGACAACTTCTTTCAATACAACAATAACTATTATGAAACAATAGTAAAACAAGCTCCAACAAATTCCATGGTAAATGAATGGAATAGAAGATATTTTGCTTCTCATAAAAGGTGCTGCTACTCCTCACCAGAGTTGCGTATTTGGTAACACATTCATGACCACCATCGCTATCTAAGAACAGACCAGGGACTTCCAGGCCAAAAAAGTTATGCATATCTTAACTTTCTCCATTGCAGGCTCGGACCCTCGAGAGGATCCGTTTGGGAATCCATGCAGTGGTCAAACATACCAGATGCCTCGTGGGATTTCCTGAGTACACGAGGAGCTCTTACTTTCATGAGACTCAAAAGGGTTTCACTCACTCCACCGAACCAACTAAAGTGTTCAAAGAATCGAGCAGTGAGCTCCCGCCTCACAGGAAGCTGTCCTCAGTGCCGACGAAGGAGAACCCATTGAAGGCGTTGTTTGAGCTGCTGCTACCGTTCATCTCCGGGCTGCGGCTCACCGAGTTAGGAACCATTTCTCTGGTGAATTCCGGATCAATATGTTGCGTGTCAGCTGGGCCTCTCTGAAAAGAGAAACATTGCATGTAACTGGTGAAGCGTGACTGGTGTGTTCACACAAACAGACCAGGTGGAAAAAAAACTCACCACGTTGGGGTTGTAAGGAGGAGTGATTCTCTTGTGGTCGAGGTCGTCCCAGTTGATTGGAGAGAAGAAGGTGTGGTTCTTTATTTCTAACTGTAAATAAAATATAGAAACCTTATGCATGTATCCTTTACATAGTGGCATTTCCCCTTTCCTTCTGTGATGAAATCAGACAAACTGTCAGTCCAAAAGAGATTTTCATCTACTTTATTGTCATGTTATTTTAAACAATCTGAAATAGTAGTCGATTTTCTCAGAGACTGGGTGCATATTTGCTCTTAGAAAAGGTCCAATAAAAAGTTGATATAGTGTAAATGGGTCATTTGAGTACCAAACAGTTAAAAGACGGACTCACAAAGTCGGCGATGGCCCCGAGGCGTCTGTGCTGGTCTTTCTGCAGAAGACCCACCAGCAGAGAGCAGACAGCGTCGGACTTCCCCGGGGGAAGGGGCAGCGGCTTGTGCAGGATCCCATCATACATCTCATCTACGTCACGGCTGTAGAAAGGAGGCTGAAGCAGAGTGTTGGGCATAAACATCTTTAACACTAAACATATGTATAATATATTAGAACATGATCCCCAAACTTAAATTAACAAACAAATTAACCAGACCAAAACTCCGTACCAGGCTGTAGATCATCTCATATATCACTGCTCCCAGACACCACCAGTCCACTGTCCTGTCGTATGCCTCCTTACGAAGAACCTCTGGAGCCAAATACTGCAGACAAAAAAGACACCATTAACAAAGCCTCTTTCTCCAAAAGATTTTTCTTACTAGGCCAAAAGGCATCCATTCTTTGTCCATAAAATAAAAAATAACTGTTGTGTCGCTGATGAGATGTCACCTGATGATTTGGAATATTTACTCACTTCTGGAGTCCCACAGAAAGTTGAGGTGGTGCCCTCTGGCTCTATACCTTCTTTGCAAAGCCCAAAATCTGTCAACACCACGTGGCCCTGCACACAACAATGAATTACGCAATGCAATAAAGACTAAAACACGTAGAGGAGTTAAAGTTTAAAGTTAAAGACCCACCTGAGAGTCTAAGAGAATATTCTCTGGCTTCAGATCTCTGCAATGTAGAGCAATGAGGAGGTTATTATGACAGACTGATTCCACTGTTTTGTGACAGTTTGATGGTGTCGATAAATATTTGAGCCACCTTTAATAAACGTTCTGACCTGTAAACAATGTTGAGAGAGTGCAGATAGCCGATGGCGCTCGCTACCTCGGCTGCGTAGAACCTTGCCCTCGGCTCAGAAAAACACCTCTCTCTTTGCAGGTGGAAGAACAGCTGCACAAAGTGAGAGAAAGGTGGATGGACAGATGGAGCATGAAGAGGATGGAGGGACAAATCAAAGTGACATGAAGCGGTGAGAGGACAGATTACGAGGGGATGAAGAGACCCAGGGTCAAAACACAATAAACGTTTACAACCCGGTAGGATGAATAAACTTAATCAATTTACTAGTTCAAGTTTCTCATGAAAATGTTATGTGTAGGATCAGTATTTTGTGGCTATTAAAAAGCTGCAGCTAGCTTGTTAGCCTAGCTTAGCATAAAGGCTGCCCAATAGACCATATCAAGCGCTGTTATTTTCTGCTGTCGCTGTTTCTTATTTGAGGAGATATGTTGATCAAGTTTATTTAAATATTCACTTACTTCTCCCCCATTCACATAGTCGAGGACAAAGTAGAGCTTCTCTGGAGTCTGGAAGGAGTAGTGGAGCCGAACCAGAAAGGGATGTTTCAGACTCTTCAGCAGCACGTTTCTCTCGGCCATAATGTTCTTTTGCTACAGAGAGGAGACATCCGAGCGAGACGGGGAGGATGAGAGATCCACAAATACACCAATCGTGCACATTGTTCTGATCATTGCCGCTGTGCAATCAAGTGTGTTCTTTATGTTTGTGGGGTACAGTTCACTCTCACTGTAATTCAACAGTCATCATAAACGTTATCAGCACCACATGGACTTTTCCTACAGTGACAAGTCGGCTCGTCCGCTATGAAAAACTTCCATTTAGCTCTTCAGGAGGGCTGCGCAGTATGTAGCCTATTGTCAGTTGTTTAAACATCTGCTCTTTAAATATTTTTATTTCGTGCTCTAAAAAGAAAAATAATTAATATCAATTAATTGATATCCATTTAAGTCTAAATGAGCAAATAAAGATCTGACTGTTTTTCTTAAAATATACATTAAAACCTAAAAATAATTTAATAATTTAAAGGGCACACATTACACAACATTATCACATTGACTAATGAGAAAATATTAAGCTGGTCTTCAACTGACAGTTTGTGAACCTTTTCAATGTGTAAGAATTGTCTAAAGGCTGTTTGGGATTCCTCATCCTGTCTGATGCAAACAGGTCCTAATATTGATCAGGTCTCACAGACGTGGACGGCAGACGATTACATCGGAATCAGAAAATTACAAAGAGACAAAAACATGAAAGACGGAAGGAAGTAAATGAAAGGAGCGTTTGACCAGATATTGGCGTGTTGTCAGAGTGGAGAGAAGTTTATTTGGGACTTGTAAAATGTGCTCTTTGTACAGAACACGTTGTTAATAAGATAAGATTGAGATCTTGTTGCCAGGCTAAAATACTGTTTACTAATAACAGTCTCAGACATTTTCCTCTTGGCTCATGGAACTATTTTCCATCTTCGTCTGGCACTTGGGAAAACTGTGCGATTCTAAATACATTCATATATTTTGATTTCCTGGATGCAATTTCTAAAAATCTAAAAGTCTCTTAGGACGCACCATACTGTAGGTATTTTATTGATGGTGAGTTTCTATCAGTTCAAATGCTTAAAGGCATCATTATAGTATTGATTTGAATTAAAAATGCTGTCCCTCAGAAAATCAAAAGTCTCTTTAATCCGGTTTGAAGTGAGCTTTGCGTTAGAACGGAGGCAGGAAAAGCAATTAGGAAGCCGGCAAGGATCGGCTGGAGCAGAGCCCACCTCTTTTTTCTTGAGGATGACTTTCTTCTGCAGCACTTTGACGGCGTAGAATTTGTTGTCTGCTTTGAGCTTGGCGAGCAGGACCTGCATGAAGGTCTGTTTGTCAGTGGTTTGTTTTGTAAACAGACTGCGCCACCATCTCGACACAGCGCTGTCACGACAATACGTCTAGCCCCTGTGAGAACCCAACACAGATATGTGCTCTGTGGAAACAGATGATACTGAGAAATATGAGAAGCGTGCGGATACTGACCCGCGGCCAAAGAACAACATTATTACTTTTTATGTAGAACTACAATCCTGCCAACAAAGGAAATGAATCACATTAAGAGTTTAATACAGAAGAAATGCACATTATGATGTCCAGGTTAACCGGTAGAGGCCTCAGTGGACTCTGAAGTAAATGATTCATGAAGCATGTAGCACATTTGGATCAGAGTTGTCCATGGGTGAGAGTGCAAAGTCAGCGACAGCCCACCGTTTCTCTCTCTGTCTAAAAAGGTCAGCTGCTGCTAATTGAGGGTAGCACGAGGGTACCTTTGAATCCATACGACCCTCCATTGTTGTTGTCTATCATTGTTTACGCCACCTGGTGTCACAGAGACGTGGTCTAGCTCCAACGGCTTTCGCTGGTGGCGAATATTTGACCCGAAATGAGTCGCACGATACAAGTTTAAGGAAAAAAACTATTTATTCAAAAGACGCGGTTACCTTTCCAAAGGTCCCTTTGCCAATGACGGCCAAGAAGTCAAAGTCAGTGGGCCTGGCACTGAAACGAGATCGGAAGCAATCTGTTAAATAGCAGACAGAATTACATAATAAATGCTGAAATACTTTATTTGTAATAGCTGACATGTACAAAAACAAACAGAACTTTGTCCTATTCATTGTTCCCTTTAGGCCTTTCATTTGAGAATAAGAATAACCAAAGACAGTGTGAGTGTATTTTAAGTGTGTTAGTAGCTGTGTGTCTTGCTTGTGAATATAAAGACATGTTAGTGAGAGCAGAGCTACTGACTGAGGGTTTGCTGAAGGTCCCAGGTTGACATCAGCGTGAGGAGAGGAGGATGGTGAACGCAACTGGAGGACCAAACACACACAAAAAAAGTCAACAAAAAAAGACACTAGACTTCACTTAAAAACTGTTGCTTTTAATCAATTGCACCATTCAGCAGCCTTTAAACTGTCCTGTCCTGCTTTGGCTGGCCTACAACCTTCCTGTGCATTAAAAAGACATCCGCATGTTCAACTAAGGGGTTAAATGTCTGTTTTGAACAACTTCTGTAAAAACCTCTTTTCCCCCTGCAGATTGAAAAAAGCAAAACTTGTTTCAAGAATTTAGCGTTATGTTGGCCTGAATTAAAGTTTGTTAGTTCGTTTGACACAGCCAGGGCGCAAAGCGACATGTAGAGAAAAATCATCTATTCTCCAGCAAGAGTCTTGTATTTTCTTATTTAGAGACAATATGGTCTCCATAAACTGGTACCACATTAACAGTGGCACCAAAAAGGAAAGATCATTCAGCCTTTAAATGAAAACACGAGGATCTGAGTCACATTTCAAGCTCATTGCATTATTATTGAGTATTTACAGCACATCTGATGAAAGGCTCCCGCTGTTAGAGAACCGCCGTCGGATATATCTAAAGCGTTGAGGAATTTGTTGGAGCAGTGGATATTTTACTGACATGCCAATATATTGTGTTTTGTAAACTAAAATTAAAACAACCATGTTCCTGGATGTGTAACTATCAAAAATTTGCCCGGAGACATTATTAAACATCCATTTCTTGAAAATAGAGGCAGAATCCTTAATGACCCAGAATAAAAAAAGGCAACAAAGCATCATGCATAAAATAAATACACTCACATTGCAGTGTGCAGTGGCCATTATCTATCCCCCTCCCACTGGTCCAGCAGTGTTCAACAGACCTGTGAGAGGATAGGGTGAGGGTCATGAGGTCAGCAGCTGGGAAGGATACGGTGAACCTTCATCTCATCAAACTTTTCATCTCACAGATAAGATTTGTTCTCCTCGGTACCAGGTGTGACTGTTTGTGTGTGTGTGTGTGTGTTTGTGTCCTAATCAACTGCTGACCTTTAACAACCTAAGGATCCAGATGAGCCAGTAGTTCTGGTTTGTAGGAAACCATTTGCTGGAACAACAGAAAGACAATAAGCAACATTGTATATACATTCTGTGTGTGTGTGTGTGAGTGTAGGAAGTTTAGAAGTGTAGAAGTTTACATTGTAAATGTTGTTGAGCCATTCTATGTGACAAAAGTCTCACAGCCATAAATTACATTACATGTTATTTAGCTTTTATCCAAAGCGACTTACATTGCATTATAACCCATGCATTACATTTTGCCTGGGGAGCAATTAGGGGTTATTAGTATTTGAACAGCCAACCTTGCAGCTGCATGCGCCACCATCACCCATAAATGAATCAGACGTCCCTGCAATTCATTTTCCCTTGAGGCTATTCAGGCCAGTTTATCTATCTATGGACATGATCTACTTCAAGATGATGGAGCAGCCAAATTTGACATTTTAGCTTCGAAAAAATATTTTTCTGGTTGTGATGCCCAGACATTTTGAGGCAACGCATTACTATACTAATGTACAGTAAATACAAATTGCATGTCCAAATTAGCTCTGTATTGACTGAAAAAACACTCAAAGCAACTAATCTGGAGATAGACGCCAAAAATAGATTAAAAAAATAAGCATCTCTTTTTTAATTTCACTCCATAAAACACTGTGCTCCCATGATTTATTTCTCCCATGATAAATCAACGCACACGTTTTTGCCAACTTCTTTCAGTTCCTTCTACAGTAGATTTATATTATTCAAATTGTACCTATCCACGTGTACGGCAGTTTTTCCACATTACAGAGTAATGCATGATTAAAGTACAGAGAAGGGGAGCAGGGCAGCGCTGCACTTGATTTACATGTAATTCAATCAAAAGGTGATTAGAATATGCAACACACACATTCTAGTTAAATCACAGCTTTTCTTTAGCATTTTGTGACTTATTGCAAAATAAGATGAATACAATCTACTTCTTGCATTGCCCTCGTCTGCAGTTAATGATCATGCACGATAAATAGGTCTATTATTTATTTTGTATCGTCCATAAGGCTAACAACGTTCCAGGATTTGTTTAATTGTGTGTTCATCAAAAGCTGATTCAGAAACATCAAATCCAAAAACCTGCCACAGGGCAGCAGGCCGTCCGAGTTGGTTTTATCAAACCCCGACACCAAAGTCGCACAGACGTTTGGACTTCAACAAGACAGAAGTTACTTATTAAAGAAGTGGGTGATATGAATAAGGATACAGATTCCAACAGCAATATGAACTGGACAGCCTGAACTCTGCCCAACACTGACAACAAATAACGTCAATTATAAACTAGTGTTTCACATAGTATTACCAGCAGTATAGCAGCGCAATAAGTGGATTAGTTTAACAAAGCAAGTACAAGCAAAGTAGGAAAACACAAACATCCCGGCACATGTTGTATCCCCCAACATAGAAAATGATCGATGCACTTTAAGAAACAAAGGCACTCTATAAGTGTGCTATCCGTGTGAACCGTGCTCACCTGGGTGCAGAGGATGGGGAGGTGTGCTCTGCTCACGAGACCCACGAGCTGACGGAGCCTCGAGCAGTGGAAGCTGATTCGAGGTCACTCCTCTTAGTATCGCTACGCTCACGCAGGAAGGTCGTCAAAGAAAGTGAATCATTGATGAAACGTTTCTGTTTAAAAGAGGCGGGGCGCGGCTTTTACACTGAAGGGGAGGGATGGCTGTCCGGACTTCGTACTGAATTTAAGTTCCGGAATCCGCTCTTCGCCTTCAAAATAAAACGAGTATACTAATTGAACCCTTTTCGTTTTGTGTTGGGCTATTTATATACAATTTAGGAGTCAAATGAGAACAAAGCTATGTTTTTATGCTTGTTCGAATGTTTGAAAAACGCAGCTAATAGCTCATCTTGTTCTTCCTTTTTAATTGGGATGTGCTCAGCACTGTATCTCACTGTAATGCATATGTGTTTATTGTGTGGAATATTGAGACGCTTTATATACAGGTTAACAATAAGACAATTCCCTAATGGAAATTAAGTGCAATATAAAACATTTAAGCATTATACACTCTCACAAATGAGCACACTTTTATTTTTAAATCAAGAGTGCCTCTTGTCTCCCTAAAATTCTCCCTACAAAGGATAAAAATACTTTTCATGTGACACATTTAGCCACTCAACCATCCATCGGCAGTTGCTTCTTTCATTCGGCAGGCAAGCAATCATTTGTTTTTTTTGTACTCTGTAGAGTTAAGAGAATATAAGCAGGAAGGGAGCTGTCACCAGCACAGCCAGCTGTTGACGAGAGTATGGATGGTCAATAAGGGGATGTGATGTAAGCAAAGTAAGTTTATAGTCAACAGAGGAAAAGAAAACAGGCAGCATCTTTAATCATACAAGACAGCTTCGGTTGTTTATTAATTCATATGGATTTAATGACATTTGTGACCCAAGATTATCTTGACACTTGCGCGCGCACGGACACACACACACACACACACACACACACACACACACACACACACACACGCATACACACAAATCCCACCAGAGAGACACACAAAGAAGATACCAAGAGCCCTTAAAACACTCCGGTAAAACAACTTTCATCTCACGATATACAATCCGTACAGTGTTATTTTTAAACCAATTCTGATGTATAATGTAAACATTTTGCAGAACACACTTTAAATGTTGTTTCCATCACAAGTAAACTGCAGAGAGCTTCATAAACTTGCTAGCAAAAAAAAAGTTTATTGCACTCTCTAGTGACCAAGTGTGGCAACATCCATTGTGTAAAATCCATTTGGGTTTCACAGTTGTGCTAAAATTGTCTTTTTCATCTATAAATAATTGCAAAAAAAATAATTTCAGATCTTTGCATAAAGATATAAAAACCCTGTGTCGTTTCTGTTATCTCACTCAGATTTCATATTAGAGGGAAATGTTTTAAATTACAGCTCCTGGATCGGATGAGTTCTCACATTAGTTGTGCAGTGAGAAAGCACAATGTGGAGAATTTAAATACCAATGACTTTATGCTTCAGAATGAGCATAAATCTGAGCAAAGGCCTTTTCTGTTTCAACTCACACATCTGCCACAAATAGAAAACCTTTTCCCAACAGTCTCAACAACACAGCGTATTTATTTCATTTTTTCCTTACTCTGTTACAGAACAGTCCCATAGCATAAAGGAGCAGTAACATGAAGTGTCACTACAGTGCTTCTTTCTCAACTTTTTATTGCACAACACGTGAGGCTTGTAGGAGCCTCACTGACCAGCCTCGTTTACTGCATTTAATTCATATTTTTGGCCGCGTTTCCCCCCAAACCAAGTGTAGACATTTTTTTGCTAAATTTGATTTTCTTTAGAATTACTTCTATTCCAACTCAGGCTTCTAATGCAACTGTAACCCTGGAGGTTTCATCTTACATTAATCTCCCTCTGTATATCTATCTCGGCACCAATTTGTCACAGCATCATCTTTAAGACATTTACTCCACAACAATATCTGTACTTCCTCATTTCCTTTCTTCTTCAAACCCTGATCAAAAGTCTCACCCCCCCCCTTCCCACTGCCTCTCTGATGGGTACAGGACACCAAACACATGAAAAAAAGGGATCAGGGTCTTTTCCCTGCAACAAAATGAACTTGGCACATGATGATTCCTAACCCAACACAACAGGTCAGGTCAGGTGAGGGGGGGGGGGTGAATCACTTGAGTACCTCGTCTGTGCTCTTGAACATGAGAATGGCGTTGGAGATCTTGAGGGCGGGGCCTAGCTTGATGCTCATGATCTTCACAATGTCGGTCTGTGTCAGCAGCAGGAAGGCCTCCCCGTCAATCATCTGGGCAGAAGCAGACACAACAGCGCTGATGCGACTGGACATGACTGGTCTAGAAATTAATTAGTTTTGTCTGCCACGGGCACATCAAATACATAAAACAGAAACACCTGTAGTGTGCTTTAACCTAATATTTCATTCACACACACTTTGTGGTCTCACCTCTTCTTTGAAGAGACGGGCCTGTTCTTCACAGCCGATTAGATTCTGGACAAACATGAAGACCTGAGGTACGAACACAACCGCTTTTAGTTGATCAACCAGATGGGGACAGAGACAAAGGGACTAAACCGATGCGCAGGTAAGAGATACGGTCCGCTCACCTCTTCCACGCTCCATGCTGCCACCTGGCTGGCGTGAATGCCCTGAACGCCGGGCAGCAGCTTACAGTGCTGCTCCCAGCAAAGAGACAGAGTCCTGTCTGACTGGCTGCTCAGAGCTGACATGAACAGTGACGGGTACACGTCCTCCGAAGACATGTCTGAGGTCAAACACACACACAGATGGACAACACTTGGTAAATGGACCAAACGTTGTATTCACGGCAGATATTCAGACATTTCTAATATGGCGCAGTGATTCAATGCTGCCATCATTCAATGCTATCATCATTAAATGAGAAGTAGATATGATTGAGTGGCATCTATCGTGGGGGTCATTCTAACTGTGCTCTTCCCCCTGACACGGTGTTTCGTTAAAGCGGATACCCGTTTTATTATCTCACTGCCTCCTGCGTTCTGTGTTCACTTTACTTCCCAACCCCAAGTGAAAATGTATGCCGTGAAAGAAGGCTTGTGACCAACGGTTTGCTATCGTGTTCTCCAATCTATCCATTTTCTTGTCACAAATGAGTTGACTGCTGAGCAGACGGTGTTGCACTCCAGGGCAGAGAGTAGCCCGATGCATCATTCACAGCTGACATGAACGACTTCCATTGAAATGCATAACCTCCTTGAAGCAGATCTGACAGGCGGATACACCCTGAAGCCGCAGAGTAAAATGCTCGCATCAAAGACAGATACGCATTGTTGGCTTTGAAAACTCACTCTGGTAGTCTCTCTGCTGGTTCTTCCTGTATTTGGGAGGACGGCCAATCCTGGCAACAGAGGAAATGATCAATGAGAGACAAAGGCAAAGGCGCATGCACGTGTAGACCAACACACAGACCTGCCACGGAAATGTGTCTTCTTGGTCCTCTGGCCAAAGAAGAGGGTCCTCTTGCACTCTGAGTCTGACAGCTCGGCCTTCAGCCTGCCTTGGTTACGCTCAGCCAATGGGCAGCCCGATATGCAGTGATGGGCAGTGAAGCGGCCGGTCACGTGGCCCGAGCCATCACAACCAGGAGTCGGACACTTCCTGTTTCAAAGAGCCAGATGTCAGGTATTCATTTGTATATTGAATGGTTGACCTCATGAATAAAGCCTCCATGAAACGATGGTAGAGTTGAGTTTCGCTGACCTGTTGTGGAAGCTGTACTTGTTGGCTCTGGGGTGGCTGATGGGTTTACAGGGAACCGAGGAGGGGTAGGTGGACTGGCCTGTGGTCGGAGGCTCCCTCACACCTAAATTCATTAAAGGACAGACAAATACAGTCACTAATATTGTTGGAATTTAACTAATGTGTAAGTGGTGTAAATATCATGGGGCCTTTTTAACAGCAGATTTGAAAATCAAAGATTTTACTGATCACATTATTGATGCTCTGTTCTATTCAAGCAAGTAGACTCTGACACTTAAGCAACTACAACAATAAATGCCGCTAAGATTTAATGGTATCTGTCAATTCTAACTTTGATTTGAGTTTTGAAGAAAATCAACTTCCAGTTTGGACTGAAGTGCTGGTTGCTTCCATGTGGCTGCTGCGTTTTGGTGTCCCGTGGGGGGACTTTGAGTGGGTGACCGGTCGCCTCACACCAGCCTGCTGGGTGGATGTCCGGGTGATCCGAGTCCACCCACTCATCATAGACATTACTCCAGCCGTCATAATGGACCTGAGGAGGAATACAAATGCACAATACTGTAAATCCACAGACACGCCAAATGCAGACAGCACATCTTGCATGACGGGTCCTGGGTTGGTTAGAAATAAAATGTGCCGTACAGCAACAGTAAGTGTGAGTTCTCATTCCAGTGGGGGACGTCAAACCCCACAAGTACACTCTGTTAAAGCTGTAATGGACCTGAGGGAGTTTGAGTAACATTTTGAACAAAATCCCACACATACGTGACCATGGCTGCTTCTTATCTTCATGAAATACAAGCTGAGAACAAACAAAGAAACACACACATACACACACACACACACACAGTCCCACCTTAATGCGGTGAGTATCGACCTCCTCCACTGTAGCCACTCGGATCAGACCAGGACTTCTCTTGTCAACAGCCTCCAGTTTCATCTGAGGCTGGAAGCTGTGGGCCGCACGCTGGAGACAGAAGACGATTGAATTGAACTGTAACTTGTTCAGCAAAACCAGCAAACATGTTGAATGTAGCTCCCATGAGGCATCGGCTTGACTTACGCCAAACATGAGTTCTGTTGTTTAATGTGCAGTATTTTATGCCTTTTTATTATGGATTCTACAGAACAAAGATGACAGGAAATGAGGGGGTAAAATTACATTTAACAAAGTTGAAAAGACACAAAACCTTTGTCAAATGAATCGTGGGACAAAGCACTGGTTGCATTGAATGAATCCTCCTCCTGTGCGACTTCATTTGATTCAGTTTAAAGTACTTAAGAATTTGTTTATCCAAACATCTCTGGTTTTGGTGAAAGATGTTCTCTTGACTTGACTCTGGACCAATCGTCTCCAATCGACACATTTGTTGTCCATCGGGAGGCTGATGGTCAATTTTAATTGCTCACCCTTTAGTCCCTAAAATCCTGAAAGCTGGAACTAATGTCATTTCTGTAGCCGTCTGAGACTCTGCTGAAATAGTTGGATCACTGCTAGCTTCTCATCCCCAACTTTGTAACCATTGCCATTGGAATAGAGTGTTGGAAGTGACTGTGTATGCATGCAGGTACATTAAGTGTGTGGAGATGATTTAACAAGGCGGGTACATACATCTTTGACTGTGCACTTGTGGGTTCAGGCAAGGCTCCAAGTTTAGGTAGACAGCTTGATTTTGTGTATTGCCAGTTGCCACCGTCTTTCCACATAAGTAAGTTACATTTATTTTATTACATTTTATTTATTATCTATTAATCATTTTGTTTTTCTCAGCTAAGTAAGGATTTCTGGGTTGTATAATCATTATAGCATTCTTTTCTAAAAGAATAAACATTTATTTCAGGTTCTCACCACTTTGAAGGCGTCAGCGTCCACCGCCTTGGAACCAGTTTCCCCCAAGTAGTGAGACCAGGAGAACCGGGCCTGATCTGGGTAATCTGGTGCAGTAAAACATCAATTCAACCAAAATATGTTAGTGAATACAAACATAAAACAAATTCCTCTGCAACTTATTTTCTTCTGAATAAAGTCCATGCTCTATTTCATGTATATTTCAAAAAGGAAAGAAAAAAGGAGTGGGCAGAAATGTTTTTAAAGTTAATGACCCAAGAAATGACTATGTGATAAAATCAGTGATTAACATTGAACACACTTTTCACCTTGGGGTGGTGTTAGGGGGAGGTTCCTCTCCTGGCACCAACCAATAGGGTGAATGTACGGACTGCTGGAATCGCACCTGCATAGTTTTAACAAACAACAACGTCACGCAGTTCAATAGTTACAGTGTAAGAAAAGTTGTTTTGTGTTTTCGAGCTGCTCAACTTGATGCTGGAACAGCTTTCACTGTTGTTTACATGATGCTTCATACTAATACCGAATATAATAACTACATGTGGTGTTAAAGGCCTCACTCACAAGGACAAACCCAGAGAGAATCATTAATTAAATCTACAGCTCAACTGATTTTGTTAAGTTCTTTTAGTTTATTATTCAGTTTCCAAAATGTATAATTGTTTTAAATACATTAATTAAAATCCTGTTTGCTGTATAAAACAAAATAAACAACAACACACCAACACAGACGGTAGTGAATGAAGAAAGAGCGTCTAATGTCAAAAGAATCCTATATTTTTCATTTATGTAGATCGAGACCAAATAAGAGCTGAAGGGAGAGTAAATATAGAACATTAATCAGGTAAGGAAAAGCACAAATCCAAAATGAATGTACACTATTTCTAGTTTTTCAGCCATGGCAACTCCATATAGTGAGATATTTATTTTTGCGTTGTTCTTCCCGTCCCAAGTGGCCATGTTTAGATTAATGCAGCCTTACTACACCTGTAGTTTGGTTCATTTGGTCGGGACCACATTGTTGTGTTTAAGATCTGCTCCTCTCCCGGTTCACACTGGCTTTTTACAAATGAACCAAATCTGTAGACATGAAGTTAAACAGACCGAAAGACTTTATGGTTCAATCTGCATACGACGGGCCAACGTTTCTCCGCTGCTGCTCAGCCAAGCATTTCTGCCAGATTCTTTTCTTCAGTAATTTTCCAAAGCGACACATCCACAACGTGTTTGAGGCTCACCAGTAATCATACGTATCATCCCAGTTGTCAAAATGAACCAGGAAGCGGTCGTCCACCACGTCTGTGACAGTTGCTACACAGATGAGGGAAGGGTTCATGCGGTCGACGGCCTCCAGCTTCATTCCTATCGCAAAACTGCCCTTCACGTCGATCTAAACAGAAAGCCTTTATGTTAGAAATGACCTAGCGAGTGCACGTGAGGAAGTAGACTAGGAATCCACTAATCATTAAAAAGCGGTAGGTTTGATATATTGAAGCTTAAACATTAGCAAGTAAATATCAACCCAAACAAGCATACAGCTTTTTGACGTCCTGGCGTTAAATATTAATACTAAAGCAAACAGGCAAAAGGCCCGACTTCGGCACTTGCGTCCTCGTGAGGTGAAAGTTTCCTAAAGTGATCACAGCGGTTTAAAACAGTTTTACTGTAACTGCTTCGTGTTGGAGTTTCCCCAACAACACCAAACCATTCACCGCATCCATTCGTGCTTGTAGATAAGACAACTACCGTATATTATATAGTGGCAGTTACCCTCCCAGGACTGGCAAAGAGTTCTTTGGACGCCACTTGTGCTTTAGTCATTCTCAGGTAGTTGGTCCAGGTAAACTCCTCCTCCTTACAGCCTGCAGGAAAAACAGAGAAGATTAAACGTGATTGAACGCGAGGGGAAATTCACTACTTTCATTTCTTGTAGGAGTCGAGGAAGACAATATGTACTTAACAGATCCTGGTAAAAATAATTCTTGAATCAACCCTTTTTATCTTGTTGTTTAATACGTACAAAACTGGGCTCATTGAGTGTTGTCATCAACATGAAGTTACCCTGCAACCAGCCAGTGAGTTTTAGAGGTGCCGGTGAGTATATTTTGAATGGACGGGGTAAGTGAACGTGAATTAGTATATTTCCTAAAATGTCATGCTGTTCCTAATGATTGGACCCGTGAGAGGTATAATATCAGACAAGGTTTTTTGTCTTTGATATCTTGTATTGGCCCTCTGGTCTCTCAGCAAGTCTTATGACCGCTCACCTTTGGGAGTGTGCAGTTTGTGTCCTGTGCTCTCACACCAGCCTGCAGGGTGGATGTCCGGGGAGTTGGCATTCACCCAGAAGTCGTGGCAGTCAGAGTAGCCGTCGAAATGAAGCCGCAGCCGGTACCCACAGACCTGAATGAAAACATGAATCATTAAATAAACAAAAGAGAAGGCGACACTCCTCCTGCAGGCAAAGCAGCCGCTAAGTAAAGGGTGATTTTAAACCCAACTAACCAGCCTTCGCCAGTCAGGACCCTTCACCCATGTTAGTCTGGCTCACCTCGGCCACGGTGAGAACAAAGTACATAGACGGATGCTGCGGGTCGATGCCTTCCAGCTTCATTCCCTGCTTGAAGCCGCTCTTCACCGTTGGCACTCTCTGGGTCTGGACGCATGGGATACAAAGGCAAATATTTCAGCACAGATCACAGAGATTCTAGCAAACATCATTCATTCATCAATCATTAAGACAAAGCTTGTGTGGCCCAAATATTTAGATTGTTAAATAAATAAATAACTTTTATATGAAACTCCCTCAACCGCACACTCTGCGAAAGAAAAGGCATAATTGGCTGCAAACATCTTTTTAGCATCTCTCAATTTACATTTCTTATTTCCTTCCTCGACAATGCCTTTCCCTTAGAGAGAGGGATCATTCGCCCTGCTATCAGACGAGCTGCAGTGAAAAGAAGTAAAAAGTTCATGTGTCCAATATGTGACCCTGAGGGAAGCGGAGCCTGAAACTGCTTAGTTTGATGAACATAAAACTCAAACGAACCTCTTGGAAAAGCTTGTTGGGGGCAGCAACAGCCTTGGTTTCCTCCAGATACTGAGCCCACGTCCACTGCTCTGTCTTACTGTCTCCAGCTTCACCAAATACACAAGTTCAGTTATTGGTTAGTGACAGACAATCAAAAAGGTAATGCAAACATTCGGGGGCTGGATCGAAAGCCCAATTCACAGCATTTCCAATGTTATATGGAATTACATCCTATTGACTATGAAAGGCAGATAAAATGGATGGAACAGCCGACAAATAAGCAAAAGCGTTAAAAAAAGAATAAAACATGACATAACCGACAAAAGAATACAAGATTAATCCAACCTCCTCTGATGTGTCGGCCGTCTGCTTTAGAATCATCCATTTTCTCATCCTAAAATACACATAATAGAAATAAGGCATGAGCTCAGAGTAGAAGGAAAGTACTGTTCACCGTTCAAACACATTAACATTACTTTTAGTAATGGAAAGCCATCTGTATAGATCAGTCTGAATTCATCACAAATGAGAACATCAATATCTTTATCTGGATTTTAAATATAAACAACAAAGCCGTCCCACCGTGCCTTCGATGTCAGAGTCTTCCTCAGAGGGACTCAGGTATTCCTTCCTCTTCCTCTTCCTCATCGGTTTCAGGTGATCGGGGTTGAGGGAGGAGACCCTCCCGCCTGCCGGCACCTTCTCTACTCCGATGATCCTCCTGAGGTGCAGAGAGGACACGTACAGGGTTACTCAGGTCCAAACACATCACCACTGAACTCTTTACTTCCTTTCTAAAAACATAAACCGGTTACATTGTAATCCCCACTGCTTTTGTCGTATTTCAATCAAAAAGGTTTTTCATGTTTTTGCAGGCAAATTACAATACTTACAAATTACAATAATCCTGTGTTTTCAAATGTATGTCATGACGTGATGAACGTCCGGACAACACAATGAAAGTGCAGAAAAAACACCTTTTAAGTACAAAAAGTATCGGTAGAAATCTATGATTCTAGCCCTGTATTGTTCTGCATTATCGCCCACTTCTAGCATGTGTGAGCATCAAGCAACATACTTGTCAGGGATGGGCTCTCTGCGCAGCTCCTCTGTGTAGGTCCTCTGAGCTCTGGCATCGTAGGTCGGATGTCCCAGTCCAGCCTGGACTTCAGGTTTGACCGGCACCAACCTCTCTGGCTCCACTACTCCCCCTCTCACAGGGCCGACTGCAGCCGAAACTTCTTATTAGGACGCAACAGGATAGGTTGATCATACTGGTTGACATTTCAAATCCAATTCTCATAATCTGTTGCTCTTTATGAAAGGAACGTTATTCCCTTTACTGAATTCAGGTGGAGTTTGTTACTGCACTCACATGTATTCTCGTTTGTGAGTATTTCTACTATTCATTGATTGCTCTTTGCCATTTTTAAGCCAGATTTTGATTTTTCAAAACATGTGAGGGGTAACACTTCCCGTGTAAAGTTCTCTGCAACTGCTGACATTAAAAATGGTTTCATTGATCATTGAAAATGGCACGCTGTGAAATATTTAGAACAGCAATGTAGCCACACATAGAAAGTAACAGCCGTTAAGGTGACCTCATGCATCAAAAAAGAAGAATCTTGTCGTCACTACATCGTCACATAACCACAACTCCACCTGGCTTGTCTGCTGGTGCGCTCTCGGCCTCAGCAGATCTCCCAGAGGTCCCAGCTGCTGGTTCAGTGATGCTGCTGGGGGTCCCTGGGGTGATCAGTGTGCTCAACGTTCCCACGTCACTCACACAGAACTGCAGCACACAATAAACACACACACACACACACAATGTATCCATCCCTTTAAATGCGTCTAGTTGTCTAGTTTTAAACATTTTACCCTTTTTGCTCCTCAAAACCAATTCATCAGCAAATTTCCAAAGATGCAATGTTGCCTGGTTTGTTTCCATGTCACCAACCTGTTCCCATTCAAGCATAGCCTCTTCATAACGTGAGAAAACATGTGTTAAGGTGTTTTTTTCCTAGTATTCTGTCTTTGTAACTGCATCTCCTTCATGCTAAACCACTGCAGTAAGATCCAGTAAATACATATTTATAGCAAAATAAATATGGGTACTTTTTATTGATTCAGGATTTTGGTGAGCCATTATTCCTCATTGTTAATGTGGCAAATTGCTTCCCAAAATAACAAAATAAACCAGAGTCTTCTGGATTGTGATTGATTGTTTTTACACAACATTTTTAATGTTACCTTGAGGTTGCTGCTGGGTAGGATGGCCACCCCCTCCTTCCACTCTAGGACGTGGACAATGCTACAGGCCCCGCCCACCTGTGCTGTCAGGGTGGGTGTGGCTGCTTCATTGGCCCTGCCTCCTTTACCTGGGTCTCCCATGGCAACAGCTGGAGTCACCTCCAGCTTCTGATGACTGACAGCTGGAGCTGAGGAGAGACATGCAGTCAAATTCTTCCTCCCCCAAGGCAGGTCATGATTATCCACGACAAAACAATTGTGATCAATTAAATCATCGATGATATCGTTACTGTAATTTAAAGTAAATCAAAAAGCAAAGCTGTGTGGGCATGACCCTTTTTCCATGAAAATTCCTGTATTTGTCTAACTATCATTGTAGCAGGCCCCTAGGAAGCATTATAAAGCCTCTCATGTGATGATATTCATTATCGATCTAACAGAAATTGAACCTGGTATTTTATATCACAATCTGGAAACAAATCCAATATTGTTCCATCCATACCCAAGAGCACATCCTTTGTTTCCCACCCCATCTTTAATTTAATTATAACTATTTGATTTCTGTTTTGCTAAAATAATATCTTGCCTTAGGGTACAAAAATAATGTGGAAAGGTTAACTTGTATCAGTGGAGACAGTGTGTTGTCCAAGACACCACGAGTCATTTAAAAGAGGTCAACTTCCTTATTGAATCTAGCACTCTGACTCTTAACCAACAGTGACTCAACACCTGTCGACCCCATTTTGCTGTGTAAAGATGATAAGTTCCCCTTTAGAGGACTAGGTGGCATCTCGTGGGTGAGGAAGCAGACTCTCTCCTCTAAACTGTTTTCCAAGCGTGTAGAAGAGCCTTCAGAGGTCTTCACTGTACTGTTGGTATAGATATTTGGTAAAATATATAGACAGTATAAAGAAGGTCTCCGTTAGTGTGCTCACCTGGAAGGAGGAAAGCTGTGGCGGTGTGTGCTTGGGGCCGAGCCTTCTTGGCCCCACCGTCACTCGCACAGACGAGGACGGCCTCGTTGGGGGACGAGGAGGAGCATGGGTCCACAGGGGTGCGATCGGGTTCCTTTGGTAGAGCCTCCACGTTCCCTTTGGCACTCATCACGGCGTCCCTGTCCTTTACTCCGGAGCACTGCAGAGTGAAGCGTATGAGGGACAGGGCTCTCAAAAGGCATCACAGGGTAGCGCCATGGTTACGACCTCAGGATGTGAATCCCTCCTTTAAACATATGACTAGACCTAAATGTCTAAAAGAACATGTTTTATTTTGAGTTAGTTGTAATAATGGTAACAAGAATAGAAACGAAATGCCGCAAACCCACTTTGAGGCATTTCTCAACATTTAAAATGATATCACAATTTTTAACTATAAAGTCTCTGCTTTTTGCTGAGAAATGTGGATAAAGATTAGCTCAATTTTATTCAACAAGGAAATACTTTTAATTAACATTATTTCCCCAGATATTAAATTATTATATTTATAGTTATTTAGGGATTCCAATTTACAGAATGATAGAGCCTTCCTCCATCAAAAGCCATGACCCCGTGTGACTTTCCAACCGCCATCCATCAAAAAGGCAATAATGGTGACACACCGATATTTACGCACAAGCTGAAGTCCAGGCAGACAAAAAAATAAACACATTTCAGTTAAAATGGCGGAGGGAAACACATCCGGTAGGCAGTTTTCTTTAAATAAAAGCAGTGTCTCAAACCCTGTGAAAATGTCTTTTAGCGAAAAATGAGCCCTGTCCCCCATTCCAGCTGCATCTCAAATGAATGAGCAGCATTCACTCGTCACAACAATGTAAAGCGTGTTAGATGTGTCAGTAAGAGCACGAGTTTATTTCAATTTAACTCGATAGGTTAGTGAGACGCGTGATACCTCAAACATACATTTAAAAATGGAAAGCAATTGTGGTTGAATACATCCTAAATACCAAAAATGATTTGCCTTAAAAACACATTTAAACCGGTTCCTTTAAAACCGTTGTGATTAAAAGAGGTTCCGATCTTTCGAAATAACAGAAAAATTAATAAATGTGAAACAAATTCGTGGTTTTCAGATCAATTCGGAACTGAATTTTGGCTTACCAGCTATTATCTCCTGCGGCTCCGGGGCTCGTAGTGCGCATGCGCGAGTCCACAGCACAGTCACCGCTCGATGCCTATAATAGAAAACCAAACGACTTCGAGCGCAACCGCTCCGCCGTCGAGATGTGAAAATAATGTGGACTATCGATCCGCGAGGGGAGCAGTGAGCGCAAGCGCTTATTTCAAAAGGAAAATAATTAATATATCCACAACATGGTTTCTGTTTGTTTGCCAGAAAAAAGCCGCCCTTCAATGAAAGGCAATTATATAATTAGCAGGATATAGGTCATACCGATACCGCAGATATGTTTCATATGACGGGGACAGAAAATACCAGAGGGAGAGATAGTTTGAATAAGATTTTTAATTGATCGTACAATAAAAATAAAAAAAAGACATCTCCATAAGACGGAGTGGGGGGGGGGCGGTAGCCGTAAACTTTAAACAGCAGCTTCAACAACCCCATAACCTTTGAAATAAACTAGAAAGTAAAATGGAATTTAAATGTGATTCCGTGGGTGTTGCAATGAAAACTAGGTGGTGAGAAGAGCAAATGGGAAATTGCATTTGAGGCATTGAAGCTCTAATACAAAACAGTAAGTAAAAACTTAAGGATTTTACACAATTCCTTCCCGTATGTCCAAAAACAAAATATTTTTTCAAAAGTCGATGAAACCATTTATTTATGTACAATGTTGAGAGTGCTCCCCAAAAACGCAGTTCTATAATGACATAAAACCCATTATTTTGTATTTCTTGCATCCCAGTTGTGTATTTTAGAGTACCACAAAAATAAATGAAAAAGCATTTGAGACCCAAGTTCAAAATGACCATCTGCTACAATGCTTCAGTGATACACTACTTTCCCCCAAAACTACAGCTGAATGAATAAGAAATCTTTACTATTGCCAACTGTTTGATGGATGTTGCAGGACTAAATGGAAAGGCATTTAAGTAAGCTAGATAGATCTACAGTGACAACTGACTCTTTTACCAAGTTCACCAAACCATGAATTCATGTTATTTCCGCCACGAGACAGACGATACAGAAATCAGACTGACTGGTGCATCCTTTAATAAAACAGAATCTTAGACATGTTAAGAGAAGTAAACACTTGGAGAAAAGTAGAGAGCAAGGAAGCATAAGCCAGTAAGACGAGACGGCTCACTATGTACAGCAAAGGGATCGAGCTCCACGAGGAGAGAAACAACGCCCTTTGTTTTAAATTCCACTAATCCCGAGAGGCTGATCTAGACCGTGAGCGTGAGGCTGAACGCTTTTCCCTGGACATGGATCGGCGGTCCTCCCCTCGAGGAGATGGGGAGCGGGACGGAGACTTGGCAACACACTGCTCCACGCCGTTGGCCATCGGGGACGCTGAATGACTGCGGGTCTTTTCGACAGAAATCTCCTTGGAACGACTGCGAGAATCCCGCTCAGACTTCACCTTTGAACGGCTCTTTGAACGGGACTTTGATTTCCGGTCAGCCGAGTGAGAACGGGATCTGGGGGAGCGAGAACGGGACTTTTCTTTGCGGTCAGCTGAACGAGAACGTGATTTGGGGGAGCGTGAACGGGACTTTTCTTTCCGGTCAGTCGAGCGAGAAAGTGATTTGCGAGAACGTGATTTGCGAGACCGAGAACGGGACCTGCGGTTGCAAGACATTGATTTCCTCCCTCCCGACTTGGAGCGAGACTTCCTTCCAGATCGAGAGCGGCGACGTCTCTTGTTGCTATGGGAACGAGACCTGTAGGGAATGAATTAAATGTTTTGACCAAATGCTACTTAAGTATTTACTAATTATTGGTAAAACACCCAATACACCGGTTCATTTTTCCACAACTGTATTTGAATCTTATTTTTGTGATTAGTCTCAGTCTCACCTTGAGTGGGATCTGGAGCGGCTCCTGGAGCTCCTGCGGCTCCTGCTGCGACGACTTCGAGATCTACGGGTGACAGCACAAAGTTAAAAATAAAAAAAACCAACTACGGCAAATTCCTCTGCAAGATATCAGTGCTACACAGGTCTGTTTGCCTCTTTGACAAAAGGTCAGACTCATCAAATGAGGTGATTTGCCGTTCCCACCTGGAGCGGCTGCCGGAGTAAGATCTCCGTTTGCGAGGTCGTTCCTCCACAAGACGAATCTTCCGTCCATTAATGTCGGTGCCATCCAGCTTGTCAATGGCCCTCCTCAGGTCCGACTCGGACCGAAACTCAATCACGCCCTCATTCGTGCGTTCCTTGTGGGCATCTGCATACGTCACCTCTCCTGCTTGACGCATGAAGTCCTTTGGGACGAAAAGAAAAAACCTTTAAAAGAACAAACCAATATGCAGACAATTCCATTCTGTCTGAGCAGTTGAGGTTTAAATGGCGCAAACCAACAGAAAACAATAGTTACGGGTTCAAAAGCGTACCTTGAGGTCTTGCCAACTGCAGCGGCTGGACAAGTTCTCCACGATGAGGCGGTACTCAGTACGGACTGGAGGTCCGTACTTGTCCCTGCCAGTGCGGCTCCGGCTGCTGTAACCGCTACCTTTAAGAATAACAGCACGTGGAAAAAAGTTAGAAATGGCCCGAGACACAATGAACTACTGGCCTGGATTATAAAATGAAACCACGGCAATGTCCTGCCAGACTAAAGTCCAAAGGCATATAAATTTGAACTTAATGACAGGGGTCCCCCGATCCCATTTTCAAAACACAAAGCTTCAGATAAATCTAGTGGCCACTGTGAGAGCTCTTTGTAATGCATTGTATTCAGCATTTTGATGTTCTCTGCTGAAAAGAACACCACTGCATCCCTTTCCGGCCAAACAAAGCCTGTCTTTCTCCGGATCATCACACTGTGATGGTTAAGCCGCATAAACAAATGTGACAGTGATGTTCTTTCAAGAACTCCGAACCCTGTAACACAAACAGAAAGGAGGTATCCACATAGGTTGCGGTCAAGGGAGGCTGCTCAATCAAATTAATAAAGAATGAGGTAAAAAAAAAAAAAAGAAATATACCGATCTTTTGGCATTTGACCAGATGTCGGTCTGAAATTTGGTTTTCTCAGTTCTCTCACTTACAACATTTGTGCCTGTAAGTTCTTTACTTGAGCCGCTCCACTTATGTTTGCTGTCAACATAAAAACCAATGGCAATCCTCACCATCACCCCTGGTCTATTGGCAAAAGGCTGCTGTCATCATGGCTTCCGGTTAGGTCAGCCAAGGATCAAGGGGGGCAAAGGTCACACACACATTGTAAGGTGAAAGCCAAGGCCAAACGGGACAGGCAGTCATCTTAGCCAGTCATCTTTAGCCTCAATGGACTCTCAGCCTCAGCCCGCAACTGGACTCTTTCAAATTGAAACATCAAGGACTTTTGTTAATGTGGAATATAGAAATATATACCAAAGTTAAAAATACACATTTCACATGAAAATGTTCTAAAAGTTCTAATGCTAACTCTACAACTGCACTTTGTAGTGATAATTTGCAATTAGCTTTTCTTCTGTGGTGCAAACAAAAAATATCTATGCCTTAAATACATGGCATGTCAAACTAACAATTTTCATCCATGGTAACTTTGCAATCTGTGTTAGGAAAGCAAGCAATCTGGCTAATGCAAATGTCTACAGCCTGAGTTCTGCTATTTGAGGTTTCTGACTTGCATATTATTGTTCCAACCCCGATAATGAACTACGGACCAACCAAGGGTGGCCCGCGCTCACTAGGGAGGAGCAAAAACCAGCATGTCAACCACCTGTGATGGGGGGAAATGAGATTTGTTCAGAAGACTAAGGATGAACAAGCAAACAAGAATTACAACTCTGTGAGCAAGATTAATGTAAATCCAGAACTTCTCCATGGGGGCGTTACATGAATGCATTAAACATGAGGTAGAGCTACAGATAGTGTGACAGCAGCTCCCTAAATTAGCATGGAATCTGAGCCATAGTAAGCATGCAGTCACGTAACACTATCGTGGGATAGTTGGGGTTATAGACCGTGGTAGTGTACCTGAAATAATCACAGTGTAACTGTATCAGTTAGAAGGAAGAAACCACATAAGGGCTCCCTGTGCAGTCCACATCGACACCTCACCCGAAGGGGAAGCGAGGGCATCTCGTAATAGACTGCACTTACTGCGCCCACCACCCAAGTGACCCCCACCGTAGCCATCTCGATCTCGCCGCGGCCCGCGGGCGTTTTCCACGATCACCCGCTCCCCGCACAGCTCCTTGCCGTTCAGCTCGTACACGGCGTCGTCGGCGTCCCGGTTATCCTCGAACTCCACGAAGCCATAGCTGGAATGGAAAGACACATTTAAAAAAAAACCTCATCGACTAGTTGTGTGGGCCGCTCGCACTGCAATGGAAACCAAACACAAAGACGCCATGTTGGCCCTGCGACGGCCGTCGCACAAGCGCGAGTGGAAGTTACGGAGTCAGCAAAAACAGCGGGAAAAATATTGAAAACTGTCGGGTTTACAAAGGGGTTGGCCTGCTCATACGCTAAAAGCGCTAAATGTTTTAAAATGCTAACACCGTGACGTGAAACGTGGCTCACATGGACGCGTCACGCTCCGTTAATGGTAACGGTAGTTAGGCGATATCAGGAAATGCATGAAATACCCACCCGTTCTTCAAATCGATCTCCATGAGCTTTCCATATCCGCTGAAAAATCGCTGTATGTCCTTTTCGCGGACATTATAGCTCAGTCGTCCGATGTAAACACGAGGCATGATGTCCGGCGTTGTTCTCGATTGTTCTCCGCGGCCCGTTTACTAGCTGCAAGGAGGGAGTCGTTGGCTCAGCCGTAGCTTCTTCTTCTTCTACTTCCTGGTTGTGTTCGATTTCTTCTTCTTTAGTATTCAAAGCTGACAAACCTGTTTAGCACATTACCGCCACCAGGCGGCCCGGCTGAAGACGACACACAGGAGGCCATGGCCGATGCTCTCCTTAAAACAATTCCAAGTATTGGCTTTTTGCCTTCTTTATTGGCGAGTTCAATCGATATGCAAGGCAAGGCAATTTTATATGTAGCAAGACAATTCAAAGTGCTTCATATAAAAACATTAAAAACATAAATTATGGAGATTTTACAAACAGAAAACATTTCTTTTAGCAATACAAAATAAACAATAAACAAACAATACAGACATAATGAATATCACTGTGGAGAAAGAAGCACAAAGCCAACTGTGCATATTTGAAGCTTCCACCTATAATTTACAAAATTTGAGACATAAAACAAAATATGCATGCAATAAGACAAGATAAGGAAAGAAATAAAAATAAAGTAATAGTGTTGCGTGTGCATGTGTGTGTGCATGTAAATGTTAATTGAAATATGAAAGAAAAAGTCATTAAAAAATTAAAACAAAATAAAATTTGCAGTATAGTTTAAGATTACTAAAGTTCCAAAATGCAGAAATTGCAAAATAAAATGTTGAGACAAAACTAAAAGCTGCTTTTCTAGGTTTATTTTTGACTCTGGGAACAGAAAGTAGACTACTCCCAGACGATCTAAGGGTTAATGGCAGTTCATAAGGTATCACCATATCAGAAATGTACTTTGGCCCTAAACCACCCTGTGCTCTATAAACCAACAGCATCATTGGGAAGTCACCTCTTTGTTTGACAGGAAGCCAGTGCAAAGACCTGAGAACTGGAGCGATGGGATCCACTTTTCTAGTCCTAGTGAGGACTCGAGCTGCAGCGTTCTGCATAAATGCATGGCCAGGTTTTTCCAAATCATGTTTAGACATCAATCCAATCCGTGGTATATTCTTTAAGCGATAGTTGGCTGCGTTTGTAACAGTCTGGATATGGCTGTTCAGGTTGAGGTCCAAATCCATAATTACATCTAGATGTCTGGCTTGGTTTGTGGTTTTTAACATCAGTGATTGAAGCTCAGCGGTTTTATCTTTGTTTAAAGAAAGTTTGGCAGATCCAGTTGTTGATTTGCTCAATGCCTTTACCTAGCCAACATCTTGAATCGTAGCTCCCTGGTGATAGTTATGTAGATTTGTGCGTCATCTGCTAAAGCATGATACCACACATTGTTCCATAATCTGAGCTAATGCATGTAGAGGAACAGAACAGAGAGAGCAGTAATGGAGAGAGAGAATATTTTATTTTTGTAAAAAAACAGGTTTTAAAATGACTGCAGCTAGTCATAATTATCCACATCCTTCTCAAACATCAACAGAACCAATATCAAGTATCATAACCAGTATAATTGGACTGAAGCGCCTCAGTCAGAAGTGCCTGCTAGCTTGTGGTGTACATTTACTGAAATCCTTTAAGAGGTGGTTGGAAGCTCAGAAGCTGTTTTTGGAGGAAAGCGTTAAGTTCCAGGATGAGTACGAGTTCAATTAACCTGCTCTTCTTGACAAAATGAATGTATTACTTATCACATCAGATCTTAAATGGATAATGAAATGTGTTGATCTTATTTTCAGAAGTCAAAAAAGGAAGCAATAATCTAGTACAACATTTCTAAATACCACTTAGACACATTCTCATTTTGATGCATGTCCCTCAAACAACCCAAAGTGTTTAATGAGAAGTCACTTTAGTCACCTCCTGCTAATAGATGATGAAAATAAGCTCTGCCGGGGCTGTGTCAGACTAGTAGCAGTGACAAATCTTCCTACATGTACTACCCACCTGGTGATTTCGATTTCTATCCTTGATATGCCATGGTGGAAAATTCCAGGCAGATGTTGTGGTTTTTAGGACAGCCCAGAAAACGCAATCTTGAATCTAAGATAAATGAAGAAACCACGTGAGCCTCGTGGCTACAGTTATCGCAACAACACTGCTGTCACTGTAGCACAACTTAACTAAATTGGCCGGTTGCATGGAGAAATCCATTCCTTATGCAAAGAAATACTCTTGTGCATGTTAAGTGGCAGAGGAAAGAATGAAGCCATATGATATCAGGTCTGACAGGAATCAAAAATCACAGCAAATGGGGGAAGAGAAAAAAAACCTATGAGGTGGAGAGTTAATCAGCCACGCAACAAATCAAATGCAACCAATAGTGTATGAGGTACACACATCTGCTTACGGTGCCTGAACCCAATCCGTGAGCTTTAGATACTCTCTCACTCCCTGCCCTGTTGGGCCACAACACAACTTGACACCCTCCCGCAGTTCTATCCAGAGAGTCTTTTTAGCGAATAAGAGGGGCATCAGACCCCAGCTTCGGCTCCTCCGGGGGGTGGGGAGTGGAGGCCGAGAGACGGGTGGGGGGGCCCAGCTTAGATGGTCTTCAGTTGGCTTTTGCGCGCAGCTGCGCCCTCTTGCCCGTCACAGCCTGGAAGCCGGTCTTGATGCTGGCAACGGAGCAGCGGGAGTGGCACGTTTCACACTGCAGGAAATAGAGGCGAGTGTCTTTCTGCAGGATGGTCTCCGGGGAGCGGCAGGTATGACACGTCACATATTCCTCTGCGGGATCAAGGGAGACAATTCTTAGCATCACAATGCTTACAGAAGTTACCTTAATGTCCTGTTAGACGTTCTCAGTGCAGAACTCATGAAAGGCATGTTGGGAACGGACCACGGATTAATCATCGTACCCTTAACACGGTCTGAAGAACAAACAGCTTTGCTCTATTTCAAAGCAACTAACATTATATCTTCTTTCCTAACGTCTGTTAGCAAATTCCTTCTTTGGGATTTTCATCCCTTATAGAGAATAAAGGATACATATAACCATTTTTGCATTCACTTCAAAAGCTACATACAGACATTAGGCGCTTTGGTGGGGGGAAAAAAAGGCTAAAACTAAAGCCTTTGTTTATTAAGTCCTATTAGATTTGCCTTGATTCTAATAAACAGCTACTTACTGATATATCTTCTCAACACGTTCTCTATCTGTTTCTGTTGAAATCTGCCTTTGATCACAAGCTGGTTATTTCCGTCTATGGAACCACTGTGAAGAGAAACAAAAAAACAAGACAAATTTGACTTCAACAACACAAAAATGTTTATTTTATTTGAAAAATGTGTGCATAAAAATGACACAAAATTAAATTACTGTGTACATATTTAAGCATGGTTATTGTCGTTACAAAAACGTACCTTGTTCCCAACTCGGCCAACAGGAAAGCGAGAAGATGTTTAGGCTGACGATGCAACCTGTGATGAAGTACATGAAAAGTCAGTTTGTACGCAGCACGTTAAAATTGTTGTTTTTGTTGCCAACTGGGATCGACAGTCACGGTCTAAAAGGTGTATGTGTTTCTGAAAGGAGGCTCACAGTTTGCAGATGTCTGTGAAGTTGACGAAGGAAGTTTTCTTTGTTCCCACTCGGACCACCTGAGGAGGCTTCATCACAAACTTCCTCTTCTCTCCGGCCACCATATCCGGGTTTTTCTCCCTCATTATGTTGAAGACTCTGTTCAGGAGCTGAGACATTGAAGCAGCCAAAACGTTATGCCAAATACATTTTTTTAATGTAGAAGTTTCTGATCTATAGGGTAACATTTTTAAAAAATGGATGAAGTGAGGAGAGCATCGGTTTCAACAGAAATATAAAAAAGTTGATATATCTACATGGGAATGAGAAGGAAATGTTGCCTTAAAGTCAGGGTGACAGCTACAATTTGAGGCCCATATTATTTACATTTTAGCATAATTAAAATGGTGCAGAATTAACTATTAGCAGTTGTACAACACCGATGGATGTGCAGACTAATATGTACGTGTGTGTGTATATATATATATATATATATATATAAAAAAACCAATTAATTGGATTACTTGGATGCTTAAGAAATCTTAAAAATGTTCTTTAGCTTGCATAACATTTGGGTGGATGAAAATGATATTCATACATATTCCAATTTCCCTGGACACAAACAAGGTGCTTTTCCTCAGGTAAAATGAATTACATAACTTTAAAAAATGTCTGTCTATGTTTAGAGTGGACCTACCTCATCATAAGTGTAGTCTCTTTCAGTACCGGCCCAGGTTGGACCTGTTGAGGAGCTGAAGGAGATCCCATCGTCCTTCTTCCCCTCATCATCCTCCAAAACTGGAAACAAAAATATGATTAAACACGGGTTACATTAGTTCTCCGTTGTCAAAAATGACTTGACTTATTCTCACCGTCATCAATCTCCAGCATCTCGCCCTCGTCAAAGTCCACTTTTTTGGGCTTTTTCTTTTTGGCTGGAAGCATCAGGTCCAGGTTGTCCTCCTCCAGGACCTCGGTTTGCTCTCCTTCAATTTTCAGCTCCTGATTTGAAGGAACACGGTGAGATTTAGCGGGGAGATGAGTGATGAGAATGTGGTTAAAACAAGAGAAAGGAGAGCAACTGGAAGGCAAAGATAGACATGGAAGAAGAAGTGAACCGAAAGAAAGCGGATGGGAGCGAACAGGATCAAACAGACTGAAGTGATGGAGGGAAAATAAAGACGCGGTTGTGGTTAAGCAGCGACTGACCTTTAATCCCTCCTCAACATCATTATCAAATACTTTCTTGGGTTTCTTCTTCTTTTTCTTCTGGTTGAAGAAGTTCAAGTCGTTCAGATCATCGGACGGTTCTAATAAAGACAAAACAAAGTGCTCAATCCCAATTGAATGCAGGGTGGTGGATCAACACAATGGAATATCCTCCATGAATAAATATGCAGTCAGATTAGACTCTCTTTACTAACCTTTCTTCCTGCCCTCATCTTCATCTAGATCCAGCTCCTTGTCCTCTCCAATCTCTGGTTCTGCTTCCTTCGCCTCAACCTCTTTAGCCTCTTCTCCTCCGACACCCTCTCCTCCTTCCTCATCCAGCATGAAGGGCTTCTTCTTCTTCTTCTTCTTCTTAGTCATGTTGGGGTCAAAAATCATCTGACAGAAAAAAAAAAGGAAATGGAGTTTTACAACGGACAAGTTGGTGACTTTCTGTCATTGCTCAACCAAGTGTGTTGTTTCTTTTTCACTTCAGTAATTATTGATATTCATGTTTTGGGAGATTTTAAACATATTACAATTTTTTCCCCTGAGAAAAATAAAACAAGTTGAGCACTATTATATCATTCATTCATGAGCCTGATATTAAGACAGAAAGTCAAACCCCAGCCAGCCATGATTGAAGTGTGCAGTAATACAAGACAATTATTATTTTTTATATGAAAAAACGTAACGGAAAGCATATAAAACACAACAAGAACCATGAATTTGTCAACTTCTCGAAATTTGTATGTTCCACGATCTGTCAATTATCCGATTAATGGTTGTGCAATTAACGACTACAGTGAAACGTTTTATTGTCGTAGCTGAATGACATAAAACCAGCTAACTGACGTTTTAAAGAAGATGTAACGTTAAATTAACTCAGTAACGTTAAACCACGGAATCCATTTACGGAAACCAACGTAAATCTCAAATTGCATTAACAATCTTTTAATCAATTAGAACCAGTAAGAAGGTAAAAATGTTTCATAGGGAGGGTGCTCGCATCTTCATTCTGACGGCTGTCACGACTCTCTCTGAGCTACCGTCCACGTTTCAGCCCGGTAGCGTCAGCTTTTTGTTCCTGGTGGAGAACATTGTCCGCTAGCGCCGTAGCGTCGTTACTGCTAACACTAGCTAGCTAGCCATCGTTAGCTTGCTAAATTCAAACCTTTAATTTGAGTATCAAGCAATTGTGACAGGGCGGATTGATGACACACGATGAGAAATAAAAAAGATACGATGTATCGCGATGTAACTCAGTGATGTAACATAGTGGAATGATTTCTGGCCATTTTGAGTGGTCCGGCTAGCTCGGCTTCAGCCATGTGAGAGATGGTGCGGATAAGAAGGGGAGCAGCATTCAGAGGCCCAAAGTCATCCTCAACACCCATTCGAACAGATATTTCATGTTTTTTCGCCAAACAAGTCCATACACCAACAGAGATTAAACAGCGGGTAACTGTAAACGGCTCACCTCGTCTCCTGACATTGTTGCGGGCTGAAAAGTGACTGAAATCGGGGTAATTTGTGTCCCTTGAACAGTATCACAATGCTGCGCCGAAAACGTCTTGCATCAGCGTTAGATCTGCAGTGCGCAAGCGCCAAACTCCCTAAATCCTGATGTCATCAACTTGCGACGTCGTGTCGCATTTGGTTGTTCAAGAGCTCAGTTGAAAAACAAATCCGATGCTAAAAATATGTATTTTTTTGTATTTATTTACGTATGTTGATTGCTTAGCACTTTGTGACTTGGTTTAGAAAAGCATCATATAAATTGTCTGTAATTATAGTCAAGTAATAACTTATATTCACTTCCCCCCATTAAAAATATTTGCACTGTTTTTTTTTATTCATAGAATAGACCAAATAAACACAATAGAAAAACATTTCAAAAAATCTTTTTTGGGGGGTACTTTTTGGGCGCGTTGCCTTGAGGCAACACTGTACCATAATGTTAAATCATGAAAACAAGCTAGTTATTGTTTGAACAACATACATGGAAAATACTCTAACCTCAACAGGTTAAAATGCTTGCCACTTAGAATGTTAAAATGTTTAAAAATAACTTTTACAAAGAAGGTGTTCATGGCACTGATGACTACATTGCCCTAAGTTGGACTCCATTATGACTTGTGGCTTTCTCCTCAAAGGCTCCCCTGACTTTCTTCTTCATGGCTTTATCCTCAGAGAAGCTGCACCCTGCAAGTTGATTTTGCTGCACTGTTCCAACAGACTGGATCTTTCTCTTTGGACGGTCTGGAGATCCACACTGGTGAACCAGTTATCCAACAGTGTGCCATCCATATACACCACAATGTCATGGTGAATCCAAAATGGTAGTGTTGCCCAAAGGCAACATTTGCATTATAACAAGTTTACATTACTAACAATCTAGCAAACAAAGTTTTAGAAATAAAGCTTTACTTCCATATTAATGTGAATCAATTTTTTTCCAGACAGGAAAAAAGCCAGGAAAATCCTTTTTTAGCTCATTTTTATGGAGAGAAATGGTTGAGTCAATCCTTGTGGGGCAGTGAGCAAAAAAGGGTTTTCAAAAGAGCCTCCAGAGATTCTTGTGACTGATGCAAACACTGCTATTGGTTCCTTATGGTCCTGGCTCTTTTTTAAAGTATTGCATCATAACTGGGGATGTAATGTAATGTAATGTAGAATGCCAAAAATCATAACATGGAGTGTTAAGTATAACATGCTAACTATTTATACCAAAATGAAGATAACTTGTATAAACTTTTGAAAGTAAAGGTTAGGCAACATGCAAGAAGAAGTAATAAACAGTCAAGCCCCTGTTCAAGCTAAAATGCCACGTTTTTATTTGACAGTAAATGTAATACTTTTTGCGGTTTGTAGCAGCTGGTCGAACCTCGAGCTATGGGACACTGTGATGGTTTAAAACATTAACATATTAATGACAAAACTACCATAAAAGAATTGAAAACCTTTGATGATTTTGCAAATAATATTCTCATCTAGATAAATAATAGATAAATGCGAACATGCTCGGCCATACATCCTTGTGTGTTTCAATGTAAACCAAAGTACATACTGACTTTGAAAAACTCCTGAAAAAAGTAATGAACTGTTTAAACTCCAAAATGGTGTATATTAGAGTTTTTTTTTTTTTTTTTTACAAATCACTATCTCCTTAAAATGCAGGTAATACGATGTGACAATAGTTCATTCTTTTTTTTATCAACATTATACAATTTGAAAACAAAAAAATTGTACGAGTATAAATGAGACCGACAGAAAACGTTTAACATCTCTCTCTCTAGCCGTGCCTTGTGATCTGTATTGGGATTTATCCATTGTTGCATGCTTCACACAACCTCTCAGTGATGGCAGAAATACAGTATATAAAAAGAGACACATTTGGGATATTTACACCAAATAACACAAACCACTGGTGAGAACACCTTTGAGGGAGGGAGACGTCGCTAACAATGGCGACAGGAGGCCAAGAGGAGGCCTTAAAAAGACAAAGCACGCAGCCGTAAACAAAAGAGGAGGTTCAAATTCTGGCAAACAAACAGCTTATAGCTCCTTCCTCCAATTCATGCTCAGCTGTTCTCCCATTTTCAACTGAATACACAAAAAACAAGGGAGCAAAGGACTGTTATTTTTGTCATGAGGGAAAGAAAAAAAAGAAGACATCTAGCCAGTTTAACGCCACAAAACACAGATAAATATGTGAGTCAGAAGCAGATCATTGAGGATCTATGGAAATTCCCTTGTCATCCAATAATGTCAACAATGCCATACTGCTAGCAACACTTATCTGACCATAACTCCTTTATTGCACCACAGAGCTCATACGATTAACCATCAGTAGGAACAATGTGGGTGCTGAAATAGCCCTGCCCAGTACAACGACAATTAAGTGCTAGTATTGTGTTAAAATTCAGGGTAAAAATATTAGTGTCACTTTGTGCAAGTAGTGTGATAGAGCTTCAATATAAAAGCCCCCGTCTCATCTGCTGAACACGTAGGGGTCTCTGTATTTGTGATGGGGACAGAATAAAAACAATAACTACAGCATTGTCGCTAGGGTTACATGAAGTCAGTTCTCCTCGAACACACAAAAATATACTCGTACACAACAACCTATCAGTCCATTCATTCCCCTTTGCTCCATCCTCTTCCCTCTCTGATGCAGGTATGAGGTGGCAGACGCTGCATCTACATGGCTTCCATTGCCCAGCGCTGCAGGTCCTCCATGTCGTCCTCGTCCTCTTCTTTCCTGCCTTTGGGGTGAAAAATAGAAATGGCAGTTGTAAAATATGTGTACAAATGGGTGCAGTGATTCTTCCACACCTCCTTTCAGCTTGACAAGTTAAACTTGTCAAGCTGAAAGTTCTATGTGTGGATTTCGACCAGATGCGCAGAGAGTCTGATATGATATTCGACATCAGTCCGAAACAGACTAAAATAGCTGGATCTGGTAACGGATATCATTGTTTCAATAATGTGCTGGAAAAACTCTTGGTCTTGAACAATAACTTTATGGAGTCTCCGCTGGTTTCCTGGCAACTGGACAGTGCTGAGAAATGTTGCCACTGCTTAAAAAACATAAAAATCTTATCATCTAACTCCAAGCAAAAAGCAATTAATTTCATTTCCCAGTGTCGACTATTCTTTTGACTGAAAATAAATACACTATTATATGTAGAATATAACATTTTATCAGATATAAAATCGTTGGGAATACAAATTATGTTTTATCTTAGTCACAGTAGTTTACGCAATGTTACTTTAGAACGCCAATGAGTCTGTGACCTCCCAGCTGACGCCTCGATAAGTAACTGGGGTGTGTGTGTGTGCGTGTTATACTGTATGTCATAATTTCAGAGACTAAGATGCATAACTTTATGAGTGTTTCATCACCACTGTATAATTCGGCGGCTGAGACCCAAACCTCCGTATTTATATACGGATGTAAATACCTAAGTATTTTAACAGATGTCTTGTTTTATGACTTTACACCAGTGTCAAATAAGAATTTTTCTAACAGGATAATAATTAGTTTGTATGGATGATGCGGTCAGGCTCACAAGAGTAGTTGTGTCAGTTTTTCAAAAGTCCCCTACCAGGTCTGGAAGGTAATGAAGTAGAAGGCACGTTGGGAAGAGGGACGTTCTCTGGCCCCCCGATCTCCAGCAGGTTTTTGTCCAACTCTTCCTGTTCCAGCTCGTCCAGCTCCGCCAACAGCTCATCCTAGACAAAGAAATGGTGATATTATTTATTTTTCATAAAATGCTGGTCCTAAATCTGGTGCGCCTGTACACTTGGCGAGTTTAACCTCTCGTTGAAAGTTTCACTTGAACTAAGTTTACTGAGAATTTAGGCATTCATTCCTTCTGCCATATTGTCTCCGAGTGACTCGATACAATCGAATAAGGTGAAGTTGGTCCATGAAAAAGAGCATTCAAAAATAATGAAGCCTTAATGCCAGAGTAATGACCCAAAAAGGCAAACAAGCTAGCGATGTGGTTATCCCACGTTATCATCAGCCCATCACTCAATACTGCAAATTAAACACCCAGCCCACCTCGTCAAACTCCTCTCCAAAGCCGACTGGTTTAGAGATGGCGTCGGAGACTTCCTGGGCCAGCTCCTGTTGCTCTGTAATGTCCTGCATTAGGTCGTCCACCTTGTCAATGTCCCTGAAAAAAACATGCAGGAGATGATTCACATGCAAGGAAAGTAGAATGCAATATTTACACCTTTAAACCGAGCAAACATAGAACTATGTTATCATTATGCCAGTTAAATGTGTAAGAATGTTTTTTTAAATATATATTTTTTTTAAATGTATATGCAAATTGTTTTTAATCATAACTGATAACATTGCTGCTGGATTGGGATAAAGGTATTGCTGCATATGGCTCAAACGCTCTTTTGAGTTAAAAAAGGCTGCCTCTTTTGTCTCAACCTGTAATCCCATGGAGAGAACCAAGAAGCAGCAGCATTCATAAACGGGTCCTCACATCAGTCCAATCCATAACAGCAATCAATAAAATTGTGATGAACTCCATCAGAGGCAGGGTGTTCGCTCTTACATGTTTTCATGGGCAGACTTCATGGCCTTGGCCGCGAAGCCCATGTTCTTGAGCACTTCAGTGTTGGTGTTGGCGTTCTCCAGGGCCTCTCTCTGGAACTCGATGGTCGACAGCGTGCCGTCGATCTGGGTGAGCTGCTTCTCATACCGCTTCTTTCTTTTCAAAGCCTGCAGGGCCGCTGAGGAGACAGAGACAGGGGTCAAGAGGGTTGGACTGTCCAAAAAATATATATGCATTGCTTCAACCGTGGAGTTTGTTTTGTACTTTGACAGGAATGAGAACCTGACCGTGGTTAAAGATTTAGTTCGCATATCCCATGAAATTACAGTGATCCAGAAATGACTGGAATCATAAATATAATGCTTCGTCGGTAATCATGTTAGTGGCTCTTAGGTCAACAAGGAGGAATATTATATATATCTGTGAAAGGCACTTGACTGGCGAGATGGAAAATAGAAATGATTCCGCGCAGGAGTCACTTAACCACGAATGTGTAAAGACTGACACGGACTCATTCTGCCAAACTTTGTGAGGCAAAAGGAGGAAACAATTACAGTAAGATCAATGTATAAAGTATTCAAGTAAGTGAGAAGAACAACGTTTTTTCAACAACATCAAATGCAGCTTAACACTAAAGGCATCTGCAACGTATTGTGGCTACCCTCTTTTTAAAGGACGAAAAGAAATTGGACCATTGGCTGCTCAGCTGTTCCAAGGTCAGGTGTGTGTAATTCCCTTGTTATTTCATTTACAAGGAGTAGATAAAAGGTCTAGAGTTCATTTCAGGTGTGTTATAGTTATTCACTATCAGTGATCAAGCCATCATTAGGCTGAAAAATAGAAACAAAACCAATTAGAGAGATAGCAAACACATTAGGTGCGGCCAAAGCAACTGTTTGGTACATTCTTACGAAGAAAGAACACACTGGTGAGCTCAGCAACACCAGAAGACCACAGAGATGGATGACAGAAGAATAATTTCCCTGGTGAAGAAAACCCCGTCACAGCAGTTGGCCAGAACAAGAACACTCTCCAGGAGGTAGGTGCTTCTGTGTCCAAGTCGACAATCGACAGAAGACTTCACCAGAGTAAATACAGAGGGTTCACCACAAGATGTAAACCATTGAGCCTCAAAAACAGGAAGACTCGAGTTTGCCAAAAAACATCTAAAAGAGCCTGGTTCTGGAAGAACAGATGAGACAAAGATAAACTTTTACCAGAATAATGAGAAGAGTATGGGACAGGAACTGCTCATGATCCAAAGCATAGCACCTCCTCAGTGAAGCATGGTGGAGGTAGTGTTATGGCTTGGGCCTGTATGGCTGCCAATGGAACTGGTTCCCTTGTATTTATCGATGACGTGACTGCTGACAAAAGCAGCAGGGTGAATTCGGAAGTGTTTCGGGCAATATTATCTGCCCATATTAAGCCAAATGCTTCACAGTGGCAGATGGACAATGACCCGAAGCTTCCTGCGAAAGCAACCAAGGACTTTTTTTAAGGCAAAGAAGTGGAATCTTCTGCAATGTCCAAATATGAATGGACCAGACTGTATCTAACCTGACATTGCAATAACAAAATTATATTTCTTTTCACTTACAACCTAATTCATCCATGAGTTTTTCTCTACTACACAATCAAGAGCAGCCTATCTTAATACCACCAGAGTCATCATGACATGAATATTCATGATCGCTGAGGATTCATTCTACATTTTCAGTAACCTCTCAGTCTGTATTGAAGCCCTATCGTCAGCCCCAAAATGTATTTTTTTTCCCCCACCAAATACTCGTAATTGAATATCCATCCAACCCCCACATTCACAAGCTTTCTTCTTCCTACAGTATTTCGGTTTAACCAACAAACAGGTGCTGCAGCTCGGCTTATATCTTGTTGCGACCGTGATGTCGTGTCCTTGTTGTAACACGAGCGACTCCGAGGTTCAGCACCTGTCCCGACACACGCGGCCCACATGTTTACTGACCGTCCAACATCTGGAGCTGCACCGCTCGCCACACCTTTTTAGGTTTTTAAATGCCCCCCCCCCCCCCCGACAAAAATGCAGCATCCCCGAGACGTGGGGGAAAAGACAAGACAAGACAAGGCAAGGCAAGGCTAGCTAGTGTTGCCGCAGGGAGAAGAAGTCAGCGACGACCGTGAGAAGAGGAGCCGGTCTCTCGGGGGGCGGCCCGGGCCGTGGGGAGGACGGCAGGTGGGGCTGCCCACAGTTCTGACAGATGGGGAAAGTGAGCCAACTT